>NC_058375.1:105077419-105803669 GCF_018350175.1 Felis catus | reverse complement strand
AAATTTAGGCAATTAACAGCATCTGTATGGTTAAAAGTTCTTTAAATTCACTGAAGCTATGTAACCAGAAGGCAGTAACAGCAAAAACCAGAGAGTGAGCTTTAGTGCCGGACTTTGCAGGTTTTAACCCCAGCCTTATTGATCCCACTTATTAATTGTGTGACCCTGGGCAAGTTACAGAACCTCTAATTCTCACTCTTCTTATCTGTAACGCATGGATAACAATGGTACTTAGTTCACAGCGGTGTTTACAGGACTAATTAAGAATAAAGGGCACTTAGGTAAATTATTTACTCTCTGGTACACTGTATTTGATACATTAAAAAAAAAAAAAAAAAGAGGGGCGCCTGGGTGGCACAGTCGGTTAAGCGTCCGACTTCAGCCAGGTCACGATCTCGCGGTCCGTGAGTTCGAGCCCCGCGTCAGGCTCTGGGCTAATGGCTCAGAGCCTGGAGCCTGTTTCCGATTCTGTGTCTCCCTCTCTCTCTGCCCCTCCCCCGTTCATGCTCTGTCTCTCTCTGTCCCAAAAATAAATAAACGTTGGAAAAAAAAAATTAAAAAAAAATAAAAAAAATAAAAAGATAGGGGCGCCTGGGTGGCTCAGTTGGTTAAGCTCAGTTCAGATTCTGTGTCTCCTTCTCTCTCTGCCCCTCCCCCCACTCCCGCTCTATATCTCTCTCAAAAATAAGCGCTAAAAAAAAATTTTTGTAATCATCAATGTGAGCTATTAATACCTACAATACACTGCAACAAAAGTAGTTGTATAATTTCTAGCTTACCAAAGACATGTCAGAATCTAGTCTAGCTTCCAAGATCCGAGGGTTAAAAATAAAGATGTTATAAACAGGTATCCTTCTATCCCAGAATTAAAGCTTTAGAAACATGATATCAATATAAAACTCACCTCAGATGCCATGGGTCTCTTGATTCCAGATGCTGTTAAAAGAATAAACAAAACACAATTACAAGTGTGTACACACACACTAGTACCCACAATCTCTATCAAGCACACTGAAACAATCGGGGTTTGCGTCAAACTAAACCCATGAGCCCCTGCCTCTTGCTCTGATACTAGATCCTTTTGGGAAGGGGTTTTAAATATTCATTCCTCTTCTTCCTCCATACTCACAGAACCCTTATGCATATTCCATTCTTGTTCTAGTCCCTTTTCTTACTCAAGTGATCATATTTTTTCTGGAAAATATATCTCTTCTTGATACATTTAACCATCAGTCAAGCGGATCTCATTTGATACCGGGTCTGAAAGAGAACAGGTATAAGAGATACCTAAAGACCCACTGGAGAGTCTAGGGCTTGATAATTTTTCCTATAGAGGTAAAAGGGTAAGAACTTTTAGAGCCTATCTATGGTGCTTTACTCCTAATCATTTCAGAAAAAAAGGTAAAGAGTTGATCTATGGAAATGAGGCAGCTAAAGATGAGAAAATGCAATGTCAAAATAATGAAGATTCTGCATCTCTACCTCCTCACCTTGATTTCTGCTGTAAACCCAACAGGAATTTGTTGGCATTTACTTACTAAAGTGAGTTTTACTTACCAAATATTTAATCAACGCAGATGTGTAAGACAAGTGTGTGGTTCAATCTCGTATTATGACTTTTATTCACTTAAGTTTAGGAAAGATTTTAAGAATATATTTAGCTAAAGTGATTAAAAGAACCTATCTGTAGAAAACCTACCCTGAAAGGTTAAATCAATTCTCAAGGGTCTGTCATCCCCATAACTTTCATCCATGATCATACTGGAGACACATGAACACTCAGAGACAGACTGTCCTCCCCTTCATATTGGAGAATATTGATCTATACCTTCAAAGACTACTGATATATCACTTTAATCTAATTCTAATGAATTCAAAGGGAATAAAGATTAGCCATATTAAAGAAAATTAAAAAGAGGAGCCTGATGGGATGGATCTTCAATAATGTAAGTTAATACTTGAGTAGGAAGACCCCAGTTCCACTATATGTATAAGGATTAATGGTGAGGCAACAGACACATGGGATTAAGGGCAATAAGGTAAAGCTCTAATTATGATTGTTTAAGACAACTGATCAAGGGCCCTGAGAATTTCAGAATACAGCTGGGCTCAGAGGCAAGGTTGTGATAATTAGCCCTTAGTTGTACAGAGGCCACAGACCAAGTATTTCTGTTACCAATAAACAGAGCAGTAAAATTTCCTTCCCTATAGTGAGTGAATCAGGGTGGCAAAAAATGGGGAACAGATGGTTTTCACTCCTCTTCCCAAAAACAGAGGCAATGAAAATGTCACCTAGCTGTTAGGAAGATACACTGCATAAAATGACCCAGAAAACTGAAAAACCAGTGGAGCCCAATAATCTATACCCTTTAGAGATGCTTCATCTTCAATCATCAACTTACTTGGGTAAAAGACTAGGTAAATTAGTAATGGAATCCTAAACTAAGCTTCCAAGGAACAATAAGCCAGGATGATTCAGATTTAGGATTAAAACTGCTACTGACCTACAATAAAGTGTCCACCACCAACAAAAAAAAGTCTAACCTTTTATATCTTATAACCTTTTAGCCAAGAGTCAACATGCTGAGCTATTTAAAAATCAGAAGACCTGGGTTCAAATCTCTTTTAAATCAGGAAAATTGTTCTCTATACTTAACTAAAAAAGAACCTATATTAGAAGGCTTATGTAAAGATTAGATAAGCTAAATCAAGCACTATATTATATATATATAAATATATATATATTTATAGACTATAAAGTGCTATACAAATATGTTCTTTCTGCATGATTTCTTTGTTGTTGTTTATACTTGAGACACACACACACACACACACACACACACACACACACACACACAGAGGCAGTGAGAGAGTGGGGGAGGGGCAGAGAGAGCTGGAGACAGAATCTGAAGCAGGCTCCAAGCTCTGAGCTGTCAGCAGTGAGCCCCACACAGGGCTCGAACTCACGAGCCATGAGATGATGACCTGAGCCGAAGTTGGACGCCTGACTGAGCTACTACCCAGGCACCCCGATTTCTTTTTTCTTAATGTTTATTTTTGAGAGAAAGCGCACTTGTGCATGAGCGGGGGAGGAGCAGAAAGGGAGACAAAGGATCTGAAGCGGGCTCTGCACTGACAGCAGAGAGCCCGACGCAGGGCTCAAACTCACAAACTGTGAGATCATGACCTGAGCTGAGGTCAGACGCTTAACCGACTGAGCCACCCAGGCGCCCCAACTCTGTGATTTCTAAAGCAAGAGCAAAGTTGGGCCCATAGCAAGGTTTAATGTTCAATTACCTAGACCTTCATGAAATTTTAATCAGCATCTCAAATTACTTGGCTCCTCCCAACGCGCCCCCCCCTCCCCAACCCTCCTGCAAGTGCATACATGCAACTATGGAATCAGTGATTCTCAATGAGAAAATCAGTAGGCTTTCAGTTGAGAAGACAAACACTGATTCTGCACTCCTTGGTCAATGCTTGGTCTATCCCTTCCTTTTTTATCCCAGAGGAAGAGGTTTGGAAGCGATCTGGCAGAACCAAGAAAAGCCAACATCCAGCCCTAGTCTGACAGTATTTCCTCCTCTGTAGAGAAGTAGTCACTGGACAAAGTTAAACAATGCAGATAAAAAGGCAGATTAAGTGATTTCAAGGCACAGAGTTAGGTATATGGCTTTCTTACTCCCTGAAAAGTTCTATTTTGTTTGTTTTATTCTTTCCTAGTTTTATCCCACAAAAATTGTAGCTCTACAGCTGCTACACTCTTGCAAAAGTACCCAGAACCAGCATGGGAGGAGTTCACTTAGCAGAATTTTGGTGCCAATGGCTTAGCTATCAGCAAGAGCAAAATTGGGATTAATCCCAAGGACACTATAGCTGAAGCAGTTAGAACAATATTGGGATCCAAATAGTAATAATCAGACCAAGTAATATTCTCTTCAAAGAGGAGAACATGGACCTAAGATTTACTCTATTCCTTGCTTGAAGTTCTGCCCCTGTGGCACAGACCGGAGCTTGAATCTAACAAAAATGAACAATGGAAGGGAAGAGAAAAATATCTAGAGAATTTTACCAGTGTTGCTGTTAACACCCAGGTTGGTCTACAAACCTAATAAAGAACAGAGTGACATTTCAAGGAACCAGATACCACCTGCTAAGGCTTGACCACTTGGTCCAAAGCTCTGCCAATAAGAAACTGTCTACTAGAGAAGTCCATGAGACCGAAGAGTCAACAGCATTGTGCCTGTTCACCTGATAATCAAACTTTCTCTTCTGTAAGTACAGAAGGAGGAGGAAGAGGAGCTGAGGGAAGTGAAGGAGAAGTTGGGGGGTTGGGGGGAGACCAACTCAGCATGGCAACACCGGGCTTGGTAATGCCAGCCAGCCAATGTTTAAGGGAAATGAGATTCATCCCTATGGATAAGACTAGAATATGGTTTAGCAGAAAGTTTGTTTTCTAGCATCTTTGTGAAAAATTCTCTCTGATAAAGATATGTTATTATCTTATAATCCATATCCATGATCTATATATATCATTCTCTTTTTGGGTAGGGAAACAGAGTATAGGGCAGAGCTCCAATGTTAAAATTTACTCAGGGAAAAACTTTTCTCCTGAGAAACTGGGGGCCTGCCTCTCCCCTCTAAGCCAAAACTCTCAAGGATTATTATTAAAATGCCTACATATTGGGGTGCCTGGCTAGCTCAGTCAGTGAAGCATGCAACTCCTGATCTCAGGGTGATGAGCTTGAGCCCCACATTGAGTGTGGAGATTATTTTTAAAATACATAAATTTTGAAAAAGCCTACATCATCAGTCCACACCATGAAACGTGGCATGTGCTACAAGAAAGGAGAGTACATTACCCAAGGGGGGCAGATATGGAGGCTGACAGCTTAGCTATAAAGAAGGTCCTAGAGGGGCACCTGGGTGGCTCAATCGGTTAAGTATCTGACTTCAGCTCAGGTCATGATCTCACGGTTTGTGAGTTCGAGCCCTGCGTTGGGCTCTGTGCTGACAGCTCAGAGCCTGGAGGCTGCTTCCGATTCTGTGTCTCCCTCTCTCTCTGCTCCTCCCTCACTTGCACTCTGTCTCTGTCTCTCAAAAATAAACATACATTAAAAAACAAAAAAATTTTTTTTAAAAACAAAGACGGTCCTGGACCCACCTCTCGCCAGCTCAATTTTAACACCTCCCAACACCAGTTCAATGTTGAATTATTTCTGCTCCCCCACCTCATTCATTTATTTAAAAACTATTAATTGATCATCTGTTACATGTCAGGAACGATGCCAGGCACTATGGACAGAGCTTTATGTTCCTGACCTAGAGGAGCTCACAAATTTTTCTTTTTTTCTGCTATCACTTGGGCAGATCCTCCTAGTTTTCCTTAATGCTGACTGCAAGACTCAACGGAAATGCTGATACTTTTTTAGAAAGTATTTCTTTCCACTGGCAAAATGTTTATTTATATAGCACTTTGAAAGCTTACAAACGTATCTCCTTTGACCCTTAAAACAGTACTACAGGCTTTGGGAACCATTTAAATTAAGGACTTAAGAGACATATCCACCAAGTATAATGTATGAAACTTGTTTGGATGCTGATCAGATAAGTAGTAAACTAAAAAGATTTCTGGGACAGGAACCTTGAGAGGAGAAATAAATAACTACTACTAATTTTGTAGATGTGACAATACTACTATGGTTATGTCATAACTCCCTCCCTCCTTTTCCCCCTAAAATACAGTCCTGATCTATAGGAATAACATTATGAAGTATTTATGCTGAAATCACATGAAGACTGGGATTGCTTTAAAATATTCTAAGGGGTAGAGGTAGGGAAATGGGAGAATAGATGCAACCAACTTGCAAAATATTGCTGCTGAAGCTAGATGATGGGCACAGGAGGTTCTTTATAGTTTTCGTTCTACTTTGCGTACAGCTTAAAAATTTTATAATTAAAAGTTTAGGGAAAAAATACCACAGAAGGAAACAAGTCTGGATAATCAACTTCCTCGTCTGAGCTGGCTTCTTTCTGAGAGGTTTTCTCTGGTAAAAAGCACCCAGATGAAGTTCTGAAGTAAAATTCTTTATATATTGCACTAAATTCCCAAGTCATGTCCATAGTCTGTTTCCTTCATGACTATGGGACTCCTTCTCATTAACAGGCCCTGGACCAAGAAACATTCTAAACAACTAATGTTGCAGCACTGAAAGCAAGAAATGAAGCCTTGACAAAAAGGCTGCATCAGAAAAAAATTAATCGTTCAAATAACTTATTTTTGAGTGGGCCAATAGATGATATAGAAACAACCATGGCAATATTGAACCCTGGTTACTCTGCAGAAAGAAGAAAATGTAAAAGACCTAGAGATGCAAGGGTGTACTCACTTTGGGAATTTTAAAAATTCCCAAAAAATTTTGGGAATTTTTAAAAATTGACAACACAAGCTCAGTCTGGCTAAAATCTACAGATGGGTTTTTTGTTTGTTTGTTTGTTTGTTTGTTTGAGAGAGAGAGAGAGAGAGAGAGAGAGAGAGAGAGAGAGAGAGAGAGACACCCCAGGATAGGGGGAGGGGCAGAGACAGAGGGAGAGAGATAATCTCAAGCAGGCTCCACACCCAGTGCAGAGCCTGACATGTGCGGGGCTCCCACAACCGGGAAAGTCAGATGTTTGACTGAGCCACCCAGGCGCCCCTGAAATCTATAGCTATTGATGAAAGTTGATTTTTAAACAAAACAAGTTGAAAACTCAGCTCCTTCAGTCATAATCAATAACCATTTATATTATGAAAAAAGTCATTCCAAAAGGGCCTTTGAGAATTTTAGTCTAATCTTTTTTAAGTAAAAGCAAAAGCATTAAAGGATGTGCTCAAAAATCACAAAGCAAAGGTAGTGACAGAGCCAGAACACGAATTCACATTCCTAATCCCCAATTCAACTCTCTTCTAAGAGAGTTTTGTTTTCAATTTCCTGGCCACCTAGCGTCTAGAGAGCCCAAGCAAGCACCAAGGGAACTAGAATACTCTACTAAACTAAATTAATCTCAGAACTTCTAAGAGACAATATGAACACAATTTTCTTCCCCTGAGATCTCCCATTTCTTTGAGACAAGGAAATCTTTTTTTCATTTTCACTGGTAAGAGTCCTTCTCCTTCAGTCCTCCTCCTCTCCATCTTAAATTAACAATAACGACCATTCTGTCCCTCTGGTAACAGCCATCAATGTTACTGGCAAGAAGAGTAGGAAAATACCTTTTGCTTCTTTTAGTGAAGTTATCTTTGTTCTGGACCAAATAATGCCTGTATTCTAGAGCAGTAGAAACCTCTTTCAAGTCTAATATTTGCAAGAGCAGTTTTACAGACGTTAAGGTCCTCACTAGTAATAGAAAAGTACCTTTTTGTCTCTGTAATAAAACATCAATAACTTGGGAGACAAAAAAAGAACTCCATCTCAGATTAGAGTTTTCTTTTTGGTGTGTGTGGGACCATGACTGGCTCTGATTAAAAGCATAAGGCTTTTATGATTATTGAATTTTCAGTGGACAAAAAGAAGGCATCTGATAGACAAACTCTTTGTGTTTGTTTTGTTTTAGGGATCTTGGAACTGACTGCAGAATCATTACCAATCCTTGGCACGTTAACTTCTAAGATACTTTCTGAAAGAATGAAAGAATCAATAACTCCACATCTTATGCACAGAAGAGCTCAGAATTTTGTTCTTTTTCTAGGAGAGCTAAGGTCAGAAGGGGAAGTTGTCTTATGTACTACTCTCTCCTTCACCAAGGATTCCTGGTTCAGTCAGTAACCATTCAACAATAAATAGTTAATCTGGTTTAAAATCACATTAGTTCACACACAGACTTTCAGATTAGTCGGGAGCAATAGCAGCACAGTGGGTAGAAATGTGGGCTCTGAAATCAGAACACCTGAGGTTTGAATACCTGATCCATCACTAACTAGGCAAGCTTGCACAAGTTAGTGAAAATTCTCTAGGCCTTGGTTACCTCATGTATAAAATAAGCAAATAATAACATGTTCCTCATATGGCTGTTAAGAGAATTAAATAAATCACATATAGCATTTAACATATGATAAATGCTCTATAAATAACTAGTAACTATTATCTGCATTGTGAATTAGGAAACCTATCTACAGGATGGGAAGGGTCAGAGAAATGAAAAATGCAGTAGAAAGGGAAAAGAAGAAGAGTTTGGACTAATTTAATGAAACAAAAGGAAAGGAAGTTATGTGAAGATTTTGAGGGAGACAAAAAGGTAGTTGACGGATTTGTATCATACTGTGGAACTGTAAGAAAAGAACTTTCTGTGGTAAGATAGCATCTTTTTTGGGAAGGGCAGAGAGAAATGGGAGCTAACATCAAATAATGCTTGCAAGACACCCACAGCCTTCCCAGAAGAAGGCCATGTAGTGACCACTACACAAAGTCTGTCACTGTTACGGGGAAAAGAAGCTGGCTGCTAGTTACTGCGAGGAGCTCATGCTTCTTCAGCACAGATACACATCAGATCTACCTCTCTTACGGCTGACCCCACAGCACAGAAAGTTGAAACCTAAATGAGGAAAAACAGAAAGTTATCACTTACTTCAAGGGTTCTACTTGCTTACAGCAGAATAAGCATATTAAAAAACCAAAAACAAAACCCCTCTAAAGTTTAAAATTATGAACAGGGCTTACTTAACCCGATCCCTAGCACCATACTTGAAATGTACGATGTTTTTGCAGTTCTGAGTAAACATCCAAAAAACAAGAGAAGTTCTGGAAGAAAATTCCAAGAGTGGTCACAAAATTTGTAACCCAAATCATTTCACTCTGGAGTGATTTCATATTGACAAGAAAATTTCAGGTGCAAAGCTCATTTGTATATAGGCATCTACCCTTTCAAAAAAAAAAAATGTGCAGGGGCGCCTGGGTGGCGCAGTCGGTTAAGCGTCCGACTTCAGCCAGGTCACGATCTCGCAGTCCGTGAGTTCGAGCCCCGCGTCGGGCTCTGGGCTGATGATGGCTCAGAGCCTGGAGCCTGTTTCCGATTCTGTGTCTCCCTCTCTCTCTGCCCCTCCCCCGTTCATGCTCTGTCTCTCTCTGTCCCAAAAATAAATAAAAAACATTGAAAAAAAAATAAAAAAAAAAAATGTGTGTACATTTTATTTGAGGGTCTTCCATTCTTGGAGGATAATCTGGTCATGCCTAGCAAAAAGTCTTAAAAACATATATGTACAATTGACCTAGAAGTGAGAATTTGTCCTAAAGAAATAGTCAAGTGGATAAAGACGTATATACAAAGATATTTACTGCAGCATTGTATGTAATAACTATTATTGGATAGATTACTGTAATTAGAAAAAAATCTAAACAAAAGGAGATTGGTGATATAAATCATGTCATAAATAGAACATATAAACTATTATTCTTATGTATATTTAAGGATAGGATATGAAAAAAGTTAAAAAAAATTATATAGTACAATACTTTTGTAAAATACTTATCTATAAATTCACATGTACTTACATACAATGAAAAGATCCAAAATTAGGTTGATTTTGTAATTTTAAATATTAATTTTCCCTTCTCTATGTAAAATTTCTGGAAAAAATAATTACATAGATAATTTCATAATTAAAAGAGATACACAGGGATGGCTTTACTACTCCATTTTCCCTAGTAAACCACTACAAGATAGTCCCACACATACAGACCAATATCACTCCCTCCTCACACATTATCTCAAGCTCATTATAATCATATTGAGCGGCTGCAGAGATACACTAGAAGAAAAATGTGAAAAGAGAATGTCCAGAATGCACACAATCCCAAGCTACAAATAAGCATGACTCCTCTACACTCACTCTCTGCCACAAATCACTTTGAGATGTTTGTACAACCTGAAACATTCATCAGCACATATAAGAGGCTCTCTCTGAAGAGGTTTATCTTTCATGTCCTCCAGAATATCAGTATTTTCCTATAAAATGGGTACTTAATTTCAGCGCATCTCCTGGATACCAGGCCCTGAAAAATATAAAAGATCTACCCTCTAAATTATGAAAATAAGCTGGGAAATCTTTAATGTTACTAAAATAATTTCAAAACAGCTGAACCAGTCAAGTGCTAAAGTGGAAACAATCCAATCAATTTTGCTAAAATACAACACTGAATCATCACACCACGTCACAGAGTACTTTTCTGAGAACTCTGGACCAGTCTTAAGAAAGCACTCCATTTTGGTCCTCAGCCCCACCCTAACTTATGTTTCTGATGAAAAAGGTACTTGAGGGGCTGGTTTCTAGTCACTTGGCAAAACACCAATGTGACTCTCCATATATTTGCTTGTTAGCACTGAACTACTTGCAGACTAATATTCACTATTAAGAAGGAGAAAATGTAGAGGAAAAGAAAAACCATCAGTATAACTCTGAGAAGTATAAAAAGGTAAACTTCAGAAGGGGAAATGAGTTGACTTTAAAAGAGGAGATAACTGAAATATATTTCCCAACCATAAAAACCTCCGACATTAGAGTTGTTTCTCCCCCCACCAGAGTGTAGAACAAAACAGACTTGGCCTTAATACCAGAGCCTCTCCCTGCACTTTCAGAACAGAAGCATTTCCGTTGGAGATGAGATGACATCATCCATCAGATGAAAAACTAAGAGGCAGTGTGTGACTGACTTCAATGTTTGAAGTACACATATAATTTGGGGACGCCAGAGGCTGGCCGGATGTGCATTCCTCAGACAACTGGAGTTTCGCCTGGGCAAGTCATACAGAAGCAATCCCAGAGACCTAGTTCAATGACTTTCCAATACTACCACATCAAACGTGTCAAGGATACCTACACAGAGCACAAAGAGATATAAACAGACTTTTGGGAAGCAAAATGCTAACTCTCGGGGGTTCTCTTGGTTGAGAAGAGTGAGAGCCAGAGGTTTTAAAAGGAAAAAAAAAAGGCAAAAGCAAAAACCTACACAAAACAGAAACACAATCAGCCCAGTTATCTGCTGCACTTTCTAAAGCAATCTCTCTGGTCCTTGTTACCCTGAAATACTGAAAGCCATTTTAATTACACCCCTGTAGGTGCGAGGCACAACATGTTCTCCAAATGAAAATACTGAGAAATATGTTTGAGGTATCAGCCCACCTCCTAAGCACTCAAAAAACTGTTTAGAAACAAACAAAAAGGTACCATTACCACCGCCTCAATAAGGACTAAACCAAGCCACATCCCAGAGGAAAGCTAAATGTTGTTTCCTATCAAGTGTCAAGTTTTCCTAAGGATCTTCTAGAAAAAAGTCAGAAAGCCAAGGATGCTCCTAGAAACAAAAGCTACAAAGCAGTTTGATCTACCAGTCCTGAGGTCACCTCAGATAACAGCCAACTAAGTAGCAAGGAAATGAGTTACAAGATTACTTAAACTCATCCTGTAACATACAGCCTTTCTACAACACCTCTGCCACTAGTAACAAGCTCTCTGAACCTCAGTTTCCAGATTTGGAAAATGAGGTTAATTAAAATACCTCTTCATTTCCCTCTAGTGACAAACTTTTACTTCTACAAGGCAAATTTCATGGTTCTCAGGCCTCATATATGTTTTCTTGGCACTAAAACTTTGGTTGAAAAAAAACTGTGTCCTTCCGAAGAGACAGGAGTCTCCTGGATAAGCCACTCATGGCCATTGATTTCTTGGCAGATCACCACCTCCTATTTCCAAACCTGGCTCTATCTATCCTGAAAAAGCAAGGACTCTTGATGGATCGGAATGTACATGCTTTAGCAGAGAAATTTTAATGATATCATTGCCCCAAACAATGCACTTCAAGGCAATTACAAAGAATTACAAGGAAAATAAGAGATAATGTTACTTTGTTGTCATCCCTTTTATACAGGTTCTTTTTTTTTTTTTAAGTTTATTTTTATTTATTTTTTGAGAGAAAGAGAGCACGAGTGGGGGAGGGGCAAAGAGAAAGGGAGAGAGAAGATCCCAAGTAGGCTCCACACTGTCAGCACAGAGCCCCAAGCAGGGCTTGAAATCATGAACTGTGAGATGGTGACCTGAGCGGTATCAAGAGTCAGATGCTTAACCAACTGAGGCCACCCAGGTGTCCCTATACAGGTTCTTGTCAATGAAAATTTGAAGTTTACCAAGTTTGTTTACCTACATTGTTCACTGGAAATCTACTCTACTTCAGCTCATTATGTATGCTAAAAAGACCTCTTCCCATTCTTTCCCCACAACTTCCCTCGCTTATCTTCCTTTAGACCACTCCCCATCAACACTGCTGATCTTTGGGATAGTGCTTCTTCTGGGTTAAACCCACATTGCTCAGTTAAGTATATAAGGTAAATAATAAGATATACTGAACTCCCTGCAAAGAACTTGCCCTCCTTACTCTTGCCAAAGTCTTCCTCAGACTCCACAGAAAGGAGCTTTTTCTGGAATCAGATGTTTACCAATACATTGTCTACAACTGACTGGCTCAGTCAGTAGAGCATGTGACTCCTGACCTCGGGGTTCTAAGTTCGAGCCCGATGTTGGGTGTAGAGATTACTTAAAAATAAAATCTTCAGGGATGCAGAGTCTGCTTGGGATTTTCTCTCTCTCTCTGCCCCTGTCCCACTTGCGTGCATGCTCTCTCTCTCTCTCTCTCAAAATAAATAAACTTAAAAATTATCCTTAAAAAAAATAAAACCTTTAAAAAGAAATACATATTGTCTACAGCCATTACAAACAAACAGACTGGAATTTCACAGGAGAAGAAAGAAAAATGACTGGGAGACAAAGTTTAAAAAAATGGAGGGGCGCCTGGGTGGCGCAGTCGGTTAAGCGTCCGACTTCAGCCAGGTCACGATCTCGCGGTCCATGAGTTCGAGCCCCGCGTCGGGCTCTGGGCTGATGGCTCAGAGCCTGGAACCTGCTTCCGATTCTGTGTCTCCCTCTCTCTCTGCCCCTCTCCCGTTTATGCTCTGTCTCTCTCTGTCCCAAAAATAAATAAACGTTGAAAAAAAAAATTTTTTAAAAATGGAGGGGTTGAGGGAAAAAAGTTCATTTCAAATAGAAAACTGTAAAAAGAATGATGGAAGCTCACAGGAAGTATGAACAAAACCAATCAACACATACACAGAAACTAAACAATGCTCTCCTTTGATAGGAAAGGGTGGGGGAGTGAAGCGAGATAGGGGAAACTGGCTAGGAAGGGGTTTCCTCTAGGAAATAAATACCATCAACCCAAACACTCTCTCTTTGAGACTGAATGGTGGGCTGGGGTTTGGAACACAGAGAAACAGAGATTCCCTCTAACAGGCTATCAGAAAATAGTATACTTCCTCAAACATACTTTTATCCATGATCAAGAAACACATCCAGTCAACAGAAAGAGAGAAGAAACTAACAACTTTGCTCTTACTTTATGTCAAGCAAGAATATCCTAAAATTCTAGGAAAGAAAATATCCAGATTAAAGGATAAAAATAACCACCTTCTTTCTTTATCCCCAGTTCTGTCTTTGGCCTGGTTTTATCTCTGTTATTCACTTCACAGGCTACAGTTTCCATTATATTATGAAAGAAACACAGACTAATAAAACATGTAATAACTAGTAGCTGGCACCTATTTGGGCAAATATTAATCAGAAGACGTTTGTATCAACCCAGAACCGCACACAGAAACCAACAAAACACACAATTTTGAATCCAAAGCCAACTTATCAGTACATTATTACCAATTAATATCTGATACTAGACACCTAAAAAATCTGTATAATCATACTTGACCAAGTTTGAGCAGCCATGGCAGAAATAAATGGTTAAACAAAAACAGTGACATTCCGATGTCAGTTTTCTGTCAGAATCTACCCAAGGGAACAAAAGTAAAAAAGAAGTGTCAAAACCCCAATGGAGAAAACAAACAGCAATATCTCTCCCTACTTACAAAATGTCAACCAAAATGGTGAACCTAGTCATATTCTGACTACATGACATTCTGTTCTATCTTTGTATTTCCAAATTTCAGTTTCTCACTCCAGTAAAGTGGCTTAAATTGTATTACTATCCACTAGAACAGAAGCACTGAAGGGTAAAGGACCAGCGTACAAATGTTTTACACTGGACACAAAGAACACGGATGGGCACCTGGGTGGCTCAGTCAGTTGAGTGTCCAACTCTTGATTTCGGCTCAAGTCATGATCCCAAGGTCATGAGATTGAGCCTTAGACAGAGAGTGGAGCCAGCTTAAGATGCGCTCTCTTTCTCCCTCCCCTCCCCCTCACACGAGCGTGCACACACACTCATTCTCTCTCTAGAGAACAAGACAGAACACAGACGACAACAACAACAACAACAAAATACTCAACAACATCCCTACCATCTGGAGTTATCAGATTACAGGCTAATTTACTAGTGGGGCTCTTCTGGGAAGAAGAGAGCCACCAAAATCAAGGATTTATGAGGCTGGCCCTACTATAAAGTCCCAAGCAAAAATGCTTCAGTCCTGTGTTCTCTGGGGTTTCCTTCAGCAGTTACATGAAGTCAGGAAAGGAGCTATAAAGTTATTTCCAAATCATTTGTGCTCATGATAAAATCACATAGGTGAAGGGCCACAATTTCAGAAATGTTCTTGTCTGAAGCAAAAAGGAACTACAGGTTCATGATCTTCTAACGTTTCAAGTACTTTTTCTTGGGGGAGTCATGCATGATTTTATCACAAAGCTCTTATTTCAGAGAACAGTGTACACCTTAGCATTCTAACTTTACTTTCTAACTCCTTCAAATCAAGTCTCCAAAACAGAAACTCCTTACTCCCTTCATGGTAGTTTAAAAAAGGGATGCAGTGGCTTATTTCAAATCCTTTTTTTTTTTTTTTTTTAAGATTTTGTTTTTAAGTAACCTCTATACAGCAATGTAGGGCTTGAACTTACAACCCTGAGATCAAGAGTCACATGTTCTACCAACTGAGCCAGCCAGGCGCCCCTGAATTTCAAGCTCTTGATAAACTAGTCAAACTACAGATAGGGAAACAGGCTCTCTGCACACTGGTGTGACAGATGGTCATACTGTCAACAGCACCCCATCAGGGCTAATTTTATTTTTAAGTGGTGCCACTGTCCAAATAATGAGGATGGGGAGAAAGCAAAAGAAGGAATAAATTTCCTTTGCACACCAAACAGCTGAGACTAGAAGGCAAACTGCATCAACTTTTATTAACAAAGTGTAAGAACAAGCACATGATGATGATGGCTGCTGTAAGCTGATATTCATTTATAATTGCTTCCCCCAAATCCAAACATGGTAATTAATTATTCCAATGGGAACCGATGTCAAACATCACTTAGAGTGTATGGTTTGATCTAACCTCTGTATTTCACATGTCAGCAGAATAAAAGACCAGCTCTGACTTAATGGTGAAATACTCTAGACAGGGAATGACTGTTCCAAATAATCTGTCCTTTTTAATTTGAATTCCAAAAGATTTTGAGCCTCCAAAGGTTATAGGCAGCTTATCTAAGACATCAATCTATCCCTGAATCCTAACGTTCTTAACCTTGAATCTATTTTCAATATTGTCAAAGAGAGTTCCACCAAAACTTAAGTGAGCTCAGCTAAACATCTAAGAACAATAAATTGGTTTTAGAATGGTTACAAAACCCACACACACAATCTCCTACTTGAATTTCTACAAAGCCAGCCTTCTTACCTTTAACAATTTAGGAAATCATAAACCATCACTCATTCTTGTCAATGTCCTAATTCCCCTGGTACCATCCAGACACAGCAACACTCACCCCCAATCACAAATAAAACCCATTAAATAAATAAATAAATAAATAAATAAATAAATAAATAAATAAATAAATAAATCTAATAGCCTTTTTTTTTTGCATCAGAATCTAATATCCTTCTTCTTCAATCACATCCTTAGAATGAAATATTTTACTAAATTAAATTTACTAAGGCCAAACCTAAGTGAAAGTGAAGATACACAAAAAAAGTCAACACTATGGATCTGGACACAAAAATCCCATCAGGTTTTCAGGACTATTTATAAACACTTTTTCTTAATTTCTTAATCCAATTGTTTCAACATTTGTCAAAGAAGCAAAGATGGAAGGTGTGAGAAACAAAAGTAAAAATAAGAATCTGAAGCTATTTTTAGACATTTTTATACTTTGACTTCTCATATGAACATCATGGAGTCAAGGAGCTGTAACGTCCACTGAAACCCAGTATTTTATTTTCTGGTGAAAACACAATAGGACAAAAACATTTACACAATCTGAATTACTAACTACTAGCTGTAGGATCTGGCAGTAAACATAAAAACATAAAAATATCAAACAATGACATCTGAAAAAGACAGCAGGACTATCCGAAGCAGTAGAGATGGAAGAGGAGGAAGATGATTCCATTAAGTGACAAAAGAAATTTTCCTTTACTCCTAAATCTGCCCACATGGCCAATACTTCCATGGGACAGAGGCTGAATCAAATCCTGGAACATAAATACATGGTTTGTAAGGTTACCCTGGTTCTAATAAAACACCTAACTTCTTATAAGCTTAAGAACTACACACAACCTGCTTTTCTGCATTGGGGGAAAGAGAGAAAAGGTTTAAATTAAGGGACTACTCTAGAAAAACACCTGTTATTTTACCTCATCCTTCGCACTAGAATGCAACACAAGTTGCTCTGGTCCTCTAATGCTTTTACAGGAAAGGCAAAAAACACCTCTCAAGAAACTAAAAATAGATGTACATAAATAAAACTGCAGCTTATGAAGAAGATACTTGTGACCATGTAGCCAAGCTCATCCCAGCTGGAATATGAAAGCGGGAACCCTCCATTTAGCCAAGTCAAAAGGCAAGGATGCAATCCCAGGCCTAAGGAAATGTCAACCTCTCAAGTACAGCATCCAACATCCGACAGCTTCTCCTGCCTGTAGAGGCAACAGTAACTGTGGAACACCAGACGTTTCTGATGGAAGCTCTAGAACAGTTTCTGACTCAATTTCCACCCACCTCCCCACACTTACACACATTTTCCCTCCTACACACAATCTGCTGCTTTTCTTGTGGGCTCCTCTGCCCTGCCTCAATCTCCAGTAGTTTCTAACTACCCTGGCTCAGTGCTCCAAGTGCCGGTTTCCTGATACAGACTAAGCATTCTTCCAGTGCATTTCCTATTATGCAATATTTCTCCACAGCACGTACAACCACCTCCCAAGCACTCCATCCTTCCCAGGCCTAATTCCCATCACAACCTCTCTCAGCCTCTACTGTGCATCATTCCATCTTCTCCATCTGTTTTCTAGGGTCTTTTAACTCTAATTTTCCGCCTTCCTTCAAAACGCCCTATTCCCTCCCAAAGGTGGGCAGTCTGGAAATGGGAATCCTACAAGGAGGGTGTCTGATATAAATGCATGTGGGTACGAGCGCGTGTGCGGGGGTCGGCACTGGGAAGGGATGACGCACGAGGGGGGAGGCCTCTAAGGAAAAAGGTCTCCAATAACTCCCACCCCCAACAAAACCCACAATTCCCTAATTCCTCAGCAATCCAAAGAAAACGTCACATAACCCTTAAACATGTTTTAACCCCATGGCTTCTCTTCCACATTTTTATCCGATTAACCCCATAGTCAACTTGAATTCCACCTGCCTCTCACACTAAGTAATTCCTCTAAATACAAGGCCTCCGTTTACTTCAGTTTTCTCTACTTCTTTCGGTTTCCCTTCTGTTACCGTCCTACCCCCATTTTCAATCTCCATCCCTTTTCAAGTTCTCAAGTCGGTCTCCTCGAAGACAGCTTGTGTTTTTGAGAGCCTCCCTTTCCTCAATCAAATCCACCCTTTCCTCAGACTCCCCCTGACCGCTCAGAAAACCCGATTTGAAAACCCAACCTCCGTCCTCCTTACCGGCAACTCCTCGGACATCCCCAGTTACAGGTGCCCTCCCAGGTCTCGCTCTCGTTCCCATCGCACAGCCGCCATCAGCCCCCTGCCCACGCCCCGCCCTGATTACCTGAGGACGAGGCGCAGGAAGGGACGCCGGGATCCGCGGATGAAAACCCGACCGACGACGGCCCTGAGGAGGCCGACGCCATCTTGGCAGCCCCCTCCCCCTCAGCGGCCTCGCTCCCTTTCAATCGGGCTCTTCCTCTTCTCCGAGTCGAATTTTCTCCACGTCTCTTCACAGAACCCGCGTTCTGCGGGCCACCTCCCTGCCCCCTCCGGGGCCTCTCTCAGACACGTCGGGCTGGGTCCTGAAACAGCTCAGGGCCGCACCATTTGGCTGGCATAGGGGAAAACCGCCGTTTCGCACCCGCTCCGCAACTTCACCAGTGCTCCGAGGGAGCTACTTTCCCCTTTCACAAAGAAGTAGGCTCCAGCCCGCCGCCAGGACCCCGCGTCCGAACCTAACCACACCTAACGAAATAGGGGGCGTGAAAAGTCCCAGAGGAACAAATGCCCCCGCCCCTCCTCCCCAGCCACAGCCTGTTTATCGCCCAACCTCACGGCTCCACTCGGTGGCCAGGGGAAATCCGGGAACTGCTCATGCGCGTAACCTTTCCAGCGTTCCAGCCCACTCAATGGGGGGGGGGGGGAGAAGAGGGAGGCCCTGAGAGCCAATCGGAAGGCTGGTGTTGGTCACATTACACGGGTTCCTCTTGCCCTAACGAATCCACAGGTCGAAGACAAGCTCTTCCCCGACTGTGAACCAGCGCTACGGTGGCTCTGTGGGTCCAGTTAAATTCGTCTCTGTGAAAGGACCTGGCTGAGTTGCCGGAGCTCGGGATAAGTAAGAGTCGGCTCGGCTGGCCTTCAATTTTAGAGCCCAGGGTTAGAGCTCCCCACCGAGGCGCTGTTGTCAACTCAGCGACGTTAAGCCCTTGAATATCACAAAACATCACATGCGACTATTCTTCCGGCTTTACTGCTTGTTTACTGTTTGGCTTAACATGCGTGCTTGTCTTGCCTTCCTCTGAATGACATTCAAAACAGATCTACACTTTGCTTCAAGCGCAATGCTGGGCACAGTTATGGAATTCAGAAGACCTCTCAGAAAAAGCCACGGAAGGCGACCATATCACAATCTGCGATCCAGGCAAACCCTTGGTTCTGTTAATCAGTGCACCGAACTGCACAGAGAAATTCCGCAAACCCTTGGTTCTGTTAATCAGTGCACCGAACTGCACAGAGAAATTCCCCATTCTAGTCTAGCGTTCGGATTAATAAAGTACCCTGGAGATTGTGAAAACCAGATGGGGAGCTGAAGACTGATCGGACTGTAAGCTGCTGAAAAGCAAAGACTGTTTCACTCTTGTATCTCCAGCTCCTCCCATCTTGTGAGCCTGTACATGGTAGCGCCTCAATAATTATTTGTGAAATTAATAAATGAAGAGAAATTGTGTGTG
This sequence comes from Felis catus, assembly GCF_018350175.1. Classification (NCBI taxonomy): domain Eukaryota; kingdom Metazoa; phylum Chordata; class Mammalia; order Carnivora; family Felidae; genus Felis; species Felis catus. The sequence continues at coordinate 105,784,254 of NC_058375.1, read as the reverse complement.
TGGGGGGGGGGTCTTGGTTTGCAGCCCCCAAGATGGCCTGGTTATCCTCTATCCGGATGTCTTCCGGGTCCTCGAAAGGGAACCTAGGACCATGAAGTCCAGAGACTACCACTGCCTATTTTCCTCTGCCTTCTACCCCTCTCTCAAGATAGAAATAATTGTTTCCCTGCTGCCACTTGCTGGATTATTCATATTCCATTGGGTATGAAGGTAGACAAACTACATGATTGCGTTGCCATTTCATTCAATAGCAATGGAATTGAACGACACTGAAGTATTTTGCAGTTGCCTATACATATACCCCTCCACCCAACTAACAGTACAGGAACTAGACAGGTGGGAGCACACTGTCTAGCACGGGATTTGGCTCATAGGTCAAATAAATATTTATTGAATAAATTATACTTGTTTCCATATAAGGCATGGAGTTGCTACCATTTCCTGAGTTATTTTAGAAATCAGCTGGTGTAGAACTAAAGCTGTTTCTGATTTAAAAATTGGAAATAGACCAATAAAGCCCTGACTCATACAGGCAGTAGGTCAAATAGAGGGATCTTCTCCCTGGGATTTGATCTATGAATTTGATTTCAGCCCTCCTGAAAAGAAGAGATCCCTGTTTTGTAGCTTCTTAGGGGTCTTTGTTTCTCTTTATGTACCAGAAAATGGCTGCTATTACTCCTACTACATGGAATTATGTCAGTCTGTTTACTTGTTTGTCTTCCTCACAAGACTGAATATTTCAGGGCAAAGATTACATCTTACCCATTTTCATATCTCAAGCATTTTATATCTCAAGCATCTTTGTGCCTGGCACAAAGTAGGTGCATAATACATGTCTCCTGAATATATGAAGGAATGAAAGCAAAATTCAAAAAGTGGGGCCAGAGTGTCTCTCATCTTTTTCCCCTTTACATTATCTCTGCCTCCACTCCCACTCAATCCCTGGGGTGTCCTCTGAGTCACAGAGCCACTCTTCCCCAGTAACATTCCTGGCATAGAAGACCTGGGGTGACGTGGCAGGGTGTGGAGGCAGAGGCAAAGCAGGACATGTTGGCTTGGTGCCCCAAGGAAATTGAAAAAGGAGTTCACCAATATATATTTTGGAAAAGTAGAGCAATCTGGTGATTTCAAAATAGGTCCACGTATACAGATTTGACAGAAATAACGTGAGTGTGCACACACATGCATACACACACAGATTTTATCATATCTTAGAATAGTCCCTAAGGTCAGAATGGAGGGGGCTAGGGGCAAGCAAGATCAACATAGACACAAAATAAGAGGATGAGTACCTTATTCATTCAATTGTCATTCATTAATTCATTCACTGAATTGACATTATTTAGCCCCAACAATGTCCTAGGCACCATGAGAGTTCCTGGTATACCAGGTGAAGATAAAGTCCTCGCCCTCAAAAAGATCACAGACTAATGAGAGAGGCAGCCCCATAAATCGTTAGAGTAAAATGTAATAGCTGCCATCATAGAGTATGTACAAGTGCTATGGGTTGACAATCATACTCTCAGAATAAAAGATAGGAAGAGAAGTTGATACAGGGTCTTGACAATACCACAGACTATTTGATATTGGAACTATTCCAGAGAATCAAGGCGGCATGACCTCCGTGTTTATGGAAACTGTGCCAGGAAGAGAGATTGGCGACTGAGAAGACTTTACTGTCTTATAGAACCTATAGAACCAGAATTTGGCCAGGTAGACAAGTAAGGAAAAGAATCCTAAGAAGGAAAAGCAGGCAGGCACGACGAAGAATTGAAAAGTGATACTAGAATAGGACGATGAGGCAGGAGGTGAAGCTGGAAAGGCAGGGAGAGGCCAAACTATGAAGGATCTTGAATGCCATGTTAATAGTAGTTAGCACCTACTAACCATATGTGCTTACTAAATCCTGTGCTAAGCAGTTTACAAGATTAATATCTCTTAATCTTTGCAACAACTTTAAAAGATAAGTATTATTCGTCCCACCTTGTTATTTTCTTAAGTAGGTTCCACGCCCAACGTGGGGCTTGAAGTCATGACCCTGATATCAGGAGTCGCATGCTCTACCCACTGCGCCAGCCGGCGTCCCTGGTTCCAGTTTACAGATGAAAACTGAGATTCAGCAACTTGTCCGAAGTCACACAGCTAAAAGATCTTAAACTCAAACTCAGGTATGGCTGGCTCTACAGCTATGCTCTTAAACACACTACTATTCTGCCTCAAGGATTTTGGACTTTAACCCGTAGATGATAGGGAGCCATTAAACATCTTCGAGTAGAAGAGTGACAAAGTCTGGGTTTTTAGAAAGGTTCCTACTAGAAGCAGAATGGAAAACGGACTGGAGACTGACCTCTTCTAAGTGAAAATTTGTTGACTCCTAAATTCTGGACTTAGGGTAGTAGGACTCCTGGAGTCACCGAGCCCAATCGTTCCACAGTCCAGGTCCGCGCGTGCTAGAACGGGGAGCTAGGTTGTCTCCGCGTTCCCGGTGGGCGGGGCTGCAGAGTGAGGAAGGCGCGGCTGACAGGACTAGGAGCCTCTCGAAGCTCTGCTACTTCTGCCTGTAGACTACTGGCTTCCGCCACCGCCTACCACCCGCAGGTAGTGGTGTCGAGCGCCGAGTTCCGCTACCCGCGCTGGGTGAGGGGCCTCTGATCGCGGCGCAGTCTCGGTAGGCGGTATGAGTTTGGCTGGGGGCCGGGCCCCCCGGAAGACCGCGGGGAACCGGCTTTCTGGCCTCCTGGAGGCAGAGGAGGAAGATGAGTTCTACCAGACGACTTATGGGGGTTTCACAGAGGCAAGAGCTGGGTCCAGGAAGAGGGAGGGGAGGAAGCTAAAGGGAGTCCTGAAGGGAGAAACCTCGGACAAAGAAGGGGGCGGGGAATGGAGTGGAGCCCTGGTAGCTGATACTCGCGACGGGGTGGGAGAGTTGGGGGTGGCGGGGGTTTAAAATGGAGTACTAGAAGGTAGAGCCCTAGATGGCGTTGGAGGGGTCGGGGATGGAAGGGTCTCCGGAGGCACCCCAGAGTGTGGCAGAAACCGACAGCGTACTTTTCTAGTTGCCTGTTTTCACCACACTCTTGACGTCTAACGTAACGCGAGCTTCTCGCAGCCACGCAGTATATAGTCGTGGGCCCACGGTATGGTTCTTCACCAGAGGTATAGAAAGGAATCTCTTTTCAAAAAAGAAAAAAATAGAGGAGCTTAGCCTATGCTTTTTCCAGCTTTCAAGTCTCAATGTAAGTGTTTCCTTCGATAACACTTCTTTGCTATAAAAAGTGTCCCATTTATTTCCTTCATAGTATGCATTTCAAATTGTAATTAGATTTGGTTTGCCTACTTGTTTATACTTTCCTATTAGGTTGTAAACTCTGTAAGGTTAGAGATGGTCTGTTTTGTTCAACAGAATAAGTCTAGTGCCTGGGCTAGGGTCTGGATTGGATTGGCACTTGTATTGATTGAATCTGTCCATTCTTAAAATAGCCGTTGAGAAGCTAGGGCAAACCAACTACTGTGACAGGTTATAGGGAAGCAGAGAGTATTAAGAACACTTTTTCTTACCTATACTAGACCCCAATGGGGGAACCAGCTGAATTAACAGTTGAAATACTGTGTGATAAGGAGTAAAATAAGTGGTAAGGATAGGGTGCTGTGGTAACATGTGGGAGCCAGAGTCATTGGTGGGGATGGGCATCCTGGGGGACACGATGTTTAAACTTAGGATAGTATGAAAAGTAAGCTGTGGCTGTATGTACAGCAGTAGGGCTGAGAGCAAGGTAAGGAGAAAGGTTAGCCCACTGAGGGGGTGGAGCAGATGTGTAAAGGTACTGAGTCTGGGTCTGGAGCCTGCATGTCTACTCTCATTCTCCAGACCTTGAAAGAGAATAAAGATTGGTAAGGCTGGAGAGAGTAGGCGTGGGCCAGATCATGTTGGGCCTTGTGAACCATGTTAAGGAGTTTGCTCTTCATCCAGAGGACTGAGAAGATTCATCAAAGTACATGATCAAATCTGTACTTTATATAGTTTTTAATGTTTATTTATTTTAGAGAGAGAGTGCAAGCGGGGAAGGGGCAGAAAGACAGGGAGACACAGACTATTTTTAAATTTTTGTAATGTTTATTTATTTTTGAGAGAGAGAAAGAGTGTGAGCAGGGAAGGGGCTGAGAGAGAGGTGGACACAGAATCCAAAGCAGTCTCCAGACTCTGACCTATCAGCACAGCCCAATGCAGGCCTTGAACCCACAAACCACAAGATCATGACCTGCATGGGAGTTGGTTGCTTAACTGACTGAGCCACCCAGGCGCCCCCAAATTTGTACTCTAGAAACCTCACTCTAATGAAGAGAATGAAGGAGGCAGTGGGAGTAGAGAAACATGGGCAATAGGTTTCAAGACACATTAAGGAAATTGAATCCACAGGTCTTGATGACTGATTGGGAGTCATTACTTACACAGCTATAGTTTAAAATAGAATGTTCTCTTCCCTCCCCCAAAGGCCATTTTCCTATTCCTGTCATTTTACGAGTCGTTATTTAATATGTACCCTTCATGCTTCCAAAAAGGATTAAAGGAGGCTTACCATATAAACAAAAAGTAGGAACAGTAAAAATAGAGACAGATCAGAAGTAATTGTACCAGGAGCCTCTGCTAAAATGGTAATAGCAATTGATACTAAATTTAGCTGTGAGCTTCCTGGCAGCCAAACCCTGAATTTCTTTTTTCAGTAAGAAAGAAGCATATACATTCTTTAAAAGAGAAAAACTTACTCAACGCTAAATTTTAGGAATTTAATCCTTATATAAGATGTATAGACTAACAGGGTTTCGGCAGATGATGTAGAAATATCCTCTTATCTAGTCATGTCTATTAATGACCCTCAATAAGGGCCAAAGGAATGGTAGTAAATCCCTAACTTAATGAAAGCATTTTGATTGGACACTAAGCTAATGTGTAGTTGAACTACTATTCTCTGGTGAGATGACTTAATACCAGGTTAGAGCTGAGGGGATTAATGTGTTCCCAGGCTGTCTTTCACAAACATCAGTTGGGAGGAAATGATGGTCATCAGTGCAAGATTGAACTCTGGCTAGCTTGGAGTGTCAACTGTCTGTGCTATTTGCTTGCTTTGGCAGCATATGTACCAAGATTAGCCTGTTGGTCTACATCATTGATTGAAGAGAGAGCCACATGTTTGAGATGCCACCCCACCCAGTTGACTCCCCTGCCCCCAAGTGTATTTTTCCCTTTACTTTTTAATGGGGCTGCCGTTCTAGACTTAACCTGCACTCTCTCAATTTCAATTCTAGGCCCCATGTTCTCTACTCCACTCAGCTAACCACCTCCAGAACTTTCTGAAACACTCCTTGTATACAGTCTTCCTATCTCCCCAAGTCTTCATTGGCTCCCCATTACTAGTACTTGTACCCAATTATTTTTCTGTTCCAACACACCTGAGGAATGAGACCTATTTCTCAGTAACTTTAATTTACCTCAACAATGATTATCAGTACTGGAACAAGCGAGGAGAGGGAGAGGATTGAGAATCCTTAGCCTGCAAATTAAACTCATGAGTTTATTAGCCTGATAATGTAAGTCTCTCTGTAGACTGAATGCAACCTTTTCAAGTCTTAGAGCCTTATAGGGCAGTCAGGAAATGTTGGAAGAAGGCTGTGCTGGAGTCAAAGGCAGCCAGCTAGGAAGATTTCTTGCCCAAGAAAAACTTTCTGCTTTACTTAGGTCTAAATCTTTATTCTATAAATAGGCTATGCACATTCCTGCTTCTGCATCTTTGTTCTTGCTGTTCCATCTACCCATGTTACCTCTGCCCTCTTGGCTGTCTAAACACTACCCACGTTTTATTTTATCTTATTTTATTTTATTTTACTTTATTTTATTATTTAAAAAAAATTTTTTTTAATGTTTATTTATTTTTGAGACAGAGAGAGACAGAAAATGAACAGGGGAGGGTCAGAGAGAGAGGGAGACACAGAATCTGAAGCAGACTCCAGGCTCTGAGCTGTCAGCCCAGAGCCCGACGCGGGGCTCGAACCCACAGACCGTGAGATCATGACCTGAGCCAAAGTCGGAGGCTCAACCGACTGAGCCACCCAGGCGTCCCTATTTTATTTTGTAAGTTTATTTATTTTGAGAAAGAGAGTGCACATGGGAGAGGGGCAGAGAGAGAAAGAGAATCCCAAGCAGGCTCTGCGCTGTCAGCGTGGAGCCCAAAGCAGGACTCGATCTTACAAACTGTGAGATCATGACCCGAGCTGAAATCAGGAGTCAGACGCTTAACTGACGGAGCCACCAAGGTGCCCCAAAACACTACCAGTATCTTAAACCATGGCTCAAGTTCTCTTTGTTCTTTAGAGTCTCAGCAAACTGTGACGTGATGACCAAATCTGGCCCGCTACCTGTTCTGTTTTAGCCCTTCACAGAAAAAGTTTGCCAACCCCTGCTCTAAAGGAATAAAGTCTAAAGTTTAGACCCTCCCAGACGACCAATCTATAGCAAGTGTGCCTTCCTTTGAGCTCCTGTAACACTTTAGTACCATTTGATACCTTATATGTTGTCTTGTACTTAAACTTCCTTTTATAATGATACCCTGTCCTCTGCCTGACTGTGAGACCCCTGAAGGTAAAGACCAAACCAAATCCTTTCTGTATCCCAGCACTTAACACTGTATGCTACGGGTAAAGGGCAGTTAATGACTGCCGAAAGAGGTGGTGCTGGAGCCAGAGGCCATTACCTAGAAGGGCTTCTTGCCTAAGGAAATTGAAGAGCTGGGTTGGGAAGGAGAGTGGGGCAGCTCTTACCAAGAAAGCAAAGAGATTCTGTACCTGGAGGGGCACTGATGACTCCAGTGACAGTGAGAACCTTCTCTCCTTATATCCTCAGGAATCTGGAGATGATGAATATCAAGGGGACCAGTCAGACACAGAGGATGAAGTGGACTCTGACTTTGACATTGATGAAGGGGATGAACCATCCAGTGATGGAGAAGCAGAAGAGCCTAGAAGGAAGCGCCGAGTAGTCACCAAAGCATATAAGGTGCAGGGGTATCCTGGTTTTCTTGGACTCCTGTAATTTCCCATAATTTCTCTTCTGCCCTTCATAAGGTCACAGGACTCCCCATGCTAGTCCTATTTCCCACAGGACTAGTTTTCTCAAATCCTCATCTTTCTCTGTATTACTTCTGTTCCATGGTATCTGATTCCAATCTGTTCCCAGGAGCCTCTCAAGAGCTTGAGGCCTCGAAAGGTCAGCACTCCAGCTGGTAGCTCTCAGAAGGCCCGAGAAGAGAAAGCTCTGCTGCCATTAGAACTACAGGATGATGGCTCTGACAGTGAGTGTGGAGATGTTTGGGTCAGTTGACAATTGGGTCAATAGGAACATAACGAAAAAGTATTGTATTCATGGCAAGTTAACTGAAGTTGACAACTGTACTATGGTTACATAAGGGAAGCCCTTATTCTTAGGAAATATACAGTGAAGTATTTAGGGTCGAGAACTAAGATGTGTGCAACTTAATCATTCAGGAAAACACACGCGATGCAAATGGGGCAAAAGGTTAACAGGAAGTGATCTGGGTAAAGGACACATAGGTACTTTCTGTGGACTCTTCTTACAACTTTTTTGTAAGTTTGAAATGATTTCCAAATAAGAAGTTTTAAAATTAAAAATAAAGGAGGTGGACATGAATTCAAAGATTTCTTCCTCTCTGACTTCTTCCCCAGGTCGGAAGTCCATGCGTCAGTCTACAGCTGAGCATACAAGACAGACATTTCTTCGGGTACAGGAGAGGCAGGGACAGTCACGGCGGCGAAAGGGGCCCCATTGTGAGCGGCCGCTGACCCAGGAGGAGCTGCTAAGAGAGGCCAAGATCACAGAGGAGCTCAACTTACGTTCACTAGGTCAGTCTGGTTTTGAGACTAGTGGGCAGAGGGAGGGGGAACCTTAGAAAAACGGAGACTGAAGGGCCTGAAGAGCTAGGGAGTTGAAGATCCAGAAGAAGGGAATCCGAGGAAGGAAATGGGGAGAGTGAGGGATTAGGAGCAAGGAGTGAGGCAGTTAGCTGGGCTCTAAAGAACAAGTTATATTGAAGAAAAAGTGTGTTGTATAAAATAAGAATCGAATAGAACTGAGTTCAAATCCTAGTTCTGCCGTTCAGTTGCTGTAAGACTGCTGACAGATTGCTTAACCTACTTGCATCTTGCTGTCCTGGTTCACAAGGTGGGGTGATAATGCCTCCTTTAATGATAATCATGAAAATTAGAAATTCGCCAGAATTAGTCCATGAGATGAGCTAAAGTCAAAATTCTTTAAAATCCCTTCAGTTTATGTGCCGGGTACACTGTCACGTAAAGTAATATATTGTACAAAACATATATTTCTTTATAGGGCATTGAGAGTTGCAAATCATGAGAGGTACACGAGGGAATGGCAGGTTATACGCCTCCTGTCACATGCTCGATCTGGGGCATACTTCCATTGAGTGAAATAACACATACAATCACCTATAGTATGTGCTTTGTTCTCTCTGTCTTTCTCCCCCAACCCCCATCAAATCTTTCTCTCTCTGAATCTTTTATTTTTGGTCAAACACATATGGTTAAACATGGATAGCCCAAATGTGGAGTTGAGTATTGTTTACGCAGAATATCTGGGACCCATCCCATTCTACTTTTATATTTCTCAAATGTAGATAACTCCAAAAGAACACAATGATTGAGAAAAGATTTACTTCAGTTCCAACATCTTGAGGGTGTGTTTTCCTGTTTTGTTATAGTGACTTTAACATTGAACATTTAATCTTTGATGGTAATTCAGTACTTTCAAACAGTAGCTATCCCTCAAAACAGAAATGACTGAGAACCGTCACAAACAGTGAGGTGACCTTGATGTCACTGTAATTACAGTCCTCATCCTTTGACCACATTGGTTGGTTTGGGCCACTGTAAGGAGGGTAACACCCGGGCTTCTTGTACCAGTAGCTGACATCGGAGACCCTGCAGAAGCAGGTTCTGCAGGGGGGACAAGAAGTTCATTTTTGAACATGTTGAATTCGAGGAGTTTTTGAGTGGTCCATGCAGTGCTGAGAGTTCAGTGTACACGTCTGGGCTTGGACAAGAGATCTAGGCTGGAAACAGAAATTTGGAAGTCTGTAGAGTATGGATAGCGTTTATGAGATTGGAGTGGGTCAGATCACCCAGGGAGAAAGCATGGGGAAGAGAAGATAGAGGCCGAAGAGAACCCTGCAGATGTACAAGAGGAGCTTAGCAGTGGCCAGGATTTGGAGAACTTCAGGAGAATTTATCTTAAGAATGCCAAGGAGGGGCACTTGGGTGGTCAGTCAGTTAAGTGTCTGCCTCTTGGTTTCGGCTCGTGTCATGATCTCACAGTTCATGGGTTTGAGCCCCACACTCTCAGCGCAGAGCCTGCTTGGGATTCTTTCCTTCCCTCTCTCTCTGCCCTTCCCTCCCCCCCAAATAAATAAATATTAAAAAAAGAAAAAGAACACCAAGGAAAGAAAATGTTTGAGAGAGAGTCTCTGCTGAATGCTGCAGAAATGCTACTCAAGAGGAGAACTGTGAAGTGTCCATTTGTTTTGATGACAAGGAGGTCAGATGAACTTAGGGAACACTTTTTGGAGACTACACCATTTTGAAGCCGGCTGGGGAGCCACACTTACAAAGCTTGGCTGTAAAGGGTGGTTTAAGGAGTAAAACCTATAAGATCTGGGGTCAATGTACAGTTTTTCTTATTTGTTTTATCTAAGATTAGAGGAACTCTTGTCTTTGGTGAGAAGCAACTGAAAGTTTAATGACAGAGAAGAAAGAAAGGATAGTTAATAGGGTGGGTTTTTGGAGAAGTGAGATGTGGGGGGAGTGGGGTAGCTAGAGTACAGGTGGAAGAATTGGCCTAAATTATGGAGGAGGAAGGAAGGATGGCTTGTAGTTGGAGGTTTATAAACCCATAGCAGGACATTGGAGTGGTTCTCATCTGATGTCTTTTAGGCACTATCACCTGTCAGGTGTTGGGCATAGAGTTGGAAGTTTGAGGATAGTGAAATGTGCTTGAAGTAGTTCAGGGGTGCCTGGGTGGCTCAGTCGGTTGAGCGTCTGATTCTTGATTTAAGCGCAGATCATGATCCCAGGGTTGTGAGATCGTGCCCCGTGTCGAGCTCTGTGCTGAGCATGGAACCTGCTTAAATTCTCTCTCTCCCTCACCTCTTCTCCACTGCACGCACATCTTCTCTCTCCCTAAAAAAAAAGTAAGAAGAAGAAGAAAGAAAAGAAATAGTTAAGATAGAATTATCTGCTGGCATTGGGGGAGTCTGTTGAATTTGGGGAACATGCATTCGTGGTGGTTCCAGTCTAGCCTGTTGTGTAGTATTTTTCCAGGAGCACTCAGCAATCCAGGTCTGGACCAGGGAGTGTAGATTGATGAGAGTGACTGAAATGATAGGTTGAGGAACCTAACCTTGATTTAAAAAGGAAACTGGGGGGCGCCTGGGTGGCGCAGTCGGTTAAGCGTCCGACTTCAGCCAGGTCACGATCTCGAGGTCCAGGAGTTCGAGCCCCACGTCAGGCTCTGGGCTGATGGCTCGGAGACTGGAGCCTGTTTCCGATTCGGTGTCTCCCTCTCTCTCTGCCCCTCCCCCGTTCGTGCTCTGTCTCTCTCTGTCCGAAAAATAAATAAACGTTGAAAAAAAAATGTTTAAAAAAAATAAAAAGGAAACTGGAAGAAAAAAAAGAACAATGAAGACTGGAGGGGGCTGCCAGATAGAATGAGGAGAGATCCATGTATGGGAGGTATCAAAGGACAGAGGATATCTAGAATTGTGGAGCAAAACAACCAAAGCATAGGATGTTGCGGCCAGAGCCTGGGATGTGTGATTTTTAGTATTTCAGAGCTGGGGCAGTTCCCGGCTGTAGCCATAGTGGAATGGAGCAACAAATGTGTCACGGACAGGAAGATGAGATCCGTAAACTGTGGGGATGGGATGTTGAAGGGGCTACCCGTGTGCATGCACTTTGAGGTCACTAGGGTGATGAAGGATGATAGGAGTTGAGTGGAGAGGAACAGTGGAAAGCATTGCTAAAGTCTTCAGAGAGTAAGGGAGTGAGCATGACAGGAAAGAAACATGATCTAGCCTGGTGGCATAAGTCTCCAGAGAGAAGTGGGTTTGCGCGTGGGGAGAAAAGCAGTGGTCTAAAGTTGCAGTGTGGGCTCAACAGGACCCAGGCACACCCTGCATGGGAGGTGGCAGGATGAGAGACCTCCACCAGAGGGCTGCAGGGAGAGCAGTGGCCTTGGGATGACAGGCTTCCAGGAAGACAAGTTGTGGAAGGAATTCACAGTGAGAAACTTGAGGACATAGATGAGTTGGCTGGTTATAGAGCAGGAGTTCCAGAAGGTACAGGGAAGTGTTTGAAAGGGGAAGTGTTGGAAGGTTGGCAGAAGGGAAAGAAAGCAACATTACCAACCAGAATTCCAAGTACAAGAGAGGCTAAATCATTGGTGGGGTTTCCAGAGCACACTTTTCTGGTCAGACTTTATCTAGAAGATTGGATGCGCACTTAAGAAACAGAAATTTGGAGTTCATTCAGAGGAAAGGGATCAGGAATATTTTGACCTACTGAACATTAACAAATACTTGCTGAGTGCCTGTAATGGGTGGCACACTGCGTGGCCCTGATAATATGTAGGTAACATGAGTCAGAGTCACTGCCCTTCAGGAGGAGACCTGTGTACCAGCGATGAACTACCATAGAGCAGTGTCACTGTCCAGACAGGGGACTGTGGCGAATAAGAGGAGCGCTCAGAAGGAGGATTGGTTCTTCTGCCCAGCTCGTTGTTGCCATGTGACAACGCAGATGCCAGGTTGCCCGATTTCCTTGTTAATTTTTTTTTTATGTTTATTTTTGAGAGAGAGAGACAGAATGTGAGCGGGGGAGGGGCAGAGAGAGAGGGAGACACAGAATCCGAACAGGCTCCAGGCTCTAAGCTATCAGCTCAAAGCCCGATGCAGGGCTCGAACTCACAAACTGTGAGATCATGACCTGAGCTGAGGTTGGACGCTTAACCGACTAAGCCACCCAGGCGCCCCTCCTTGTTATTTTTTTAAGAAGGATCAGAGGGGCACCTGGGCCGCTCAGTCAGTTGATTGTCCGACTCTTGATTTCAGCTCAGGTCATGATCCCAGGGTTGTGGATCAAGCCGTGCGTCTGGCTCTGTGCTGAGCATGGAGCCTGCTTAAGATTCTCTCCCCTTCCCTCTGCCCTTTCTCCCCATTTGCACATGTGCTTACTCTCTCAAAAAAAAAAAAAAAGAAGGACCAGAAATCTCTGTATTTAAATGTAATTTCCTCATTTTCAAATATCAGTAACTATTTCAAATTTTCTTTAAAATACAATACAGATCAAACAAAACACTTAGAGGAGCTGCCAGCATGCGGCCTCTGCCATAGACTGTGAAAAGTACAGTAATGGAAGTGTCCTAGGCCCAGGGGCTAGCAAAAAGAGAGTGTGTCTCAAAACCATGTTTTATGAGAAATGGTTCAAGGAATGGGTGTTGTGATCAGCCTGGAGGGAGAGACCTGGATACTAATTTCAACTATGTAAAGGACTGTCATGGGGAAGACAGGTTGGACCTGTGTCCTTTACAGCTTGAAAAGGTGAAACAGTGTCATCAGGCAACATATTTCAGCTGGAAATAGGAGAGAACTCTGTAATGACCAGAGATGCCTGAAGACGCAGCGCGCTGCCGTGGCTGGGAGTGAGCGGACAGGGCAGCTTGGGCAAACAGGCTCCTCATCCAAGGGTTCCTTCCAGCTCCAGAGTCCTGCTGTCTGAGTGCGTGAGGAGCTGAGTGGACGGGAGAGGTGGGCGGAGAGGATGTCGGGGGTTGGGGGGGTGGTCAAGCAAAGAATGTCGGAACTAGGAGGTGCTAGGGGGGCCTCAGAGGATTGGTGTGAGTGGCTTGGGCAGGCAGGGACTAGACAGGACAGACATGAGTGTGGGCATGGGGGAACTCACCGCCCCCTCATTCCTCCCTTTGACCCTGAAGAGACCTATGAGCGGCTTGAGGCTGACAAAAAGAAGCAGGTGCACAAGAAGCGGAAGTGCCCTGGGCCCATAATCACCTATCATTCGGTGACGGTGCCGCTCGTTGGGGAGCCAGGCCCTAAAGAAGAGAATGTGGATGTGGAAGGGTGAGTGCGTCACAGGGGAGAAGGGAAGAGAGCCTTCTCCCTGCCATCCTCAGTTCTCCTCACACAGCTCTCCAACACACAGATGTCCTTCAGGGTCCTCTTCCCTCAGCTGTGTTTCTTTCTGTTTTTAGTCTCTCTCCCCTCTCTCAGCAGTTTCCCCACCCAGCACAGCTTGCTTCTCCCCATCTGTCACTTAATAGATTCTCTCCGATTGTTGCCGTCATTCTGCCTCCTTCCTCTCTTTCCTCACCTGTCTTATCTCTTTGTTGTTTTCTCTCCTCAGACTTTTTGTGTTTCTCTGTCTCTCCCCTCAGACTGGATCCTGCTCCCACAGCTTCTGCACTGACTCCCCGTGCCGGCACTGGACCCACCATCCCTCCTGCTCGCTGCTCCCGTACCTTCATCACTTTCAGTGATGATGCGACATTCGAGGAATGGTTTCCCCAAGGGCGCCCCCCAAAGGTCCCTGTTCGGGAGGTCTGCCCTGTGACCCATCGCCCAGCTCTGTACCGGGACCCTGTCACAGACATCCCTTACGCCACTGCTCGAGCCTTCAAGATCATCCGTGAGGCCTATAAGAAGTACATCACTGCCCATGGACTGCCGCCCACGGCCTCAGCGCTGGGCCCTGGCCCACCACCTCCCGAGCCCCTCCCTGGCTCTGGGCCTCGAGCCTTGCGCCAGAAAATTGTCATCAAATAAGGAGAGGAGTAGTCCTTGGAAACCTCTTTCCTGCCCTGACTTGGGGCTCTTAATGTTCCCCCTCCTCTCCCTGCTTCTCCTCTTGGTCATCTCTGACCTTTGCCTGGCCTTTTTCCATCTTTCTTTCCCCCCAGTTCCTATCGGTTTTATTTGTGTTTTTTAATCTAATAAAAGAGAAAGATCCCCTTTGTCTGGTGTCTCATTGAGTTGGGAGCAAGAAGTCTTTGTGAATGTCTGAGTATATATGGGTCTTTATTTTGTTTAATAGCATTTATTATGAGCTGCCCTTTTTAAATTGTAAGTATTCCCTCCTCCAGCTGGATTATAAACACCTTTAAATTAGACCTCCAAACAAAATTCCTGTACTCCCCTTTATATCACCTTATATTCACTGCTTTGAATATAGCAAGACCCCAAATAAGTAGGAATGACATGATTCCCCTAGTTTCTAGGACTCTGGCTTACATGCAGGAAGGGAAGGAAGTGTCATGGCTGTGAGTGGCCACTAGAGGCTCTCAGGGCTGGGCAGGGTATGGGGGCTGTGTATATGTGATCTCCCACCACCCCCCACCTGGCCAGAGCTAAAATAATAAAATGCTGAGCTCACTGTTCCCCCACCCTCTCCCCGGCACTGGGCTCTTCCTGCCGCGGGGACAGTGCTCCAGTAGCACTGACAGACCAACCGACAGAAGGGGAGGTGAGAAGGGAGGTGGCCACCAGGACTGGTAGGTGGGAAGGCAGGGGGCTTATGGACCAGAGCCTGGTGGGAGGTGGGAGGAGAGGAGCGGCTCCTTTCGGGAATGATGTGGAGTGTCTCCGTCCCTCAGCGTATGTTTCTGCCACTGTCTGTCCTATCCCTTAACCATAGTGTACATTGTCCATGCAGGTATCTCACACACTTTCTGGATCTTTCATATTCAGTATGGTGTGTATGTATGTGTAGCTTGTGTGTATTTTCTGTATTGTAAGAGATTGTGCAAGTTTAATCTTCCCACTGTTTTTAGAGAAACTTTATCGCATTTAGAAGGTATTTCCCACCCATTGGTCCGGTGTCACCTTCCCGTCCAAAGTCAGGGACAAATTATGGGGACTCAGCCCCTTCTCCTGAGACCATACCACCCTTCCCCCAACCTGGCACTCCCCCCAGCTCCTCTGAGCCCTTGCTTTCCCTTAGGATTTAGAGTTTTAGCAAACATAGAAAGTGAAATCTTGATTCCCCCACAATAAAAGAGGAAATGAGGGTAGGGTAAGAGAACTGTCTCTCTTCCCCCTTGCGTTCTTCGAGTTTAGGAAAAAAGACTGGATCTTGGGGAAGAGAAGAGGAATTTCCCTGAAACTCTTTGTATGCCCCCCTTCCTTTCAATAGGAACTGGGCCTGGGGCCAGCTGTGCTGGCAGGGCCCTTGGCAGCTGTGCTTGGGCAAGAGGCACGGACGGACGAGGTTATAAGGGAGGGTGTTGCCAGGATTTCTCTGTCACACAATGGGCAAATCACGCTTGGATGCCTGGGATCCCCATCCAGGGTGGCTGAAGCTGAGGAAGCAGGAAGAAGGAAGCTCTGGTTCTAACTAAACAACATAAGTCCCCACCTTCCCCTGCCCAGCTAGATTTCTAGCCTCCAAGGCATCCAGTTCATCGTTCTGCCCCCTGGCTCATCTGTGTCCTGCTGTGTCCATGTGTATCTTTCCATTCTCCAATAACTTTCCCCATTCCCCCCAGGCTCCGTGAGCACCAGAGTGGGGAGGGGGTGGGGCCATCATGTCATCGTATCAGAAGGAACTGGAGAAATACAGAGACATAGATGAAGATGAGATCCTAAAGACCTTGAGCCCCGAGGAGCTGGAGCAGCTGGACTGCGAGCTACAGGAGATGGACCCCGAGGTAGGGGCTCTGGCACAAGGAACCAACGAGGAAACGGGCAGCCTCCAAGCATTGGGGAAGGGGTGGTGGGCCCCGGGTGGCTGAGATCAGGGCTGCCTACAGGGCTTGGAATCCCAAGAGGGCCAGGGAAAAGGTGTGTGCAGGTGTTTAGGGAGCCCTGGAGGTACCCCAGATCAGAGGTCTGACTTCCTCCCCAAAACTCATCCCGAAGAACATGCTCCTGCCCGCTGGACTAAGACAACGTGACCAGACAAAGAAGAGCCCAACGGGGCCACTGGACCGGGATGCCCTTTTGCAGTATCTGGAACAGCAGGCACTAGAGGTCAAAGAACGTGATGACTTGGTGCCCTTCACAGGCGAGAAGAAGGGTATGGAGACACTAACAACCATGCCTACCAAAACCCAATGGTCATCTCTCAAGTGCACCCCCTCCAGCTTCCCTCTGACCTTCCAGCTTCTAGCTGCCCAGGGACCTGGCCACCCTGAAACACACATGCCTCTTTCACTCTCCAGCTTTTAGGAGAGATTAGGGGACCCAGGAGTCCTGAGCTGGTAGAGGACTTGGGCCTTACGGTGGCCCCTAGTGACCCAAGACTCCACCTCCTGGAGAAGGAAAGGAAGGAAGCTAGAGACAAGAATCGTAGGAGGAATGACCTCCACCTGAGCCACCCTTCATCTCCCCATCAGGGAAACCCTACATTCAGCCCAAGAGGGAAATTCCTGCACAGGAGCAGATCACTCTGGAGCCTGAACTGGAAGAGGCATTGGCCCATGCCACAGACGCCGAAATGTGTGATATTGCAGGTGGGCGGCAGTGGAAGGTTAGGGAGGGTGGGGAGATCCAGGGCAGGGCGGTTCTAGCCAGGCCATGGGACTAGTGAGGAAGGCCCTGAACAGGACATGAATGTTAGAGAAAGCCTCAGGTCATGGTTTTAAGTTTTTGCTTATGTATTCACTCATTCATTTTTTAATCTAATACATTCACATCTCAGAGACAAGTTTATAGGGATTATAAAGCAGATAAAAGTAGAACTATTCTGGCTGGAAATAGGAGGAAGTCTAACAGACTCCCTCACTCTTTTCTCTTTTTTTTTGAATGTGAAACACTGTTGTTTTTCTCTCCCTTACCCTCTAGGGGCTCCTTAGGGACCTTCCCTTAGCCCTGTCTCAAACTTGTTTGTTGGTTTTTTTAAAGTTTATTTATTTATTTTGAGGTGGGGAGGGACAGAGAAAGGAGAGAGAGAATCCCAAACAGGCTCTGTGCTGTCAGTGCAGAGCCTGATGCGGGGCTCAATCTCATGAACTGTGAAATCATGACCTGAGCTGAAATCAAGAGTTGGACACTTAACCGATGGAGCCACCCAGGCGCCCCCCCTCCCCCCCCTCAAAGTTTTAAAAACTACCACATTAAGCAGTTCATAGAAGGAAACCCTGGGACCTAGGGAGAGTGGGAACCTCTTTGGAAGAGGGGGGAGAAATCAGGCTTTAAAAAACTGCAACAGATTCAGAATGAGAAGGGAGGGGATTTGGAACAAACTCCTTCTTCTCATTCCTTGTTCCCCCTCTACGTGCTCTCTCCAGCAATTCTGGGCATGTACACACTGATGAGCAACAAGCAATACTATGACGCCATCTGCAGTGGAGAAATCTGCAACACCGAAGGCATTAGTAGTGAGTGTTTGGAAGCATGGCATCCAGGGCTTTGGGAAGGCAGTCCCAAGGTCTGATTAAAGGTAGCAAAGGGTGAAACGGGGATCATGGAGAGGACATGGTACAGAAGTAATGGGAGAACCAATGGGGAGGAGGTTGTGGGGGACATGTCGTGGTTTCCTTCTGGCCCTTGCCCGCCAGGTGTGGTGCAGCCTGACAAGTACAAGCCGGTGCCGGATGAGCCCCCAAATCCCACAAACATCGAGGAGATACTAAAGAGCGTTCGAAACAATGACAAGGAGCTGGAGGAGGTGAACCTCAATAACATACAGGTATCTGACCCCTATGTTCCAAATAATAAATGGGATTAACTATGTGAGTCCCAGATATGTGGGTCCCTTAGCCCACCATCTCTTCTCCTCTGACAGGACATCCCGATACCCATGCTAACTGAGTTGTGTGAGGCCATGAAGACAAATACCTATGTCCGGAGCCTCAGTCTGGTGGCCACAAGGAGTGGTGACCCCATCGCCAATGTAAGGCAACTTGAAATCCTAGCCCCCTCCCCATACATGCACCCCTTGACATGCCCCCCTGCCAGGGCTGTCATAAGGGGTTGGGGTTGTGCTGGGGATGTTATTCCCATCACGTAATCTTAGGATGGCCTGATGAAGACTCCTACCCTCAGTCCCATGGCTCTTAGCTCGGAAATCCTCAGATCACCTTCTCAGAGAGCCACAGCCTGCTCTACCACCCCGCCAACTCCACCTCACACTTAACCTCCCTGCTTCCCCTACGACCTGTGCTCCCTTCCATCTCCCTCTCACCCCACCTACAGCTCCTCAAGGACTCTTCTCAAAGAGCTGTGTTTCCCTCTTGCTCCTGTTCTTTCTCTCCTCAGTCATCTGTGAAACTGTCCCCTAATCCTAACCCAAGTCCCTACTACCCAGGCGGTGGCTGACATGTTGCGTGAGAATCGTAGCCTCCAGAGCCTGAACATTGAATCCAACTTCATTAGCAGCACAGGGCTCATGGCTGTGCTGAAGGCAGTTCGGGAAAATGCCACACTCACTGAGCTCCGTGTAGACAACCAGGTGAGCTTTCCCTCCCCTGGTCCCCTGATCATTCAACTAATATTCACCGAGTCTCCTCCCTGAGGCTGCCACTGGGTCAGGATCTCACCTAATCTTGTCTGAAACCTCTTCGTTGTCTCTATGAGGGGAGCCAAGGTCAGCACCTCTTATCACCCCTTCTGATGAAACAAGCTTTTTCAACCTCCCAAAGGGTTGGTGGTATGGCGCGGTGAACACAGAGAAGGGGGCTGACAGGGTTCACCTCTCTGTCCCCCAGCGCCAGTGGCCTGGCGATGCAGTGGAGATGGAGATGGCCACCGTGCTCGAGCAGTGTCCCTCCATTGTCCGCTTTGGCTACCACTTCACACAGCAGGGGCCACGTGCTCGGGCAGCCCAGGCCATGACCCGGAACAATGAACTACGTGAGTAAATGCAGACATGCTGTATGGGGGCAAGTAGATCCTTCTGAAGCCTGACTTAGGGACTAATAGCCTGGGGTACAGCCAAAGCAATATTCACACGTGAAGTTTAAATCCCCTAAGTGACTAAAAAGTATAGAAGAGTCTCCCTGCCCCCAAACACATACCCGTAGAAAGGCAGGAAAGGAGCTAGACATACCCGTTTGGGAGCATGGTACTTTTACTTGCCATGTCATGTCTTATTTCGTTTTGTTAATGTGGGGTGGGCGTGCTTGCTGGCCAAAGACGCTACCTCTTTATGCGTCTGGCCTCAAGGACCTGGAAAGAAGAGCACCTCTGCAGGAAGTAAGAGATGGAAGAAAGACTTGTGTTTACTGTTTCCTGTTACAGGTCGCCAGCAAAAAAAGAGATAACACTTCCTTTCCCTTTACCAACCAGAGCTGGAAGCCCTGAATGCTTAAATCCTCATCTCTCCCCCTTCCTGTAAATAAAGGCCCTTCTGTCCACTCTGCCTGCCTCCTTCCTTGGGCTCTGGGGTGGGAATCTTGGCACTAACACCCAAGGGTTACTGCCAGTTCATCAGGGGATTATTTATACTCTGGGGATCAGCAGACAGAGAGGTTCAAGTTACTAGGAGGAGGTGGGGGAGCTCCCTCCCTTGGTGTTCCCCACACCCCTGTCTTTTCATTTAGTCCTTTCTGCTCTCACAGAGTACCTACCCCAACCCTCTTTCCAGACGTGGCCAGGTCCCCCGGCGTCTACCCACAACCCTCGTGTGATTTGAAGGAGGAAAGGACTTTGAGTGGCGGTGGGGAAGAAGGCAGACAACATGAAGGGCACAGACCTCCTTCTGACAGACTTATTAATAGGGCATTGGGCTACGTGCAGCTGACGCTTGGCATGACATTGGTAGAAGGTGGGGGAGGGGTTAGAAGTATGGGGAGTCATGTACATTGCAGGGAAGAATTGGCCAGGCTGAGAATGCAGGTTTGAAATCCTGAAATGGAACAAGGAAGGAGACTCGAGGAAAATTCAGCTTCCAGAGCCCACTGAAATTTACTTCTGAACTGAGTGGGGGAATGGAATGTGTCAGTCCAAAGGGAGATCAGGGGGTTCCTCTTCATCAGAGTCAAACTCAACATTCTCATCTTTTACCCATCGACCTTGTCCATCTGGGATCCATCCAGAGCTGGAAATAACAAAGAGAATAGGTCAGGAAAAGAGATTTAAGAAGTTAGTAGGGAATAAGGAAAAAAACAACAACAATTGAGAAGGATTGAAAAAAGGAGAGTCAGAGAGAAAAGAGAAAACTTAAGGAAGGTGATTCTGTATCCTCACCTTCGAAGGGTGAGGTAATGATCCAGGGCACGTCTTCTCGTGGGGCTCATGGGTGCAGAGGATGAGACAGTTGCTGACTCCTTGGCCTGTGGGCCAGCCCCAGGCACGGGTTCCCTACTGATCTTCCCACTCTTGGGTTCAACCTCTGGGGGTGGCAAAGGGAAATGGGAGACAGAGGGACGAGGGGTTTCTGGTCTGGGTAGAGAAGAATCAACGTCTATAAAAGTGGTAAAGGATAAGGGCCAATTCTCTTATGAATCCCAACCCCTTACAGCAGTGCTTCCTAAATTGTTTCCCTCAATGGACACCTGGCTGGCTCAGCCCGTACAGCATGCAACTCTTGATCTCAGGGTTGTGGGTTCAAGCCCCACATTGGGTGTACAGATCACTTAAAAATAAAAATCTTAAATATAAATTTGTGTATCATATATATATATATATATATATATATATATATATATACCATATGGTATATATACATATACATATACATATACATATACATATACATATACATATGTTGTGTTCCTTAAGATGTTTTAGTAAGTGTTCTGCATGAAAAAGAATTTTGGGGAACGCCTGGGTAGCTCAGTCAGTTAAGCCTCCGACTTCAGCTCAGGTCATGATCTTGTGATTCGTGAGTTCGAGCCCCGTGTCGGGCTCTGTGCTGACAGCTCAGAGCCTGGAGACTGCTTTGGATTCTGTGTCTCCCTCTCTCTCTGCCCCTCCCCTGCTAACACTCTGTCTCTCTCTCACAAATGAATAAACAATAAAAAAATGTTTTTTGGAATCAAACTGAGTTCTTTAAAGGCTAGGTTAAATTTTTTGAAGTTTTTTAATTTTAAGACTTTGTAGAGCCCTTAATATATACTAGTATTACTATCCAAATTAGGATTACAAAGTGCCATTTTTCCAAACCTAAAAAAAATTCTCTTTTTCCTGAAATACCAGTTAACATCTCTGGACTACTAGTATTCCTGAGAATACAATTTGGAATACAATCATTTTTGAGCCATCTATCTCCTCTGCCCTTTCCAACCTCTGGCTTTCCTACCCCACAGACCTGTACTTCCGGCGGCAGCAGCTGTTATAGTGAGGAGCTCTGTGCAGAGCACTTTGGGTGGTAAGTCGGGTCTGAGTTAACAGAGGAGCCTGGTATAGAGAGGGGAGACAGAGTCAGAGTCTTCAGAGCCAGAAAGAAGTCAAAACCCTTCAAGCAGACCCACTGGGAACACACTCTCCCCACCCTGATTACCTCAGCTTTGGTCTCTGACCTCCTCAATTCATTCTGCTGTCTTGGATTCTGCTCTGTTCCCTTCCCTGGCTGCTTCTTGCCATAGAAAAGCTGCAGGCCTGAGGAGACAGGGGAAAGAATTAAAAACAGAGAAGCAACAGTGATCTGCAGAGATCTGGAGGATTTCTTCTCTAACCCCTGTCGTCCCTCAAACTTACTGGACAGATGTTTCTTGCCTGCACGGTGGGCAGTCAGCATGGCCAGGGTGTCCAGGACAGGTCGGTGGGGACAGATGGCACAAGCAAAGCTGGATAGGAGGAGAGAAGATATTTGCTCCCGGGGGGGGGGGGGGGGGGAGAGGGGTCTCGGTTGTAAGTCCCACCTTGATCTAGCAATTAATCCTAGATACTCCAGCTCTCCCCCCTGATAAAATTTTATTGAGCCTCTAACTGCAGAACCCTCAGGCTTGATCACTCCTCGTCCTCACCGTCCATCCCGTAGCATCAGCGCCTCATCCTCTGGGATGTAACTGGCCAGCAGATCTCCGACTCTTCGTTTCTACAGGGGGATCAGAGAGTTAGGAGAAAGGATCGGACGGGAAACGACAAGGACGAGGATTGAAAGGGAGTAAGGACCCTGAGAACAGAGATCACAGGGAGAAAAAGGGGTCACTACCCAGCTCTAGTCGCTCCCTCGCGCCGCGCCCCCCCCACCCCGACTTGTTGCCAGAGCAGCAAAACAGCTCTTTCCCAGAGCGGTGAAGCTGCTCCCGGCGCTCTCCTCTAGCGCTTACTTTCAGCACATTGAGTTGACTCCAATCATCACCTTCCCTCTTGAAAGACATCACGACGGAGGCCCAGAAACGAGCAATTCTCTTGGGTTGCTTCGCCTCTCCTTTCAGGCCACCGTAGCAAGATTGGGGCGTCTCCTTTCCTTCGGGTTCTTTTCCGGTTGGCCTCCTTACTTCCCTGGAAGCGCTTCCCAGCATGCACAGCGCTACCGCAAGCCGGCCCCAGCCTGCCGAGGGGCCCGCACTTCCTACGCCACCCGGCGACCGCGCGCGTGCGGGGCATTTTGGGAAATGAAGTCTTTTTTTTCAAAGAGCTTGCCGCCCAGCCCTCGCATCTTGACAGATTCGGGGCGTCTGCAGGGGAAGAACCTAAATGTGGAGACTGATTTTGAGAGTGTGGCGGATTTGGTGCTGTGCGGGCCTTAGAGGATCTCGGATTGGAAAGTGTGCTACGAGCTCTCGCACTCATCACGCGCCTAGTCTCCGGCCGACAGCCCACCGGGGGTGGGCCGGGTTTATTCCTGACACTAGTGGACCAACCCCAGGACGGGGCGGAGCCAGGGTGTGGGGGGAATTCAGGAGGTCGGGGCTGTCCGACAAGGGGGCAAACTGAGCTGAGTGTGGAGGAAGGTAACTAGAGTTCAAAGGTCAGAGGTTAGCGTAGCGATCTGTGGCGGCGGGGGGTGGGGGGGGGCGGGGGTCGAAAGTCGGCGGGGTCCTGAGGATAGACACCGGTAGGGACTGAACACTCAGGGTACAGATTTGTGGGAAAGGGGCTTGGAGGGAGGAGACGCGAGAGCGGAGGGGGTGCGTAGTACCGGAGGAGGCGGGAGAATTAGGAGAGAAGACAGAAGGGAAAAGGATCCTCTGGCTATCCATTCCTAGACCCTGGCCCCGTCACTATTGAGCGCTTAGCCGGGCCTCCCTTAGTTGCAACCCCGGCTGTCGGTAGGGTCAGGAGATGGCTTCTCCCTCTAGACAGGCCTCCCTTGGGGGGTCGGGACTGCTTCAAGGGAGCCGGGCTCGTTCTTACGGAAGCCTGGTGCAGTCGGCTTGCTCCCCGGTGAGGGAAAGACGCCTGGAGCATCAGCTGGCCCCCGGAGACACCCTGGCTGGACTAGCACTCAAATACGGGGTGACGGTGAGTCTTCCACGACTGGGATGCAGGCAACCATGTAGAAGAGATTTATTCCTCAGGAGAATGTCATGGCCCTTCTGGGCAGCTTCCCCTGAAATTGTCCCAATTCTGTTGTGGTCTGATCCACCCTTTATCTTTTGGTTTTCCCATCTCAATGTTGCATTGTCTGGTTGGGACAGATCTTGTGCCACTGCTGCAGTGGAGAGGAGCTTCTTCTGTTTATCATGTCGGTCTCTATCCTAGAGGCTTTCAATGTACATTAGCCCATTTGGTTCTCACAGTCCTATCGAGCATACAGGTATTGTCCCCTGTTTACAGATGAAGAAACTGAGACCTAGATTGGTTAACCAATGTGACCAAGGTCAAATAACTAATGAGTGTTAGAGTGGGAATTCAAACAAGTCTGTCAGACTCCAAGGCCTGTACTGTTAACCACACATAAACGTTTTAACTGCAAGTGATTAAACATTTACAGCAAACAGTCCAGGGCTGGTTTCTAGTTCTGAGTTTTTGTGAGACCAGTACTCTAATCCCTCTAGTTCTAAGTTTTTAAAGTCTTTCTCTTCTGGGTCTTTATACCTCATCAGTGCTCTGCCTTCTTCTTTCCAGTAAGGTGGCCTCCTTGGTGCAAAGCAGGTACTCTCTACACCAGGCATTTCAGGTCACGCGTGGGGTCTCTTTGATAGGTGTAAGAAACATTGCATTAAAATGGATGAATTTTTTCCATACCCTGTTGAGTTTAGCCAACATTTCTATGCTTGGTATGTTTCAACGGCTGTGCTAACCATTCTAAGAGATAGAAACATAAATACAATGTGTTGTTGTTGCCCTTCTGTAATTTGCAATCTAGTGAGAAATGAACAGGGACGCAAATATGGATTGCAGGTGACAGAATGTGGTGACTTGGTAGAAGTATTAATAAAGGGTAGGAAATCAGAAAAGGAGATTAATTTTTACTTGGAAGGAGGCAGGGGAGGACATTAAGGGCAGTTTTTAAGGAGCCGTGAAACACTTAGAAATTCCTTGCTCTAGCTTCTCTGCAAGCCTATAATCCAGTTGTTTATACCTTTTGCGTGTTTGTCTTTCCAATAATCTGTGCTTTCCTTAAGGGACAGAACTATTTTCTTTCAGTTTTATATCTCTAGAGTCTGGCATAGTCCCTAGCACATAGAAGCTAATAGATGGTTTTTTTGAACTAATGAAAACGTGGCTAAGATTCCCACAGGTGGAGATTGGGAGGATTAGGAAAGCCACATTTCAAGTAGAGGCCATGGCCCACACCAAGGAAGGAGATATGAAAGTACTGAGCAGCTCCTGCATCCCAGGAGAGACTCTGAAGCTGTGAAAAGAAGGAAACTGTGCTACTGTAGATCGGTTATATGTGGAGGTTTTCTTACAGCCCTGTCCCCTCCTGAGTACAAAAAAAGCTCTGTAGCCTAGTGAAGGGTTCTAGGTTCTGGCCTCATTCTGCTGCTTACTAGCTGAGTGACTGCATAAGTCACTTCACCTGTCTGGGCCCTCAGCTTCCTTACCATTTGTAAAATGCAGAAGGTATATTAAATAATGATAATTACCTAGGTTATTACCTACCTAACACTAGGTAGTTACCTAACACCAGCTACCTTAGTGTTAACACAAAGTGTGTGCCAAGCTCTATATATTATCTCCATAAGACTTCAGGAGGTGGCTAAAACTATTCCCCAAATATTTAAAGATAAGGAAAGAAAGGCCTAGGAAGATAACCTGCTACAGATTACAAGTCTACTTAGTAGAACTAAGATTCAGACCAGGTTGTCTCATTCTAAAATCATCACTTTGAACTGCTCTGTTAAACCAGATTCTAGGGGCGCCTAGGTGGCTCAGTCGTTAAGCATCTGATTTCGGCTCAGGTCATGATCTCATGGTTTGTGAGCTCAAGCCCCGCTTCAGGTAAAACACGAGCCCTGCTTCAGGTGAGCCCCGCTTCTCCCTGGCTCTCTCTTTCTCTCTGCTGCTCGTTCATTTGCACTCTCTCTCTCTCTCTCTCTCTCTCAAAAAGGAAATAAATAACTAGATTCTAGTGGCCTTTCTAGCTCAGTGGACTGTGGCTCAGCAGTCTAGGACTTCTCTGGAGTTTGGCTTTAGTTACATTCTTTTTTTTCTTTTTTTAATTTTTGAGAGAGACAGAGACAGAGCATGAGCGGGGGAAGGGCAGAGAGAGAGGGAGACACAGAATCCGAAGCAGGCTCCAGGCTCTGAGCTGTCAGCACAGAGCCCGTCGTGGGGCTCAGACTTACAAGCTTTGAGATCATGACCTGAGCCGAAGTCCTACAGTCAACTGACTGAGCCACCCAGGTGCCCCTGGTTACATTCTGTTAAAAAGTGGAATGATGTTCGGGCGCCTAGGTGGCGCAGTTGGTTAAGCTTCCAACTTCGACTCAGGTCATGATCTCACAGCTTGTGAGTTTGAGCCCCGTGTTGGGCTCTGTGCTGACAGCTCAGAGCCTGGAGTCTGCTTTGGATTCTGGGTCTCCCTCTCTCTCTCTCTGCCCCTCCCCTGCTTGCACTCTGTCTCTCTCTCTCTCAAAAATAAACATTAAAAAAAATTTTTTTAAGTGGAATGATGTGGCCTTATATGGAATTTCTAGTAAATAATAAAATAACAAAATTCACAGAATAATTCATAGCATCTTGGAGCTAGAAGGGACCTAGGATACTATCTAGGCAAAATAAAATTAATAGCATCAAAACACTGGGCTAAATAAAAGTACAAAACTGCAAGCCAATTTTAACTTTTTTTATTGTTCAGATTAATCCAATTTTATTTTAAACACATTATAGCATATGATTTTTACTAATATACTACATCTGAGATTTCTATATTTTGTTATCTAGTTTATTTACTCATAAAGCATTAATGAACCTCTGCTGTATGCCAAATTTGTGTCATGCTGAGGAGTGCCTTGGGATACAGAGACAGCATCCCCGCCCTCAAAGGACTCACAGAGTTTGGGCAAGACAAATGTGCAAAGATGTGAATAACAGTACAATAGGGTGATAGGTGTTACATGGCAGTGTTTACAGTGTACCTTGGGAGTCCTGGAGAAGGTGACACAGAGGGAGTGACAGTTGATGAGTGGAAGTTTTCCCAGCAGAGAAGGGGATAGTGGAGAAGTGTGTCAGACAGATAAAGACACAAAGGTGTGGAAGATCATAAAATGTTTGAAAAACATGAAAAGTTCAGGATGGCAAAATGTATAGATGGCAGAAGAGAGATGAGGCTAGACATCATATTGGGGTAGATTGAGAATCCTTGAATGCTAATTTGAATTTTATCTCTGAGCCAATGGGGGGCCATAGGAAGTTTATACACAGGGTAGTGGGTTGATCAGATAAATTTTTTTTTAGGAAGATAGATGTCAGGGATGCCTGGATGGCTCAGTCTGTTGAACGCCCAACTGTTGACTTCAGCTTAGGCCATGATCTTAGGGTCATGGGATTGAGCCCCTCGTCCAGTGTGGAGCCCAGTGTAGAGCCTGCTTAAGATTCTCACTCTCCTTCCCTCTGCCCCTCTCCTCCTCTCACTTGCGTGTGCTCTCTCTCTCTCTTTCTCTTTCTCTTTCTCTTTCTCTTTCTCTTTCTCTTTCTCTTAATCAATCAATCAATCAATAAATAAATATCAATGTCAGCAGGGGGAGATGCATAGAAATGGAGAGAGGAAGACTGGAAGAGACGTTTTTTGCAGTAACTTGTTGACCAGCTGGGTATGGGTGGCGAAAGAAAAGTGTAAGTTGAGGATGGCATCTACCCTCGTTTCTACCTTGGGCGGCAAGTGGATGGTCATGCCAGACACTATGTCCAGTGATGGATAAATAGGTACTAAGTAAATAATTTGGTCAGCAAAATTATTAATATTCGTGTGAAAAGCATTCCCAGAAGGAGTAAAAAGGCCCAGAATTCGAATTACACCTTTGTCATTAATTTGCTGGTTAATCTTAGGCAAGTAACAACCTGTCTGAGCCTCAGTTCCTTCATCTTTAACTGAAGTTCCCAGCATGAGACTCTTCAGGGATCCACAAGGTCAAAACTACTTTCATAGTAGTGATAGTAAGACTTTGTCTTTTTCATCCTCATTCTCACAAGTGTACTGTATTTTTCAGAAGCTACATGATGTGTAATATTATAGCCCATCAGATGTAAAAGGCAGATAGGAGAATCTTCTGTTGTCTTCTGTTAAGTCACACATTAAACTGACTTGAAAAAATATAAAGCACTGCCTCTCTTTTTGCTCCATTTGTTGTTGTTTTGGAAAATAGTTATTTTTCATTAGCATATTTATGTTAACATGCAATGGATTATTTTTAAATAAGTACACATTTTTCAATTTGTTCACTTTTACTTTATAAGAATGTGTATTGATAGCTATAATCTACATAAATGAAAGCTTTTTTTTTTCCTCAATAGTTTTTTAAAATGCCAAGGGACCCTAAAACCAAAAAGTATGAAAACCACTGATCAATAAAATAGGAATAGTATGGAAACCAATTTGACAATAAATTTCATATTGTAAATAAATAAATAAATAAATACCCTAAAAAATAAAATAGGAATAAAATCAACCCTCTGTATTTTAGCTTGGTTGTTATAGGGTCAAATAAGACTCTGTACAATCACTTTAAAAGGCCTGAGGTGCTGTACAGATAGAAGATTGATCATTACTACTGTCATTAATTGCGGTGACTTTTTTTTAAAGATGGAACAGATTAAGCGTGCAAACCGCCTTTATACTAATGACTCCATCTTCCTGAAGAAAACCCTCTACATCCCCATCCTGACAGAGCCCAGAGACCTGTTCAATGGTTTGGATTCTGAGGAAGAGAAAGAGGGAGAGGAAGAAGTACAGTCAAGTAAGGATGAAGTTCAGCCACACTCAGCTGACAGGAAGAAACGAGAAACAGGTTCAGGACGTGCTAACGGTGAAGTCCTTCCCACACCTGGCTGGGAATCCCACACTCCCATCCATGACCTCTCTGCCTCTGATTTCCTTAAGAAGCTTGATTCACAGATCAGCCTGTCAAAGAAGGCTGCTGCCCAGAAGCTGAAAAAGGGGGAAAGTGGGTGAGTCTTGAATGGTTCCTTTTACGCCCCTCCATAGACTTCTTCATTCTTCCAGCCTTGCCTGACCAGACACACAAGTAAGTAAGCACAGTGTTAGCAGAAGCGATGTGAAGCCTTTCCCCCAGATGGCCCTGAAACAACGACAGAGCCAATGGCTGCTGGGACGGGTAGAGCAGCGGGAAATGGTTTTATATTCTCATTGGAGTAAAATAGTTGAGTGTTGTTATGGCTCTGATGATCCGTGAAGGAGCGTTAATGGTTAGAATTTACAGAGAGGGTAACGAGACTCCATCTGAGAGCAAGCAGCTCATGTATACTAGGAGAGGAGGACAGCTTCCCCTATACCTTTTCAGTGGGCCCTTTCTCAGGTTCTTCCCCTGACCTGTCACTTTGCCCCCTTTCCTCACCTGCAGGGTACCTGGGGAGGAGTCAGGCCTTCACCTGAGTTCCCCTCGGATGCAGCAGCGAGCAGTCCTAGGTCCGGTCCCGTTGACCCGGACCTCTCGGACCCGGACACTTCGGGACCAGGAGGATGAAATCTTCAAACTCTGATGTCCCCAGAAATGATTGGGAGAAGCAAGATGTTGAAGTAGCAACTTGAGGGGGAGAGGAGCCTGAGGTGAGGCTCAAGAACACGGCTTCCCGGCCCGCCTCCCTCCCTCCTGCCTTCGTTCCAGCCTTCTCGTTGATCTAGAGTTCCTTGGCCCGGGTCAGCTTGATTGGCAAGAGTAGAGGATGGGGAACAGACCCCTCCTCAGTTCTTTGTCTGAATCTAGAGCTGTCCTTCAGATTCAAAAGGCTCTTTTTACGTCCCTGTTGGCTTCCCCGTCCCTTTTACCTTCCCTTGGCCTTAGAACAGGGTGGCGAGGACTCCCTCAGCCCCCAGCCTCCTTCCTCTCCGTCTCCAACTATGTTACCTAATTTATTTGGTGCTATATTGAAGTAGTATTTATTTGCTGTATCGTACGTTTCCCTCTTATAACTGAAAAATGGTATTTCTATAACTCTGGGGTGAAGGGAGCCCAGGAGTAGTAAGCCAATGCCCGCTGGCTCCCCACCTTCCCCACCTTAGCCAAGCATGTCACTGAGGGTGGGGCAATCCGTGATCTAGCCCCTCTGCAGAGAATGGCGGACCGTGCTGGGGCTTTTCCCCAGTCTCAATGTAAAGAATTTGGGCTCAGTCTTAACCAACCAGTCCACTATAATTTGTTTATAACTCTTGCTCTGAGAAAAAGCAGCAACATAGGAACTGGAACTCTCCACATCACCAGTTCACCCTTCTGACCTGCTCCTCTGTTCAGCATGTGTGAGGCTAAAGGATGACAGAGGAATTACTTTGGAGTTTGAGGAGGAGGACAGTTGGGGGAGACTTGCTGGTGCCGGAGTTTCTTTGTTACACTCCCTCCCCACCAGCGCTGTTGATCTATGCCTTGCTCCTCACTGCATATTTATTTGCAATCTGTAGCACTGATCTGTGGTACTGGTTTTTTTTTTTTTTTTTTCTTTTAGAGTTTCTTAAGCAGCAGTAGGCAAGGGAACCCCAATACTACTGGCACTATGCCTCTGTCTGTCTGGAAATGGTGAGAGGCTAGATAAGCAGTGTTTCTCTTTCCCTCACCTCTGTGATGGTCATAAGGTGTAAGAAGCTGGAGAGATTAAACACTGAGCCCTGTGCATGCTTTAGTAGTTTTATTTCCCCTGTGAGAATCTCCCCTGCCCTAGCCCCTTCTTCCTGCACTCTGGAACAGAGCCTCTGGTGTCCATCCAGGCTCTACTTGGAGCTGGAGGTCTAGGATGGCTCTAAGGGGCCCCCACTCCCACTTCTGTCTTTAGGGTCCCCTGACGGGTTAGATGGGCTATGCCCTCTTACCCTGGTTCACAGGGGAGGGGGCTTCCCTGTTTCAAATGTCCCTTATGGGGGAAATAGAGATCCAAGTTTCACTTCGTCTTTTTCAGGCAGCTTTGTTTCCTGTCCTGGGGCTGGAGTGGGAGAGAGGCCTCAACCCTCAGCTTTGCTTCTTCTCCACCAGCAATTCGGGGGTGGGGTGGTCTCAGAGTCCAAAGCACTCTTAGGAAAGACGAAGCCCGAGGACTGACAAGCATTAGTGCAGATGAGCAGGGTTAGAAAGCTCGTTCCGGGTTGTTTCTTCAGTCAGCTCTCTGGCCAAGGTGGTTTGTGCTGGGTTCCAGGGCCCTCAGAGTTTCCCCTCATCCAGCATCTTCCTGAGCCCATCACAGATCTTGCCCAGGTGCTGAGTGAAGTCAGGCCCGTAGAGGGCGGTGAGCAGGCCCGCGTCAGAGAAGTGATCGAACACGTGGCGGATGCGGCCGTGTGACTTGGGTGTGAGGTGGTGCTCCACCAGCTCCAGCAGCACATCCCGGCACTCGGTCAGCAGGCCAGCCAGCACCGCAGCCTCAAAGGTGAAGTCCACCTCGCCAAAGCTGAGTGCCGTCATGGCGCCCTGCCGCAGCTTTTGGCGGAAGCGGGCGGCCAGGGCCAGCTCACCGGGGCCAAAGCAACCGCTGCGGTGCAGCACGGCCACCTTGACCGCCACCTTGATCAGGTCCTTGATCACCCGCTGGGCCTGGGGCCGGCTGTGCGTGTACTCTTTGGAAACACGGTAGAGCTCATCTAGCACCGCGCTGCTGGTCTCGTCGATGAACAGATGAGCCACGGACCGACCTGCCATCTTACTCAGTAGCTTCTTCTCCGCCTGTAGTGCCAGACTCTTTGAGCTGAAGGACTCCATAGTGCCTGGGGAAGGGGGCGGTGGGGGCATGTGGTTAGTCGCCAGAAGACAGCCACAGGCATCCTTAGAAAGAGAGACATGGCTTTTCCCCCTTACTCTGGTTTCTTGCCCATTGTCATCATTTCATCTTTTTCCCCTGGGCCCCCTCGGTTCTCTAGGCCTGTTCCCATTTCTTTTCAAGTGGTACTGTAGGAAATTTTGATTTCTAAACCCAGAGGAGCAGTTATAGCTTTGGCTGGAGGAGTGAAGGCTCACAGGGGCTCGGCCTCACACGTGAAGTCTCAAGGGGAAGTAGGCCATTGCTGCCCTACAGTGGAGAAGATCCGCCTTACCTGGCTGATCATTCTACACTTGTGGACGCTGACTGTGTGCCATGTGTCTATGAGGTGTGGCTATGACTCTCTGTTTTACAGCTGAGCAAACTGAAGCTCGCTTTAAAGAATTTACCCAATGTCAAATGCCACCGTTTTTCTGGCCCCAAAAGCCCATGTCAGCTCGTGTGCTCTACTGTCTGTAAAGAAATGGGGTGGGGGTGGGGGATCTCAGGAGTCCTAATAAAAATAACAACTAACGTTTATTGAGAACCTATGTGCCAAGTACTTTATGGGAATTGTCTTCCCGACCCTTCGTTAGGTCAGTGTCACCGTCGTACGGTGAGAACACTGAAGCTAAGAGGAATTAAGCAACTTGGCCAAAGTCGCTATAGCAAATGATAATGAGCTTTGAACTAAATAATCCGAAGAAACCTCCTTCCCTGGAATGTTCTCAGTGAGGTCCATGCACATGTGAGCATGAGAAACAAGCACCCCAGGGCGGGAGGGGGCAGGCGGTCCTGGAGGCCTGCAGTCTTCTCCTGGGACTGACCCCAGGACCCTCCTGGTGGCACATCACTGGCATATATCCAGGGTTCTCTCCCCGTGGTCTTCGCCCGTGGTTCTGGTTGTTTTGCTTCTTACTTCCCCCTACCCTGCGCTGCAGGATGTGGCTGTGACCGCAGTGAGGAGCAGCCTCGCCCTCTCCCCCAAACCCAAATGGGAGCCTGAAGACTCAGGGCAGATGGGTGCTATTGACTGGGGCAGGGGTTTCTTCCCCAGCTGTACCGGTTCAATGGGAGCCTGAAAAACTGCTTTGCTCCTGGGCCTGCCTGGGGTTTTCTGGCCCGGGCTCCACAGCCGGAAGAGGAGATTGCTCCACGCGAGCCTGCCTTCCTCCTCGGCCTTCCTGTTCCCCAGCTCTTCATTGCACCCGTTGGTATCTCCCATTTGCTCCACTGTCCTCTCCCTCCCTGTTTCAGTCTCTCTTTTTCTCTTGTCTGGGTCCTGCCCTGCGACCCTCTGCTCCAGCTCCCCCTCTGGCCCTTATGTCTACCCCCCGTGTCTCCTAGGACGTCCTTACATGTCTCCATACTCCGTTGCACACCCACATCACCCCCATGCCTCGGCCCTGCCTCTACACTGTCCCAAACCCCATCTTTCTTTCTGAGGCATCCTTGCCCCGGGGAAAACTGAGTTGGACCTTTCTGCTGAGGACCCAAGAATTCTGTCAAGTGAGAGTCTCACAATATGGAAGGCTCAGGCTGGCAGGGCTGGGACCTTTCTGCCACCACCACCCCTAAAGACTACCCTCCTGTCATTGCTGGCCCCTCACCTGCTGTGTGCACTGGTGCCAGTCTTGCTTTGGGTGTCCCGGGAGAGCTGATAGAATGGAGAAGCTCCTAAGTGAGAGGCTCTTTGGCTTGGCCCCACCCCTGAAGCCCCGCCTACCAACTCGGTGCTCAACCTCCGGTTCATCACACTGTCTCTAAGAAGGTCTGTGGCCCAAGAGCCTCCCAGAAATACAACAAAGGTTAAAAGGAATACCAAGCATTCTGGAGGAAATAGCCTTGATTTGAGGTCATGAGGAGGGATTGCACATCCCCTGGTCTCAAATTGTTTGCTTCTTTCTTTCCTCGATGCCCAGTTCCTTGAGATCTTCGATTTTTGTGGTACTGGGAATGATATGAAGTACAAATTGCTGGAGTAGGGGTCAGTGGGGAAGGTTTTGAAGATTGAATTGAGCTTAGGCTGGAGATGCCAGAGGCAGACCAGAGACCAGCAGGTGTGAGCGTGTCCCTGGAGTCTCCAGGGGAGGGTGGTGCTTGGGGCAGCGGTATCACGAGCATAGGCCTCCAGTGCCTGCCTGGGTAAGGGGTGGCATGGACTGTCTCTGCCCTTAACCCTAGAGAGGAAGGTGCTGGGGCCAGGGCGACCAAGCCAGATGTGACCAGCAGGTGTCAGCACAGCACTGAACCACTAGAGGAAACGCAGCTACTTACGGTGCTTTGTAGCTGCTATAGGGATGAAGGTAAGACAGTTTCTGAATGAGGCCCAAATGTTTACCATCAAGAATCTGACAGTCTGGACAGGGAGATAAACTTAAGCAAGTGTAACTGTAATGCAAGTCAAATGACGTCATTAGCTTTAGTAGAAATTGGAAGAATAATGAGAGTAAAGAGATGTTTAGGTTATTTCTGAGAGGAGGGCTGACAAGGCAGAATGAGGAGAATGGATTCAACTATTTACGAGGCAGAGATGGTGAAGAAGTGCTTCCCAGATGATGGGGATAACCATAAGCCATCCAACAATTAAAGGTAATGTAGAGCATACTCAGGAAGCGCTGAGAGAGAAGTTCCTTGAGAGAGAAGGAAAGAAGGAAAAGGCAGATCATGGTAGGCTTTAACAGATTTGCTCAAGGGTTCACACTTCTGTGGGCAGTGGGGAGACATTCAGCATTTTGAATCAGGAGAAAGAAATCATTAGCTCAGTGGGAATGGGTTAGAGGCTCCAATAAGTTTTTAGCGGAGGGAGGGCCCACTGGATCGGCATATAGCTTGCACAGGATGAGGCCTGATGAGAGACCTTGGGCTTTGGTGATTTTACAAGAAGTTCTAGCAGAAGGGGAAGGGTTGGAAAGTGGGTTGGCTTGCAAAAGTTGAAGAGTAAATTGAAGTTCCGGAATAGAGGCCATCCACATGACACGGACTCCATGGTTGAGAGGCTTCAAGAGGTGAAATAACCTGTCCCCGAATTCGAAAGCTAGTCGATGGCAGATTAAGGGCCTTAGGTGATTCCCAAACCTTTCCGGCTCATTTCCTCACAAGATGATGAGGCAGTAAATTCTACCTCGTAATGAACATGGCAGGGTCCTGATCCCGTATGCTCTGATTAATTCACTGATCATACATTCTGGGGACAGTGATACTACCAAAATCACAGGGACAGTGAGAGTCCTTTTTATTTATTTTTTATTATTTGTTAATGCTTACTTTTGAGAGAGAGAGTGTGAGCGGGGGAGGAGCAGAGAGAGAGGGAGGCACAGAATCCCAAGCAGGCTCCGGGCTCTGAGCTGTCAGCACAGAACCTGATGCAGGGCTTGAACCCAGGGCTTCAACCTGAGCCAAAGTCAGACGTTCAACCAGCTGAGCCATCCAGGCTCCCCGAGAGTCCTTTTTAAAAGGAATGTGCTTGGGGCGCCTGGGTGGCGCAGTCGGTTAAGCGTCCGACTTCAGCCAGGTCACGATCTCACGGTCCGTGAGTTCGAGCCCCGCGTCAGGCTCTGTGCTGACAGCTCAGAGCCTGGAGCCTGTTTCAGATTCTGTGTCTCCCTCTCTCTCTGCCCCTCCCCTGTTCATGCTCTGTCTCTCTCTGTCTCAAAAATAAATAAACGTTAAAATTTTTTTTTTTTAAAAATAAAAGGAATGTGCCATCTGGGGTGCCTGGGTGGCTCAGTTGGTTGAGTGCCCATCTCTTGATATCAGCTCAGGTCATGATCTCACGGTTCCTGGGATCCAGTGCCACGTCAGGCTCTGTGCTGTCTGCCCCTCCCTGTCCCTCCCCTGCTGGCACTCTCTCTCTCTCTCTCTCTGTCAAAAAGAAATAAACATTTAAAAATGTGCAATCTAATTGGAAAATAAGAGAAGTGTGAATACAAGAAGTTGCAAATACAGTAATACTTTCTGAGTCCAGAATTCTCTGCCAATTCCTTACCCACTAACCTCTCTGGCTTCTCCTCTTGTGTGCTCCTTGTGCTCAGCTCTCTCTGTCCCTTGTCCTGGGCTCCAGCTGTGTTGTAATTGTCTCAATTCCTCCAGTACTCACCGTGCGTGATTGTTGTTTCCCTCCTTCCACCTCATTCTGTGTTCTAGACTTTCCCCCTTCTTGTGTCTCTGCCTGGAACTCTTCACACACACACACACACACACACACACACACACACACACACACACACACCTCTTCCCTGCCTACTTAATTCTACTCAGCCTTCAGGTCTCAGCTGGAAAGTCAAATCTGTGGAGCCATCACAAGTCCCTAAACCAGGTTAGACCCTTCTGATGCATAGTGCTATTGAACCGTATACCTCCCCTATTATAATTACCCTCTTCACTGTAATTTGTGGCTTTTTAACTGCATCCCCACTAGACTGTAAACTCCATGAGGGCAGGGATGATGCCTTAGTGCCTGCCGAGTGCCTCACACACCCTGCTCAATCAATATTGGCTGAAAGAATAAATTTAAAACCCACCCAAGAAGCAGGAGATAAGGGGGAAACAGTAGCAACACAACAGTCCC
The DNA here is from genome assembly GCF_018350175.1 of Felis catus. Taxonomy (NCBI): domain Eukaryota; kingdom Metazoa; phylum Chordata; class Mammalia; order Carnivora; family Felidae; genus Felis; species Felis catus. The sequence goes on along the minus strand of NC_058375.1, from coordinate 105,748,362 downwards.
ATGGAATATTGTTCATTTAATTCACTCATAGACAAGTCTTTCTTTGATTTTCTCTTTTATTTATTTAATTTTTTAATGTGTATTTATTTTTGAAGGAAAGAGAGACAGAGTGTGAGTGGAGGAGGCGCAGAGAGAGAGGGAGACACAGAATCCGAAGCAGGCTCCAGGCTCCGAGCTGTCAGCACAGAGCCCAACGTGGGGCTCGAACTCACAAACTGCGAGATCATGACCTGAGCTGGTCAGTTGCTTAACCGACTGAGCCACCCAGGTGCCCCTGTTTGATTTTCTCTTAATCTATACCCATTTTTAGTAATCTCCAAACCCACAGCATATAATTAGCAGCAAATTAAAAGAGGAAAGAGGAGGTTTTAGAAGCAAGAACAGGATAACAATGAGAATTCACAGAGATCGAAAGAGGAGACTAGGAAAACAAAAAAATGAAAACTAGCACTCGTGGCCATACAGAAGAGGAGCCAACAGTATTAACCATGCATATTCTATCCTTCAGCATCCTCACTGGTTTCCTGTACAATTAAGTTCACGGTGCTTCCTCTGAGTAAGCAAAAAATTGGCTAAATGGTGGCATCTTAAATGTGTGAAACACTTTTGGATTTACCAAACATTTCACCTGCATTATCTCACTTGATCCTGTGAGGTAGGCAAGCAGGGAAAGTGGCCGCTCAAACAGATGACAGACTCAGCCTTAGAAGTGATTTATCCAAAGCCATACTCCAATAGCTCAATTGAGGTCTTAACGACCCAGTCATGTTCTTTCCACTGTATAATCCACAGGAGATTAATAATCCCTTTTTGAATAAGCCCTATTTGAAACAGTTAGAATGAAAATGTTTTGCACGTAATTGGATAAACTTCAGTTATCTGGGAAAATAGGCAGAAGGGAACATTCCTATGTTTCTGTTTCACTGAGGATGCACCATGGTTAAAATCAGTACTCGTATCATTTCAGGAAAAGAAAATGCAGTGCAATTTGAAGCAGTCAACCAAGACTTCAGCCTGACGTAGCTGGAAATAGTTCACATCTTTGATGCGTTTACATCTTCCTCCATTAACCAAACTCTGGGCATTATCACTAAGTGCTGGGGATACAAAGATAAAAGACAAGCTTCCTGTCTTTACACTAAGTCGTAAAGACCTATGGCAAGTCCATATGGAAGTATCCAATAAACAATTGTAAAAGTGAGTTTAGAGCTCTGGAGAAAGACCCAGGTTGAATAGCTAGGTTTTATGGGGAACAGCACATTAGTCATTATTGTAATGTTTGGTGTGGGTTATCTTGACCAATGAGAATGTGTAAAGCAAGAAGAGATGGGTACGGACGTGACCCTAGGGAACACCAGCACATACGGAGAGATCAGACAAGGCTGAGAGAGAGAGAGAGGCCATGGTAATAGAAGTTAAGTCACTCATTCATTTAAGACTACCTATTTTTATTAAACGCCTAGTCTCTGTCAAGAGAAAGAAGGACCCAGGAGCCAAAAGAGGAGAGTGTTTCAAGGAAGGAGGGGCCAGTAGGGTCAAATGCCATAAGGAGGGCAAAAGGATAAAGTCTGAAGAACTGTTCATTGAATGTGACAAAGAGGTCATTAGTGGCCTTGATGAGAACAATCTCAGTGGGTTGATGGGGGCAAAAAAATAATAATAAGATGATTGAGAAGTGAATGAGTAGAAGGAAATGCATACCGCAATTCTAGTTGACTCTAGAAGTTTAGCTGTGAAGGGAAGAAAGAAATGGAGAGATGGCTAAATACAGACAAGGATCAGGGGAAAGTTGAGAATTTTTTTTTTAATCATGTGAGATACTTGAGCATGTGTAGATGCTGAGGGGAAAATGTCAGTAAAAAAAGGAAAGGTTAAAAATAGAGGAAGGAGAAAGGATTTGAAGACCCAGGGAATAAAGCTTGTAAGTAGGAGATAAAGAGGACAGATTTATTCAACCAACGTGTTAATAGTTAACACCTGCTATATGCCAGGTAGTATGCAAAATACAAAGTGTACAGTGACAGGCAAGATGGCCATAGCTAGGCCCTGGGTACATGGAACTTATAGGAAGGTGGGAAGGTGGACCTTGGACAGGAGATACAGATGCCTCATCTACTGGGATGACCAAGATGTGAGGATGTCCCTAAGGGCATCTGGAGAGGGCCCAAGAAGTTGGTGGAATTCTCACATTACTACTATTTTCTCTGAAGACAGATGTGGCAGCTGCTGAGATAAAGGAAGAAGTAGTGATGAAAGAAACTTGAGGAGTGAGGTGGAAGTTTGAAATAGCTTCTTGTAAGGATTGGGAGAGGGTGATTTTCCAAAGTTGGAGATCCTGAATTTATTAGAGGCTCTGATCTGTGGGACTGTGGGATTTTCTCCGTAAGACCCCGAGAAGCAGGAACAGAGTCATTTGGATTTGTCCTTTGATGTAGCTCTCTGGTTCATCCATTTCTTTCTATACCCAGTGTCACCATCCTTACCTGAATGCCTCTCTCCCCTCAACCTTGAACCCCCTATTTTCTTGCTGGTAGGTCTCCTTGTCTCCTTGCTAAAATAAAAGCATTTTGATAAGGAACACCCTTATTTGAGAACTTGAAATGACATCCTATTCCTGTCAGATTATTTTAACCTACTCACTTTAGCATTCCAAGCCTTCCATAATTTGTCTCCCTCTTCCCCTTTACTCTGATTGTCACTAGTATCTTTCTTACATCACTCCTGCCCAGCGTTTTGCTATCTATGCTTCAGGCTCCAGGCTTACCAAGTACAAATTTACTTAAGCTAAGTTGCTCTTTAGAACATTTTCTTCTTTCGTTTGCACCAAACTGACTCCCACTAAAGTTCTCCATCTTCCATGATAAAATATATCCAATGGCTTTCCCTGCAGTCATCATGAAGAACATTTATTGTGTCTCTTTCATTTCAGAATTATATTCAATGTAGCTCTTTTTTCTTTCTCTTTCTTTCTCTCGAATGGGTATTGCATTTTAATCATTTAGTGCATGTAAGTTTTATTGTAACCTCAATAGATGGCTATTTTCTTTTTCAAATATTTTAGAGTAATCTCTACACCCAACATGGGGCTCAAACCTGCAACCCTGAGGTCAAGAGTTGCATGCTCCACTGACTGAGCCAGCCAGGCACCCCAATTGACATTTTCTTTGTATTTTCTTTCCCTTTCTTTCTTTTTTAAGTTATTGTTTTTTTAACGTTTCTTTATTTTTGAAAGAGATGGTGTGAGTGGGGGAGGGGCAGAGAGAGAGGGAGACACAGAATCCGAAGCAGGCTCCAGGCTCTGAGCTGTCAGCACAGAACCCGATGTGGGGCTCGAACTCACGAGCTGTGAGATGGTGACCCAAGCAGAAGTTGGACACTTAACAGACTGAGCCACCTCGCGTCCCTTAAACTTTTTAAAATGTTTATTTATTTATTTACTTTGAAAGAGAAAGAGCACACGTATGTGAGCAGGGTAGGTGCAGAGAGAGAGGGGGAAAGAGAATCCCAAGCAGGCTCCCTGCGGACAATGTGATGTCTGACATGGGGTTCCAGCTCACAAACCATGAGATCTTGACCTGAGCCAAAATCAAGAGTCAAACGCTAAACCAACTGAGCCACCCAGTGGCCCCTCTTTCTTTTTATTGAAGTATAGTTAACACACAATGTTACATTAGTTTCATATGTTCAACATAGTGATTCAACAAATTTGTAGGTTATGCTATGCTTAAACAAGTGTCTGTCACCATACAATGCTAATACAATGCCATTGACTATATTCCCTATGCTGTCTCTTTCGTCCCCATGACTTGTTCTTTCTATAACTGGAAGCTTGTATCTCCCACTCCTTTTCATCTATTTTGCCCGTTCCCCAACGCTTCTGCCTCTTGCAACTATCAGTTTGTTCTCTGTGTTTATGGGTCTGTTTCTGCTTGTCGTTTGTTTGGTTTTTAGATTCTACATACAAGTGAAATCATATAGTATTTGTCTTTCTCCTCTTTTTTTTTTTTCTTTTGGTGATTGAGAATTTTATGTAGCGTTGTTTGGTTTTCTTTCTCTTCATTTTTTTGTGTATCTATTACAGGTTTTGGGTTTGTGATTAGCATGATATATCATGGCTTCTATATCACATCCTAAATATATAGCATTCTATATTGACGGTCATTTAAGTTTAAACACATTCTAAAAAGAACTTCTCTTGGGGCACCTGGGTGGCTTGGTTGGCTGAGCGTCTGACTCTTGATTTTGGCTCGGGTTGTGATCCCTGGGTGGTGAGATTGAGCCCCACATTGGCCCTTGTGTTGATTGTGGAGCCTGCTTAAGATTCTCTCTCTCTCTCTCTCTCTCTCTCTCTCTTTCTCTCTTTCCCTCTCCCTCTGCCCCTTTCTCCTCACTCAAGCTCTCTCTCTCTTTCTCTAAAATAAAAGAATAAAAAGAACTTTTTTAGTCCCTCCTCCTCACTATATGTATATATGTATGTATGTGCATATATATATATATATATACACACACACATGTCTTTTGTCTGGGAAACGATTTCTCTGTTTCTATGTAAAAAAACATTTGTTTAATGTTTTATTTATTTTTGAGAGGGAGACAGAGACAGAGTATGAGCCGGGGAGGGGCAGAGAGGGAGACAGAGTCCCAAGGAGGCTCCAGGCTCCAAGCTTTCAGCACAGAGCCTGACACGGGGCTTGAACTCATGAACTATGAGATCATAACCTGCACTGAAGTCAGATGCTTAACCAACTGAGCCACCCAGGCGCCCCTATTTCTCTAATTCTAAATGATCACATTGCTGGGTAGGGTATTCTTGGTTGTAGGTTTTTTTCCTTTCAGCACTTTGAATATATCATGCCACTCCCTTCTGGCCTGCAAAATTTCCACTGAAAAAAATCAGCTGATAGGGGTTTCCCCTTGTACATAACTTTGCTTCTCTTTTGCTGCTTTTAAAATTCTTTCTTTATGTTTAAACTTTGACATTTTATTTTATTTATTTTTTTAATGTTTGTTTTTGAGAGAGAAAGAGCATGAGCAGGGAAGGGGCAGAGAGAGAGGGAGACACAGAATCTGAAGCAGGCTCCAGGCTCTGAGCTGTCAGCACAGAGCCTGATGCGGGGCTCAGACTTATGAACTGTGAGATCATAACTTGAGCCAAAGTTGGATGCTCAACCGACTGAGCCACCCAGGCCCCCCATAATCTTTGACATTTTATTTTAAATGTTTATTTTTGAGACAGAGACAGAGCATGAACGGGGGAGGGTCAGAGAGAGGGAGACACAGAATCTGAAACAGGTTCCAGGCTCTGAGCTGTCAGCACAGAGCCTGACGCGGGGCTCGAACCCACAGACCCTGAGATCATGACCTGAGCTGAAGTTGGACGCCTGAGCCACCCAGGCGCCCCTCTTTGACATTTTAATTATTATGTGTCTAGTGTGGATCTCCGAAGGTTCATCTTATTTTGGACTCTTTTTGCTTCCTGAACCTGGATGTCTATTTCCTTCCCTAGATTAAGGAAGTTTTCAGCTATTATTTATTCAAATAAATGTTCTGCCCCTTTCTCTCCTCTCCTTCTGAGACCCCCTATAATGCAAATGTTTATTCTCTTGATGCCATCCAACAGGTCCCTTAACCTACCTCATTTTAAAAATTCTTTCCTTTTTGCTGTTCAGCTTGGGTGCTTCCCATTATCCTACCCTTCAGATCACTGATCTTCTTCCGCATCCATTAATCTACTGTCGATTCCGTTTAGTGTGTATTTAATTTCAGTTATTGTATTTTTCAACTCTGATTTATTATTTTGTGTATTTTCTCTTTGTTGAAGTTCTCTTTGAGTTCCTCCATTTTTTCTCTCCAGTCTAGTGAGCATCTTTATAACCATTGCTTTATTTTTTAAAAGTTTTTATTTTAATTCCAGTTAGTTAACATGCAGTATAATATTAATTTCAGGTGTACAATATAGTGATTCAACATTTCTATACATTACTTGGTGCTCATCACTAGTGCCTTCCTTTTAAAAAAAAATTTTTTTTAATGTTTACTTTTGAGAGAGAGAGTGTGAGTGGGGAAGCGGCAGAGAGAGAGGGAGACACAGAATCTGAAGCAAGCTCCAGGCTCTGCGCTGTCAGCACAGAGCCTGATGTAGGGCTTGAACTTATGAACCATGAGATCATGACCTGAGCCGGAGTTAGACGCTTAACTAACTGAGCCACCCAGACGCCCCAACTAGTGCCTTCCTTAATCCCCATCCCCTCTTCCCCCCCCACCCCAACCTCCTCTCTGATAACCACCATTTTGTTCTCTATAATTAAGAGTCTGCTTCTTGATATCTCCTTCTATTTTTTTTTCCTTTGCTTGTTTTGTTTCTTAAATTCCATATATGAGTGAAACCATATGGTATTTGTCTTTCTCAGACTTATTTCTCTTAGCATTATACTCTCTAGATCAATCCATGTCATTGCAAATAGCAAAATTCCATTCTTTTTATGGCTGAATAATATTCCATTTTATATATATAAATAATATATATATAATATTCCATTACATATATATATAATATTCCATTACATATATATATATATATATATATATATATATATATATATACATACCACATCTTCTTTATCCATTTATCAATTGATGGACACTTGGGCTGCTTCCATATCTTGACTATGGTAAGTAATGCTGCTATAAACATAGGGGTCTGTGTATCCCTTTGATTAGTGTTCTTGTCGATCATTACTTTAAACTCTAACATGAATATTGATCATCTCCATTTAGTCCTTTTTCTGAGGTTTTATCTTATTCTTTCAATTAGAGCATATTCCTCTGTCTCCTCATTTTGCTTGACTTTCTGTGTTTGTTTCTATGAATTAGTGGAACAGCTACTTCTCCTAAACTTGAAGGAATGGCCTTAGGTATGGGTCATCGCTTGTGTAGACTCTATGTGCCTGGTGACTTTTGCTGGCTGGCTGGAGTTGTGGGTGACATGGGCTGGGGATCGCGAGGCACTCCCTGCTAGGTCTGCTCTGGTAGGATGGTAGATGGCCATTTCTTCAAAGACTGGGACTGCATCCCACAGCGAATTGTATATGAAATAAGTGCTTAATACTTTATAGATGGAACTGAGATTTTAATTGGGCCCTAAAACTTTAAATAAATTACACCTCAGTCTCTATTCACTAACCTATTTAATGAGCATGTATTTGAGTACCTAAGTCCTTTGTTAGAAGCTGGGGAGATACATCTCTTGCTTACTCACTGTGAGGCTTAGCCCAGTCAGTGAGCCTGATCGGAGTTCAGTAAAGACCAGCAAACCCTTGTGCCTCCTTTCCTCTTGTCCAGAGACTAGTATGTGGGAGTAGGGGGCAGGAGGTGCCCACTCAGATAAAACTGTCCAAGAATGCCAATGTCTCCCAGGCCACCCACTATCCTGGGAATTTTGAGAACGTCTTTTGTCCCAGCCCCCACGCAGGGAAGAATCTTAGCAGGCGATACCAAGGTGGGAGCCAAGCAGTGCTGTCTGAAGTAGTCTCATTCTCCCTCCCCACTGACCTTCCCAGAATCAAAGAGTCTTTATGGAGGATGGGGTTGGAGAAGAAGCAGTTTTGCTATTCGAAGGAATGTCCAGGGCCCTCTGAAGAAAGATGGAACACTAATCCTGTGTCTGGGACCAGTAAGGCTATACGTGGGGCTGGGACACTGGTCACTTTCCCTTTTTGGAGTCTCCATGTTGCTCCTCTTTCTGTGTGATTCTCTGAGTCAGTTTGTCCCAATCTCCACGTCTCTCTTTTGGCTTGAGCCTCACTCACCTGTCCTCTTCCATCAACCCAACAGCCTGACTGCCAGCCACCCTGGCTTCCTGGCTCTGTAGTTCCTGGCCTAGTGGCCTAAGCCCATCCTGCTCTGACAGTAGGGGTGAGAGGGGAGGAGATGATGGGGACAAGGAAAACCTCCTGGTGACACCTTCCTTTCCTTTCCCAGGCCTCAAGCCCTCAAGCGCATGCTAGGCCTCCCTTATTGGGGTCATCATGAACCAGAGGAGGCACATGGGAAGAAACAAGGAGGTCGAGGTAAAAACAGTAGAGAGGAGGGACAGAGGGTTGGGGGCAGAGGGGAGAGCCCCCCCGAAGTGGAAGCCAGGTAGCCAAAGCCATTGGGGAGAAAGGAGGGAGGTTGAGTCGCGCGGCTCAGACAGTCCAGCCCAGCCGAGTCTCCGGGTTTCCCGTCGGTCTCTCCTTCCAGCTTCGCTTCCTTCCTCTCTTGTAAGATTTCTCCCAGGACCTCTCCGTGAGACCCCCTCCTCCGTACGAGTCTCGGCGATGGTCCGCTGGTTTCTCCATCTCGCGCCTGGCTTTGGTCTCTGGCTCAGCCTCCCGACCTGGCCCTCTCGGTGGGCGGTGCTCCTTACGCCCCGCCCCCAAGGAGGACTATTGGTGAAGAGGTGTCGAGAAGGCGGTGTCCAGCCAGCTTCCGAGAGCCAGATTGGTTGCGGAGGCCCAGAGGCGGGCGGGAGGCGGAGCCGGCCGGGAGGCGGGCGGGGCGGCTGGGGCCCGGCCCAGAGCCCCGGGCGGTCGCATTGTTTTCCTGCGCGGAGCCGCGGCGGGAGTGGGGGCTGCGACTGGGACCCGCGGCTTGCCAGACCCGACAGCGGCCGGGAGCTCAGATCCGGGCTCCATCCCATTCGGACGCTCATCACATCTCGCCAGAGCCCCAATCACGGATTGCGAACTCGGCGTGGTGCGGGGCTGCTGCCCGCCCGCTGCGATCTCGGTCCCGCTGACCCGGATCTCGGAGCAAGTACCCCGGAGCTTGGGGAGATGGGGCTGCAGGGGAGGCCAGGAGGACGGGGGACGCCGCAGCTGGGGACAACGTTCCGAAGTGCGAGAGGGAACCGGGAGGGTGCCAGCGCGCTGTGTGCCTGGCTGGTGGAGAGGGTCAGCGGAGTTGGGGTGCTTGGAGGGAGGAGGGGACCGTGGCCGAGCCCCGTCAGTGCACTGTTGGGCGCAGCGTCTGGGCTCCTCTTCCCACCGGGCTTCTCTGAGTCGCGTCCCCTGGATTGGGGAGCGCGAAAGGGGATTATCTGAGGCGCGCACCGTGCAGAGGGTGGAAACCCTGGTGCCTTGACTCCCGGGCAGGGAAACTAAGGCTCCGAAACCCGCGGAGAACTGGACCCTCCTCTCGATGTCTCTGCAGGGATGGGAAGGGGGACGCGTCGTTCCGGACTTTGGTGTCACGGTTGCACCTCTGTCCTTGTGCAAGCGGGAGTCTGAGCACCTCTCAGGAGGTTGGCTGGGGCAGAGTCGGGGAAGGGGGCCCCCGAGAAACAACAGTCCCCGCGCCCTTCTCCTTTCTTCACCCCACTCGCCCCGGGGCTTTGTTAGGCCAGAGTCTCCCAAGGAGGAGAGCCTAGCTGGAGACTGAACCTTTAGCCGGCGGACCCCGCTCAGCGCCGGCCGCAGGCCTGCTCTCTTTGGTTCCCAGCCTCTGGCCCTGTTTCTCTGGCCTGGGAGACCCGCCTCCGCTCCCCAACCCCCGCTCTCATCCTCACTCTGTCTGCGCCTGCAGGCCCCTCCAGCCCCTCCTCCCGCTAACGTGGCTCTGGGACCCGGTCCCGGCCCAGACTCTGCTGCCCGCCCCTCTCGGAGCCCCAGATCCAGTGAGGGGGAGACACGTCGAGCCCCTGGCCGCGGGCCCATCTTATGCCAGGCTCTAAACACCTGGATTATCCTCGTTGGGGGTTGGGTGGAAGGGAGAGTAGGTGCGGAACCAGGGGCAGAGGGTGGGAGAAATGTCTTGGAGAAGGGAATGCGCCTTCAGCCTGTTTCTCGAGGATCCTCACCGCGCCCCCCACCCCCTCTACCTCCTGTCTGCTCCCCCAGAGGAAGGTGGACTGGGGCGGGAGACCAGCCTGAGAGCTTCCTGCTATTGTCCCCAGCCCGGTCTCCCCTTCTCCATCCCTTCCCCAGCCTCCCCCTCCACCCGCCTTGACTCTGGTTGTGACTCTGGCCATGACCCTGGCCACTCCCCAGAGGTGGCCGTAGGGCCAGGAGGAGAGAGAAGAGCTGTTTTCTCTCCCAGCAAAGAGAAGACCTAGGAGGGGAAGAAAGGTTTGGCCAGGCCTCCCCCATTTGCTTCAGATGGGGGGTATGATGCCTTTCCCCAGGCCCTGGGTGGGATGGGAACTGCTCAGATGCTGCTCCTCCAAAAACCAATGTGGGAAGCCTTCTTAAAGACATATCATACAAGTCTAGGGGGCCAATGCGAAGGCCAACCAAGTGTTTTCAGAGGCTGGACTAATCCAGTCCAAGGCAGGGGGTGGGGTGCAGAGACACTGGGCAGGAGGGAGGCAGGACCTGCTCTCTTAGGGAAGAAGGAAGGGGCTGGGGATGTTTGCTATCGGAGCATTTTGCCTAGAAATGAAGAGCATGCAAATGAGATGCAAATTAGCCTCTATTGTCCCCAGCTAGGGCGCTTTCTCGGTGAAGGCTGCTGGATTCTGAGGGTTTTAATGTGGGAGTGGTCGTCATGCCCCACAAACTCTCCCTGTCACCCTTTTCCCCAAGACTGGTCCTTCAGTTCCAGGAGTTTCCAGCTAGGGGCAGCCCCTGCCCCTGCCCTCACATCTTTGGGTTTGAAGCGGCCGGCACCTCTGTAATCTAGCTCACTGTCAACACCCCGCCCCACCCCACCTCACAACACACCCACACCTTTCCAGGGCCGCACATCCCTTTCCCTAGCCTCAGTAGACTTCTCCTAAATTTTCACATTTACTTCTAAGGGATGTGGTAAGGAGGTCTAGCTAAGCCTCTTCCCTCCTGTCCCTTCTTCCATCAGGTCACAGGTTTCCTATCCCCCTCAAACCCCCACAGGAGTCACCACCCCAGGTGAGGAAAGGGCAGCAGCTCCTGAAGGCAGGGGATGGAAACTGGCCTGGTCTGGAAGCAGGAAGAGGGGTCTGGCTGTTCTCCCCACTTGCCAGAGGCCAAAGTTGTTTCCTGGGTGAAGATACCAGTTGCCCAGGGCAACTTGGAGGGGGGAGGGAGCCGGAGGGGGAGGATAGGAGACAGGCTGGGTCTCTTTCTCTTCCCCTGGGAGCACCAGCATCCGGGGATGGGGGTGGGGTGGTTAGGGAGGCTTGGCCTTTCAGCACCAGAGGGTCGTTAGCTAGCTGACTGCTCTGCCCCTGGGGAGGGGGTCATCATTAGATGTTCCTACCCCTTCCCCTCCTCCAGCCCTCTTGGGACCCCATCTGACGTCAACCTCCCCACCAGTGACGCTGGACTGGGGGTGGGGTACACTTGGGTCCTGGCTCCAAGAGTGGATTTGGGGAGATGGAATGGGCTGGGCTTGGAAACCCAGGGTCTGTTCTTTAAGGGGACATGGTGGGATGAACAACTAAGGATTGGTGAGGGATAGCTGTCTATTCACAGAAAGGAAGGATTCTCACCCGACCTGGTTTCAGGAGCCACTCAGCCCCTCGCTTCAGTTTGAGGGGAGGGAGGGCAGGAAGCTGGAGTACACCTCCCACTGCGGGGCCCAACCGGGGTCAGCTGGGGTGGGGTTGGCGGTGCCTGATGAGTGGGAAGGGCAGTCTCACCACGCTTTCACCATATCCATCTTTTCCTGGACTTTGGGCTACCGTTGCCTGTGCCTGTCGTTGAATTATTTATATTTCCATTTTGAGGCAGCCTGAAGAGGGAAGGAAGGGAAAGAGGGACATACGTGTTGAGCCATTTCTCATCACCAGTATAGCCAGTTGCATCCCTGGCTCCTCATAGGCGTCTGCTCCTCCTCATCAAGTACTTGCACTGGTTCTTGGGAGCCAGGGAGGGAGCAGGGGGTTGGAGAGGCTGGGAGGGGGCACAGTGGTCGGGCAGACAGCTGCAGCCAGAGCTAAGTTTAGCCTCTGATCTGGCTCTGATGCAGATGCATTTTTGGCTAAGGCAGCCCCCCACCTCACCCCATACCCCTCCCTACCCAGCTTCTCCCTAGCAAAGAGAAGAGCCCTTGAGGCATGAACTTAAACTAAGACAACGACCCCTAGGCTTCCTGCCCCCACTCTGTCCTTCCCCAACCCTAGAGAGGGGATGGCTTCCTCGCAGCTGCCTCTTCCCCGGGCACAGCGCCTGAATGGCTCCCAGGGTGCCGTCCGGGTCTGTGAGGGAGGGTGAGGCAGACATGGTGCCCTCTTCCTCCTTCCAGTGCCAAGGAGTCACTATTTATAATTTTAAGGCTTCAGTGTCTAATTATAACTGAGAAGGGGTTAGTAAGAGGGGGGGCCGGGAGGTGTCACCTACCGAATGTCCCAGGCCCGCTCAGAAGAAAGGAGAAGAGGCCGTGTGAGGTTTGGAAGGGGAACGGGCGTGTCCTGTCCTTACCTGGGGTCATGCCTGCAGGTCTCACGCCAGCCAGTTTGGGCCAGTTGGAGAGAGAAAGGCCTGGAGTGACAGTGACAGCTGGCTGGGACCGAGGCAGTGCCAGAGAAAGGGTTGATTCCCCCGGCCCACAGGGTCCTCTAGGGTCAGACCAGGGGAGGAGCCCGCCTGGGCCAGGGGGGAAGGGATCTGGCCCCTTCCCCCACTTTTATCTGTCTCCTCTTTCAGGGCCGGCATATGGGTGAGGGGGCACCCCCTGGGGCCTGAGCTGCCCCGCACAGGATGCCCCGTGCCCCCCGCTTCATGCCCTTGCTGCTCCTGCTGCTCTCGCTTCCCCATACCCAGGCTGCCTTCCCCCAGGACCCCCTCCCTCTGCTGACCTCTGACCTGCAAGGTGAGTGCCCTGGCCCGACACCCTGCTGGGTGAGCTCTGCACTCCAGACCCCTGTGTAGGAGGCCAGGGTACAGGAAGACACCCAGCAGGGGAAGCAGACAGGTAGAGGGAACGGGCGCTGCTGGCCCTGCTTCCTTCACTTGGAGGCAGTGCGGTCATTTGGTGGTTAAGAGCACGGACTCTCAGCCAGACCAAACCTTAGCAGGTTTGGATCCCTGCCCTGCGACTCATTAGCCTCACAACCTTGGTTAGATTGTTTAACCTTCCTTTGCCTCAGTCTCCTCATCTGCAAAATGAAGAGAGCAAATAGCATTCTGCCTCAGAGTTATGTAGGGATTAAATGAGGCGCCGAGAACATGGTCTGGCACATGGTAAGTGCTGCCTGTGTGTTTGCTATTACTGTTAGGTATGCCACAAAGGTTCAGGGCTGGTTCAGTGGTTCCCCACACCTCTTCCCCCATCCCCACCATTTGCACCACAACTAAGCCTAGGTCCCACTGTGAGGGAAACCATACACCCACTTTTTTCTGAGAAGAACCTTGATCTATTTGCAGGTTCCTGTTATGGATGTAGAATTTAGAGTAATTTTAAGGACCAAGGGACTGCAGTTGGGTCCCTGGGAGTAAGTGTTGGGGGATAAGAATAGCAAACACTTGCACGTGCCAGATGCGGTTCTGAGCACCGTATAAACATTAAAGCATCTATGTCTGAACTCTGAGCTGCCTCTGGGTGCTGATGATCATGGTTGCCATGGTCAGGCCAGCAGACACGGAGGGTGGTCAACGGAGACAGTGACCTGGGACGGCTGAGGTGGCTTCTGAAGAGCCTTGAAGGGATGATACCAAAAGCTGGGAGAAATGGAGTAAGTGCTCCAGACAGGACAGTGTATGGCACGGGAACGAGAGGGGAGCGCTAGCCAGCCCTACAGCCCTTCCAAGAAGGAACTGTGTTCAGCTCTGGAGTAGGACAGACCTGGATCTGAATCCCAGTGCCTTCCACTTCCTAGCCAAATAAACTAGGCAAATTCCTTAATGGCTTTAAGCCTCAGACTCCTCATCTGTAAAGTGGGGCCAATATTAGTATAGTAAAACCTTGCGGCAAGATAAGCAAACATTATTTTTAATTTTAATTAAAAAATGTTTATCTTTAGAGAGATGGAGAGATGGAGCGTGAGCAGGGGAGGGGCAGAGAAAGAGGGAGACACAGAATCCAAAGCAGGCTCCAGGCTCTGAGCTGTCAGCACAAAGACAGATGTGGGGCCTGAACCCACAAACCGTGGGGGATCATAACCTGAGCCAAAGTTGGATGCCTAACCGACTGAGCCACCCAGGTGCCCCTCTAATAAATTTTAACTTGATAAATGAGCGATGTCTTGTGATACAAATAGTATGTGATACTGAATATCAGTTGATCACAACTGAGCCAATGGTTCTTGAAATTCACTTTAATATACGAGTGCTTTGGATTACAAGCATCATTCCAGAATGAATTATGCTTGCAAACTAAGTTTTACTGTATTTCCCTTATAGGGTTGTATTAAACGAGGCATCTAAAATGCTAACATGGTGGTTGGCCGAGGTTAAGTGCTCAGGGCTAGCATTATTTTATTAATAGCTGTATTAATAGTTTTTTTAATGCCTCACAACTTGTCTTCCTCATCCACAATGTCCATGGCTGGATTTCATCTGGCTGGAAAGGGTATTGGGGGAGTGCATGGTGTCCTGGCTCAGCCTCAGCACCCACCTCTCTGTGTCTTCTAGGGACTTCCCCATTATCCTGGTTCCGGGGCCTGGAGGATGATGCTGTGGTTGCCGAACTTGGGCTGGACTTTCAGAGATTCCTAACCTTGAACCGGACCTTGCTAGTGGCTGCCCGGTAAACTGGCCGTGGCACTGTTGTGGGGCCGACATGCATGCTCCTGGGCAGACATGGGACCTGCATGGCCACTGCAGCACCTTGCAGGGGACACATGCAGGTGTACAAGCCATGGGACGTGGACATGCTTGGACCCAGAGCGCAAATGCCGAGGCATGGAGTAAGGGGGGGATAGCAGGAGGTCTGCGATGTTTGTCTCTGACCACTGAGCCTGAGCAGGGTGGCAGTAAGGAGCTCAGGTGGGGTGCCTTCGTTTGGCTCTGATCCCTCCTTACCTCTCCCTGCAGGGATCACGTTTTCTCCTTCGATCTTCAAGCCCAGGAGGCAGGGGAGGGGCTGGTTCCCAACAAGGTAAGAGGCATGTGGCAGGAGGTGCAGGCATGGAGATGAGGCCTGGAAAGGTCTGCTGGGGGTCCAGCGGGTGGGAAAAAGAATCCAAAAGGAGCCGTCATGTGAGGGGGCATCCAGCTTGCCCCATGATGTTCCCTCCCTTCTGTCTCTCCCTTCAGTATCTAACATGGCGGAGCCAAGACATGGAGAACTGTGTTGTGCGGGGAAAGCTGACGGTGAGGAGTGTGAGGAGCGGGGTGACAATTTTGAGGGGAGAGTTTCCCACCTCTCCAGGCTCTGTCCAGGACCACAGTGGTCCTCTGCTGTGCCCAGTTTTCCCGCCTACTTGCATCTGGGGTGGGGTGGGGGGGATGCAGGAAAGGGGATGAATAGTTTTTGCCTTCCTTCACAGAAGAGCTAGGCTCTAGCAGGCCAAAGAATCTGTCTGAGGTTGCAGGGTAGCAAATAGCTTGGCTGGGACTTTACCCCACATTGCTCTGACCGTCTCAGGGGAGGTGGCCTTACTTCCTGTGGCCCCCTGTCCCAGTCCTAGGGAGCCCTGTTGCTGACCTTGAATTTTGGCTTCTCTAGGACGAGTGCCACAACTATATTCGTGTTCTTGTTCCCTGGGACTCCCAGACACTCCTTGCCTGTGGAACGAACTCATTCAGCCCCGTGTGCCGCAGCTATGGGGTACAAAGGCAGAGGGAGGGGGTGTGGGGCAGGGAAGGGGTCATGATGGGAGTGGGAAGAGAACCCAAGGTGGGCAACCGGAGTGTCCAGAATGCAAGGGTCCTGAAGGGGTTGGGGAGAGAGGCAAGGGGACGCGGGGAGGTGGGTGATGGAGCCAGACTCCGAGACCCTGATGGTTCCAAGAATCTGTTCCCTCTCCCTCCAGATAACTTCGCTGCAGCAGGAGGGTGAAGAGCTGAGTGGGCAGGCTCGATGCCCCTTTGATGCCACCCAGTCCAACGTGGCCATCTTTGCAGGTGTGCACCTGGGCACGTGAGAAGCGGGCCTGTGGCCAGAGGGGGCTACCACCTCAGCCCTTCTCCCAATTTGGTCTCTCACTATGCTCCTGAGTGGAAGGTTGAGGTAGGGGGCAGGGCCAGGGTGAGTGAGGTAGGGGTGTAGGAGGCCCAAGAAGCGCCAGATCCCTGGGCCCTCCCCTGACTCCCCCCTACCCGCCCCTCCAGAGGGCAGCCTATACTCAGCCACAGCTGCGGATTTCCAGGCCAGTGATGCTGTGGTTTACAGAAGCCTTGGGCCTCAGCCCCCACTCCGCTCGGCCAAGTACGACTCCAAGTGGCTCAGAGGTCAGGGCGGGCCTGGGGGAGGGAGGCTGCTCTTGGGGAGGAGGTGCAGGGGGAGGACAGGGGGAGGTGCAGGGAGCAGGCAGAGGGTGGTGGTACTGGTACTGTGCCTGTGTGAAAGGCAGAAGGCTGTGTGGGGCCTGGAGTCTCTGAGCATGCTGTTTCCTGTCTCCGCCCCCTCAGAGCCACACTTTGTCCACGCCTTGGAGCACGGAGACCATGTCTACTTCTTCTTCCGAGAGGTCTCTGTGGAGGATGCTCGGCTGGGAAGGGTAAGGAGGTGGGCACCAGGGGTGTGTAGCTAGAGAGTTCTGCTGGATCCTGAGGAGCCAGTCAAGAGTCAGTGAAGAGCTCCTGGCCCTAATCTCCACCATATAGTCCCTTGGACTCTGAGCCCCAACTTGGAGTAGCCCCCAGCCCTCTGCCCCCACATCCTGCTGTGTCCCTCATCCTTGACCCCAACCGATCTACCACGCTATACCCTTCCTTTGCTGTGCCCCTGACATTGGTCTCTCGGTCCTCCAACACTCCAGATTCGTGTCCCCGCCACTGGCCCTGGGGCCCTCCCTGTTCTCCTAGTCCTGGCTCTCCCCCCCCCACCCAGGTGCAGTTCTCCAGGGTGGCCCGAGTATGTAAACGTGACATGGGCGGCTCACCTCGGGCCTTGGACCGCCACTGGACATCCTTCCTGAAGCTGCGGCTCAACTGCTCTGTTCCTGGAGATTCTACCTTCTATTTTGACGTCTTACAGGCCTTAACTGGGCCTGTGAACTTGTATGGCCGCTCTGCTCTCTTTGGGGTCTTCACCACGCAGACCAATAGGTTAGTAGTAGACTAACCGACATGGCCCAATCTGTCCCTTGTCCCATCAGCGTCTGAGCCCCCCTCCCACAGCCTGCTGATGCCTTATAATGAGGGGAGACTCCATTCAAGG
The DNA here is from genome assembly GCF_018350175.1 of Felis catus. Lineage (NCBI taxonomy): Eukaryota > Metazoa > Chordata > Mammalia > Carnivora > Felidae > Felis > Felis catus. Next base: position 105,731,142 of record NC_058375.1, on the reverse strand, counting down.
CCAGTTTACTATTCTGTTCATTTTTTTTTCTCCCAGCATGGCCCCCAGAGACTGTCTCACCCTCTCAGGCTCCACGTCCTAATATGGTGCATAAGGGCAGCTGCCGTGTCTCACCTGGGAGGGGCTGTGCTATCCCTCCCAACCCCCAGCCCACATCCTTTTCTGGCTCCTTCAGCATCCCTGGCTCTGCGGTCTGTGCCTTCTACCTGGATGATATCGAGCATGCGTTTGAGGGCAAGTTCAAGGAGCAGAGGAGTCTGGATGGGGCCTGGACACCCGTATCTGAAGACAGGGTTCCCTCCCCCAGGTACCCAGGATGGGGGTGGCTTTTGTGGGGGCAGAAGCAAGCAGTGTGTTCCCACATGGGATTATGAAGAGAGGGTCTATGGGATTAGGGGGAGGGGGCTCAGTGGGTTGGCATGGGACTGGAGAGCTGTGGAGAAAAGGAAGGCAGTAGTTGAATGTCTGTGTGAAGGGGTAGAGCAAAGGTTACCAATCATGTTTGGGAGCAGCTGGGGGGGTGGGGTACTTAACTAAACCCTGGGTCCCCGTCCTAACATGGCTCCTTTCCATGTGCCTACCAGGCCAGGATCCTGTGCAGGGGTAGGTGTGGCTGCCTTGTTCCCCTCTTCCAGAGATCTCCCTGATGACGTCCTGACCTTTATCAAGGCTCACCCACTGCTGGACCCAGCCGTGCCACCTGCTACCCATCAGCCTCTGCTCACCCTCACCAGCAGGTATGTGGTTAAACAAATGACAGCTACTGCCCAACTCCCCCCCACCCCCGCCCCCGCCACTCTCTATCTCCGACCTCACAAGCTAAATCATATTGGTGGGAAGAAGAACCCATGAAAGTGGAAGGGAGAGCGAGAAGAAGAAAGTCTGGGCGGGAGGAAGCACCCGGAAGTGGGCACCAGGATACATGGGCCATCTTCCACTAGTCAGCTTGCCCTGACCCAAGGACTATCCCTCCAGGGCTCTACTGACCCAGTTAGCCGTGGATGGTAGGGCTGGTCCCTACGGTAACACCACAGTCCTGTTCCTGGGCTCCGAAGATGGGACAGTGCTGAAGGTACTGCCCCCAGGGGGGCCATCAGGGGGCCCTGAGCCCATCCTGTTGGAAGAAATCAATGCCTACAGCCCTGCCAGGTGAGGCCTTCGTCTGGCAGTCCCTCCCACCCCCACCCCCGCCCCCTTGCAGAGCAGGAATGGGAAGTGAGGTGGTGGATGGAGATGTGGGGGGATAGGGTGGGAACTCCCCAGAAGCTATAGGATATAGGGATTTGGCAAGAAGCTGGGTGGTTTGGTGGGGCAGTCCTATGAGTTGTGTTCAGGGCTTGTGCACCTCCCCACCTTCTGTTCTTTAACCCCCCCCCCCCCCCCGCCCCTGGAGACAGGAGCCTCAACTGCGCCATCTCTGATTCCTTCTGGCTCCATCCTAGGTGCAGTGGGAAGCGGGCGGCCCAAACGGCACGGCGGGTCATAGGGCTGGAGCTGGACACTGAAGGTCACAGGCTCTTTGTGGCTTTTTCTGGCTGCATCATCTACCTCCCTCTCAGTCGGTGTGCCCGGCACGGGGCCTGTCAGAGGTGAGAAGAGGCTGAGGGCAGGCCTGCCTGGGGAGGTTCCTTGAGCCGGAAGGAGCATGGGGACACAGGCATGGGGGGTGGCAGAGAAATGCAGGGGAGGGTCAGGAGGGAGGGTTGCCTGGAGCATTCTGTAGGTATGCAGCAACCAGGGACTAGAAGAGGAATCAGGGTAGGCAGGATGGGATCTGGGGCTGGGGCATGGGCTGTGATTAGAGGGGAGAGCCTCAGATGTCTCCGTCTCCCCCAGGAGCTGTCTGGCTTCTCAGGACCCATACTGTGGATGGCACAGCTCCAGAGGCTGTGTGGATATCAGGGGACCCGGTGGGTAAGTGAGGGGCCCCTGGACCTCCTGAGGAGAAAGCTCCCCACTACAAGGAGAGGGAGCTGAGGGCCGGGGCAGGGGCTGGGGGGCAAGATGGATAACTGCACTGAGACACCCCCATCCACCTCATTTCCTTCTAGGACTGATGTGGATCCGGCTGGGAACCAGGAATCCACGGAGCACAGTGACTGCCAAGGTAAATGGCCGGGACAGGGGTGGCTGTAGCCACAGCTGCACATGGCTCTGAAGGCCCTCAGAGACCATCCCGGGTGTGGGTTTCTGTCCTTCTGTAGCACAGTCACCCCTTTCAGTTCTTCTAGAAGCTTCCCCTGCCCCTGTCTTCACCCTCCGTCTTCCTTCTTCATAGATGGAGCTACTGGGAGTCAGTCTGGTACAGGGGATTCTGCTTATGGTGAGTCTGGCTATTCCAACTTCATCCCCCCTTGCCCGGCCCACACTCACCTGAGTCTGTGCTCCCTGGCAGCAGCAGAACAGCACCCCGGACCCACTGAGAGAGTCTCAAGGGTTAGCATCCTCCACACACCTGGCATATAGCTCAGTGCTTGGCATACAGTAGGGTGCTTAAATAAATAGTCTTTGAAAAAACTACATGAAAGAATGCCTGCATGGTGAGCCCTTCCCCATGCCCAGAAGAAAGGAGAGGCTGGAGTTCTGGACTTCGGGGTTCCAAAGGGGGTGGGTGGGGGTGGGGAGGACCCTCTGAATGGGTGTCAGAGGTGGAAAACAGGAGCCTCACTGGCTCTGACCTGGTCTCTGTCACCAGTGCTTCTGGGTCCTGGCCCTTCCCCTGAGACCCCCAGCCCCCTCAGTGATGCCCACTCCCGGCCCCAGTCTTCCACTATTGGAGCTCACACTCAGGGTAAGGGGGCTGGTTGGGAGGGACAGGAGTGAAGTGTGGGGCTGCTGATTCTTGAAGAACTCCAAGCCCCTCACTGACACGTTTGATGCTCACTAATGCCTGTCTGGTGCCCCCTCTCCCCAGAGCTGGGCATCTCCTACCCACCTCCTTCTGCACTGGCAGAGTTTGGCACCTGCTCTTGGCATGGCTCCAGGGGCCAGAGCTGGGTTGGGGACTCCCCAAGGCCCAAGCTCTAGCCTGTGTGTGAGGGCTGGTGTGATGGGCTGTGCGTTGAGGGGTCAGGGGAGGTCATTCTGAGGAGGGTCAGGCTGTGCTGGAGCGGAGGAGGTGAGCAGCAGCGGGAGCGAGGTGCAGCGCCCTCCCACACCCCCCTACCTCGGCTGAGCCTCCCTCCTCCCTCTCGGTCAGCAGGCGTGCGCCGGGACCTCCCCCCAGCCTCAGCCTCCCTCTCCGTCCCCATCCCACTCCTCCTGGCCTGTGCTGCCGCAGCCTTCGCTCTGGGCGCCTCGGTCTCTGGCCTCCTGGTCTCCTGCGCGTGCCGCCGAGCCCACCGACGTCGGAGCAAGGACGTCGAGACTCCGGGGCTCCCGCGCCCTCTCTCCCTTCGCAGCTTGGCCCGGCTGCACGGTGCGGGCCCGGAGCCACCGCAGTCCAAGGACGGAGACGGGGCGCAGCCGCCCCAGCTCTACACCACCTTCCTGCCTCCCCCCGAGGGCGTGGCCCCGCCGGAGCTGGCCTGCCTGCCCACGCCGGAGTCCACGCCCGAGCTGCCGGCCAAGCACCTCCGCCACGCCGGGGGCCCCTGGGAGTGGAACCAGAACGGGAACAATGCCAAGGAGGGCCAGGGCCGCGCACGGGGCGGGAACGCGGCGGGCGGCCCCGCGCCCCGCGTGCTGGTGAGGCCGCCGCCGCCCGGCTGTCCCGGGCAGGCGGTGGAGGTCACCACCCTGGAAGAACTGCTGCGCTACTTGCACGGTCCGCAGCCACCCAGGAAGGGGGCCGAGCCCCTGGCCGCGGCAGCGTTTACCTCGCGGGCGCTCCCGCCGGAACCCAGCCCCACCCCCACCCTGTTCGCGGGCCCCAGCCTCCTGCCCCGGGAGTGTGGCCCGCCGTTGAGGCTGGACGTGCCCCCCGAGGGCAAGTGCGCGGCCCCCTCCACGCGGCCCGCCCTCTCCGCCCCCGCTCCCCGGCTAGGGGTCGGGGGCGGCCGCAGAACGCCCTTCCCCACGCATCGTGCCCCCCCGGCCCTGCTCACTCGGGTCCCCTCGGGGGGCCCCTCCAGGTACTGTGGGGGGCCCGGGAGACATCTTCTGTACCTGGGCCGGCCGGAGGGCTATCGGGGCCGCGCCCTAAAGAGGGTGGACGTCGAGAAGCCGCAGCTGCCCCCGAAGTCGCCCCTCGTCGCGCCCTCCCCCCCGCCGGCCATCCCCAACGGCAGCCATTTTCACTTTTAAAGGGAGCTGCGCTGCGTCCTCCAGTTGGGCCCCTGAGGCCCGCGCCTTCCAAGGCCAAGAGCATGGACGCGTCTCCAAGGACAGAACCCCTCCCTCTCTCCGCGTTCCACACCTCCAGCCTTTCTGGACTCTGAGAGTCTCCTGGGGTCTCAGCCCGCCTCGGGTTTATTTATTGACTGTATTTCCCCCTGTCCTCGAGAGAGGAGTGGGAGGTGAGAAGCTCGCCCCCTCAGTGAGCCAGCTTTTCGGGGGGAACTGGCGCACTCCTACTTCCCCCTCCCTCAGCCAAGCTGCCTTAACTCGCCCCTTCGGGCTTCCTCCATAGACTGAGCCGCGGGCGGGCCGCAGGACGGATGGACGGACCGACGGGGCTGGGGCCGCGCGCGCGCTGTGTACGGAGTCCTCGGGCCTCCCGGGACGTGCCTCCTCCTACTGTGTAGGAGCCTCCGCTTCCCAATACAGCTTTTTGTCCCCGAGTCGTGCCTGACTTTCCTAGCGGAGGGGGCGGGGCGGGAACGGGTCCGCTCGCTAGGCGCCTCTGCCCCCGAATCTCTGCCTTTATCTTGGTCTCGCACTCTTCCGAGTAATTGGGATGGCTGCGGTCCCACCGGGGTTAATCAGGAAAGGTTTCCTGAAGGAGGCAAGCAAAGAAATGGTGTGTGGCGATGAGCCGGGGCCCAGGAGACCCACGGCCGAGCTTAGGTGGGGTGGGGAGTGCACCGGAGCACGTTCCTGGATCGAGGACGTTTCCCTAGCTTGTTCCATGGGGTGGGGGAGGGTACTTTTTGAGAAATAAAATGAAGCTGCAGCGCAAGTGATTTACGTTTCACAACAGGAAATCTTGCCCTAAAGAATTTGGAGTCTGGGTCGCATGACCGGGAGGCTGCACAGAAGAGCAAAGGAGTCCGTGCTGTCGGAGGCAGGGGCTACCCTTGGCAGTTCCCTAAGGAGCAGTTTCCCTTCGCAGAGCGGGAGGGAGTATCCAGAGCGTCTGTTCCCTTGCACGCATGCGTAGCGTCCTCTCGCGGAGGAGTCTCCGGCTGCACACCGTGTGCCGACGAGGTTCAGCTAGCGGGTGCCCGTTCGGTCGTTCATCTAGCTGGGGCTGGCTGAAGATACCTGTCTGTTACCCCGCGGGCCAATGGGAGGGGCTGACAGGACCGTCTGTCCCGCCCACTACCTCGAGTCTAAGGGCTCCTGAAGCCTCTCGGGGGCGGTGGCTGCTTTTGCGGATTTACAAGTCCGGGGTTTTGCCGGCGCGTGGCCCGAGTATCCGCCCAGTTGGAGCCCTAGGCCGCCGTCCCACTGGCGCCGCCTGGAGGCCGGCCCAGGCCCTGCCGCTAAGGAAGCCTTGGCAGTCCATTGCCCTGTTTGCCGTGGAAGGGCCTTGATGGGAAACCGCTGAGAACAATTTGGTGAAGAACGGAGATTGTTTCTTGTTCCTCCCTTGACTATCTGTAATCCTGACAAGTCACAACTTTGCCCCAAACCTCAGTTTCCTCATCTGAAAAATGGGGTTGTTTGAGAGGCTCAAGTAATGATAATGTATGTAAAAATACTTTCAAAGGAGAAAACACGGTACCTTTTGAGATGGTGATTCTTCCAAACTCATGCTTAGGCGTCCTAACTTTGCGATCTTCTAAGCAATCGGTTTCCCTTTATATCCTCACAGTCTTAATAGATTTTACCCTCAATGTTTTTTGAAAATTACCCTCTGAACTTTCCTCACACCTTGTTCTGTCATATTTGCTCTCTGCAGTCTACCCTCTGCTTGGAGCTTGTTCTCCCAGGTTGGAGAGGTCCTTTAGGTCTTAGTTTAACCCTCTTTGGATGCCTTACATAAACCAAGATGTTTGAAAACCGTTGCTAGTTTCCTAGATGGTGAAGGAGAGCAAGGGAGGAGCGGAGAATCTTTCCAAACACGACTTCACTATCCTCTTCAAACCAAGGTGTTAAAGCCAGGACAAAGAAAAATGTTAGGGCTGCATCCTTTCTCAGCCTTCTGTTCTGAGGGACAAGGCTCAAAATACTTCAGTGCTTGCTCTGAAGGTGGTCACAAGAAAGGGGTAAATGTTCCTCAAGTTTAAATATAGACTCAAAAGGAGGTGCAAGAGAAGTTAATCCTGTGACTCTGTGCAGGCAGCAGCAATTTACAGGTTAAAGTCCTTGTTTCATTTTAATCATGAAGGGTGTTCATTTATTAACATTTACAAAGTATGACGGCTTCTCTAGCCTAAAGAGTGGACTAAACTGGATTCTCAGAACCTTCTCAGGGCTAGCAAAAGCAACTATGTTGCACTGAAAACGAAAGTCTTGGACTCTGCCACTTTAATAGTTTTGTGTGTGACTTTGGCAATTCGATTAACCTCTCTGAGCCTCAATTTCTTTTGTAAAGGATGTATGGCAACAGGGAGGTTATAATAAAGCACCATATAAATACATAGGTTTAAATTAAGTGCTTTGTGGGAAAAGCCCCAAATAGATTACTACCAAGTATGCAATTTGTTAATACTCATGAAATACCTCACCCTGGCAAAGAGTAGTGAATAAACTAAGGGAATGAATTCAGACAACTTATTGACACTGACAACAGAGGGATAAACATGACCTCTTAATTTAAGGATACTTAATGTTGATACACTTTTTTTTTTTTTTTTAAACTAAGATATTAGTTTGGGATGCCTGGGTGGCTCAGTCTGTTGAGCATCTGACTTTTTTTTAAGTTTTTTTAAAGTTTATATTTGAGAGAGACAGTGTGTGAGCAGGGGAGGGGCAAAGACATGGAAACAGAATCCAAAACAGGCTTCAGGCTCTGAGCTGTCAGCACAGAATCCATCACAGCGCCTGAACTCACAAGCCATGAGATCATGACCTGAGCCGAAGTTGGACGCTTAACCAACTGAGCCACCCAGGTGCCCTGAGCATCTGACTCGGGTCATGATCTCTCTGTTCATGGGTTCGAGCCCTGGATCAGGTTCTACTGGCAGTGTAGAGCCTGCTTGGGATTCTCTCTCTCAAAAATACATACATACATACATACATACATACATAAACAGACTTTTAAAAATAAAATTAGGGGGGCACCTGGGTGGCCCAGTCAGCTAAGTGTCCCACTTCGGCTCAGGCCATGATCTCATGGTTCAGTTCATGACTTTGAGCCCCCAGTGGGGCTCTCTGCTGTCAGTGAGGAGCCGCTTGGGATCCTCTGTCTTCCTGTCTCTCTGCCCCTCCCCCACTCATATTCTTTCTCCCTATCTCTCAAAACTAAATAAACACTAAAAAATTAGAATTAAAAAAAAACAAAATTAGGATACTAGTTCAAACTTTGTCTTTAGAAAAAAACCAGTATGTGCCAGCAAGAGGATACAGTTGTCCCCCTGAGGGATTTCTACGCTGATTTCTCAGAGGCATCCTGGGAGGTTATGGAGAAACCAGGGCCCCAGTGGGCAGAGTGCATCAGCTTGTGTAAGACTTTGGGGATCTGAAACACAGAAGGTTCTATAGTCACAGAGCTTGAAAAGCTGTTCAACATCTTGGGTACTTTGGGAACTAAGTCACAGGGGCCTGAGCTATTATTGTCTCTCAGATTTGTATCTCCTTGATGGCACTACCCCACACTTGGGAACCATACAGGTATGAGTCACTTTCTGCTACTTAATCCAGCAGACCCTTCAGAACGGTTAACTCATAAGAATTTAAGGTTATATCCATGAGTTAGGCTGAAGTTCACGGATAAAATATGAAGCCTATGAATCCAAGGTTGCCTACCTCTACCACATATATTAAGGTCCCAACAGGAAATAAGACAACATACTCAAAATAACAAAGGACTGATTTTAATATTTTATTTTTTTTTCAACGTTTATTTATTTTTGGGACAGAGAGACAGAGCATGAACAGGCGAGGGGCAGAGAGACAGGGAGACACAGAATCGGAAACAGGCTCCAGGCTCTGAGCCATCAGCCCAGAGCCCGACGCGGGGCTCGAACTCACGGACTGCGAGATCGTGACCTGGCTGAAGTCGGACGCTTAACCGACTGCGCCACCCACGCGCCCCGAAAGGACTGATTTTAAAGTGAGGGCAAGGGATAGGTCAGTAACTGAGGGTAGTAACAGCCTTGGGCCTGAAAGGATAAAGGGAGATAGTGGTTATTCGGAACTGGCAGGAGAGACTGCATTGAGAGGAGCGATGACCTTTAACCAAAGGGTACAGCTAGGCCCAGGGGACCCCAATGAATGGAACCTGGGCAATCCATATACCGATCCAAGTTTTTTCTCTCCCTCTGATCTCCTGCCAGAGCAGGAATCCAAGTGGAACCCAAAGTGCAGGGAGCCCACTGATGAAATGCATGCAGGATAGCCTCCCAGGATAGAGAAAAAGATATAGAGGGAGTAGTAGTCTAGAAGGAAAGAGAGAAGCTATCCAGCATCCTAGAGCTGAAGACCCCACCCAGTCTTCACAAGCGAGGTTACCTTTGACTCTCCTTGTTCAAGTATTGCTGGCCAGCAACTTTGTGGAGATGCCTCCTGAATTGGTTCTGGAGCAAACCTGACTTTGAGTTTGCAAAAAAGGCTGAAGTTATGTCACCCCTGTTTCTTAACTATATGCCCAAAGTTAAGTGAGCAAGATCATATTCTGATTCAAGGACGAATTACACACAAAAGAACACCGATAACAATGTAGGAACTGTAGTTTTATTATTTTTTTTAATCAGAGAGCAGGAGTGTGGGAAGGGGCAGAGGGAGAGAGAGAAAGAATCTCAAGTACGCTCCACGCTCAGCACGGAGCTTGACGCAGGGCTTGATCCCACAACCATGGGATCATGACCTGAGCCAAAATTAAGAGTCAGACGCCCAAACCGATGGAGCCACCCAGGTGCCCCAGAACTGTAGTTTTAGAAAGTATATATATTTTTAAAGTTGAGGGACTCTGAGGGACTCTGGGCAGTCACAACTTTTTTTTTTTTTTAATCTATATTCTGAAGATAATACATATCTTGCAAGATAGGTATGTTTGTGTGTATGTGAAGCGTCTAGCTCAATGGCAGACACGTAGCAAATCGTTAATGCATAGAGGGGCACCTGGTTGGCTCAGTCAGTAGAGCATGCGACTTAAAAAAAATTTTTTTTAACATTTATTTATTTTTGACAGGAAGACAGCATGAGTGGGGGAGGGGCAGAGAGAGAGGGAGACAAAGTATCCAAAGTAGGCTCCAGGCTCGAGCTGTCAGCACAGAGCCTGATGTGGGGCTCGAACTCATAGAGTGTGAGATCATGATTTGAGCTGAAGTCAGATGTTTAACTCACTGAGCCACCCAGGCGCCTCAAGCATGTGACTCTTGACATTGGGTTGTGAGTTCAAGTCCCAAGTTGGGTGAAGAGTTAACCAAAAAAACCCAAAAAACAAAAACACCACCAAAAAAACCCTTAATGCATAGAAGCTGTTATTATTTATAATATTGGCCTCCCTCTCAAACAGCACATTTCTTATAGTAAGAACTTTCTTAAACTTTAGGAGTGGTTATGGGAGCAGAGTGCAGCCCCACGCTTTGCTCAGGGGTCCCTTATAGTTTTTTTGTTTTATTTTTTTAACATTTTTAACACATGTAAATTGTCTGCTGGACATGACTATTAATTTCCCAGTTATCTAGTTTCCTTTTTTTTAAAGTTGTCCCCTATAGTTATAACAAACTTAACTCTATTTATCTATCAGACATCTTGCACAAACCGTATATAGCTGTGGTTTTCACTAAGTTGCTCCCACTGCGACTTTCTCTCGTATTTTCTACCTACTGATCTTCTTGGAGTAGAGGGCTCATTTTCACAGAGGAAATCTTAGGAAAGTTGCCGTAATTCATGGTTTTTTCCCATCCTTTAAGAATACTACCCTTCAGAGAACTCCAGGTTCCCATCTCTCCAATTCCCTTCCAACCTTCCCATGCTCCTGATTTCTCACACTAGGATTTGAATTCAGCAAGACTTTTAGTTGTTTCTCAAGCCTCAAGTTCCTGCTCTTTTTCTCTCAGCAGAACAAAGGCTGTATACACATTTATGAGGTACGCTACCAGATGTACCTTATAATTAATATGTACACAGGGTTTTTGACCATACACACACACACACACACACACACACACACACACACACATCAAAAAGCAATTACCTACACGCAACCTAGTACATGGTAGTGTTCAATTTCCTGAATACTGACTTGGAACCTTGCCTTGGAGGTTCTACTTGTTGAGCACAGATGCTTATATGTCCTTGGCTTTAGTATTATCCTCCTTTATTTAAGAAAGGCATCCTTGGGGCTCTGGGGTGGCTCAGTCCGTTAAGTGACTGACTCTTGATTTCTGCTCAGTTCATGATCTCACGGTTGTGAGATTGAGCCCTAGGTTGGGCTGTGAGCTGAGCGTAGAGGCTGCTTAAGATTCTCTCTCTCACAACAAACAGGGTTGATGGGGGGTGGGAGGGAGGGGAGGGTGGGTGATGGGTATTGAGGAGGGCACCGTTTGGGATGAGCACTGGGTGTTGTATGGAAACCAATTTGACAATAAATTTCATATTAAAAAAATAAATAAATAAAAATGAATTAGAGTAAACTTAAAAAAAAAAAGATTCTCTTACGCTCTCCCTCTCTCTCTCTGATCCTCTCCCTGGCTCTCTCAAATTAAAAAAAAAAATTTTTTTTTGAAGAAAAACAAAAGGCATCCTTTCTGCCAATGGAGCAGCTTTGAGAACACTGTACCCTGGATGGGGACCCCCTCTAGCCAGCCAGATGGGTCTCTTCAGCCCTGGATACTAGTGGGGGTTGAGCCACAACCAGGATGCTACTTGTATTTACTTAATAAATGTATGCTGTATTGGACTGAGATAGCAAAACAGCACCTTATTAACTAAGAATGGCTGAGAAGCCAGCAGAGCAAATCTATTTCCAAGCCTTCTTGAACCTCATGTTCTCCCTCCACCTCATATCTTCGTGTTGACTTTACTCCCACACAAGGCACAGAGTCATCTCCTTCAGCTCCTGTGCTCTCGTCCTGGTTGTTTGCTTCTAGGGAAGGGAGTGGGGGGATGACAGAAGGGAGAAAGACGTAAGTCTAACAAGCCAGTCAAAAGCTCTCTCCATTCTCATTTACCTCCAGTTGCTCTGCCTGTTAAGAATACCAGCTGAGGAGTAGCTAGATAAGGAAAATGCAGAGGCTGTGAATGGCTTACAAGAGACCCCAACAGGGGAAAGAAGACCCTCCCACACCCTCCCCCTGCTCTGCCTTCATTAGCTCAGCTGGACAGAGAACACTTCCTATTGGAATTTATCTGTGATCAGGAACGAGATGCAATTTTTGCCCAGGAGATGGAAAAAACTTCAGTGACACCCTGAAATGGTAAGACTTTGGCATTTTATTAAGAAACATCTTTACTTTAAATGATAGTACAAAAATTGTATATATAATATAGATCTGTATAGGTACATATACACACAAAGGCTCACCCACACACACATACACACAATCCTCCTCATCAAAATCAAACCCTATTAAAATCCTAAATAAAGGGAAGTATATTTAAGCTTTCCTAAAACATACTGTACATAAAGCTGTCAGAAAACCTGAAAAACTGAGGACATTTTCAGAAGAATCTAGGCACCCCACCCACCCTCTTTCTCTTCTCCACTAACATAAATGACCTTGGCAGAAGGACAGTACACAGGACAAAGCCAGAGAAGGGAGCTGCTATCCGTCCTTTACTGCTGATAGACCAAGATGCCTGAAAGCAACTGGGAAGGGAAGCACGAGGTATAGGCTGTGACCTAGATTAACTGTCAAAAACAAACCATTTCAGAATGAACAGAAAATATGTAATAGGGAAGGAGGGGAGTGGAAAGAGGAAGGACAAGGCCCAGAGATTAGAAACGACCTATTAATTATTAATGCCTGGGAAAGACTCAATGAGATAAGACCAATGGGGTCACAGAAGCAGAAGAAGTTAGAGGGGAAGGGGAAGGGGGAGGAGAGAGAGATAGGAAATCACAACTTCCTGCCACTAACAAGCCAAACTGCTACTGTAGAGTCTAGGAATGTCACCCCACCCACTAATCCTAAAGAAGCTCCAAGAAGAAAAAAAAAAAGTACCAGAGGCTCAAAACTACTTAATTCAAACTCACATCCTTCTTGCTCCTGGTCTCTTGTTAAACATATTGGCATGGGAAAGAGAGTACTAAGTCAGAAAATAGCCATCACATAAAATGGAGATCGATAAGAGCCCAGAATAGCATATAGGTGGTCTTGACATATATTCCATTCTGAAGCTCCTTTTCTGGCCATACAGAGATGTCTGCACAAGCAGTAGAGAAGAGGAGACCATTCCCCAGTAAATCTGGATAAAAACTGATTCCTATTCAACTTCTGGGAAGAGGTCAGTATCTGCCTGAAGTCCTCTAGCTCTGGAAGTCTATAATGATGTTTGTGAGGAGACAGCCATACACGTTTTCTCAAAATGATGCTTTCTCAAAAGTATGAGATTTCTAAACTGGGAAAGCAGGTATCCTGCGCCATGGCCCTTATCCAGGGTTCTTCCTTGTACAGAGGTGTCAGGGGTTTTACAGGTGCCAGTCAGCACGCCTACCTGCTGCCATAGGAGTGGATACAGGGGCTTGCTCTGCGGAAGGGCGGCTCCCTCTTTACCCTGGACACCACTCTGAGCTGTTTGGCTTACATGGTGTCATCACTCCACACGCTAAACAAATCTCTGTAAAGCCAGAGATTGGTTTTCCCTGGGGCATGACTCCTCAGGTTTCTCATTATGCCTGTTACAGAGTCTCAGAGAAGGGCCAAAAGAAGGCTTTTTCTTCTTCAGCCCCTTTAGTGAAGCCACAGAAACCCTCTCTAATGTGTTTAATGAAATGAAAATATTTCCAGGTTATACCAGGTACTTTAGAGTTGAACCTCAAATAAACAAAGAGAAAAGTGGGAAAATCTGTATGTATTTATAAATGTACACAGTGATACGCACCCAACAAAGGAGTATTAAAAATGTCCTGGTCACAGAACCCTCTGGTAAATTCATTTCTCTTACATCAATATAAAGAAGTCATTTTGTATGCCATAGATTTCTAACACTACTGAGCAGACACAAAAATGTTAATAATTCAATGGTAAGGCTGAAGACGGGGGGAAAGGCAAAGCCAAAAATAACTACACAGAGCTCTGACAGAGAAAAAGAACATCTTTTAAGGCTCTGGGTTCAAAACACAGAAATCCTAAAGTCAAGTTCTCCCATACTTCCATTAAGAGACCTCAACTCTGGCATTACAATTAAGAGATCCCACAGAGGTAGTGATAGGAAGGGAACGTTCATTTATATATTTATAAGTAATTTCCCTGAAGCCAGGAACAAGAGCAGAAATATTAACATTTCTTTCTTTCTCTCTTGGGGGAAGGCTTATGACCAAAATCAAATGTAGAGCCTAAAATTCATATATTAATACTGATATTGTTAAAGCAGCTTTATTTTAAGGTAGGCAATCATCCTAAATTCCAGGTTTCTCGGCTTAAGCACCAACTCTGAACCACCTGTCTGTTATTTGATTCTCTGTAATCCAATCTTGCCAATAAACCAGGTGAATCCACCAACCCAGAAGAATCTAGCAACATTTTCCCAACATCCATTGCTGATCCAGAAGGATATGCTAAATCATAAAATGGTACTGCCATTAATGCATTTAATATTTAACTTCTAACTACTTCAAGCGATCCTGACCTACCGTTCTCTTCAAGGAAATACAAAGTGGAGACGAAATCCTATTTCTTTTCCTAGGGATGCTAAACAGTGTATTTCAAGTAAATAACAACAAATACCTTTTTGCTACCCACCCCTTTCCAGACATTTCTCTTTTCTCTTTCCCTATCCCAACTCCCTATCTCAGAGACCCCATCATCAAAAATGACTTGGACTGTAGTAAAGATTTTTCTAGGTGAGAATGACAGCCTCCTGCAGAAAGAGAATAGTAAGAATTTCTAAACAGTTCCCCAAAGCAGTAAGGAGCTATGCTCAGCAGGGAGTGTTGGATGGCAACTCCTGTCCCCAATCAGAAGCTACCCCAAAGAGTGAGGGGGCTGGGCCTGGATATCGTCTGCAGAGTTAACCTCCACCCCCTTAACAGGAAAGGAAAAAAAAAAAAAAAAGAATTAAAGTCAACATATACGCAAAGAACATTAGGAAATCATACCTAAAATGACCCTCTATCTCTATCTCTGTTGTTAAGCTAAGGCTCTGAAAAGGCACACAATAGCAGCTTATTGTTAGCACCTGGTTCACAAAGGGACTCAGAAAAAAGAAAAACATCACACACACACACAAAAAGGATGATTTGGCAGCAGAAGGCACAATTGTCCCCTCACCCTTACCTACGCTCCTCCACTGCGTTTCATCAGCCACCCTCCCCCACCCCCCCAAACCCAGAGTAATCTCTCAAGTCCCCGGAGAAAACCTAGTTTTATGGTGGCCAGTAGCCAAGACTCATTTCAAAACTAGTATTTTTGCCTATAAGCCTCTACTAGCCAATTCTGTTTGCTAAATCTGGTTTGGGGAGTTATGTTTTCAGTCTATTTTGAGCCCCAAGTGATTCTGCACCTCTGGAAAACTGCAGCAAATTACTTCACTAATCAAGGTAAATAGAGCCATGTTAACTGTCAAGTTTTATTCCAGATTAAAAATGTATGTTTTCCCCATGATCGCTAATTAAGAAAACCGTATTCTAAACAGTCATTCAAATGTTTACTTGGCACATCTCCCCCTGGTTTCTTCTTCTAATTTACAATAAAGCAAGCAAGCAGGTCGAGAATGATGAGGGCCCAATTTCAAAAGCAGTAACTTCTGTAATGTAACCTCTCCACAACCTCTCTCTCTCCAGCCATCCCCCCTTTCTTTTGAAAAAACTCCAAACTGGCACACGAAGAAAACCCAGCAATGAAACACTTTCCAGTAGTGTCTAGGCAGAGGGAGCAGGCATAGCGGTAGAGAAGGGAGTCAGGCAGACAAAGTTATCAGGCTAAAAGTTCTGGCTCCTTACTTTATGACACTGCTGATTTTTACTCCCTTTGCCATCACACACCGAGCACCTATAAGGCACGAAAGCTGTGCACAGGGCCCGACCTTAAGGAAACAGAACAAGTTACTCATCCGAAGTGAAACATAAAATTCCAACAACACCCTCAGCACTCACCTGTCCCCTGACTTCTTTTGCAATTAAGAGGATACCACGTAAACTCCACAGAAAGGCACACTTAGAAAACGCCACACAATTTTATAAAATTAAAAAGTTGATATTAAACCTTGGTATTATATAAATAAGTGTTTGGAAGCAAGTTGTTCTAGCAACAGACTACCCTCCTGATGGTGATTTTATAAAATCCAGCCAGAGCAAAGTTTGGATCTCGAGACCAGATTGTTTCATAACCCCACAAGCTCTTTCTGGCCACCTTCCAGCGTTGTGGAAGCACAGCCTGGAGGATTTTGGATTGACATACACTTCTCCCACGTAAACAAGTTCTCTTTCCTTTCCAGTTTTTAAATATTCCACTTCAGTTTCTTAAACTGGCATCTGAATTATGGACACATAATGGATGCAGAGTTAGTGAGGCAATTACCAATTTCTTTTCAGTGAAGTGAGCTCAGGACAGAAGGGAATGCCTGCTCCTTTGGAAGTGGAATAGATCTCTTTCTCTTCCCAAAAGCTTGCTTCTAACTCCCCTCCCAGTTAGTTTCCTTCTCTACCAGGTACACATCGATCTAAGGCATATAATAAGGTCACCTGATGGTACGATTATTAAAGGCCCTGTGTGTGTTCATACTAGGAATGTTATCTTAAAATCTTCTGACAGAAAGTCAGTTGTTTAAAAAACAATCAACCCACAATATCCAGCACTCTTTTACCTCTAAGCTTAAAGCAGTGATGATGGGAGCTGGAAATTTGGTCCTTATTCTTTAGGTCCCCCAGAAGAAGTATTCCCCTGATTTGGCTTTGCATTTTCCAGTTGCACAGCAAGCCTTCCTGAGTCCAAGCACTGTGCCCTGCTATAGTTTTCTTCTTTAGGACATCCTTTCTTCTTTAGGACATGACTACACAATGTGAGTCCTCTGTATTTTCTTTTAAAAAGAGGAAAAAGACGGACACAGTCCAAGTTGTGGCCCTCGCATATTAAGATGAAACAGTTTCTATGGAAACTCCCGCATGCGGCCCTGTCGTCCCTGCGGCCCCCGAGGTCACTCCCGCATCTCTCTCTTTCAACTCTCCCTCCGTAACCACCACGGCATCTACCTCCGCCACCTCTTCGACCATGGTGAAATCAACTCCGTTGGGCTGCTGTCGGGCCATGGCCTCTAGCTTGAGGCGGTACTGTTCTGCCTCCTGCTCTTTCTTTAGGAGCTGGTGTCGGTACTCCTGAGCTCTTCGATTGGCCTCCTGGAGCTGCTGCTGTAGGAGCTCTCTTTCGGTGCCCTCCTGTAAAAGGAGACCGCATCACTGCCAGGTAAGAATTCCTGATCCCTGGTCATCCAGAGAGTAGACAAAAATATAAACAAGGGGGGCACCGGGGTGGCTCAGTCAGTTAAGCGTCCGACTTCGGCTCAGGTCATGATCTCACAGTTTGTGAGTTCCAGCTCCACCTCGGGCTCTGTCCTGACAGCTCAGAGCCTGGAGTCTTATTCGGATTCTGTGTCTCCCTCTCTCTCTGCCCCTCCCCCAGTCATGCTCTGTCTCTCTCAATAATAAATAAACATTAAAAAAATTTTTTTTTAATATATATATGTAAAGAAGGGTCCAGGCCTTCTTCCAAGTTTGCCTTTTGAGTATTTCCTGTCTCTTCTCTCTACCACTCCTAAACACATTACCTTGCTTTCCTCCCCACTGTTTGTCATCTCTTCTATCCTTGGTTTCTTAGTCAGGGGCAACTTCTCTGCTTCTTCTTCCTCTTCTTCTTCAATTACAGTCTCTTCTGCAACCTGACCAGCAGGTACAGTTAGAACTACAAGCCAAAGGACACCAATTGGAGATAATGAATACATAGTAAAACAAAGAGGTTTTGCCTACTTTCAAGTTTGTTTTTTTTAATTTTTTAAATTTCTTTTGAGAGAGAGAGAGAGAGAGAGCGCAAGCAGGGGAAGGGCAGAGAGAGAGGGAGAAAGAATCCCAAGCGGTCTCCACACTGACAGGCGCCTCACTGACTCCTACTGCTTGCTTTAAATTAGAAAATAAACTGTAAGATGTTATCTGAAATCTTATTGTTCATATCTCTTCGGATTTTAGAATCAACAGGTAAAGCACAGCCTTACACAGAAAGGATTAGAGAGGCAAATCTGGAAGCCATGCAGTCAACAACTAGGTCTGAGGCTCTTATATAAAGATGTCTCACTCTAGGTTAGAAGCTATGGCTGAGAAGCTTACAATTCTTTGCTTTTATTTTGTTTTTTTTAATGTTTATTTATTTTTGAGAGAGTGGGTGGGAGGGGTAGAGAGAGAGGGAGACACAGAATCTGAAGCAGGCTTCCGGCTCTGAGCTCTCAGCACAGAGCCCGATGCGGGGCTTGAACTCACAAATGATGAGATCATGACCTGAGCCAAGGTCAGATACTTAACCGACTGAGCCCCCAGGCACCCCGCCTTACAATTCTTTAGGAGTGACTTGTCTAAAGAAGGCCTGATGTCTTTACATAAGATTTTTAAGAAACTTCACATGAAAGCAGCTGGCCATTCACTGTATCTAATTTGCTTAGATATTTATAGATAAGTGAGTGAAGGGTCAAAACACATATCCTGCACTACACATCTATCAGTATGGCTAGAATTTTAATAATACCAGATACTGACGAGGATGTAGAAAAACTGGATTATTCATAAATTGCTGGTGGGAATGTAACACTGTACAGTCACTCTAAGAAACAGTTTGGCAGTTTCTTACAAAACTAAACATGCACTTACCATGCAACCCAGCAACTGCACTTTTGGGCATTTATCCCAGAGAACTGAAAATTTATGTTCCCATAAATCCTGTACAGTATTGGTCATAACAGCTTTATTCATAGATAGTCCAAAACTAGCAACACACTTAAATGTCCTTCAATGAGTGGTTAAACTCCATACCATGGATACTACTTAGCAATAAAAAGGAATGAACTACTGATACAAACAGCAACTTGGATAGCTCTTAAGGGAATTATGCTGAGAGAAAAAAACCCAATCTCAAAACGTTATATATTACATGATTCCATTTATATAATATACTTTTTTAAATTAATTAATTAATTTAGAGAGAGACAGAGAGAGCAAGAGGGAGAGGGGCAGAGAGAGGGAGAGAGAGAGAATGCCAAGCAGACTCCGCACTCTCAGTGTAATGTGGGGCTTGGACTCATGAACTGCGAGACCAAGAGTTGGACGCTTAACTGACTGAGCCACCCAGGCGCCCCTATAATGTTCTTGGAATGACAAAAGTATAGAGGTAGAAAACAAATGAGTTAGTGGTTGCCAGGGGTTAGGAATGGGGTGGGAAGGGAGAGGGCTGTGGACATAAAAGTAGCACAAGGGATCCTTGTGATTGAACTGTTCTCTGTCCTGACTGTGGTGGTCCTAGAACAAATCTATACATGTATTATCCTGCATAGAGCTAAGTATATACACAAATTAATGCATATAAAATTGGAAAAATCTCAATAAGGTTGTTAAACTGTATCAATGTCAATTTTCTATGTTAAAGCACTACTGCAAAATGTTACCAACGGGGGAAACTGGGTGATAGGTACACACGATTTCTCTGTTTATTTCTTACACTTGTACATAAATCTACAATGATCACAAAATACAAAAGCTTAAAATTCTATTTAGGTTTTAGGGTACCTTATGATTTTTGTTTAAAACAGAAGATTTATCTAGTTATTTGGTTTGGTTGATTTAAAAATTAGCTTGTGAGGTGCTTGCATGGCTCAGTTGTGAAGCATCTGACTTCAGCTCAGCTTATGATTTCACAGTTTAGGAGTTCAAGTCCCACACTGGGTGAGCTCGAGCCACACTTCGGGTAAAACGTGAGCCCTGTTTTGGGTGAGCCCTGCTTCTCTCTCTCTCTCTCTCTCTTTCTCTCTCATCCTCTCTCCCTCTCTGCCTCTCATGAGATTCTCTCTCTCTCTCTGCCCGCACTCTCTCACTTGTGCTCCCCCATCTCTCTCAAAGAAGTAAAATAAAATAAAATAAAAATTAGCTTGTATTCTGTGGGTACTCATCAATTGATGGCAATAGAAAACAGCTTAGATATCAGCTAAGTGGAAAAGGAACTTTAGTCTGGGTTTTAAAACTTTCTGCAGATAATTCACAAAATCTCAGCTGTCCTTCTGTCCTTCTGTGTGCCTGGTTAATACATTTGTAAAAAGCAGTATAGTTCATCCAGGCAAAACCTCAATTTTTTTCTCTTTGAAACAACTCCATTCTCATTTATTTAACTCCATTATAAGCAGAGTCTCTCACCTACCCAATGAAGCCCCCAAAGCATTAAGTGATAATTATGTTCACAAAAACATCAATAATATATTTCCAAATAAAACCATTAAGAATTTATGATACCAAAACTTGGATTATAAAGGTTTAATTCCTACTCTTTCTTCCTATACTGCAAAGATCCACCAATTTAAAGTTTGAAAATTATAAAATCCCTATCACTATTAGGCCAAGTGAAAATTTTGGTGACTCAGATTCAATAAACCAACCCTCCTCTTTTCAAACTCCAATTAAAAAAAAATTTTTTTTTAAATGTTTATTTATTTTTGAGAGAGAGATAGAGTGTGAGCGGGGGAAGGGCAGAGAGAGAGGGAGACATAGAATCTGAAGCCAGCTCCAGGCTCTGAGCTATTAGCACAGAGCCTGATATGGGGCTCGAACTCACAAACCGTGAAATCATGACCTGAGCTGAAGTAGGATGCTTAAGCAACTGAGCCACCCAGGAACCCCCATTTTTCTTTTTTTTAAAGTAGGCTTCACTCCCAGCACAGAGCCCACTGTGGGGCTTGAACTCACGACCCTGCGATCAAGAGTCTGACGCTCAACTGACTGAGCCCCTGAACTCCAATATTTTTAAAGAATGAAGTTGTGCGATTAGTTTCTTTCTTTTCAAAAAATAATTTACAGATGTATTTCTTGAATAAGTAATACATTCACATGGTTCAAAAACTAAAACTATAAGAGTATATATAGTGAAAAGCCTCCCATCCATCCCCACGTACTGTCTCAGCAGGCAACCAACGTTTTCAATGTTATTCTTTTTTTTTTTTTTTTTGATGAGTTTCAGCAGGACTTTATTTATTTATTTTTCAACGTTTATTTATTTTTGGGACAGAGAGAGACAGAGCATGAACGGGGAAGGGGCAGAGAGAGAGGGAGACACAGAATCGGAAACAGGCTCCAGGCTCTGAGCCATCAGCCCAGAGCCTGACGCGGGGCTCGAACTCACGGACCGCGAGATCGTGACCTGGCTGAAGTCGGACGCTTAACCGACTGTGCCACCCAGGCGCCCCTTCAATGTTATTCTTGAATGTTCTTCCAGAGATGGTCTAAGTCTACAAATATATTAGCAAAAATACATATATCTCCCTCTTTTTAAAAAATACAAATGCAGCATATTCTATACTGTCCTGCATCTTGCTCTTGTAACTTCACAATATAGTTTAGAGATAAGATCATGCTAGTATATAAGGCATTTCCTCATTGTTTTTAAATAGCTGCATAGTATTTCAAAGTGTGGGTGTAACAATTTCTTTATCCAGTTCCCTATTGATGTATACTTAGGTTGTTTTAATTTTTCATTTTCATTAAATTTTTTTTTTTATTTAGGGGCATCTGGATAGCTCAGTTGGTTAAGCCTCCAACTCTTGATTTTGGCTCAGGTCATCATATCGTGGGTTGTGATCAAGCCCCAAGTTGGGCTCTGTGCTGACAAAGTGGAGCCTGCTTGGGATTCTCTCTCTCCCTCTCTCTGCCCCTTCCCCACTTGTGCTCTCTCTCAAAATAAATAAATGAACATTAAAAATAAACAAACAAACAAACAAATAAATAAATATATTTATTTTTATTTAGGGGCACCTGGGTGGGTCAGTTGGTTAAACATCCAACTCTTTTTTTTATGTAAATAATTATTTATTTTGAGAGAGAGAGCACATGGGGGAAGGGCAGAGAGAGGGGGAGAGAGAATCCCAAGTAGGCTCCACACTGTGCGCAGAGCCTGACTTGGGTTCGATCCGATGAACTGTGAGATCATGACCCAAGCCGAAACCAGGAGTGGACGTGACTGAGCTACCCATTTGCCCCAAGCATCTGACTCTTGATCTCAGCTCAGGTCTTGATCTCAGGATTGTGAGCTCAAGCCCCGTGTTGGGCTCTGTGCTAGGTGTGAAGCCTAATTTAAAAAGAAAAAAAAAAAAAGAAAAATGTTTTATTTGAGTATAGTTGACACATAATGTTACATCAGTTTCAGGTGTACAACACAGTGATTCAACTTTTCTATGCATTACGTTATGCTCACCACAAATATAGCTACCATCAAATTAGGTTCTTTTTAATCTTTGATGATTACAAATAATGCTGTAATTAATAACTTAGTATATATTTCACTTCTGTGTGTGAATATAAATTCTTAGAAAACAACTTTTTAGCCAAAAGGTATGTGTATCTAGTACTGACAGATATTGCAAACTGTTCTTTAAAGAATACATTAATTTACACTCTAACCAGTGATTTTTTTTTTTTTTTTAAGATCAAGTATTCTCTACACCCAACATGGGGCTCAAAGTTACAACTCCGAGATCAAGAGTCCCATGCTCCACCAACTGAGTCAGCTAGTGATTTATAAGAGTGTCTATTTTGGGACGCCTGGGTGGCTCAGTCGGTTAGGCGTCTTGACTTTGGCTCAGGTCATGATCTCACGGTTTGTGAGTTTGAGCCCCACATTGGGCTCTGTGCTGTCATTGCAGAGCCCACTTCAATCCTCTGTCTCTCTTGCTCTATGCCCCTCCCCTGCTCACACCCCCACTCTGAAAAATAAACATTAAAAAAAAAAAATTAAAAAGTGCCTAGTTCCCCACACTTTTGACAATACAGTATAATAATGGTATCTCAGTACAATGTTAAATTGCATTTCTCTTGCTATATATGAAATAGGTTGAACACATTTCCATATTTTAAGACCTATTAGTATTTTCTATGAACTATTGGTTCATATTATTTCCTCTTTTCTATCAGATTATTGGCTTTTACTCACAAGTTTTATATATATTAGGGAAATCAGGCTTTCCCAGCCTGATTTCTGTTTCTTTTTCTATCTTGGAGCATCTTTGCCCCATCTGGCATCTGGCATTCTCCTAGTCCCACTACTTGCTTTAATGCCTCATTTTCAGAAGAATGTGGAGTGTGTAAAATATCTTTTAATACACATTTGCCTAAATGGGATAACTCACCTTGCTGTCCATCTTGCACAGTTACAATAAATGGCTGGCCAATGCTTCCGGCAGGGACTGCAGTTTGGATATTACCCAGAGGGACTCCATCAGTCACTATGGTGATGACCCTTTGGCCTCCACTCCCCACCACTTGCTGGATTGAT
This sequence comes from Felis catus, assembly GCF_018350175.1. Taxonomy (NCBI): domain Eukaryota; kingdom Metazoa; phylum Chordata; class Mammalia; order Carnivora; family Felidae; genus Felis; species Felis catus. The sequence continues at coordinate 105,708,262 of NC_058375.1, read as the reverse complement.
GAGTCAACGGAATCTCCCTCTATGATTTCCTCTGAATTAGCTAGAGATGACAAAAGTGAATTTGAAATTTCAGCTTTTTAAAAAACAGGAGTTTAACAATTTCAGCCTCCTTGAAATTGATAATAAATATCAGGGATAGGAAAACTTAAAGAAAGAAGTTAGATTCAACAGTTTCTAAAGCAAGCTTTTGTGAACAATGCTAAGTCAGAGGAGAAAAGAAAATAGTGAATGCTTTAGAACAGTATTTTCTAAAATGTCTTCATTGAGATGTTAATAGCTTTCACTAAGGATGGGCCCTATGCAGAAATGTATTTTCAAAATGCCAGTTTAAATATGCTTAAATTTTTTGTTTGTTTTGTAAGAAGTATTAGAAACCCCAACAGGCTAATGAGCACTGTGATTCTCCAATAGGGGTAAGATATGCTGAGTTTCCCCAGCGTATCTGATCATGGAATTCTTTTCTCAGAAAGCATCTTGAAAGTCTAAATAAATCTATGGAACTTAGAAAAATAATTATAAATTAGAGTATATCTATTTCTGTAAGAAAATGGAGGTATTTAATAGTGAATTAACAATAATAAGTAGTCAAAGCACTGAAGAGGTCTGATAGACACAAATGGTAGGTGGCTTCTCCCATCTGACAGATAAACAATAATATTAATAGCAACTAACACCAACTACTTACAGCATAGCCCAAGTACCTTTCTAAGAGCTTTATATATATTATGTTAAATCAAGATATTCATGGGGCACCTTGGTGGCTCAGTCAGTTAAGCATCCGACTTTGGCTCACGTCATGATCCCACGGTTTGGTTCGTGGGTTCAAGCCCCACATCAGGCTTTGTGCAGACAGTGCAGAGCCTGCTTCGGATCCTCTCTCTACCACTCCCCCACTCACACTCACATGCTCTCTCTTAAAAATAAACAAAAGGATGCCTGGGTGGCTCAGTCTGTTGAGCGTCAGATTTTGGCTCAGGTCACAATCTCACAGTTTGTGGGTCCAAGCCCCACATCGGGCTCTGTGCTGACAGCTTGCTCAGAGCCTGGAGCCTACTTCAGATTCTGTGTCTCCTTTTCTCTCCATCCCTCCCCTGCTCACACTCTGTCTCTCAAAAGTAAATAAATGTAAAAAAAATAATAATAAAAATTAAAAAATGTTAAAAAAATTTTAATGTGTATTTATTTCTGAGAGAGAGAGAGACAAAGCGTGAATGGGGGAAGAACAGAGAGAGAAGGAGACACAGAATCTGAAGCAGGCTCCAGGCTCTGAGCAATCAGTACAGAGCCCGATGTGGTGCCTGAACCCATGAACTGTGATATCATGACCTAAGCTGAAGTTGGTTGCTTAACCAACTGAGCCACCCAGGTGCCCCAAAATAAATAAATGTTTAAAAAAATGGCTAAGATGGTAAAATTTAGGGGCACCTAGGTGGCTCAGTCAGTTGAACATCTGACTTTGGCTCAGGTTCTGATCTCATGGTTCAAGAGTTCAAGCCCCGTGTGGGTCTGTACTGATGGCTCTATGCTGATGGTTTGGAGCCTGCTTTGGATTGTCTGTCTCCCTCTCTCTCTGCCCCATGTGCTCTCTCTCAAAAATAAATAAATAAACACTTAAACAAAATTAAAATTCAGTTTGGTAATTAAAAAGTGGGGGTGGGGGTGCATTGCGCCTGGCTGGCTCAGTCAGAAAAGCATGACTCTTGATTTTGGGGTCGTGAGTTTGAGCCTCACATTGGGTGTAGAGATTACTTAAATAAATCTTAAAAAAAAAATTTTTCAGTTTGGTTAGTCAATATTCCCAGTAACTATTAGGGAAAAGAGTTCTTACCACTATGGAATTTCTCTATCTAAAGAGTATAAGGTAAACTTTGCACTAAATGGGGTATGGACTATCCACACGAAACACATTCAGGTGGTTAAATGGAAATAGAGCATTCACATCTCTTAAAAACAAAACACAGTTAAATGTTATAGCTGAAAGAACTTCAACAGATAATCTGATCCAACCATCCAACCTCAGCCAGAGGTGAGGAGACTGAGACCTGGAGAAGTTAAGTAATTTATTCAGTCAAAAAGCAAATCAAGGGCGCCTGGGTGGCTCAGTTGGTTAAGTGTCCCACTGTGGCTCAGGTCATGATCTCATGGTTCGTGGGTTCAAGCCCTGGGTTGGGCTCTGTGCCAACAGCTCAGAGCCTGGAGCCTGCATCCAATTCTGTGTCTCCCTCTCTCCCTCTGCCCCTCCCCCCGCTCATGCTCTGTCTCTCAAAAATAAATAAACATCAAAAAAAATTTTTTAAAAAGCAAATAAAAATAACAAACACAAGTTAAATATATTGTTTTTCCCTTTGCCATGGCACTCACTCATACATGTGTGAATGGAGATCTTTATGATTGCTGCCAGTCGGAAAAATAGGATTGGAGGAATGTTCTCACACCCAAATGTCAATGGCAGAAAGAAATCAGAACAATCTGCCTTCATTTATAATGGAGCAGACTCTGCCAGAGGGCTCCAGAAAGATTCCTACATGACTATTTAGCCCTACCTATGACTATTTGCCCCTACCTATATGGAGCTCTAAGCCTTTTCCCCATAGACTACTGGCTCCCACTAAGTGACTTGAAACCTCTTTATTTTAAATATCAGAAGGGCACTATACAGCATATGTCGCCCCAACTCTATTAGAAATGCCAAAATATGGGGGCGTCTCGGTGGCTCAGTCAGTTAAGCATATGACTTCGGCTCAGGTCATGATCCCACAGTTTGAGTTCGAGCCCTGCATTGGGCTTTGTGCTGACACAGAGCTTCAGATTCTGTGTCTCCCTCTCTCTCTGCCCCTCCCCATTCATGCTCTGTCTCTCTCTCTCTCTCTCTCCCAAAAATAAGTAAACATTAAAAACAATTTAAAAAAAAAAGAAGTGCCAAAATATGATCTCCAGTGAAAATAAAAGGAAGCTACCCTGAAGTACCCAGGATATGACGAGAGAGGTAGCAGTCCTATGTATTTTGACGCTTTTATAAACACAACATATCTAAGCTGCTATTTTGAATCATCCTATGATAGCATCAGTCAAAACATAACATAAAGTATTTCCCATATAATCTTCTAATAGAAGACTAAACACTTCAATCTGAAGCAACTGGAGTCAGGGCAAAAAAACTTGAAACTGCAAAAATACAAAGAAATTAACTTAGACATTCTCTAAGATTATTCAGCCATCTGATTATACTGCTTAGTCATTTTTCTTTCTGATGCTCAATGACTCTACATGCCTCTTTCCTAGATTTATCTAATTATACTTCATGCAAATTAAATCTGCTGGAAATGTGAAAACAAAAAGAAGAAATGGTGATTCAGGGTGTCTGGGTGGCTTGGTCAGTTAAGTGTCCGATTCTTGGTTTCAGCTTAAGTCATGATCTCACAGTTCATGAGATCGAGCCTCTTGTTAGGCTCTATGCTGACAGCATAGGGCTTGCTTGGGATTATCTTTCCCCCTCCCTTGATGCCCCTCCCTCTCTCTCCCAAAATCAGTGAATAAATTTAGAAACAAAGAAGAAATGGTGATTTGCCCAGCAGATATCCCTTACCTACCTGTGGCTCTGTGGGAGTTGGAGAGGGGGGCTGAGGCCTCAGCAAGAGCTGCAAGGGTGGCCAGCACCGAGGTGGTGGAATTTGCCAAGTGTGCTGCTGAGGAGGCATGGGGGTCACCTATTTTGGTAAAAAAGGCAAATGAGGTCTGGTGTAGAAAATAAATGGAGATGAACTAAAAATGTCTTTTATTATCTGGGGTACCTGGGTGGCTCAGTTGGTTAAGCATCTGACTCTTGGTTTCAGCTCAGGTCATAAACTCAAGGTTTGTGGGTTCGAGCCCCGGGTTGGGCTCTGTGCTGACAGTGTGGTGCCTGCTTGGGATTCTCTCTCTCCCTCTCTCTGTCCCTTTCCTGCTTTCTTTCTCTCTCTCTCAAATAAACATTTTAAAAAATGGCTTTTATTAAATCAAAACCTCAGCTTTGCTCTCCCATACAAACTAATATAAACCAATGATTGTGGTATTAACAGTTTGGAAGGTTTAGAAAAGTTTTTCCTTTAAAGGGGATTAAGGTAATATGTTTGGTATAGGGCCACTACATTCCCCACATTTGCTCATTCTCTTGGCACTGCCAGTGCTGAGCATTAGTAGCCGGCAGCCCAGGAGTGCCGCCCACTCACTCGGCTGGCTGTACAGAGCTCTGCTTGGCAGCAGGTGGTAAGGACACAGAGTATGACTTACTCTAAACTATTGCTGCTGCAGGAAGAGGCTCTGCCTGGGCTTTACTTAACCACACTGCATCTATCCATCAGCTAGACAGGTGAGAAAGCATAGCACTGACCTCCACTGCAGGAACAGTTAAAAACCTGACACTTCACTTACTGAATGTCAAACAGTAGTACGACCAGTTTGTGCTAAAAACAATTACTTACTTATCTCATGATGCACTTAAAAAAACAACTATGTTTATAACCTTGTATCCTTGTTTCTGTGTGCTATTCTTACAACTACGCTCCGGGACGAAAGTGCATTAGATCGGGCAACAGCCATGCCTAACTTTATTTACCAAAACTATTACTGAGGCGCCTGGGTGGCTCAGTCTGTTGAGCATCCAACTCTTGACTGTGGCTCAGGTCATGATCAAGACACACATCGGGCTCTGTGCTGACAGCACGGGGCCTTCTTGGGATTCTCTCTCTCTCTGCCCCTCCCTGGCTCATGTTTACGTTAAAAAATAAACATTAAAAAAAAAGTATTACTTCACAATTTTGCATAAATCTAACTTTTATAAAATAAATTGCATTTCACTATGTCTTTCATTAGAACTTCAAAGATACTTTTGTGTCAGTTGTGAATTTATTGCTTCTCAGCTCCAAATCCCTGTTTTGCCTTGCCTTGTCATACTTAAGCTGGACCCTTATCAATATTTCTTGACAATTAGCATGAAACTACGTTTTGTCATACAGAAGGAGTGTCTGCTCCCTAAATTGGCTATTCTGGTATTCTTTAGAGTTCTCCTCATATCTTAGTAGTTAACCACTATTATTAATAATTTTTTATAAATTATACATACATTTAGGTATAACATATTCAAATTATGTGTTATATATTATAAAAAAATTATACAACTTGCCATGTAGTTTAGTCTCCTGACTGGGCTCTGATTGATTGTTTTATTTAAAAAATATTTATTTATTTTGAGAAAGAGAGTGGGAGAGGGATAGGGAGAGAATCCCAAGCAGGCTCTCACTGTCAGCGCAGAGCCTGACGTGGGGCTCAATCTCATGAACCATGAGATCATGACCTGAGCCGAAAGCAAGAGTCAGATGCTCAATGGACTGAGCCTCCTAGGTGACCCAGATACACTTACCCACTTTTTAAATGTACTCTTAATTTTCTTTAAGATTTTAAGTAATCTCTACACCCAATGTGGGGATGGAACTTACAACCCCGAGACCAACAGTCACATGCTCTACTGAATGAGCCAGCTAGGAGTCCCAATACTTTTTAAATAAATTTTTTAAATGTTTTATTTATTTTTCAAAGAGTGCGAACAGAGGAGGGGAAGAAAGAGAGGGAGACAAGTATCTAAAGTGGGCTCTGTCCTGACAGCAGCAAGCCCGATGTGGGGGTCAAACTCACAAATCATGAGATCGTAACCAAAGTTGGACACTCAACTGACTGAGCCACCCAGGTGCCCTTTCAATGTACTCTTGATTTTTATGTTTTCTCACTACCTATGCTTAAAGATTCTTTCCAGCCTTTTGTCTATCAAACTGCCAGTTATCTGTAAAATAAAGAAATTCCCATTTAACACTCTTTGTAATAAATCCTTCCACAGAGCAAAGGATCCTTTTCTGATATGATTAATGTAGGTAATTTAACTGGTTTATAAATTTAAATTTCAGAAGATTTGCCTTAAAAAGGTGGATTTCTGGGGCACCTGGGTGGCTCAGTAGGTTGGGCGACCAACTTCGGCTCAGGTCATGATCTCACGATTTGTGGGTTCGAGCCCTGCATCGGGCTCTATGCTGACAGCTCAGAGCCTAGAGCCTGCTTTGGATTCTGTGTCTCCCTCTCCTCCTTGTGCTCTCTCTCTGTCTCTCAAAAATAAATAAACATTAAAATAAAAAAAAAAAAGGTGGATTTCTTGTATAGTACTCTTAATAGCTACAAATTATCTTCTTTTTAAGTAGGCTCCATGTCCAGCACTGAGCCCAGTGTGGGGCTTGAACTCACCACCCTGAGATCAAGACCTGAACTAAGGTCAAGCATCACACACTTAACTGACTGAGACACCCAGACGCCCCCAAACTATCTTCTTTTAAATTTATTTATTTTTTTAGTAATCTCTGCATCCAATTTGGGGCAAAAACTCATAACCCTGAGACCAAGAGTTGTATGCTCTACCGACTGAGCTAGCTGGGCGCCCCAGCTACAAATGATCTTACTCAAAGCTTTTGCATGATGACGGTGGCAGTGGTTGATTAGGGTGGAGATAGTGATGATAACCCTGTTTATTCTAATTCTTTCATAAAATATGCAGGGAACCAAACAGTCTGAGTGGAACACAGAGTGCCTGACCTCCAGAAAGGAATCGATGTCTATCCCATAACTTCATGCAGAGCAAGATCCAGCTATATTCTCTAATGTTCCTACTAAATTCATGCTTTTCCCATCACTCAACTTATCATACCAAACACTGACATAAGAAGTCACAGATGAGGGGGTGCCCGGGTTGCTCAGTCGGTAAAGCATCTGACTTTGGCTCAGGTCATGATCTCATGGTCCGTGAGTTCGAGCCCCACATTGGGTTCTGTGCTGACAGCTCAGAGCCTGGAGCCTACTTTGGATTCTGTCTCTGTCTCTCTCTCCTCCTCCCCCGCTTGCACTCTGTCTCTCTCTCTCAAAAATAAATAAATATTAAAAAAAAAAACTCACCAATGACACAAGAAACAATTTTTTTTTTAATTTTTTTTCAACGTTTTTTATTTTATTTTTGGGACAGAGAGAGACAGAGCATGAACGGGGGAGGGGCAGAGAGAGAGGGAGACACAGAATCGGAAACAGGCTCCAGGCTCTGAGCCATCAGCCCAGAGCCTGACGCGGGGCTCGAACTCACGGACCGCGAGATCATGACCTGGCTGAAGTCGGACGCTTAACCGACTGCGCCACCCAGGCGCCCCCACAAGGAACAATTTTTAGATATATATACGGTAACACCTAGAATTGTAGGTTGTTCTGTGAGTGTTCCACAAGACCAGCAAACATATCTAATAAATTTTCACTTGATAAACAAGTGATGTCTTGCAATACGAGTACTATGTGACACCAAACATCACATGATCACAACTGGGCCAATGGGTCTCCTCTCCTCTCTTTCTCACAGCAGCATTGTGATTGTCTCCCATGCTTGGATGCTTGGTCTCAGGGGCAATATTTGGAAGAAATCAATGATATTTCAGAATGTTGGAAGGTGCCCACAACTGGCACTAGTGTATTTTTTGTCACTTCCAAGCACTTATAGACAGTCCTTTGCTTTTCCATACAAGAGTAAGCTTAGGAATGCTTTGCTTCATTCTAGGTCAGGCTGCCTGCAGATATGGACCTTTTCCTCTGCTGCCTTATTGCCAGTTACATTAAATACAGTAGCAAAGAGTTTATGAATACTGTATTGCAGTCAACATCTGTGCAAACATATACAATGGCCCTCATGCAGGAAAAGATTCCACTGAGCCAACGGAAAGCAGTGATTCCATTAGTGATAGTGAAAGTCGTCCTACAAAATAACCTCTTCTCTTTCTTGTCTCCCTCACACCAGCCATGAAGATTTTCAAAGGGAAGTACAGGTTAATGTGTTTATTTTTCTTTATATTTTGTTTTATTTATTAATATTTTATAAATACTATTGTTTATATTATTTTGTTTATATTATTTTATCGATAAAATATATAAATATTTTCTTTATTAATTTGTATTACAGTATTATAATAATTTTTATATGAATATTTTGGGGTTGTAGAATGAATCATCTGAGTTTCCAGTTTTGTTTTTTTTTTAATGTTTATTTTTGAGAGATAGAAAAAGAGAAAGACAGAGCATGAGCAAGGGAGGGGCAGAGAGAGAGGGAGACACAGCATCCAAAGCAGGCTCCAGGCTCTGAGCTGTCAGCACAGAGCCTGACATGGGGCTTGAACCCATGAACCGCAAGATCATGACCTGAGCTGAAGCCAGACACTTAACCGACTGAGCCACCCAGGTGCCCCTCCAATATTTCTTATGGGGAAATTCACTTTGATATACAAGTGCTTTGGATTATAAGCGTGTTTAGGGAACAAATTATGCTTGCAAACCAAGGTTTTACTATATATATATATATATATATATATATATATATATATATATCCCTCGAGGAGGGTAGAATGTATATGGCAATAAGTCACTAGAAATCCAAAAACAAAGTTGTTATTATTTTACCAGAGTTAAAACACACATACACACACACACACACACACACACACACACACACACACACAGCTGTTATAATTAAAGTTCAAGTAGGCCAAACCTCACATAGGTCACTCAGCTAAAGTAGAAAAGCTAGGTAAAACTACTTTTGAGAAAGTATTATATACTTTTCAGTACATGATGATACCAGGCTAAGGGTGTTCTCCCTTTGATTACTAACTTACCTAAGTCCACTCAACAGCAAAATGAAGAAAGAACATTTGTGAGAAATTGGGTTTAGTATTCTGACATGCACAGTTGAAACTGAAAAGAGATGATAGCAATGATCTCCTCAGACTTATCCCAGTGAATTCTAGGAAAACAAGGTACTTTACTGTTAAACAATATTGCTTCCTTCTCCTTAATATAAGGCCCAACATCAAATAAAGTAAAATGTGCATGGATGCTGTTGTTTTGAAATGAAATGACATTATCAGTGAAGACTCTTGTTACCAATTCAGAATGTGGCTTCGACAAACTCTATACCACGACTTAGGGGACTGTGCTATGGTAAGCTAGGCAATTTCAATGAGCTGGTGAAAACTAGATCCAGAAAAACTACATAACTTGCCCACGTCACACAGGTAGTAAATGTCAGAGCTCAGATTAGAATGCAATTCATTACATTCCAAAGCCTGTACTCCTTATGAACTAATACAAGCTATTTATATTTGACTTTGGAGTGCATCTTATGATCCTACAGAAATAGGAAATTCATCTCCATAACTTTGTTTTGCCCTGGTTAATGTTTAATTTAGTCTAGCTGCCTTTTTGAATGGCTGCAGTTTGATGGTAGCACTGATGATCAGTGATATCTTTAGTCACAAATGGAAAAATGAAAGCAAGCTTTATAATCTGAATTTTATCAAAAATATCCATCAAAATGATAATTCTAGGATAATGTCAGTTAATTCTTCTTGTGTATGTGTGGTAGCCCCTCCCTTTCAGTTAATTCTTAAAAATATTACTGGATGAAAAAAATATCACTGGACGATGGGAAACAAGCCACCCACCATTCGGGAAAAGAAAATCCTTTAACCCAATTGAGTAATACAACCTGAATTTGTCTTATAACTTTTCTCATCTCTTTTATCTGCACTGATTATCTCCCCTGAAGGGGAAGAGCTAGGTAGAATTGTTTCATGCGTAAGACAACACTGGAGAGATCAGGTCTATTATGTAACGGTTTAGCAATCTCAATTTGTGGTCGGCAACATACAGAAGAGAGAAACGATAGGTCTGCTAAAAGCAACATGACGAACACAATAGAGACCCATGGGAAACAAGGCTAAGAAGCTCTATTCTAAATGTCTTCAACTTTGCTTATCATTTCAGGTCAGGGTCTGAAGAATTTCAATAATTAGATTATCAACTCTAGTTCCTTTCACATATTTGTGAATACATAACTTAACTAGCTTTTTTTTTATTTTTTTAAAGTTTATTTATTTATTTCGAGACAGAGAGAGAGCAGAGGAGGGCCAGAGAAAGGGGGAGAGAGAGAAAGAGAGAATCTCAAGCAGGCTCCACATCATCAGCACGGAGCCCAATGCGGGGCTTGAACCCATGAAACGTGAGATCATGCTCTGAGCCTTACCCAACTGAGCCACCCAGGCACCCCTAACTTTACTAGCTTCTAAAGACTTTTGGATTATAAAGGCATTTGTTCTAATCACTGTGGCCTGAACCACAACAAATCCAAAAAGCTGTGAATATTCTGATTATATGTATACTTATTTTTAAGCTAAACCTTTTGAATCATCCGGCTGAAAGCAAAGCACAGTGATTTTAAATGATAGTCGATGGCCTACAAAATGAAGGTCTCTACTGCCCCCCTGAGGGCATAACTGAATTAACTTTCATTGAGAAGTTACATTTTTATTTAATACTATTACTGAAGTCCTGCTATAAAATGGAAATACAAATCTCACTTGAAGTCTCACAACCACCTCATAAAGTACGTATTATTATATCCCAATTTTGTAGATAAGTAAAGAAGCCTTAGACAAAGGTTTTCCCAAGGTCAAGCATGTAGGCAATAAATTAGTATTTGAATGCAGTTCTAAATGTAAAATTCTATGCATATCATGTATATGCTTGTTTCTTTTTGCCACACTGCCTTTCCATAATAATACTTCATTCACGGTCTTCCTTTGATATTATATAAACTTAACTAGGAATACAATGTCCTTTTTTTTTTTAATTTTAAAAATGTTTATTTATTTTTGAGACAGAGAGAGAGAGAGAGAGAGAGCGCGCGCGTAAGTAGGGGAAGGGCAGAGAGAGAGGGAGACACAGAATCTGAAGCAGACCCCAGGCTCTGGGCTGTTAGCACAGAGCCCGATGTAGGGCTCAAACCCACAAACCATGAGATCATGACCTGAACCAAAGTTGGACGCTTTACTGACTGAGACACCCTGGCACCCCACAATGTCTTATTTTTAAATGAAAGTCAGAAACAGAAAAAGAAACCAAGTCAGTTGGAAAATTTATTTAAATGAAGACACAAGTCCCCTCACTGTAAAACAAATATATGTAAGGAAATGTTGAAAATAGCTCAAATTGCTTTTTATTTTTTTAATGTTTGTTTATTTTTGAAAGAGACAGAGCAGGGGAGGGGCAGAGAGAGGGAGAAACAGAATCCAAAGCAGGCTCCCGGCTCTGAGCTGTCAGCACAGAGCCTGATGCGGGGCTCAAACTCAGGAACCGTGAGATCATGACCTGAGCCGAAGTTGCACACAACCGACTGAGCCATCCAGACGCCCCTCAAATTGATTTGTTATTTAAAAAAAAAATTTTTTTTTTTAACATTTATTTATTTTTGAGACAGAGAGAGACAGAGCATGAACAGGGGAGGAGCAGAGAGAGAGGGAGACACAGAATCTGAAACAGGCTCCAGGCTCTGAGCTGTCAGCACAGAGCCCAACGCGGGGCTCGAACTCACAGACCGTGAGATCATGACCTGAGCCAAAGTCGGCCGCTTAACCGACCAAGCCACCCAGGCGCCCCGATTTGTTATTTTTTAAAAATGTTTATTTACATTTGGTTTTGGAAAGAGCAAGTGGGGGAGGGGCAAAGAGAGAGGGAGAGACAGAGAATCCCAAGCAGGCTCTATACTGTCAGTGCAGAACCCGATGTGGGGCTTGAACTCATGAACCGTGAGATCATGACCTGAGCCAAAATCAAGAGTCAGACACTTAACCAACTGAACTACCTAGGCACCCCTATTTGTTTTAGATAGATGTTTTTGTTAAAAACATAAGGATCTCAAAAGATGCTTTTCTCTATTTTGTTGTTACATATGTTCCCAAGATTGCAAATCGAAGCTCTTACACTTTATTCAAATAATCACATGTACCTCTTTTATAGCAGCACTCCAACACCTATTTATGTTTATTCTGGTTTATTTGTCACATTTTAGACTATGGTACTTAACTGTTTTCCTTAATGGTACCATGCTAAAATACCCTTATATTTTCATTTTGTGGTTACATATAACCCTTCCACAGATTAATCTGTAAACTATTTTACTTTTAATATAGTAAGCACTCATGTATAATCCCTGTGTATGATCTTCCCTTCTCCAAGAAAGAAAAAGTGCATTAGCTTTAAAATTTATTATAAATCTTCTATTTGTTACATATTTCAACAAAGGACAGGCTATCCATTCATCTCATAGGAAAAACAGGGGTTGTGTTAATTTCAAGTCTAAAATAAATGCCATGTTATCAAGATATTACCTGAGGTTGTTTTGGTGTTGGTTGAAGAAACAAGGCTGGCGAGGTTGACAACTTCTCCAGATGTGAAGATGAATGGGGTGGCCACAGTCATAGGGTTGGCTCTCTCGGGATGAGCATTCACCTGATTCTGCATCGCTTCCTACAAAGCAAGTCAGGATAGTTCAAAGTCAGAGCTCGTTAGCTTTAGTTATACCGTCACTGAGCAGCCGCTGCACCCCAGTGCCCTGTGGAGCAGAACTAGTTGTGGCACACAATGTCCCAGGGAGCTCAGAGTTCTCATTAAGACTACTGGTTTGGTTTTGTTTTTCCAGACCAGGGCAACAAAGATGTTAGGCTGCTTTCCCAAGTTTATTTCTAATTTAAAAAAAAAAAGAAGTGTTATTATTTGCAAAAAAGTGTATTACTTGTAAAAACTTCTAGACAATTCACTTTACCTGTCTGGATCTTGTTTTTTATTTGGAAAATGAGGGAAGTGGCCTAAAAAGTAATTTGCAGCTCTAAAACTCTACGATCAATTAATTATGTACAAGTCAATGCGCTAGCAAGAGATCCCTACAGCGAATCTACAGAGAACAATATTCTCCAGAGTTTTGTCCAACTACTTGTTCCACTTTGCCAGTGAAGAAATCCCTAAGAGAATATATAACAAGCAAATAAATGAGTGCCAGATTTTAAAGTCTAGTGCCATACCTGCACTTTTGCTTCCAGGGGTATTTGTACAATTTAGGTGTAAAGATGCTTATCTAATTTTCTAACTTTCAGAAGCAGTTTTCTACAAGCATAGTATCTACTTCAAAAGTCCAGTTATGAAAGAGCTCTAAATAAGGAATTAAAGTTGAAGAGTACAACCAGTCTATAGGGAACCATCTGCCAGGAAAAACAAACCCCTGAAAATGCAACAGAAATGGCTATTTTTTACATATAATTATCCCTATGACCAATAGCTTCAGGTGAAACAGATTATCCATTCTCTGCTTACTGTTAAATTCCTTCTTGAATCTGCCTCTTCTTCTATACTCCACTATTGTTTCCTTAATTCAAGCCCCTACTGGCCCTTCCCTGGCCTAATGAAAGTCACATTGAGTATCTTTTCTCTCAGGTCTGTGTACCACACTCCAAATGATCATCTTTAAAAAAAAACAACAAAAACAATTCACAGGAGCACCTTGGTGGCTCAGTCGGTTGAGCAACTGACTCTTGATTTCCGCTGAGGTCATGATCTCATACTTTCATGAGTTCAAGCTCCACATCAGGCTCCACACTGACAGTGGGAGCCTCCCTCTCTGTCTGCCTCTCCCCGCTCACTCTCTCTCAAAATAAATAAACTTAAAAAAAAAACAGCTTAAAAAATAAATAAAATATTTAAAAATTTTTAAAAATGGGGGTGCCTGGCTGGCTCAGTTGGTAAAGCATGGGACTCCTATTAATCTCACAGTCCTGTGTTCAAGCCCCACGTTGGACGTAAAGCTTACTTAAAAAAAAAAAAAAAGAAATCTCAATTTTCTATTTAAAAGCTTCTATTGGATCCCCATTACCCATAAAATAGTCTAAACTCTTTTGCATGTAACAGCCCTACACTCAAAACTCTGCCTAACCCTTAAGCTTTAGCTCCTTCCACTCCCAAACTCCATTTCCCTTGCTCAATCTCTAGTCACAAAACATATGCTTTCTTGAACCCATATCCTTTCATACCTCTATGTCATTGGCTTGCTCTTTTTCTAGCCTAGAATATAATTTTCTTACTTCTCTGCCTACTTCTTTAAAACTCAGTTCATGTTCTACATATATATATATATATATATATATATATATATTTTTTTTTTTTTTTTTTTTTTTTTTTTTCCCCCCAGTAATCTCTGCACTCAGTGTGGAGCTCAAACTCATGACCACAAGATCAAGAGTGACATGATCTTCTGAGTGAAACTGCCAGGCGCCCCTCTATATACACTTTAATCTTTGCATTAAGCATCATTCATACTCCCTCTTCTGAGGCCCTGCAATGCTCGATAAATACCAATGTATCAATGTAATATTGTAATGCTTGATTTCTTATCCTTACCTTCATCACACTGTAAACACTCCAAGGGCAGGCATGTCTTACCAACCTTTGTATCCTTCATCCTATTACTCCCTGATATACAAGTGCTGGATTAAGAAATTAAGGGGTGAAATAATCACAGCTCCTTTTTAATTCTGAGATGGCTTCCTTATGACTCAATATGTGTTAGAGCTATATACTGCCTCGTATCAGTTGATGTACATTCAGAAAACATAAAGAGGCTTTTAGTCCCAGGTCACGCTCAATTAGAAAGGGAAATTTTCATGGAGAAAAAAACACTCTAAACCAAAGAAATCTTGTTTTTATACTAGCCACAACACTACTCTTCAATCACCGTGAATAATTCAGGGCTATATAGAATGCTACTTTTTTTTAAGATACCAATAACAGAGTACCTGGGTGGTTCAGTTGGTTAAGTGACTTCAGTTCAGGTTATGATCTCAGGGTTTGTGAATTCGAGTCCCACACTGGGCTCTGCACTGACGGTATGGAGCCTGCTTAGAATTCTCTCTCTCTCCCTCTCTCTGCCCCTCCCCTGCTCATGCTTTCTCTCTCTCTCTCAAAATAAATAAATAAACTTAAAAAAAAAAAAAAGAGTCTGATGCTTCACCAATTGAGCCATCCAGGCACCCCTAAATCATAAACTTTTGGAGTGCCTGGGTGGCTCAGTTGGTTAAGAGTCCAACTTTGGCTCAGGTCCTGATCTCATGATTTGTGAGCTCAAGTCCCACATTGGGTTCTGTGCTGACAGCTCGGAGCCTGGAGCCTGGAGCCTGCTTTGGATTCTGTCTGTCTGTCTGTCTCTCTCTCTCTGTCTCTGTCCCTCCTCACCTCGTGCTCTATCTCTCTCTCTCTCAAAAATAAATAAACATTAAAAAAAAAAGAAATACTGGAGCGCCTAGGTGGCTCAGTCAGTTAAGTGTCCGACTTCAGCTCAGGTCATGATCTTGCAGTTTGTGAGTTTGAACGCTGCGTCAGGCTCTGTGCTGACAGCTCAGGGCCTGGAGCCTGCTTCAGATTCTGTGTCTCCCTCTCTCTCTGCCCCTCCCCTGCTCGTGCTCTGTCTCTCTCTCATAAAAATAAACATTAAAAAAATATTTTAAATAAATAAAGGTTAAAAAAAATACTAACGACAGTGAGTCACAAGATTGAGACATATCAGATGTACTATCTTGATAAGATATAGAAAATTCAATTTTGAGTCAGCTCCTACAAAAAATCCTTGAGTTACAATATACTCTAGGGGTATAAAAAGAACCAGACCTGAAGGATGACCAGAATCTCAGCATTCTTTTTCTCCAGGGCTATGTCAAAGGCAGATTTGTCAAACTTGCTGAAAGCATGCACGTCAGCTCCATACTTGATAAGCAGCTCCACAACGTCTCGATGGTGGTGCTCTGTGGCCCAATGTAAAGCTGTCATCTTCAGCATGTCCTTGGCATTCACATCTGCACCGTTCTGTCACACAATAGTAATTGTTTCAAACAGACACTGGTTACAGTAGCACAGGTGCAAGATCCCAAAACCCAAATAGAGAGGATTTCCATGGAGATTACACATATTCAAATTCAGATCACGTTTAAGACATATCAAAGGGAAAAGCATTCTTCAAATTCTCCTGAATGATGACAGACATAATGTCTTCAATGAATAGGTCTTCTAAGGACAACGGGGAAATTATAACAGATGGGAAAGGAAGGAGAAAAGAGCAGATTTTTTGTTGCATTTATTAACAGAGAGCTGAGCACCTAGAAAAACAGGCATAAGTAAAGAGAACACCTGCAGAAGGGAATGAAGAAAAATCAATAAAGTCTGCTTAGCCTGTAAAAGATTAGGCAACCCGATCCTCATAGCCATGACGACTCTTGAAAGAGATGCAAGTCTGTGCTATGAACTGTCCTAAACTTAATCTCTCCCAGCCTAGTTTCCTACCACCCATTCAAGTAAGAAGACAGGGAGGTGGATATCTTTTTTACAATATAGATCCACCACTATTACCCTAACAAGCAGTTCCACGATGTGGGCATGTCCGTCAGCTGCAGCCATGTGCAAGGGGGTCCTGTCCACTTTGGTCCGGGCATCCCTGCTAACGCCTGCTCGAAGGAGCACTTCTGCTGTGGAATAATGACCATACTGGGCTGCAAGGTGGAGGGGTGATGTTCCAAGCTGTGGGAAAATAATACTCATTGAGTATCAACTGTGTGCAGAGTCCTAAATCATTGAGAGACACAAATGAACAAGAGGTACAGTCTATGGTTCCTGTCCTTGGAGAGAGAATCTGGGTGGCCAATAGGAGTAAAGAATATTAATTAAGAGCTTAATATACTAACAGGCAAATAAACATCCCACCAATTAAATAAGTGCTAATGGATTTAAGTCAGGTGGAGTTACCAGGTGAGATTCTCCAAAGGACATGATGTTAAGCAAGGCTTAGAAGAAGGTAAAAAAAATGGATAAACAGGAACATTCTGCATTGGGGTAAAGGTAAGGGATAGGCAAATTCAAAAGAATTCTTAGGAAAAGGGCAGAGGCTAGAAAGTTAGTGAGAAATTTGGGGTAAAAATTTAATTGGTTGGAATAGAAGTCTGTTGCCACCGTAAAACAAAGCAAAAAGACTGATGAGATGAAGAGGTGCTAAAATTTTAGCAATGGCATGTGAACAGCAATAAGCTATTGTCAAATAGCAATACGTCTGTATCATCTCAAAGTACATCTTTCAAGAGTTATCTATCTTTGGCCACTTTGGCCAGAGATCTATTCCTTTCTTCGTGTTACGTTCTTTATTTTAAGCCTATGTTGCTTCTTTGCCTTTCTTATATATTCAGCCTTTCTGCCTGACTGGATTTAATTCACATTGCTCTTTTCAGGTCTATTTATAGAAATGCTAATCTCATAGGTTTCCTTTTCTTCCTTTTTGTGAAGCGCTAACAATCTGCTGACCTCTAAAGCTATAAATTAATCACCCCAGCATAGAGGACACTGGCTCATCAAATTGTTCAAATTAGGCAATGCCTGCGCCTGGCTGGCTCGGCTGGTAGATCACGTGACTGGATCTCGGGGTTGTGAGTTTGAGATCCATGTTGTGTGCAGAGATTACATTTAAAATTTTTTTTTAAAAATTAAATTAGATACTGCTTATAAAATCCATGAATGCTTAGCAAGTCCACATTATAACCTGGACCTGGATCTTCTGACACTGCTCTTCAAGCTGGCTGTTTAGGCTCATGAAATTAACACCTTCCTCTTAATGTATTTTAACACTGGTAAAAAGGTAACAAATGCCTAGACTATTCCTTATTAACCGGGATACTTTAGAGAAAAGGAAACAAGTAGTTTATTAGTCTAGAAATGCACTCTTATTATACTGATTTTGTTTAATTTTTAGCTAATTACAGAAGCCTATAACCTAAGTACACTCCAGGGAGAATTAAACCTTCAGAAAATACTCTAAGAAACATTATGGAAAATCACAAGTATATAATACCTTACAATTACCATCTATATATATCCACAGGAGACTCTTTCAATTTGGAAAACTAAAAGAAGTATTTAGGTAAAACGAAGAAAACAAAACTCTTGTAGGAGAATGAAGCAGAAAGGGAATGAGAAAAGGCAATACAGTATGTTCAGCCTTTAAGAAAAAGGTTGGGGGACACCTGGCTAGCTCAGTCCGTAGAGTGTGCAACTTTTGATCTTGGGGTTGTGAGTTCAAGCTCCACACTGGGTATAGAGATTACTTAAAAAAAAAAAAAAAAATCTTTGACGCCTGGGTGGCTCAGTCGGTTAAGTGTCCGACTCTTGATTTTGGCTCAGGTCAGGATCTCACAGTTCATGGGTTCAAGCTCTGCATGGGGCTCTGCACTGACAGAGTGAAGCCTGCTTGGGATTCTCTCCCCCCCCCCCCCCCCCCCACCTCATCCCCTGCTCACATGCTCAATCTCTCTCTCAAAATAAATAAATAAACTTTAAAAAAATAATTAAAACAATTAAATGTTTGGGGGGAAAAAAGAAATTGGCAACAGCACACATTGGGAATAATGAAAAGAGCTTACCCAGTCTGTGGTGAATGGGGCGCCATTTGCCATCAATGTTCTCACTTCATCATCTTGGCCTTTTCTTGCCGCTTCTAGTAACCTCTTCCCCAAGTCCACCAAAGACATCTTTATGCATAGGAACAAAAGTTTTCAGGAAGCTATAATTCAAACACAAGGAAAGCTGCCTGTAAAATGCTCTGAGAAGACCTCTTGTACTTAAATATATGTAAGATATTTCTTGGGGCGTCTGGGTGGCGCAGTCGGTTAAGCGTCCGACTTCAGCCAGGTCACAATCTCGCGGTCCGTGAGTTCGAGCCCCGCGTCAGGCTCTGGGCTGATGGCTTGGAGCCTGGAGCCTGTTTCCGATTCTGTGTCTCCCTCTTTCTCTGCCCCTCCCCCGTTCATGCTCTGTCTCTCTCTGTCCCAAAAATAAATAAACGTTGAAAAAATAAATAAATAAATAAATAAATAAATAAATAAATAAATAAATAAATAAATAAAATTAAAAAAAAATTTTAAATATATGTAAGATATTTCTCAAGCTGACTACCCAGTATGGCACTTTCTCTCCACCTCATCTAACACAATCAGATATTTGGAAAAGTTTAGGCCCTAAACAATAGTTCCTTAATGTTCAGTATTCAGAAAAATACTTTGGAAACCTGTGCAACACATTACCACCTCTCTAGCTTAAGGAATCAAAAACAGCATTTCATCCCTTTGAAACAACTGTGGGTAGAAATGTACGTCAAGGGCGCCTGGGTGACTCAGCTGGTTAAGCATCTGACTCTTGACCTTGACTCAGGTCATGATCTCATGATTTGTGAGATCCCAGCCCCATGTTGGGCTCTGCGCTGACAGTGGGGAGCCTGCTTGGGATTCTTTCTTTCCCTCTCTCTCTGCCCCTGCCCCACTCCCATGAGCACTCCCTCTCTCTCTCTCAAAATAAGTAAATAAACTTTAAAAAAATGTTATGTCACACCAAAGAATGATGAATAGACAATCCAAAGATATTGAGACTTAGTTATACAGCAGAAACTTTTTCAAAAATGAATAAAGTGAACCTGCCACTTCGAGGAAAACAATTGGCAGTGTTCATTTATTAATTACAATTAGAGCTTTCAAGCAAAATTAGAATTTTGGGAAACAAATCCACCACCATGAGTTAACAGCTTACTATAAAGTTTTCTGATGAAATTAGTTATGATACTAATGAATGTGATTTTTTAATATTGTAAAATAAAATGCATCAACTTTTGGATGATCTGCGTAATTTGCAGAACCAGTATTTTTCAAATGACCAATGCATGTTATAAAATCACGTATAAGCAAAAACAATACTTTTAAGTGAAAGAACAGTTGGTTTTAAGGTAACAGAGTATAATAATTTCATTCATATGGTTTCAGATTCTTCACTGCAAGTAACTTTTAAGAAATCATTAGTTTGTACAGTTTTTGTGCAGAATCAAAGAACACCAGAATTACCCAAAAAAGCTATTAAAATATTCCTTTTTCCAAGTACATATTGCAACAGATTACATGCAATAGTAGATATGCAGCTGTTGTTTTTTTTTCAATGTTCATTCACTTTTGAGAGACAGAGATAGAGTGCAAGCAGGGGAGGGACAGGGAGAGGGAGACACAGAATCCAAAGCAGGCTCCAGGCTCTGAACTGTCAGCACAGAGTCCACCACAGGGCTCAAACCCACCAAAAGTGAGATCATGACCTGAGTTGAAGTCGGACGCTCAACCGACTGAGCCACCCAGGCGCCCCACTACAGCTGTTTTCTATTAAGCCAGAGGTTAGAAAGATTTGCAAAAACAAAACAATGCCATTCTTCTCATTATTTAACTCGGAAGATACATTTCTTATAAAAATGTGTTATTTATGTTAACACGTACAGGATTTATGATTGTATTTTAATGAATGAACATTTTTAAATTAATTTCCAAGAGCACCGGAGTGGCTCAACCAGTTAAGAATCTGACTCCTGATTTCACCTGAGGTCATGATCTGACTGTCCTGAGATCAAGCCAGATTGGGCTCCGCACTGAGCGTGGAGGCTGCTTAAGAGTTTCTTTCTCCTTCCCCCACCGGCCCCCCTTGCACACACACACTCTCTTGCAAGAAAATAAAACACATCAGGAAATATGAAGTAATTTCAAACAAGTACCTGTCATAGTTAAAAAATAAATAAATAAAAATTAATTTTGAAAATAGTTAAGTACCAATAGATATAACACATTGGTGTCCTCAATAATTTTTAAGAATATAAATGAGTCCAAGGGTGGACCTGGACTCATTTACCTGGGTACCTGGGTGACTCCTTGGTTAAGCATCAGACTTCGGCTCAGGTCATGGCCTCACAGTTCATGGGTTCAAGCCCCGTGTTGGGCTCTGTGCCGACAGCTGAGCCTGGAGCCTGCTTCAGATTATGTGTCTCCCTCTCTCTCTGCCCCTCCCCCACTCACACTGTCTCTCACTCTCAAAAAAATAAATAAAACATTAAAATATATAAATATATAAACATATATATATATATTTAAATGAGTCCTGAAACCAGAAAATTTGAGGCTCATCAGCTTAGGCAAGTCATTCAGCCACCATGTGATTTAACCTTCCATATCTATATCCCAGAGCATTGTCCTCAAACCTGGGTGTCCAGGAGACCACCTGAGAGTGTTCAGAATGAGCACAGTTCACACTGCAGTCCAGACCCTTTGAATGAGTATGTTCACAAGGAGAGGATGCACTTTAATAGCAAACTTCTATAACCTACATGTCAGTTTTCACAACTTAAGAAAATGCTAAAGAAAAAAATGATAGCAAAACCTTATTATAGAAAACCAATACTTTGTATTTCTCCGTAATCACCTTCCTTTTAAAATATCAAAATTGCCTTGCAATTTAATGATCTTATTACTAATACTTAACAATTTTTAGGAGGTTCATTAGTCATAAATGACTCCCTCACAGTTTCTCAAATTACACTATACACATATATATACATACATACACACATATATATATGTGGTATGTATACATAATACATACATACATAACACACATATATATATGGTATATATAGTACATACATACGCATATGGTATATATGGCGTATGTATATATATATATATAGATAGGTAGATATAGATATACACAGTATATCACCAAGTCTTAAACACTTCCATAATAACTGGTCACAAAGGGAAAGACATGCTGGCAAAAAGCAGAAGTATCTTTCTTTTTTTTTAAGTTTATTAATTTATTTTGAGAGTGAGAAAGAGCGCAAGTTGGGGAGGGACAGAGAGAGAGAGAATCCCAAGCAGGCTCCACACAGTCTGCATGTAACTTGATACGGGCTTGAACTCAGGCACCGTGAGACCATGACCTGAGCCAAAACCAAGAGTCAGACACTTAACGGACTGACTGAGCCACCCAGGCATCCCAGAAGTATCCTAATAGTGAAATTTCAGCTGTTCTTTACCACGAAAAAAATACTGTTGAAGGTTGGGGTACCTGCCTAAGGAGAAATCTGGTTTGCTTTACATTCCAGGGAAGCTGATATTTCTAGAAAATGAGACCCTTTATATAAATAAGTTGATTTTATCCCATGGAAACTGTTGTCTTTAGCACGTGAACTCTTCCAAAGTATTTTTGAAGTCAATTTTTTTCACTATAGTCTGCCTTCATATATATATTAATTGTATCGTTTTTCTTTAATCATATTTGTGACTCATGGATCAGTACCTCTAAATGGCAATTGACTCAGATTTGTCATCCCATTCTTTTTTTGTTGTTTATTTATTTTGAGAGAGAGAGAGAGAGAGAGAGAGAGAGAGAGAGAACTTCAAGCAGTCTCTATGCTGTCAGCACTGAGTCCGAAGTGGGGCTCAAACAGGGCTCAAACTCACAAATCATGAGACCATGACCTGAGCCAAAATCAAGAGCTGGACCTTTAACCGACTGAGCGACCCAGGCATCTGTCATCCCATCTTTAAATAGGCCATGAAAAGCCTTACTTCTTACTATACAAAGATATAGTTAAACTTTGGGATTAGAATGTAAGTAGGGAGTTATATTCATCACTGTTAAAAAAAAAAAAAGTCTAGAAATGTGCTCTTCAAGGTTCTTTTCTCCCCTATCCTCCATTCTTTTGAGTTAACCTGAAGCATCTATCCAAAGTTAAAAATAAAATGTATTTTTAAAATAGTATTTTGGGGCTCATGGCTGGTTGTCAGAGGAGTGTGCAACTCTTGATCTTACGGTCATGAGTTCCAGCCCCACATGGGGTGTAGCAATTGCTTAAATAAATAAAACTTTAGAAAGTAATAATAAAACAGCAGCATTTTGGGGGGACTGTATTCCCTTCTCCCATATCCTATGTAAATGCTGACAACACCCACCAGACAAGAGATGTGGCCAAAGAGTCCAGAGGAGCTTGAGGCACTTTCAAGCTCCCTGATTATTGAAAACACTGGGAAAACATTCTCCCTTACTGGACATACCTCTACTTTTCCTATATTGGAAGTGAAGAACAAAACAAAATCTGGTCTAACTTGTCTCTTAGGATTTTGGAGATGAATAAAATAACAAAGTACACACTCCCTCTCCCAAACAAACACACAGGAACTCCAAATAAGTGTGGTTTTTTAATTAAAAAAAAAATCTTTATTTATTTTTGAGAGAGAGACAGAATGTGAGTGGGGGAAGGCGGGGGAGGGAGGGAGACACAGAATCTGAAGCAGGCTCCAAGCTCTGAGCTGTCAGCAAAGAGCCCGACCCAGGGCTTGAACTCACAAACTGGGAGATCATGACCTGGGCTGAGCTGAAGTCAGATGCTTAACCAACTGAGCCACCCAGGTGCCCCTAGATAAGTTTGTTTTAATAACTGATGAAGTGCTTGCGCTGTTGACAACAAAGTACTCTTATTATCATAGAATAATTACATTTGTTGACATAAGAATTTGTGGGGAGGAGAGGTAGGGGGTTGGGTGGCTCCTCTGTTAAGCATCTCACTCTTAGTTTCCACACAGGTTATGATCTCACCATTCATAAGACAGAGCCCCAAGTCTGGCTCTGCAACTGACAGGGGGAACCCTGCTTGGGATTCTCTCTCCCGTTCTTTTTCTGCCCTTTCCCTGTTTGCACGCTATCTCTCTCTGAAAATAAATAAACACTAAAAAAAAAAAAAAAAAAAAAAAAAGATTTTGGGTGGGGCAGTTCTTTCACTGTTATTAAAGAGTGTATGAAAATACATGCTTAATAACATCTCTATTGGATTGGGTGGGTCAAATGGCACTAGGAAAATATGGCCCCTGACGGCCAAAAATGTTGTTAAATTGTTGGAGGTAAGCCACAGAACGTCCTTTTCTGTAGATGTTTAAGAGAGAAAGAAGTCCTTGTGGGAAGAAGGAGGGGAATGGGATAATCTCTGCTGGCTCAAGGAAATCTGTGAGAACAGAAGAAAGGTAACGAGAAGGAGAAATGGAATTGAAGAAACCACAGTATGACGACCCATTTTTCTTTTTCTCTTGCACACGTCTCCACCGGGCAGCCAGCTGTACAAACAACTGTGCCACAAATGAGGGCGGAGCCCTTACTGCTCTTGCAGATTACTGAGCTCCCTCAAAATCTTTAAGCTACTACTGAAGTCAGACAGTTGAGAGTCCCCGTTTTTTCCTCCATCACAAACCCTCCAGTTGCAGACAGCAACATTGTCCTTCAGGAAGAAGAGTCAATGGGGGTAGTAAGCCAAGGTCTTGGCCCGGCGGGGGGCGCTGAGCTCCGCGCTGCCCCCTAGCGGTCACCTCTGTGGCCCTAGCTTCCCTGGGTCCAGCTCCCCAGCCCCAGGTCTTACACCCACCCCCTTCTTCACCTCCTCTCAGTCCCCTCCCCTTCCTCCCGGCCTCATCCCCTTCCTCTTCGTCCCCCTCCCCGAGCTGCTCCCGCTCCGGTGAAGGGGCGCCGCTCAGTCTGCACCCAGAAATTCGGGGCTGGGCTGGGCGCGGTGCGCCTTCCCACGGCAGTCTCCCTTCCAGCCCTCAAGCCCCCCAGAGTACACATTTTCTTCCCCCTCACCTCCTCGTCCGGGACGCTGCCGGCCGCGCTTTCACCGAGCCCGCCAGTTTGGTCCCGTTTCCTTCTCTAGTTAAGACTCCCTGTCACTGACGGTTACTTTTTGGCCTTTTCATATATGCATATTTTGGGGGCCTTTAACCCCCCCTCGTGGAGAAATGGAGGCAACAAGATGGCGGACCCGGAAGTAAAGACTCAGCGAATACAATTTCTGGCGGAGGGATCTGTGAGGAGACAATGACCAGAAAACCCACATTTCCATTAGAACCGAAGAGCGGCGCACCTCCGAGGCTCATTTTTTTTTTTCCACCGAAGGCCTTTTGAAGTGGAAAAACGTGTATCCGAGACGACCCAGAGAGGACTATTTGGCGAGGCGGAGGATTGTTGTTACGTGTCTTACGTGTCGTGTAGTTCCGGTAGGGGGATGGACCCGATGGTTTGTTTTGGCGCCAAGAGCCCGGCGTCGTGCAGAGGGCAAATCGGTATCAGCGTAGATCCTGTACCCTCTTGGTAACTTGTCTCGGGGCCAGACTTGGATTGATGGGAAAACTTTCTCTGTCTCAGCCTCCGGTGAAACTGTTGGAGACGTTCCTGGCTTTGTGCTCAAGTTGAGCCCTGGTGTCTGCTCAGAATAGTGGAACAAATAACGGAGGCTTTTTTGAGGGGCCTGGAAGGGCATGCAGCTTGAGTTTGCAAACCCACTTAACGCATTTTACTTACCAGATGATTCTCACCTTCGCCCACCGATCGCCACTACCTAAGGGCAGCGAGAAATCGGGAAAGAAGCCCTTCAAAAGTACGTGAACGTAGAAAAGGACACATTTCGGCTCTACTTTCATTAGATCTTGGCTTTTGTCGGTTTTGGTGGGCCTTTCAAAGCCAACTGTTTTCGCGTCTACCTCCTTTTCTGAACTTGGTAGTGCCATCTTTAAAGTATGGCATACTCCCCAAGTATGATCCACCTTGGTATTTACAGGTTCCCTTTTTTTGAGAGTCAAAATCTTGTTTCATTGCCGTGTGTATCCTTTTATATCTCCTGGCTCATTGCCTTTCGTATAGTAAGGACCCAAAAATGACCAGTGGGGCTTTGTTTTTAATGAGTTGAGTTATAAATAAGCAGATAACGGATTTGGATGACTTTCTTTTTTTAAGGCGTCTATACTGAGATCATTAAGAGCACGGTTCGTGCCACAGATGCCTTCTGAGACATCTAGAATTACTCCCTCAGTACGTTGGTAGCCAATGGTCAAGCAGAGTGGTTGTTTGCATTTCTTCCTAAATAGCTTTGTAATTTTAAGTTGATTTCACCCTTATTGATACCTATCCAACCTGATGTTCATCATTTTTAATGTACAAAGGCTACTAAAAGAACTCTTATTGAAAGACAATATATAAGCTGAAGGTGAAAGCAAGGCTAATTTCGGAGATCTATACCGCTTCTCTTTGAAGACAGAGAAAACTAGAATCCAGGCCTGGGATTGAATGTCTTTATTCAAGAAATGAGAAAATGGCAGCACAAATCAGCAGCAATAATTTTGGAAGGAATGGGGGTACAAGGTGTAGGGTCATAATGTGATTATTTCAAGGTCTCAAGGTAGCTGAGGAACTGTGCCTGAGGCCCATTGATCAGTATTCTCCTTGCAGACGCAGGAGGTGGCAAGACTAAAACACTAAAGGCCAAACCCTATTATGCCTTTTAGAAACAGAATCATACCTTACAAATTATCATAGTACTCAGCAAGATTACATTTTAAGATTTGAAATTGGAGTCATTTCCCTCAGCTAGCGTTAGGAGCAAAGTTGTAAAGTGCAAAGGTTTGAAGGACTACCCCTTTGACAATATAGTTATTTCTGAAACGATTCAATTCTTTCCCTTATTTTCGTTTTCCATGAGGTATTATCACCTCTTGTTTTATACCTTTCATTACACCCGATTTCTCTGAGGAAAAGAAGGTATTGTAAGGAGCAAGATCCAACAGCAAGACTTAACACCTTAACAGCCTTTTAGAAATCCTGCTGTCTCGTAGTAGATAATCTCAAAGCTTCCAGGGTTTTCAGCGACTGTTGAAGAAAGATTTGTGTTTACCGATCTGGAGCAGGATATTAGGTTTGAGCAATCTCTGAAGAAGATTAAAATGAAAAAAAAAAATTGTCCCCCATTTTGAACTACTATACTACTCTCTGGCGCCCCCCACCAGGCTTCTTTCTGGAATTAGTGTCTGGGGGGATAACTTTGGGGCTTAAGGGCTTTTGAGAAAAACTGATAACATAAATAAATAAATAAATGAATAAATAAATAAATAATAAATACAACACAACTCTGGCAGATTCATCAGCACCACCTCAACACCATAGAGGGGAGAGAGCAAGATTCACAGGACAAAGGGTGGGAAGGGAGGGGCTTGCAAGGGAAGACAGGGCAAGGTGGTGGAGAGAGGAGTCTTGGGCTTAAAGCAAGTCCAATTCGAAGGAGTGGATGCTGGCAATGGGAGCTCTCCAGAAGTTGAAGGTGCTGTACTCCAGGAGGGCATCGCCTTCGGAGTGTTTCTCCTGTTCAACTCCAGTTGGTTGCCCGGTCATCTTGCCAGCGCTGCTGTCTTTGATCTTGTAGGTGGATGTATCTGACAGACCCAGGCCTTCCAGCTCCGACAGATCCAGCTCTGGAATGGGCATCCTCCAGAAAAGAAAGGAGCTGTACTGGCTACTCACAGGGTCCCTCATAACTTCCTAGAAAGGAACCAGCTGTTAGTCCTCATTCTATAGCAACCTCTTCATGGCCCACGGCCTTTCCTTACTTAAAAACTTCACAGGGGCACCCAGGTGGCTCCTTCGGTTAAGCATCCAACTCTTGATTTGGGCTCAGGTCATGACCTCACTGTTCATGAGACGGAGCCCCTCCCCCCCCCCCCCCCCCCCCCCCCCGCATTGGGCTCTGCACTGACAGCACAGAGCCTGCTTAGGCTTCTCTTTCCCCCTCTCTCTGCCCCTCTTCCACTTGTATGCACGCCCTCTCTCTCTCAAAATAAATGAAGGTTAAAAAAAATAATAAACATAAAAAAAAAAAAAAACTTCCCATTATCATTTGCCTCTGTACATGATCCAGATTTCCTAGGACAAGCTGTGGGAACCTTTCCTTTATTACTATTTTCTACCATTTCCTGCCTTCTCCCATCTTGGAAGGACTTATTCACTGCCTAATGCTTCAAGTCAATCTTGGGTCTGGTTTTCAAGGCTTTCTAGAATTTGGCTCATCCTTCCTAGCCATGGTACAGTCTCTGCTAGTTATGCTCATTTCTGTCTTGCTTAACTTTGTCTACTCTCCATCTTTTGTATTTATTATTTCTTTTACGTACAAGATCATCGGTTTACTATAAAAGGATACAACTCAGGAATGGCAGATGGAGGAGATACACAAGGCCAAGTACAGGAAGAGGGCGCAGAGCTCCCATGCCCTCTCCAGGTGCTCCACTCTCCCCACATCATGTGTTTCCACCAACCTGGAAAGCTCCTCTCTGCTCTCCATCTTAAAATACCACCCAAGTTTCAAGACTACCAGGAGTCCCTAGAAGAATTCAAGTCTTTAGAGAAATCATTCCCCTGAATTCTTATGTTTTTAAATACTTGGCTTTTTGCTAACTTTGGTTTAATAGGTACCTCTAAAAAGGGCTTTGAGAGAGAGAGAGAGAGAGAAAGCATGAGCCAGGAAGGGGCAAGAGAAAGAGGGAGACACAGAATCTAAAGCAGGCTCCAGGCTCTGAGCTGTCAGCACAGAGCCTGATGCAGGGCTTGAACCCATGATTGTGTCCTGAGCTGAAGTCAGACGCTCAACTGACTGAGCCACCAAAGCACCCCTAATTTTCTCTCTTTATCCATCCATAACTTGCCACTCCCATCTTTTAGCCCACAGGTAAGCCTGAACAGCCTGTATTTATAGATTTCTCTAGCCTACCTCTCCTTCAAAACAAAGCCCAGGTAGGTGCTGAAAGAATTTTCCTATGCTATAACAAGACCTTGATTCTCTGATCCTAATGCTAGAATTTACCTGACAGCAAATGGATTGGGAATTCCAGGTAAGGAAAGTAAGAGTTTAGACCGGAAGGAGAAAGTCCTTTGACAGAATTCGATACTTTTCTATGCTCTAACAAGTACTCCTATCATCTTTTCCCACCCACACCCTGATGTTATAGGACTAGTATGCCTCCTGCACCCTGCTGGTTACTAGCCAAGAAGGGGCAAAAGCATTAGTTGAAATGTTCCCAAAGAAGCAGAATGAACATTCCACTGCCTCCAAAAATAGAACCCCCATTTTAAAAGGCCTTCCTCCCAGTACACTCCATTGGCTCCTACCAGGCCTGAGGCTCCTAAACAGTGGCTTTAAATAGGTTCCCAACTGCCCCCATATAATGTGTTAGGCGAACATGAGAACCACTGCACTACAGGAACTATAACCGCATATAATGTGAACTGTCTCTACTGAGCCAGAACAAAAAAGCCTTAATCTAGAGCACAGTTATGTGTGAGTGTAGGGGCTTTAGGACTGGTGAGTGGGCAGACCAGGATGTTTTTAATGTTAAAAGCCAGTTCTCAGTTGCTCTTTTTCTTCTGAGGTTCAGGCTCCAAAATAAACCCTGGGAACTGAGCATTACTCAGCAGAGAAATTGCTTAGAAGGAAGGTTATGTGGGGACTGGAACAGGGTGGGGGAGGGTGCTGGAAAGGTGAGGTCATCATCCTATGATACTCAACTCTGATCATTTCCACAGTAATTTCCAGAGACATGTGCACAGAAAGAGTTACAAAAAATGGTTGGACCTATCAGACTACCTACTCTGGCTTCAGACAGGGACCACCTTAGGATCATCAATGTTACGGACTTCTGACCAGAGACTTTTTTTTTCCCCTCTTCTTCTTCCTTCCTTCCTTTTCTTTTTTAACTAAATTGCCAGTTATTTGCCTACATTGCTGGCTTTTTTTTTTTTTTTTTTTTTTTTTAATATCTCCTCCCTTACCAGTCCTCTCCAGATCAAGCTTAGTATAATGTGGGCACATGATAGAGTCTTTAAAAAATAGAATCACAGGGGGGAAAAATCATAGAATTTTAAAACTAGAAGACATGTTTAGGGTTCCTGGATGGCTCCATCAGTGGAGTGTTTTACTCTTGATCTTGGGGTTGTGAGTTTGAGCCTCATGTTGGGTGTAGAGATTACTTAAATAAATATATTCTGTGCTGTAACATACGGTATATTTTTTTTTAAAGGAAAGAAAAGAAAACATGTTAGAAATTATCTGCTGACTCGTGAAGCCTTCCAGCCAGTTAGAACATAGGTCTCATTCCTCATCTGGTCTTTGTTGATGTGTTGTACATAGATAGTTGCGTACAGTTTTATATAATCCTATACCAATATTCTCAAAACTTGTAAGAATTCTTAGTTGCTGAAGAACAGATACTCAGTAGATTAGATGTTGACTGTTCCTGTGATTCTGATCTGAATGATGAAAATGCAGAAGACAGTAGAGAGCAAGCTAGAATCTGAGACAGTGAAAAAGCTCTTTGACAAACTGACTCCTTTTCTTAAAACCAGATATGTATAACAATTGTCTAAACAATCCCTGAGCGTCTGGCAGAGGGTATCTTGCAATAAAAAAATGCTGAAGGAAATTTTACAAAATATTAACTTACAAGGCCTAAAATTTCTAGCTATGCCATGAACTCGGAGACATGTACAGAGAGTACCAAATGCATAGAAAGACACTCATACAAGCATGTATGACATTTAAATTCAAGTCAAGAACACTGACCACACAGAAAATTGCAACTAAAATACCATTGACACTACTCTCATCAGTAAGGAAATTCTGGTGTTTAATATAGTATGGATTTAATTCCCAAGTCTCCAAATTTTGCAGGAGGTCCCTGTTCAGCAAGCTTTCTCTTCCCCTCCCCAACTGTTCTCCATCCATACCTCATCTCTCTTTCCATTTCTTAAAGGGCTTGGACAGTGCCTTGTACCACAATATATGCTCAATAAATCCTTCCAAATGTCCTTCATTTTAAATGATCCAGATACTTTAGGCAAAGGTAATTTCTAAATATCACCCTTTGTATTCTTAGGGATACATGATTAGCAAATATGTAGTATAAAAAGACACACTCTCTCTGAGCCCCACAGACACACCCAAATACCCTTTGTCTAGACCCTCTGTGGGAACCCAAGGCCTACCTGCCTGACAGGGCCTTGCTGTGTCATGCTGCCACCATTGGGGGGAATGACAGGGATGGTGGTTGGAGGGGATGGAAGCTCTCTGGCATTTCAGTATAAGTGCCTCCCTCATTCTGGTTTTGGATTTCCCTGTTAGCCATGACCTTCCCCCATCTATTCTCACTGAGCTGCAAATAAGCATTCCTTCCCAGAATCTGCTATGTAGCTTTTGTGGGCTGTACTGATTTCAATATAGGATCAGGCAGTTCTCCAACACAGAGGCCCCCACCTTCCTACCTCAAGCTGCCTCTTTCTTTGGAGCAAAGGTTTGAGATGGGGAGTGGGAGGCTGTTAAATGAGAGGTCAGGATTACTTTCAATATTATGTCATCCCTTCCCCCAAATTCCCTCCTATGGAGACAAATAAGTTTGGGGTGAAGGCAGACACATCAATGGAACACCACAGAAAAAAAGTGTGTGTGTGTGTGTGTGTGTATGTACATATATATATATATATATATATATATATATAGGGAAGTACAGGCTAGAGCAATACAGTAAGACTACAGATTCATCAAAAAACAGGTAAAACAAATTATAGCTTGAAAAGGAAGATGGAGATAACAAATGAAGATAATAAAACACCTAAGACAAATTATAGGCAAATAGATACTTGAAATGAGATAAACGCTGAGAAATAATAATTCCATGTCAATTGTTAGAAATTAATGTCTGTGTATTAGAAGGCAATAATGGAAATCTTAGCAAAGGGATCTAAAAAGGTGACCAAAACCTACCCATTGTTCACAGCGCCCCTTCTCTTGAACTGTCCCCACCTCATCCTTATTAAGGCTCTTCAACCTAACCAGAAGCAGCTGCTCTTTTATCTTTGCAGCCCCTTGCCCCCCCTTCCCGCAATTTAGTTTACCTGTTATCAGTGAATTACTAGTGTGTTCCCAAGATGGAAGGAGTACCTCGAGGCTCCGGCGTCTGCTCAGGGCTGGAGAAAAAGCAAGCTGTTGGGGCTTTGACGGCTTTGTCTTCTCACTCCCTCTCTCGCTCCAGTGGCTGAGTCTATCTGCTCAGTCTCCCCCTGCAATGCAGCCCCTCCTAAGAAGGGCGGAAGGACTCCCCGCCCCCTCCTTGCCTGACTCGGCTAATTCAAATGATAGGTTCCAGAACACTTCAGGGAGGGAGACAGGATTAAAGCATCTCCGTAGGCTTTATTGGTCGGCACAATTATTCCGGAGCTCTTCCCGCACCCCCCTGGTGCCTGGGGTGCAATGAATGAGTAGTTAATTGTCCCCTAATTTTAGGCTTATGGATTTAAAAAGCTTAACTCTGGATAACAATAGAGGGGTGTCCCTTTATGCCTCAATTTAAGGATTTCAAGTTACGAAATGTTTTATTTTTGAGAATCCGAAAAAAAATCCTCGCCCCTCCCCCCTCCAATCCCTACTCCTGCGACTCGCCTCCGCACCCTCACAATGAGTAAATAAACCTAGCCCCGTTCCACTTCGGGGAGAGCACGGGAGGATAGGGTGGGGTGCTTCCACGAATCTCTAAACTTAGCCGGGCCCGGGGGATTTGGGGGCTCCTCTTAGTTTTGCCCCGCAATGCCTGGCGCGCAGGGGGGGACGTGAGGCTGCGGGCATCGCGGCTTGGGCGCCCCCCCCCCGCCCCCGGCCCGCGCAGGGGTGCCAGCCGGCCGAAGCCGCCAGGCCACCTCCCACGGCCCCGTGTGGTGCAGTGCCTCCCCAGTCCGGGGGGGAGCAGTGCGCCCAGCTCCGGGCCGGACGGGTTTCGTAATCGCGTCGCCGCCGTTTCCGCCCCGAGCCAGCCCCACCTCTGCCGGCCCGCCCTCGGCTCTCCCACCGCGCCGCGGAGCCAGCCCGGGAACCCCACACCGGCGGGCACGGCGCGGGAGCCCCCACCCGCAGCAGCCGCACGCCTCGACACCGAAGCGCGGCAGGTGAGACCGCGGCGGGGGTCCCCGGGCGGTGAGCCCCGCCTGCGCTGCCGGGTGGAGACGCACCGGATGCTGGGGGTGGGGGGGAGGGAGGCTGGGACTGTAGAGATGCAGGGTTGGTGGGAAGAGGAGTGCGTTCCCAGAGGAACAGTCTCCATCCCCGCCCGTGCGGTGCGCAGGCCGTGGCCGCTGAAGGGCAGAGGGCAGGGAGGGACTGGGATGGGGGGGTGGGGGGACGGAGGCCAGAGGGGATAAAGTCTCCGAGACGCACTAACCTCGGCGGTGGCGTGTGCTGGACAGTGAAGCACACAGCTGGGTCCTGGGACGGCCAAATCTGAGGCCAAAGCAGCCACGGAAGACAGTGACAGTCTGGAAAATTCACAGCGGGATCCCAATCCTAGTTCAGCGTTGGGAGGAGCAGAGGATTTCTGGGTAGAGTTGGGGAGTGGACAGAAATGCAGTCCATGGGACTGAGTCTCCTGGGGAGGGAGCTTAGGGCCTAGCTCCAGTTCCTAGTAAGCCCCCACAAGACCTTCCTTGGGGAAAGGCACAGTCGGTACTGGGGCAGATGCCTGTCACTTGATCGAAGAGTGCTGTTCCCCTACTTCCCCGGAGCCCCTCAGCAGCCCTGCGTGTCGGGAGGTCTCCACAAGGAACCAGCTGCAGCACCGGGCTGAGAGCCAGAATTGCCCACTCCATTCTCTCAGTTCTCTTTCTCTTTCTCCAGCTGCTTCTTGTGAAGGCTTGTTGGGCAGCGGGTTGGAGGCCTTGGGGCTGAAGGCAGCGGGACCGGGAAAACCGGTTTGGGGCTAGAACAGGACCGGGGAACTACCTCTGTACATCCTTTCCCACTGGAACCTTTCTCCCATCCCTCCTCCTGCTTACTCCCCCAGTGGTTGGGAAGCTCCTAAGTCCTAGTGTGACCTTGGTGTCTCCCAGCTCCATCGTTCAGCCTTCCTGTTTGGGACTCAGGCCCAGTTCTCAATGCTACTAGGCTGTCAGGATATGGCCTTACACAGTCTAATGCTGAGTCCTCCTGCTCTCTTCCCAGCCCCTTCCCCTCCACTGGGGGGCTAAAAGAGTGGGCAGT
The DNA here is from genome assembly GCF_018350175.1 of Felis catus. Lineage (NCBI taxonomy): Eukaryota > Metazoa > Chordata > Mammalia > Carnivora > Felidae > Felis > Felis catus. The sequence goes on along the minus strand of NC_058375.1, from coordinate 105,674,562 downwards.
GAATGCAGGTGTCTCTTCCTCCTGGGCTTACCAGCTCCGGACTTCATTTTTCCTCAACCCACTCATCTCTAGATACTTTAAAGGAGAGTGGCAGCCCGTTGCTCTTACTTCCTTTTCTGGCCTGTACCCCCTGCCACCACCACATTCACCCTGCCCACCCTTCTCCACACTCCGACTCCCCTGCCAAGTTTCAGAGACCCTTATGTTCTGTGTCCTGGGGAATGGAATTTCCTGGTCACTTCTCATCATCATTGGCCCTTTCGTGCCAAGTCCCACACACACATGCTTTCCCTCCACCCAGCTCTTGCCAGATCCCTGGAAAAGGAACAGAAACGTCCTTGTTCTCTCCACTGCCCCTTTCCCTCCCTCTCCTCTCCCCTCTTCTCTCCTCTTCCCTCCCACCCTCCACTTCTGTCCACTCAGCTGGGTGTTGGGGGAGAGTCCACTCTCTGTAAAGCCTGGCTGGTGGTATTGGGGGTTTCCTCTGATTCTCCATTGTTTTCTTCATTCCCCCGCCTGCAGCCCTTAACACCCGCCACCACCACCATTGCGACAAACCCTGTGACTGACTGACTTCCCCACTGACCACAGCTCCCCTCTCTGGACAGCTGTGTTCTGACTTCCGCCCCTGTCTCATTACTCCTCCCCTCCAGTGGTGGGAAGGGAAGTAAAGCTCAGGCTCCTAGGTCTTTCTCTCCCCTACAAGCTGTATCTTAGTGTTTGTGTGATCTCATCCCAAAGCTATATTAGAAAATCCTCTCAGTTCTTAGAGCGGTCTTGGGTCCAGAGCATCGGGGTTCCAGGTGTGGAGGGGAGGGAGATTCCTATTCGTGCTAGAGTGTAATACTCATGAAGCAGCCCCATTTGGAGTCTTTGAGGCTGCCTGTATCATAGGACTGGGGAAGTGCAGTGAGCCCAGGGGAAACCCAGGTGTGCCCTAGCCTGGCTGGCCGGGAGGAAAAGGGAAGGAAGTTCTTCCCTGGACACTAATGCTGTTGGAAAGTTCCTCATGTCTGGTTGGCTGGTGAAGCTTGGGAATGGAAGTGGAGAGGAGGGAGGAGAGAACAGGTCACAGCATGAGAGTAGGAGGCAGGCGGGAAGGCCTGAGGCCCCATGGGGGATGAGGCAGAGCAGAGCGGCACTGCACGATGGGACATGTGAAGAGGGTGGGGAGCTGGAGAAAGACGCCTTGTGGGACAGAAGATACCTGGTACCTGTGTCCCTACAGCCTGTGCACAGATCATCTGTCCAAGGCACACACGCAGGAATCCTGGCCGTGCCACATGTGCACACAGAGGTGCACACGCAGGAGTGTGGTGTATACAGCCTTCGGGAAAGATCTCAAGGTCGAGTAATAAAGGAGCTGTTGAAGGGAGAGGTTGGATCTCAATTGAAGGAAATGAGGAGGAACAAGGGCAGGGATTAGAGAGGGAAGAAACTCCTCACCATAGAAAGTCTTTCTTGAGGTCCAACCTGCTGCAGTTAGTCAACTACAACCTGGGCAGTCAAGGCCTCTCTTGGTCTTAAAGAAAATCTAGATGTTTAGGGTAAGGCAAGGAAAAAGGGAGGGACAAGGGTGGAGGCCCTGTTTGTGAGAACAAAAAAACCACCATTTCCTCTTAAAGGTCACTTAACTGCCCCTCCCCTTCTGCCCTAAACCCAGGGAGATGGGAGGAGGGACTTGTGGCACCCCCAAAACTGCTCCTTTGTGCCAGTGTCCCTTGGCCCCTCCCATCCTCACCCTAAATGCTTCTATTCCCTGCCTCTCCCTTGGTTCCAGCAGCTCCTCAACCGCTTGGTGCCCTTCTGGTTCTTTTCCTTTCTCTGGGCATCACACTGTGAGGTTCCTGTGTTTGGAGAGGTTAGTGTTGGGTGCAGGACCAGGGTCTTTAAGAGAGAACAAGAAGATCTAGGCTCATCAAGAGGCTTCTCAAGGAGGGGCTGGTGGTAGAGATGGGATTTCTCACCAACTTTCTTCTCTCTTTACTTTTTGCCCATCCAGGTTTCTGGGGCTGAGAAGACATAACCTTGTGCCTGCCTGCTCACCCCAGTCTCATCCTGCTAGTCCCTCAGGGTCGGAGACACTGACCTTCACTGCCCAGCCAAGGGTACCACAGACTGTGCTGTCTCCAGACCTGTCCAGCTGAGTAAACCCGGGTTGTCATTACACCTGAGGGCACTGAGGAGTGGGCAGTCAAAGCACCAGAGCAAGAGCCCTCTGGGGCCTCAGGCAGAGGAGTGAAACTGGAACCATCAGGGAACATGAGTGAATTCTGGCACAAACTAGGTTGCTGCGTGGTAGAGAAACCCCAGCCGGTGAGTCCCCAACCCCCCACCCCCACCCCAGCACACACAGAAGTCAGTTACCGCGTCCTGTAAGGCAAACACAGCACCCAGAAAGCACCCTGCTTGCCTCCCTTTCCGTCACAGTAGTCTCTATGGCCAGGCAGGTGTGCACATGGGATACAGGGGAACTGGGAGACAGAGGAACTGAATAGCCCTAGCTGTCACTTCCTGTTTCTGTCCATTCTGGGAGTTGTAGGCGGAGCTTAATACCTGTCCGTCCCCCCCCCCACCCCCCCCATTATTTCCTCATCAGCCAGAGGTGACTTTGATATGTCCTTTCTTTGGCATTCACTCTGCAGGCTCCTGTCATTGTCACCCTGCCTGTGTCCTCTCTGTGTTTATATTGTTAGACCATAGTGATTTCCCTGTTGTGATGCCACATACCCTTGCCCATCAGGCCCTTAGCTCTTCCTTTAGTGGTTTTCCACACTTCGTGTGGAAGAGGGGGCTTCAGACTTAACTCCCCTGTCTTCTCTAAGCAGAAGAAGAAGAGGAGACGAATTGACCGGACCATGATTGGGGAACCAATGAATTTTGTCCACCTGACTCACATTGGCTCTGGGGAGATGGGGGCCGGAGATGGACTTACCATGGTAACAAGGCAGTGGGGAGAGGTTGATGTGGGATTGCGGCCTAGAACCATTCCCCTTTTTTGAAGTTTAAGCAGGGGACATATGAATATCGATGGGGAAGTAAGAGGCTAGGATTCTAGTCCTGGTCACCAGCCACATAAACCTGAGACCTGGCATTTCAGGTTTCTGGCCTAAGCTCCCTCATTTTTATAATTAGTAAATTATTCTTTACTGGGACAGGGGATATATGTGACCCCAGAGTTACTTGGAGGGCTTTTCCCCCAAACCAGACCCTTCTATTAGTTAAGAGTTAATAGTCATATTGTGGCCGGGTGCATTAGGACAGGAAAAAGACTGACTGAGCACCCCTGTCCTAAATAATGTCTAATACACTTTTCTGCTCTCAGAACAAGGGAAATAGGCCTGGAGATAGTGAAGGAGTCTTTTCACCAATTGTGAAACTCCGATAAATATGAGAGAGTCCTTTGTGAGAGTCTTATTAGTAGAAGACCCATTTTATCTTATTCTCATGAAAGTCAGTATGAAGGGAGACACTGAAACTTCCCTTGGAAGAATGGTGGTTGGTTTTAACCTTTTCAGATTGATTTTTTTTTTTTTTTTTTTTTTGCCTAAGCAATGGGGTCCGCCTCTTCCATGGAGAGCACAGGGGAGATCGCTTCCTGTGTGATATCAAGACAGGATGAGGGTCTCACGTGTGCTTTTTCACAGACAGGTGCTGTCCAGGAGCAGATGAGATCCAAGGGAAACCGAGACAGGCCATGGAGCAATTCTAGGGGCTTGTAGCTCCGACAGGAATGGTAAGTAACTAAGGACACCCGTCCAACATCTCCAGCCCGATAGCACATCCTGACGCCCCCCTCAGAACCCCGATCCCCTGCAAGAATGGGAGGTGAGAGAAGCAAGTATTAGGATGGGGGAGTCAAGAATGGAGGACCCAGAAGGGCAGAGAGACAGCGGGGCACAGACAGATAGAAATCGAGAAAAGAGCATGCTGCGGAAATAGCCGAGAGTCTACACTAGGTGGTGCCTTACCCCTAAGGCCTCAGTTTTCCTTGAGACTAATCTTCCTTCTTCAATTTCTTTTTAAATCAGGTTCTGCTGTCGAAGCCTCCACTCCATGTCCAGCCCAGAAGAGATGTTGCTCCCTCCTAGAACCAGTGACCCCCGGGTCCCTCTTTTCCCTATCTGCCTATTAGTGCCTCAGAAGGCTTGGGGGCTGGACTCCCTCTATTCCCTCTGGCTATAGCCCCTCCTGGAGATGGGGTCAAGGCAGCAGGACTGACCAAGTGACTACTGGTTGGCCAGAGGAGCTCAGCTGAAGCCCCGGACACTCTCAGATCTGAGATAGGAGTTTTCTGGGAACCCAGGATAAGTTCCCTTCTCCTGAATGACGGTCTAGGTGCCATCTGTTTTAAACTCTTAACCTGGAACTCCTTAAATGGGGTAGGTGAGTGAGATTCCCAAAGCTGAAGCCGGCTTTTTGCTGAGAAGCTCCTTACCTGCCCTTCTTCTTCCTCCTGGAATGAACTGAAGCAGACGTCAAGCAGGGAGAGGAGGGGAGGGTGACCACTGCCGAGTCTACTCTTTCTCTTTAGATCTCAGACTTTAAGCTCACAGCCCCTCAGTATCTCTCTGCAACTACCAGGGTCTTTCTCTAATTAGGCCTCTAACCCTGTTTCTGTAGCATTGTGAGTCCCCCAACATCTTTAATTAAAATTTTAAGATGAGTTCTCTTAATGACCTCCCTCCTTCTACTACCTCTACCCTTGACCCCATCCCCACTAGGAACGTTTTTGTTTCCCATTGATTAAGACCTAGGTTAGAGGTGGATCTTAACCTGATGGTATTCCATTTAACTCTTGGGGACCTTGCCTGCCCTCTGCCAATCTCCCTGCTGGCCCAGGTGAGGAGAAAGAGGGATCTGGAGAGAAACCCAGAATGTTGCAAAACTAGGAGGTAGGTCTCTGAGTGGACCTCCAAACCACTGAAGATGGGAGGAGTGGTTGGTTGAAAACAATCGTCTGTAAGTTTAGGGATCTTCCAGTCCTTACCACATGGGAGTGGGGACACCTCTAGTGCATGGATTCTCAACCCAGACACTTTTGACATTGGGTTGGGTAATTCTTTGTAATGGGGGACTATCCTGTGCATCCTAGGATATTTAGTAGCACATCTGGCCCATCCTAGTTACGACAACCAAAAATGTCCAGGTATTGCCAAATGTCTCCCCCCGGGGGCAAAAATCACCCCTAGTTGAGGGCCACTGCTCAAGAGTCCAGGTATCTCTCTGTAAAGTGTTTTCCTCACCCTACACCCATTTCATTATTCATCTGAAGCCTGAGCCATTGATGAACTAGGCCCTCTAGAAAGCAGGCTCAACGGGGCCACACATCATCTCTAAAACAGGCTCTTTATTCAGGGTATTGCTCTGCTCACATGGGTTCATGTCTCCGGTGGATGCGATGCCTACTACCCTTCTCTGTTCTTGTTTGTGGAGAAGGGGTTCCTGTAGTATGGAGGCAGGAACAGGGTTTGGTGAGATTGGGAGAGGGAGGGAGAAGAGGCAATAGAGAGAGCCACAGACACCCTGGTGTGTCCTCTGCAAACTTTAAGCTCTCTTTCTGTGCCCTGGTCCTAGAACCAGATACGAATAAGACTCAGGGAGTTTCGTCTGAAGACCAGGTCCCACTCCCCACCTGGCTGAAGAGTCTGCTTTAGGTGGGAAAATAATGCAGGAACAGGGTCTTTAGGCAGTTTGTTTTCTCAGGTGTTTCTTCTGTCCCCTTCCTTGCAGGGTGGTTAGGAAGGCAGGACAAAACCGGTGAGCTCCCGCCTGCTCAGAGACTGAGAGGGTGGGGGGTCTCTCATTAGCTCCGTAACAAGCAGCATCCTGTTTGATGGTGATGGGGTCAGGAATGTGGGAACTAGGATCCACTCTGCTGAGACCACCATCCATCCAGTGTGTCCCTCCTCTAGTGACAGGTTCTAATTGTGTTTCCATTTCAGTGTATTTCCTGCCCTTTTCAGGGTCTAAGATTGGTCATACATTCCCAATTTATTGTTCAAATCTAGCTAGTTGCTCTGAAAGTAGCTCATCTTGTCCTAAAGTAGCTTAATGGCCTGAGAGTTATACTCAATCTGAAGGGTTAACAGGATAGGGTAGAAAGATGGGGGGGCCCGTGGACTCAGGACACCCTGATCTTTAGCCTTATTCTGATGTCTTTTCTTTGGACACAGTCTTCTTTGGTGTTCTTTTGCCTTTAGCTACCTTTTCTAATGTGTATGCTACCATCACTTTAACAATATTTAAGAGTGATGGCAATGGGTTCAAGAGTCATAATTTATATTAAAAATGTGTTGGACTTTTAACTACATTTTTCAAATAAAAAACGTGTAAGCAAAATAGTCGCAGAGTGATCACTACAGGTGTGTGTTGGGTCAAAGGACAGATATGGTTGATGTCACTCCTAGGAAGTAGCCGACATGGAATTCTGTGCCAACATCACCCTTTCCAAGGAGAGAAGGCCAAGTACTGTGAAGATAAGAAGACTACCATCCTTTTCCAAGAGCTCACCTCCTTGTTCTTCCTATTCCCTCTTCTTGGCTTTCATCTGAGATTCTTCATCTTTAAAAAATCACTAAAAACTTGGGAAAGGAGGAAGAGGAGCAACATGAACATTTTATCCTGGGGTACGGAGTGGGGGTGAAATATGCTGGAGGACAAGGGAAGGGATCAGGCCCGATGGTGTTAGCTACACGGTTCAGTTTTAAGGTTGAAGAGATTTCTGGCCTCCACCCTCAGATACGTCTGTAAAGAGACACAAGACCAATATTTTTTCTAATTTTTTCTGTACTAAAAATATCCAGTAGGTTCTGGGATTGAAAGGGTGGGGAGGTTGAGATGCTGACACCTTCTCTTGAGGACGAAGTGGCCATTACCTGCGGTTTCTCTCTAGCTGGGTAAGAAAACAGAAGAGAAGAGGGGAAATGTTAGAACCACATCTATGTTTTCCCTTCCTTGCTTCATCTCCCTCTCCCCATAAGCCCTCATTTCCTCAACGCTACTGCCCCCTACTTAGGCTTCTTTATATTGAATCATTGGTATTGGATACCTGGGGAGAAGGACAAAAACAAACTTGCAAAATGACTGACTGTATATACTATTTTAGTGTCCTTCCTCTCTCCCACAAAGGTCCCGAAATCCTAACAATTGAGAATATTTTATCAAGTCAATCAGAACCTTTGGTAGTTCATTTGGTAATGCAGAGGACTATTCTTCCCAAAGAATTCTTAAGTTACTGGAAATCATCCCAGGAGTTCTTTGGGATAGTGGTGGTGGAGGGCTTCGGCACTGGTGTCAATGCCCCCCATTTCCTCCTCTGTAACGGAATAACACCTCACAGCATTGTTGTGAGGGTCGATCCAGGTAAAGTGCACATAGTAAGACCTTAAATATTAGCTGTTGTTACTATTAGACTGCATTCATGAGCTGAGAATGATTTATATCTTCCACATCTATTGTCTGCATCAAGAATTGTTGATATACCTACAATCTTCACAATTTGGTCAATAATTCTCTAACGATCCATACATGTTACCCATTAACCAACCAGCAGTTGCCCAAGAAATGAGTGGAATCAATGGCTAACAATAATGTGAATAACTAGTATATTATGAATGAATGACCAAACAGATGACGTTCATGGAAGCACACCGGCTGGTTGACCCAACAGGATTTTGGATGTCAGGACTTTTCATCAACAAAGGTCCTTGGCTATCACCAAACACTTACTGGTTGCATCTCTGTGAACACTGAAGACAGACTGTTCCAAATATCCTCCAGCCCGATCCGGACTCGTCTCCAAAAAGCAAGGGCTGGACTGGGGCTGGGGCTGGGGCTGGGGCTGGGGCCAAAGAGGAAGGGGGTGGGTCTGAGTCTAGAGCTGAGGGGCGGTATGGGAGTGGTAGTGGTGGTGGTAGTGGTGGTGGTGGTGGTGGTGGTGGTGGTCTGAGTGGTGCAGCTGGTGTCAGGGCAGAGACCAGCGTCCAGAGGGCACTCCTCCCTAAGCCGGTTGCAGGGACACTGCTGGTAGGTACAAGGCCGGTGCTCTGTGTGGAGTTGGCTCAGTGCTCCAACTCGAAGGCGCCCGGAAAGGCCTTGCAGCCTGCCTGCCCTGGACCGGCTCATGGTGCCTGACCTGCAGTGGCAGTGCCATGGGCCCCAGGGCATGAGAACCAGCCGCAGGTCCTCTGCTGGCGGCATGGCTGTTGGTGAGGGGTGTGGCCACGGTCTCGGGGTGGACCCTGCTGTTGACCACTGGCTCATGGTACTCTCGGGATGAACCAAGTCCTCAGTGGACATCCACGTGTTGGCCCGCTGGTCTGAAGAAGACATCCTGATCTCGGGCTCCTGGGTATTTGCTTTAAACCTCGGGTTGGGCATCCTCGCCGTATTGGAAGTCGCTCGGAGAGCCTCTCCGCTCACATTACTCTTTCTGGCGTTGATCACAACCCCCTCTTCCAAAGACTCATCTTCCTCCGGCGATGACACAATTGACTTTCTGACGCCTGTGGCCACCGTGGAGGCCAAAAGCTCGGCCGCGGCCGGGCCTGCCAGGCGGTCGGCATGGGCCACGAGGTCATCCTCGTCCTCCATTGTTACCCTCATCTTCTTGGGAGCGCCGGTCCGGGGGGTGGTCCGGTAGTTGCGGGACATCGGGACCCCGGAGCGGAAACTTACCCGCTGCGACTCGGTGGAAGTCAGGCCTTGGGCCCCCGCCACCCGGGGCCCCAGACTCAGCAGCAGGGCCCAGAGCAGCGCGCCGGCGGCGGGGACCATGGGGCCGGGCAGTGGGCGGCTGAGGAGGAGGCCAGCGAAGGAGGCCGGGTCTCCCACCTCTTCCCTCCCTTCCACTCTCGACCCAGGGGGTCGTTGGAACCGAGGCCCGTGGGGTTCCTACCGCGCGCCACGCCCCTCCCCCAGGCCCTCTCGGCGTAGCCCGTAGCCCGAGGGGCTGAGCTAAAATCCCAGGAACTCCAGCAGCCAGAACTCCTGCGGAACCACCAGACGCAATTGTGACGTAAGGGCCTGGTCAGGCAGTGCACTTCCTCGGAGCCGAGCTTACATCGTGCATCGCAGTTTATTAACCGCTACGGATCTGAGTTTACGAGACAAGACGAAACTACAGGCTTTGAAAGAGCTCCTTCCCAGGCTCACAGGCAGCAGACGTGACGAAGAAGGAAACAGCGGTTCTTCAATACGTAGGGAGCTGACTCCTGGTCCCCCAACAGACGGGGTGGGGGTGGGGGGCTTGCCGCGGTCAGTTATGCCCCACCCACCCTGAGCTTCACAGGTGACCAGGGGCTCCCATTTGAAGGGGGAGGAAAAGAGGACACTCAGTGAGATGCAGTTATTTGCCCAGGGTTCTGCAGCTCAAGCAGGACTAAAACCCACAGCCTTGACCTTTCCCATACAAGACACCCCTACATGCACCCCTACTGCTGAAATGATGTGTTGCCTCCCCGCCCCCCCCGCAGATCAGGTTCCGGACCTCAGAACTTTGAAGGCAGGGTTATGAGAGGAATGACACCCCAATGATATGTGAAGGTCCAGTGGCACTAGGGTTGAAGATGAGGTGGTTTAGGAAGCAGCCCAGATATTTCAGGGTTAGGGCATAGGCAGATCAGTATCTTTGCTTGGTTCTAAGGTCCTTGAGTCCTGTCTTATACTAGGTACCTCCTGAGCCATGGAGATCCCTGTCCAGCCTAGGAGAGAGAGAAAAACAAAAAGGTGGTACAGGAGCAAGACCTGGATTTTACCTACTGGTTTGGGGAGAGAAGCCAGAGAATTGAAGGAGAAGATCTGGTGCTGGTTAAGCTGGAGGTCCCCTAGGACCTCCCCCCAACACATGTTTTCTCCTTTGCACTGCCAACATATCCCTTCTTGACCTCTAGGGGTGATCTCAGTCTCCTCTAAATTCGGTGCTGTGAATATTCCTTTATTCTTGGATGCCTCAGCACTTATATGTATCGTTTTTTATTTAGTTCCCCTGCATCTCTCCCAAGGCATTAAGAAAATGGGAATTGGCTTTATACATCCCACCCCCAACTTTTATCCTTAAGCTCGGAACTCACTGTCTGACAGCTTCAGGGATGTGAACCTGATCCAAGGAGATGAGTTGGGCCAGCTCTCGCAGGCTGTTCAGAAAACGGATCTTTCGTGTGAACTTGGAACTGAAAAGAGAGGATAAGCCAAGTGTGTGTTGTACTGGGAAGAGGGCTCCTGGAGAGGCTTACAAAGGGACATGTGACAAGTATATCATGGTTAAGGCTAGAAGGAGCCAGGGTGGGGCAAGATCTTCTTAATCTTGATTTTGAAAATGGGAGCGGGTCCTGGTCCCCAAAGCTTGTACCTGATGAAGGGTCGCAGCAGTGCCAAGAATGCCTTCACATACCATGTGGTGTGGACAACGACCAGGCCACGCAGGTTTTTCCGGAGGCTGCAGAATAGGAGATTGTTCTGTTCTCCCACCTTCATTCCAGAAAATCAGGTGGAGCTATCTTCTGTGCTTTCACTTCTGCAGTTTCTAGATTTCTCTGGCAGTTGGGGCTAGTCCCTGCTCCTCGGCCACAGTCTAAGCCCCACCCATCATGTTTAGCCCTGCGAAGCTCCTCAGTTTTATTTCTTTTTAAATCTTTTTTTTTAATGTTTATTTATTTTTGAGAGAGAGAGAGACAGAATGCAGGCAGGAGGAGGGACAGAGACAGAGGGAGACACAGCAGAATCCGAAGCAGGCTCCAGGCTCTGAGCTGTCAGCACAGAGCCCGATGCGGGGCTTGAACTTGTGAACTGTGAGATCATGACCTGAGCCCAAGGCCAGAGCTTAACCAACTGAGCCACGCAGGTGCCCCAAGGCTCCTTGGTTTTAGGAATCTCTTGCCAGAACTCTTCAGCCTGGAGTCCTCCTCTGCCCCACCTCCCTCCTGTGCCCTACCCTTGTCTAAGTCCTTGGTGACTCCCCTGTCCCCTCCCCTTGTGACGAGGACAACTGACAGAACTCCAGGTGGAGGAAGGCCAGTGGGGGGGAGGGGGGAAGAAACAAAAAGAAAGAGAAAAGTGAGCAAAGGGAAGATGGGGGAAAGAAAGGAGGAAAAGGGAACATCGCATGGAACAAAGCCTTACGGGTCAGGGAAGCAGGCAGAGAAGAGAGGCAGAGACAGTGGCTCCTGGGAAATGAAATAAATGGTGAGATGGTGACCAAAGGGAGCACCTTCTGTGTGCCAGGCAACATGCCACGCTGATTTATTTGATTTTCACACGTGCGCGATGGCGAAGGTATTCTTGTTGCTGTTCTGCAGAGAAGGAAATGGAGTCCCAGGGAGGCTAAGTGACTTGCCGAAAGTCATACAGCAGGTAAATGGGAAAGGCAAGATCTGCGACTAGATTTCCCTGACTCCGAGAGAGGACGGAAGACAGGAGAGGCCTGGAAAGGGGTGTAGAGGGACAAGATGAAGAGGACGGGGCTACGTGGAAGAAGAAAGAATGGAAAGAGGGAAAGAGAAGGCACAGAGAGAGTGGCAGCCCCGCTGCCCCGTGGCTCACCGCCGGTCCAGAGCATGGTAACACTGGCGCATCCAGCCCAGAGGTGGGACCTGGGCTCTAGTCGTGCCTCCGCTCAAGTGGACAAGCAGGTAATTTTCAGCTACCAGCAGCTCCAGAGTTCCCACCATATACCTGGGGGGCACACAACTGTCAAGGAAGGGACATGCTTCAGGATGTGGGGTGTCGGGGGGACATGACTGTAGACTTTCCAGTCAGCTGCTGATCACAGGGCGTTCTTGTTGTTGCTTTTCCCTCCCAACATCCACCCTGGGGCCCTTCAGGGCGTCGGACTCACCTGAACAAGTGCTCCATGACATAGGTATAGTTGGGGATGCTGCTGCTGGGTAGGTAACAGGAAGCAAAGACAATGACAGCATTGAGGCCATCACCATGGTAACCTGGAGAGGACAAAGGGACCATTTATTCAGTCAACAGCTACACATTGACAGTACATCTGTTTAGGTTGAAGGACTCTGAGGGTCTCTGAAAGTTACAGGAAGGATTTTGTACCCAGTAACTGAGTTTCCAACTCAAGCCTTTTATTCAGTAAGTCACAGTTCTTACCCCTCCACTTATGGTAGTCATTACCTCCATGAGAGAGGGCTTTCTTATAGGGCTCAATGACTGTCATGTCCACTCGCTGTTCCCGCTGTCCTGTTCGGAACACTCTCCAGTGACGACCATCTTCTCCAGCTACATCCCACACACAACCCCGGCCCAGCCTTTCTGCTGCTTCACTGGCCCCCAGACCCTCTGCACGGGGCAGCTCATCTAAAAGAGAGGGATGGGGAAGGGTCCATAAGGCACAGTACATACCTTCAGTGTCTTGTAACTTCCCCAGGTTCTTAGAGTTGATTACTCCAACATCTCATTCCTCAGTGTTTTCCAGGACTCCAGCCCTAGTTTGTCCAATCAATACAACCGCTTGCTGGTTTCTATTTCCTGTGACTCATGATCCTCACTTTTTCACTAGACACTGGCCTTGAGGTAACCCTGCACTATGGTAGGTCCATGGCCCTTGCCAGTATTAGTTTTTTTCCGGATTCTTCTTTCCATGCTTTTCCTTGGGTGAGCTCATCTCTTCCCATGTCTTCAATCACCACCAGTAAGGTGATGATTCCAAATTTGCCTCTCTAACCCACACGTCTCTCCTAACTCCAGGCCCATGTCCCTAAACGCTTAGAGTGGACATCTCTAGTTTGTGTCATCTTCAAGTCACCACACCCAGCTGTAAGTCAGACTCATTCTCTTCCTCCTCTCTCCCATATTTCCTTTTTTTTTTTTTTTTCTTATTTTTGGGAGAGCACAAGTAGGGGATGGGTAGAGAAAGAGGGACAGATGATCTGAAGTGGGCTCTGCTTTGACAGGCTGACAGCAGTGAAGCTGACGTGGGGCTCGAACTCATGAACTGCAAGATCATGACCTGAGCCAAAGTCAGACACTCAATCAACAGAGCCACCCAGGTGCCCCAGCCATATTTCCTTTCTTGATGACTCCACCCATCTAGCGGCCTGAGAGAGAAAACTGATGTCATCCAAGATTTTCTTCTCTGTCAGTGCTCAAGCCAGCTGGACCCCATATCTTCTTCCATCTATCTCCATTGTATTCTCTTATTATTCTTTCCACTATTGCTGTCCTGATTCAGGTTCTTAGCATTACTCACCTGGCTTTAGTGCTAACCTCTTAACTGGTCTCCTTGCCTCTAGTTTGTTTACTTCATTCCACCTTCTACCCCCTTGCTACAGCAAGCTTTGTTTTCTACCCTATCTTTCTTATTCAAATGGCAATATACCATATCCAGCAATTCTGCATGATCCTTCCATAGCAATGGAAACAGCCGCTTCATCTTAAGAAATTGTTGCCTAGTATTTAGTATTCCATTGCATGGACACACTGTATTAGATTTAATACTCGACTGATGGACCTTTAGGTTGTTTCCAACCTCTTTAGAGCCGTCAAATCTGATCATGTTACTCCCTTGATTAAAACCATTCAGTGCCTTTTCATTGCCTACTGGATAAAATCTAAACTCCTCAGTATGGTAGCAAGGACCTCCATGATTTGACTCTTGCCAACTTAACATAGCACCCTGATTCAGAAGCTCAAGTGACAATTTGGACATGTGGTTGGCATCTGAAGTCCAGGGCAGTCCTGTAGGGGAGCCCTTAACCTGTGGGGTCTGTGCTGACTCCAGTCAAGCAGCATGGCTGAACTGTAAGACACCCTTTTGATGTCTGGAGAAGTGGAGAATTGGTTGGGGTGGGGAAAACCCACACATCTGGTGTCGGAAGTGTTGTGAGTAGAGAAGAAACAAAGTTTTCCTTAATATCAAAATAGTCATGCTTAATACTTTGAATTCTCCAACATGCCACGTTCTTACTCAACTTGTTTCTTCCACCTAGAATGCCTCCCCAGCTACCTGATAAAGGCCAGCTCAGAATCACCTCCTCTGTGAAGTCTTTCCTAATGTTTCTCAGGCAGAATTGACCTTGTTCTCATCCCTGCTGACCCATAACCTATACATATGTAGACCATAATCCTTAACTATATTTATTTGCATAAAATATGTATATTTTAATTTCCTATTAAACAGAGAATTCCCTGAGGATAGGACTATCTTATTCATCTTTATAACTTGGTTCTTGGTCAGTAATAGCATGTAACACTCACCGGATAAAATTTTCCTTAATAAACAAAGGACCCTCCCCACCCCTCTACTGATGACTCTCGCATGGGATCTATAGGCTCTAGCTTTCTGTTCTGAGGAAAGTAATTTTGCTGACCTTATCACTTGGTCCCCACATTATTGCTTCTAACTTTAGTCCGATTAAATCCATCCTGAGCTGCTTTAACTCTAGCTTCTACTCCTACCAGCTCCAGCCTCAGGTTTCTTTCCCACCTTCCCATTCAAATTCATGTCCACTGTCCAGCTGCTCCGAGTCTGAAGGTGTCTCCAGTTCGTCTACCTCCAGGTCAGAACTGCCATCAGGAGAGGAAGGTTCGGAATGAGTGGGAGAAGCTCCACGGCCTCCACTCTCCTTAGTCAGATTCAGCTGCAACTCTGGGGCAGAGAGACGCTTACGCATGGGGCGTGGGCTACACAGGGCTAAAGTGCTTGGTGTACCTGGGATTGGGAGAAAGGAGAAAAGAATAAAAAAATATGTGTGTGTTGGCAAGAAGAGATGGAATTCCTGCATATAGAAGTAGTGAGATGGGGTAAATTCTAAAGAAGAACTAACATGGGACATTGGGGAAAAGAGAAGTAGAACTGTGATGGGATGAGGGCAGCAGTCTGGGCTAGAATCAAGAACTTGAGGCCTACTTTTTTTTTTTTTTTTAATGTTTATTTATTTTTGAGAGAGAAAGAGCGTGAGTGGAGGAGGGGCAGAGAGAGAGGAAGACACAGAATCCGAAGCAGGCTCTAGGCTCCCAGCTGTCAGCACAAATCCTGACACGGGGCCTGAACTCATGAGCCGTGAGATCATGACCTGAGCCGAAGTTGGACACTCAACCGACTGAGCCACCCAGGGGCCCCGAGACCTATGTTCTAATTTACCAACCTGCCTGTGAGTCTCTCTTGGGATCCTCAGGATCTTCAGAACGGTCAACTTCTTCAGGAAGAAGTCTAGAGGGGAAAGATTCCAAGGGGGAGCAGAAATGAGGGTAACCGCATCGAGCCAGGTATCAGTTTATCAGTCCTCTTGCCCTGCCACGATTTTCTCACCTCTGCCTCCCTCCCCCGCTCCTTCCTTCAAGTCCTAAGGAACATCCCTTAAAGTCCTCACCTGGGGAATCCCTCATCCTGCCACTCTTCCTTCAGCTCCAGCTCCCCGAGTCTCAGGGGTGCTGCTGGCCCTGCTTCAGCATTCTCCCCAGCCCTAAGAGTCCCAGGGGAGAAGAGGTGATCGTGAGACAAACTCGGCAGTGTCTTCAGGGAACTGGATCGTAGGTAGGAGACACTGGAATGAACAGTAATTAAGGTACAGAGCAGAGAGCAGGCCTTAAGAAAACCCTCAGATCTCTTGTCTTCTGGATACTTCTACTACCTCCACCCCTTCCTGGAAACAGATCACCCCCACGGTGGGGTTTTCAGAGCCCAGGGAGGGTGGAATGTAAAGCTAATCGTATAATCGTATTTAACTCTGTGGCCTTGCTCTACCTACACGAGAGTGGTAAAGATATTCCTTGTTACATACGATTGGGTGGAACTTGACAGACCCGCCCAGCTGTCACCAGGCAGGGCTGGGGATGATGGCACCTCGTCAGGCCTGATGCTGGGGAGTGGTCAGGGCAAAGCCTGGCAGAGGTGGAGGGGTGGGGGAAGAAGGTAAGGAGGAAGATTTGCTGGGAAGGAGTACCTGGACCTCAGCTTCTTTCTGGGTCAGCTTTCCTGAGGGCCATTCTGGGGAGTGGATATTAGAAAACACAACAGGCAGGCTTTTCTTTCTTTCTTTCTTTCTTTCTTTCTTTCTTTCTTTCTTTCTTTCTTTCTTTCTTTCTTTCTTTCCTTTCTTTCCTTTCTTTCCTTTCTTTCCTTTCTTTCTTTCCTCTTTCTTTCTTTCTTTCTTTCTTTCTTTCTTTCTTTCTTTCTTTTCTTTCTTTCTTTTCTTTCTTTCTCTCTCTCTCTTTCTTTCTTTCTTTCTTTCTTTCTTTCTTTCTTTTTCTTTTAAGCTTATTTTGAGAGACAGAGAGAGAGCGAGCAGGAGAGGGACAGAGAAAGAATCCCAAGCAGGTCCACACCATCAGCACGGAGCCAGATGTGGGGCTTGAACCCACGAACCATGAGATCATGACCTGAGCCGAAACCAAGAGTCAGGCGTTTAACTGACTAAGGCACCCAGGCCCCCCAATGGGCAGTTTTATCAGATACAACACAATAGGGGATTATCCTGAACCCCCAGTTCCCCATTTTCTACCTGAAGCCACCCTACTCCTCTGCAAATTCCTTTTCTTGCAGTCGGGTCTCTTCCAGGAAGCCAAGATTTGCCCTGGTCAGAGCTCACAACTATTCATTGCTCGTTTCCAATCCAGTGGGCCAGATCTTACTTACCCAAGGTCTAATGTCTTTTCTCCCACCTCTTGTGTGGTCCCCATCTTGCCACGTTGGTCTGTCTCCCTTAAATGCTTGCAGCTGTCTTGAGAGTGGGTTGTCCTGGCTCCCCAGAACTTTCGTGGCCTTCTCTGTCTCACTGCTAGATGCTCCTGCCTCCAAGGAAGGCAACCTCGCCTTCAAACAGGTTTTGCCACCTCCCTTTCCCTTCCCAAGGAACAGGTTTGCCCAAGAGAAAAACCCTGCCTATGTGGGGGCGGGCTTTGGAGGAGAGAACATTTTCTAAAATGGCTAGTCTCAGGGGAGTCAAGGAAGGCAATTTGTTTTCCCTTCCCAACTCCTTATAATCTTCTGGAAGCTACTCTTTATTTTTTTTTAAATTTATTTATTTTGAGAGAGTCAGAGAGCAAGCAGGGGAGGGGCAGAGAGAGAGGGAGAGAGAGAAGCCCAAGCAGGCTCTTGCAGAGTGAGTGCATAGCCCGACATGGGGCTCAGTCTCACAAACCATGAGATCATGACCTGAGCTGAATCAAGAGCTGGACCTTAAGCGACCGAGCCACCTGGAGGCTGCTCTTTAAACAAAAAAATAAAAAAAAACCAAAAAGCAAAAGACAGTGGTAAAAAAATATTTTGGTTTTGAGACTATCTTGGCCCCACTTTTTGAGCATAAGCAAGATTGGGAAAGCCATCTTTAGGAGCGTTCTGGGTTCTAGAAGAAGAAACAAATGAAAGGCTGAGGATAAGGAGAGATAGAAGGCTGTCACTCCTCATTCCCAAAAACAGTTAATGAAGGGAGCCATCCCCTAGAGCAGGAAGAAGGGAGATGCGTCTTGAGGAGACTGAAACCATTATCAGAGGGAAGGGCCTGATTACAGTTATAAAAAGAGACAATGAGACCCCAAACAGGAAAAAAAAAAAAGTATTTAATACTTTAACAAAATGCAAAATAAGGTACCCGAGTTACAAAACATAAATTCCTTTGGTTCAGAAATCACACAACTATTTTTACCTTCCAATGGCTACAGACATCATCCCCTAAAGCGAAGTCACATCATCCCCCTCTTACTGAAGACGTCATGCCAAAACTGTCACACATCCCACTGTTCGGTGGAACCACTGGCAACTTACATGGAATAGGGCCGTGGGGTAGGAAAAAGGGGAGCAGGTTGGTCTGAAGGCAAAAGGGAGACTCTACACATGCAGAACGAGTCAGTGGGGGAGTGCTCTGTGGGTCACTACGGTATGAATCACACCCCTGTACATGCTACATGAGGCTGAGTCTCTTGGTACAATCACATATAAATACAATTCACCCACCCTGAGCTTTCCCAGGGAAAACAGAAATAAAATACACACACACACACACACACACACACACACACACACACACACACAGAAGCAGGGGAGAGATGGCAAAAGAGGCAGATCCCAGAATACCAGAGAACATCTAGTTCAGACCCTTGGTCTTACAGATGGGGAAAATGAGACCTAGAGAAATGAAGGGTCTTGCCAAGAGAGACATAGTTCACGGCACTCAGTATTAGAACTCCATGTTCCCTTCGATATGAACAAGAAGAGAACGAGATGGACAAGGAATTTGGGGCCACCAAAGCAGGGCATAGAGCCGGGGCTCTCACTGCACTTTTGCTGTCTTTTGGGAAGAGTGCCTATGTGGTCTTAAGGCCTTCCTG
This sequence comes from Felis catus, assembly GCF_018350175.1. Lineage (NCBI taxonomy): Eukaryota > Metazoa > Chordata > Mammalia > Carnivora > Felidae > Felis > Felis catus. Next base: position 105,656,280 of record NC_058375.1, on the reverse strand, counting down.
GGTGTCTCCTGAACTCTCAAGAACCAGGGGTCTTCTGGGTCTTTTCAGGGTCCCCGTGGCTCTGGGGTATCCCAGAAACTGAGAGCCAGGCCAGCTGACCAGGACAGAAGATAATGGCCTCCCAACAATCCTAAAAGAGTCAGAATGAGCTCAGAACACAACTGTGGCCAACTCGGCCTTAGACACCACCACTTAACTGGGGGCAGAAAGAGGAATCATGGGGCCGGATTCTGCTGAAGGCTGAAAACAGCAAGAGAAGTTTCCAAAAGCACACACTGTCTTCTATCTAGCTTAAAGGAGGTAACCAATAAATACCTGAATGAATAAGAGAATAAATGAATACAAGGAGACAATGATTGCTTGGTTTCATGAGAGATACCGGTTCTGTTGAAGAGCCTTACTGAGGGCACTGCTGGGGTATGCTTTCCTGTGCCGCTCTGCCGCAGCTATGCAGGTACTACCTTGTGCCCCTGGCCAACGAAACAGAGGAGAGTCAGTGCAGATTTGGAGAATTAAATAATATAATCTGTCTAATGGGTAGAGATCTGGAGAAAAGGCCAAAAGCCATCCCTCAAGCAACTGTTTTCTTTCACTTCTTTCTCCTCCCAGGTTCACGAAAACAGTACACCAGACCCCAGAGCACCGAAGTCAGAACTGCTGACACATCTCAACACGTGCAACTGAGGTGGTTTGAGCAACCGCCCTCCCTACCCCGACCGCCCCCAGCAGTCACTTCTGAGACAGTGAGGCAGCAGTCGACTGTGACAGTGAGATCTGACTGCACTTCTCGAAGATGGCCTCAGCTGAGAGTTTTGGCAGCCCCTGATCCAGGGGGCATTCGTCCACCAGGCTGTTCATGGGCGTGGGGGGCAGTGGAGGCTCCTCCTCATCTTGACTCAGTCCAGGCACCAGGGAGCTCCCTGCCCTGTCCAAGTCCTTGTCCGCCTGCTCCCTGCACACACCCTCGGTCTCGGGCTGCCCTGACGGGATCTTCACAGAGTCAGAATATGCTGACAGGGCCTCCTGGAGCAGAGGCAGAAGTTTCTTCCGAGATACCTGGGTGTTGCCCTGAAGATAGGCCTGGAGGTTAGGGTGGGTGCTTGGGGCAGGGGTCAGCTTCAGGGACGGAGAGTGGGAGCATTCCAGAACTCCACAGATCTAAAGAGGAGACAAGATGGGGAGATGGTATACGTGAGGTGGTGAAGCAAACAGCTGGGGTCTCTTAAGTTAGAGGCTTCCCTTATAGAAGGAGAAACACTTTTGATTAAATCAGCCAGAGTTCAGTATTACTGTGAATACATATAGTATTTAGAAACAGAAGAAACATTTGATGTTTATTTTTAAGCATCTTGAGCAAAAGCACGTAGATGATGGGAGTCTGAACCAGAACCCAGGACCCCCTGACCTAGTGTTGTTTCCAAGTGTATATCTGTGCTCAAAAACTTGAACTCTATCCTTAGCTAGAATGGGACACACATGTAGACTGAGGTCAGGGGCAAGACAGAGGCAGAATGAACAGATCAAAGTGGGGGTGGGAGGTACATCAGGCGTGGTGCTGAGCCTGACCACTTCCACATATTACCTCATTTAATCATCACCACTACCCTCTAAAATATGGATTAGTATTACCTTCATTCACAGGTAGGGAAACAGAGGCTTAGATGAAGTAACTTGCCTAAGGTCATAGTTTGAATGAAGCAAAACTGACACTTGAAGCCAGGTCTGCCACCAAAAGCAGTGTTCTAAACCACTCTCTTCTATCGTTTCCAACAGAGGAGGAAGAGACGAAATGTCAGGACACGCTGTGAAACCTCTTTCCCATTTCCCAGTGCAGAGGCAGCCTGGACAGTGGGGGAACCCTCTGTTATCTGCAGAACTTTGCAAGGGTGTGGTGGGGGGGAAGGTGGGGACACTTAGGAAGGTGGGAGAGACACTTCCCATGGCCAAAGCACCCTTTCCTTCTGGACACGATTAGTGAGAGCCACCATTTATTCAGTGCTTACTCTGTGCCCAGCAATGTACTTTACGTACGATATTAGGTTTAATGAGCACATCAGGCTAATCAGTGGGTAATACTATGCCACGTACAGATTCAGAAGTCAACTGACTTGCCTGAGCTCAGAGAGCAGGTAAGTGGCAAATCTGGGACAGAAAACGTGTCCATCTGCCTTTTAAAACTGTAGTTCTGGGGTACCTGGGTGGCTCAGTCAGTTGAGTCTGCTCTGGATTCTGTGTTTCCCTCTCTCTCTGCCCCTCCCCTGCTCATATTCTCTCAAAAAATAAAACGTTTAAAAAAAAAACCAAAAACACAAAAACTACTTCTTTCCACAGTGCCAAACTACCTTCCACTGAATGAAATCACATTTGCTTTGTGGAAGAGAAGAAAGGGTGACATACCTTCCATGGATGCAAAAGATTATCAGGCTGTATGCAGACCAGTCTTTAGCAGCCTTCACGTAGCCCGATAAACCCCAAAGTCCCTGGACTGCCTCACATCCACTTTTTTTTTTTTTTTAATTTTTAAATGTTATTTTTGAGAGAGACAGAGAGAGACAGAGAGAGACAGAGCATGAGGAGGGGAGGGGCAGAGAGAGGAGGAGACACAGAATCTGAAGCAGGCTCCAGGCTCTGAGCTGTCAGCACGGAGCCTCATGTGGGGCTTGAACTCACGGACCGTGAGGTCATGACCTGAGCTGAAGTCGGACGCCCAACCAACTGAGCCACCCAGGTTCCCCTCGCGTCCACTTTTAAATTCTTCTTCCCTGGGCTAATTGCCCAGTAACCAACAGAGGAAAAGAAAGGGGAAGAAGTGGGAAAGGTGGCCAAACAGATCAGGAAGGAACACCTGTGCTTCAATCCCTTTTCTACAGAATTAGCATTAGACACTGTCATTCATCGCTGCACGGTTAAGTAGTAGAAAAGGCTTCTCTTGAGTTTCCCATTTTCAAGGCCATAGGGTAAAAAGGAAGGAACTGATTTTCTGGGGTGAAGATTAAAGATTAGGCTGAGAATCGAATTTTAACTCCAGATTTATAACACTGTCTTTTAATCTGATTTCAAGGTCCTTCTAAGTGGGAACTGTGTCTCTAATTCCCTTTGAATCTCTCTTAACAGTATGACTAAGGCTATTCACATATAGAGAGAATGGGGAAGGGCAGGGAGGGAGGATTCTGGAAAGAGGTCAAAGGACTTCTGTGTAAACACAAAAACCAAGCAGAGGTCTTTACAGCACTGGGCAGTGCTCACAAGCAGAGCTCTGTAGGGACCTCAGGCTGGAGAAGAGACAGAGACTCACCATCATTCGGAGCGCTGCATGGGGACAGAAAATAGCCAGCTGCCGCACTGGTTCATTGTGAGTGTTGAAAAAGATAGTCATGGCGACCAGGACATCACAGTTGTGCGCCTGGCAGAAAGCATGGAGGTCTGCAATGAGGCCAGACCTCTGCAGGAAGGCCTGAAAAAGAAGAAATGGGGCAATGAAAAGGGCTACCGCTGGACTCTCCTTGTCACCAGTAACAAAACGTGTTCACAAAGGGTATCTTTCCATGTTAACCTGGGTCTTGTTCTCCAGAAAAAAGGTATCCAATATTTACCCTGTGTTCTCTGTGTGCCGGGAAGCAGTATGTAGTATGGGGAAAATATAGGTTTTGCGTTCAGACAGAACTGGTTTGAAGATCAGCTCTGATAGGTAACTATTAGCTGTACCATCAAGGAGTTGTATCAACCTCCCTGGACTTAAGTTTGAGGATAAAACATTTACCATGTGCCTATTTTAAGAATTAAAACATGATTGCGTGTGTAACATGCCTGGCACGTACAACGCTCTCCTGCTCTTGCCATTTTTTAAGCAAGGTCTTCGCCTCATGGGTATTTTCATTCTAATAGAACAATGGCACACACCGGTAACACACACGGGACAAGTGTATCATTGGCTCTTCATTCTTTGCCAATCTCTACTCTTCTCCAAAGTCTCACGTGGTATTTCCTCTACTGAATACTACTACCAGCCGATCCAGATCAGGGCTTTTCTGTCCTTGGCATATCTCACGTGTCAATTTCTCACTGTGTCAATTTATGCTATTTGGCAAGCCTTTTCTACTCTTATGTTTGTTTCCCAAACTAGGCAGCAAGGGAAGAGACCAGGCCATTTTGTTTTATTAAAATTATTCAGTAGTTTTACACAGTATTTATAGAAAGCTGTACAGACTATGGCAGGATGTGTTCAGATCCAGTTGCCAAATGATTTAAAATGAATATGATATGGAACCAGGTAGTAAAATACCGTTATCAAAGTTACACTCATTCACCCATTCAACAAAATTTACTGAGCACCGGCTATGCGCCAGGTACTGTCAAAGGTGCTGATACAGAAGAAACAGAAGAAACAGGGCTCCAGCCCTGGTGGAGCTGATAAACTGGCAGAGGAATGTAGACAATAAACAAGGAAACCATGAAATTGATCACTTCAGTCCATTAACTGCTAAGGATAAAACAAAATTTAAAATATTTTAGAGATTTTTGAGCACGAAGGATATTATGTTAGTCACAGTGATCAGGAAAAACCTCTTATAAGAGGAGACATCTGAACTAAGACCTGAGTGATAAGGAAGAGCCAGCTCCGCAGAGGGAAAAGCCAGTGCAAAGGCCCTGAGGTGGGAATGAGCTTAATGGATCCCATGAACAGAAAGAAAATGAGTGTGGCTATAGCACTGTGAGTACAGGAGTGGGGCTGGAAGGAGATGAGGTCAGAGAGAGAGAGAGAGAGAGAGAGAGAGAGCCAAATCAAGGAGGGTCCTGTAAACCACAGTAGGGCTGTTATATTCTTTTTTTCTTTTTTTTTTTTTAAGTTGTATTTAAGTAATCTCTACACTCAACGTGGGGCTCGAACCCACGACCCTGAGATCAGGAGTTGCACGCTCCTCTGACTTAGACAGCCAGGTGCCCCTGGGGCCTTTACATTCTATCAGGAGCGCAATGAAAAGGCAGCAAAGGAAGGGAGCTGATGTGATCAGAATTACATCTGTTTTGTTTTGTTTTTTCAGACTTACACCTTATAAAGACATGACTCTGGCTGCTATGGGGAGAATGGTTTGTAGGGGTGCAAGAGCAGAGGCAGGGAAACCGGTATGCAGGCTATTGTGGTAGTGCAGTGAGAGGTCACGGACTGTGGGAGTGACAGCAGACCTGTCTGCTGAAAGGGAAAGGTACATGGGTACAAGATTTATTTTGGAGATGAGCCAGCAATGAGGGGCAAGGTTACATATATAACTGAAGATTTTCTCTCCCCACCCACGCCTTGCTCTTACCTCCAAATCCATATATATTGCACTAATGGCCACCTTAATGCCTTGTCTGCAAATGGTCTTCTGGTCCTTTCTCAGCATTTGCTCAGTGGTCAGTCCTAGACAGTGAATGTGAGACCAGGGGTCAAACAAGAGAGCCCAGGGTCCCCAGCCCAGGAAGGTGAGGGCACCAAGATGGGTCAAAGGTGAGAACAAACACAGCCTCTCCTTGGGCCAATGAATAGGGGAGATAACTAATTATTATATGATTATAAACAGATTATTTTACCCCTTTCTGTGTTGTTTTAACCTTCTGTAAGTACATGTGGTACTTTTTTTTTAAGGTCAATAGGTAGTATCTGGGTAACAAATTATGGAAGTTTTTTTGTTCTCTTCCTTTGTCCTTTGTATATTTAGCCTAAATGTTTCTTCTGCTTCCCTAAACAATTATCTAGATCTCACTCAGATAATTTAGCATTCCCTCAGCAGATTTTACTCATATACTTTCTGATTAGCCCAGAAACCTCGGACATTCTTAATATATTCCTCCTTCTCCTACCCATTAGCCAGGATAGTAAATCAATTGATTAGCTCATGATCAGACTCACATACTACCTCGGTTCTCTCTGATTAAAGCATTATACATGCTCTGAAAACTGTTTCAATAGTGTTCAAAAATACTGTGAACAAGGCTTGTCCATCTGTTTTCTCATGCGGGAGGGAGAGAAGTCAGTTTACTGTTTCACACCTGATACATCAAACTTTGCCTTTTGTAGAGAATCAAAGATGTCATTTCTCTTGGGCAGATCTGGGAAGAGGGCCTCCAGCTTCTCCACATATCTGCTGTCCTTTGGGGTTGCCTTTCCAACTTTCAGGTCCATGTTGACACAGTCCAGGATGATTGTTCCTGTGGAGGCAGGAGGCAGGACTCAAATCCCATGGCTTTCCATTCACAACCACTAGAACACACACAACCCTCCAACCAGGTGGACATAATACAGGGAAGAGCGTGCGGCAAACACATTGGAAACGAAATGAGGAACTGGGACTATGTGCTGAGTAAGACCACCCAATTCCAAACTAAAATGTGCGCAGGCAGAAAGGGTGCCTAAGCAGCTCAACCCTCAGAGATCTTGAGACCGAGTCAGAGAGACACGATCTCCCTTCTGTAGCCAAATTCCATTAAAAAAACCTAGAAGTTGGAAGAGATAGTCTAGTTCAATCTCTCTCTCTCTTATTTTTTACAAATGGAGAAAATGAGAACAAGAAAGGTTGAGAAATCTTTGCTCAAGGTCACATAGCCACCAACAGGCAGCTTCTAGGTCTGTCTTCCTTTCTGCTTTCACCACAGCCTTTTCATGCCTGATTGCCCCCTGAAAGAACCCAGCCTTTGATACGAGCTGGATAGCTTTGAAAGGGTATGATTAAGCTAGAAGAGGCTAGACGTTTCCACTCTCCTCTGGGGTGGACACGGAGGAACTAACCCGAAAGCCACCCTCACCGTGCAGAAGGGCTGCAGTTTGCCTGTCCAGGATCTCTGGTGCCCCCTGCAGGATTCTCTCGGTCACCAGGGTAGCGCAGGATCCCACCAGCTCAACTGAAATGTGGCAGGGAGGGCAGTGTCTCTGCTCAATGGGTCGATGGTCTAGCACCTCTGCAACTGTCTCCTCTAGGGCCGAGTCACTTCTGTGTGGGAAAGGGTGTGGGGAAAAGAGAAAGAAAGATAGGTGGGGGGACTCCAGCTACTTGTAACCAAAGCTCCACCTCACCCATGAAGGAAAATGCACATCTTAGGCAAACACTTGAGAACTTTGGTCACTTCCACCTCGGCCTCACTGCTCTCAATTCTTTTCTTTCATGTGAGAACCGAAGTCATCTTTAAATAGTATATAAACGGGAAAAAATAGTATATAAGTGAACTTGGTGAAGTATCAGCGACAAGCATCTCATCCACGTATTTGATCTCCTTAGGAGCTGCCTTTCCGACTGACACGCTTGGCACCCAGTATTTCAGTCTCTCCTGTCACTCAATCTGCTTAATACCCAAATGGCACACAGTTCACCAGATCCTATGGACTCTACCTCAATCCTTATCTGTCTCCTCCTTTCCAACCCTCTGCTATCGCTTTATTCTAAGCCCTCAATATCTCTCACCTAGATCGTTCCAACAATTTCCCAACCAAACACCCACTTCCCGTCTCAGGCCCTCCTAAGCTATCCTCCACAAAGCTGCTGAGTGATCATCTGAAAAATGCAAATTTGATTCTGTCAGGATCTGGATAAAATATAATTCACAATAGCTCCCCTCTATCCTAACATCAAGTCTAATCTCCTTGGCAGGGCCTAAAGGGTGTCCAAAATCTAGCCCCATCCACCTCCCTAGTCTCATCTCTTCCTATGTCCTACTTCTGGGTCACATTTTATGCTCCAGCCATGCATAACAAATTCCATTTCTCCCAATCTACCATGCTATTTCATGCCTGCCTGCCTTTGCTTATATTAATTCCTCTCTCTGCCTGGATGCTCTTCCTAACTACCTCACCTCCCCATTCCAAGAACAAACACTCAAGAGTGAGATCAAGGGTCAACTCTCTTAGGAAACTTTCCCTCGTATCCTCTGCTCCCCTCCAGTATATTTCACTACTCTATCCTCTACACACCTATTTGTCCTCTTGAGGGTCAGTTACCACACACTGCTAACACCCGTCACAATGACACTGAGATATTTTCTTTTGTAGGAAATAATTTTGCTTTAAAAAAAAATTTTTTTTTATGTTTATTTATTTTTGAGAGAGAGAGAAACAGAGCGTAAGTGGAGGAGGGGCAGAGAAAGAGGGAGACACAGGATCCGAAGCAGGCTCCTGGCTCTTAGCTGTTAGCATAGAACCTGACGTGGGGTTCAAACTCATGAACTACGAGATCATGACCTGAGCCAAAGTCAGACGCTTAACTGACTGAGCCACCCAGGCACCGCCCCCCCCCCCTTTTTTTTTAATGTTTATTTATTTTTGAGAGAGAGAGAAACAGCGTAAGTGGAGGAATTTTGTTTTTTTGTTTTTTTTTTTTTTATTTTATTTATTTATTTTGAGAGAGAGAGAGAGGGAGAGAGAGAATCCCAAGCAGGCTCCAAGCTGCTTGGCACAAAGCCTGATACAGGGCTTGAAATCACAAACTGTGAGATGACCTAAGCTGAAAACCAAGAGTCAGATGCTTAACTGACTGAGCCACACAAGCGCCCCCCCCAAAATAATTTTGCTTTTTAAAAATTAAGAAAAGGGGGGCGCCTGGGTGGCGCAGTCGGTTAAGTGTCCGACTTCAGCCAGGTCACGATCTCGCGGTCTGTGAGTTCCAGCCCCGCGTCAGGCTCTGGGCTGATGGCTCGGAGCCTGGAGCCTGTTTCCGATTCTGTGTCTCCCTCTCTCTCTGCCCCTCCCCCGTTCATGCTCTGTCTCTCTCTGTCCCAAAAATAAATAAACGTTGAAAAAAAAAAAATTAAGAAAAGGGACCCCCGGGTGGCTCAGTCAGTTAAGTGTCCAACTTCAGCTCAGGTCATGATCTCATAGTTTGTGAGTTCGAGCCCTGTGTTGGGCTCTGTGCTGACAGCTTAGAGCCTGGAGCCTGCTTCAGATTCTGTGTCTATCTCTCTCTCTGCCCCTCCCCTGCTCGCATTCAGCCTCTCTCTCTCTCTTTTAAAAATAAACATTAAAAAAATTAAAAAAAAAATTTTTTTTTAATTAAAAAGAGTTGGGACACCTGGGTGGCTCAGTCGATAAGCATCTGACTCAATCTCAGCTCAGGACATGATCTCACGGTTTGTGGGATCAGGCCCCACATCAGGCTCTGCGCTGACAATGTGAATTGCGATTCTCTCTCTGCGTGTCCCTTCCCTACTCCCAACCCCACACACACATGCTTTCTCTCTCTTAAAAATAAAGACATAAACTTAAAAGAAAATAAAAATATATTTAAAGATTAAAATTAAAAAGACCTGCAACTGGGGCGCCTGGGTGGCTCAGTCAGTTATGCATCGGACTTTGGCTCAGGTCATGATCTCACAGTTGGTGAGTCTGAGTCAGAGCAGAGCCCACTTCAGATCCTCTGTCCCCATCTCTCTCCCTCTCTCTGCCCCTCCCCCAAATCTGCACACATGCTCTCATCTCAAAAAATATTAAAAAAAACCCAAACAGTTGCAACCATTATTCAAAGGCTTCTGTTACAGTGAATCTGCCACAAAATAATGGTACTAAAGGCAGATTTAAATTATTTCTGAGTTATCCTTTAGTTTGACTTCTCTGTTTCTATTTCTTTTTGTTACTTGCATAACTGGAGAACTAACAATATTTTCTGTTGATTTTCTATATCTGATATAACCCAGCAATTGCAATTAGCCTGTGAGATCCCCAAGAGCAGAAATTCTTCCTCTCTTTATTTCTTACTCATCAGAGCTCAACATGGCACATGTTAAATATTGGCTTAACTTCCTTCCACTTACTTGGGTAAGACATGATGGTCAACAAGGATAAGGGTGAGTTGGCCAGCCTGGTGCAAGGCATGGAGGTCAATTTCATCCCGGAAAATCAAGAGGGACTCTGGAATGTGAATCTTCTGAAGGAAGAAGACGTTGTCACCTCGTAGAGGTAGCTCAGAACGTTTTATATTTAAAACTGGCACAAAGACTTCCTCAGTCTCTGTTGTCTGGATAAGGAAAGTGAAAAGAACATATGGCAATGTTTTGGCATAGACAGGAAAAGTAACAAGATTATTGGAACCAGAGGAGATATGATCTTGGGGAAGTAATTGCCTTTCTCAAAGCCACAACTACCCAGTTGATAAAAACAAAAGGACAACTCTTGCCCTGTCTCCTTCTTAGTATACATGAAGGTCAAGAAGACAATTCACGGAAAAGACCTGGTTCTAGATGCTGCGGAGAAGGGATTATTAATCCTTAAGAGCTGACCTGGGCATGAGATCACTGGTACCCAGAAGAACTCAAATAATAAACAGCTTGAATTTGCCTTATGATTTACAAATTCTTCAACATACATCTACTCATTTGATCCTCCCAGGGGCACTGCAAAATAGCATCATTTCAGATTTTAGAGATTGTGACCTGAGACTCAGTAAGGTTAAGGGATTTAACTGACCCAAGGGTAACTGGTGTAAAGTGGCAGAGCTGGGTCTTGGATCCAGATCTTTTCATTCTCAAGGACTCTGTTGCTAAGTACTCACCTTTGCCAGGTAAAAAGCCAGGGCAAGAGCTGACACCATGGAGTCCAAGTCACAGGCTTCATTTCCCAGCACAACATGTAGCGGCCGGGACTCCTGTTGAGGAATGAGAATGGGATGCTAGCAGACATACCTTTGTCTGTTTCCACTGCCCTTACACCTGAGCAGGGCTTCCCACACACCCTCTCACTGATCTTCACAGAGGAGGTGGGTCAGCCAATCTTATGACAGTCCTCATTTCATGGATGAGGATATTAGCAGACAGGCCACCTGTGTGTTGCTAAGTTTAAGCATTCCACATCCAACCAGGAGGTAGAAAAGCACCCTTTCTTCTACTACGCTGTCTCCTTGATTGTTTTTTTTTTTAATTTTTAAAAAAAATATTTATTTATTTTTGAGAGAGACAGAATGTGAGTGGGTTAGGGGCAGAGAGAGAGGGAGACACAGAATCCAAAGCAGGCTCCAGGCTCTGAGCTATCAGCACAGAGCCCGATGCGGGGCTCAAACTCACGGGCCGTGAGATCATGACCTGAGCCGAAGTCGGACACCCAACCGACTGAGCCACCCAGGCGCTCCTCCTTGATTGTTAACTTAAAGAACAGCAGTAAATAATTCTCTAACGTCTTACGCCTCTTTGGGCACTCGAGAAATCAAAGGTAGAACAGTTGGGATAGGTGATAGTCAGGCTGCATCAACCCCAGTTTCCTCCCCTGACCCTGCTGTTTTCAAATAGGGAAAAACATCCATACACTTCTAAATCATAAGAGGCAAAGAGCTTTTGAAAATAAAGGTAAAATAAAATCTAGGCCATGATCCAGTTACCCAATCCATGAAAATGCCCCCAGCCCTTTATTACTATCATTATTATTATTTTTAAAGTAACCTCTATACCCAATGTGGGGCTCAAACTCATGAGCCTGAGATCAGGAGTTGCACGTTCTACCAACTGAGACAGCCAGGTGCCCTGGAACTTTTATTTTTAAAGCTTTGAAAAGTCCAGCTGCTGATAAGAACTGAGGAGGGAGGGATATCTGCTGTTAGTATTAACCTTGTTCCCTTGTGTCTCCCTAGCTATCACAGTCTTAAATAACAACCTGAAGAGGTAGGTACTTTAAGAATTATGTCCATGGCTCAGTTTAGGGCACAAGAATTCTCTCTTACAAATTTACTTTGGAACTTACACCTCAGCGTGCTTCTGAGAGAGGAAGAGATAAAAACAAAATGAGACCTACCAGTTACAGCAGAGTTTCCTAATTTCAGCACCAGTGGCATTTTGGCCTGGATTGTTCTTTGTTGTAGGGGCTGTCCTGTGTGGGAGAAGTTTGGCAGCAACCCCAGACTGTACCCACAAGATGCCGGTAGCACACCCAGTCATGAGAATCAAAAATGTCTCCAGATGTGCCAAATATTCCCCGGGAGCGCAAAATCACTCCCAGTTGAAAACTGCTAGGTTTTCCGGTAAAAATCCAAACACTCTGACTTCTTCAATCAGGGAAGATTTACTAGATGCCAAGAGTTTAGAAAAGTAGGAATGGGGTTCAGAGGAGCAAAACATAGCAAGCAATAGTTATCAAGTAATATAACTATAGGAAGAAAGGGAATCTGGGGAAACCTAGAATCATCTTGCCTATTTGGCTGTTACCCTCCCTCCCCCAGAAAGCTACAGCTAGAAAGGTACAATTTTAGAGGACTTTTGGTGGCATAAATCGCCCTATCCAGTAACTAAACAGGTTTTTTTTCTCCTTAAGTTTTATTTATTTAAATAATTTCTACACCCAACATGGGCTCTACACCCAACATGGGATCCCACAACCCCAAGATCAAGAGTCAGATGATTTTCCAAATGAGCCAGCCAGGTGCCTCAGGTTTTTTTGTTTGTGTTTTTTAAGTTTATTTACTTATTTTGAGAGATAGCACAAGCAGGAGAGGGGCAGAGAGAGAGAGAGAGAGAGAGAGAGACAGAGAGAGAGAGAATCCCAAGCAGACTCCACACTGTCAGTGCAGAGCCCAACATAGGGCTCAAACTCATGAACTGTGAGATCATGACCTGAACCAAAATCAAGAGTTGGATGCTTAACTGATGGAGCCACCCAGGCGCCCCCCCCAACAAGTTTTTTTATTTTAAACTACCCCCCCCACCCCCCACATCTCCTACTCCCACCCTCAGAGAAGTACAAAAGGCAGAGGTTTCGCACAAAGGACCTGCAGGGAAAGTCCACCCTTAGGTTCTCCCCTGCACCCATTTCTCTAAGCCTACCTCAAGAGGGTGGCAGGCCAGACCCACTCACACTGAACGACACAAGGGAGGGGAGATTCTTTTCAATATTAAACTCTTTTCCTACATAAGGGGAGAATTCAGTCCTATATTAACTCCTCTAACTTGCAATTTCTCCTTCGGATACCGAAGAAAGTCCCCCTGTTTCCCGGATACCGAGAACTGCCCAGATGGCTGCAGACCAGAGTGACAACACAGCACTTGAGGTAAGTGACTGTGGAGATAGCTTGCTCACTGAAGCAGCAAGGGGAGGCACTGTGTTCACTGGAAAGGGAACTGTGTAAACACGAGCGGCCATATGGCCCGGACTCTAGAGAAATAAGGTAAGAGGAACAGAGAAAAGGCAGAGCAAGTGGGACCCCCCTCGTGCTGGGCCCTCTGAGAAACTTTCCAAAACTCACTCACACTAGTGCTGCTCCAGCTGAATGAGGATGGGTCAGATCCCCAGCATGGAGGGGGGCTAAGCAGGAGAGCAGAAAGTAGGTGCCACATACAACTCTGTGACTCTGAGAGGATATCCACAGGAAGGGGAATAACTAGCCCCTTGTGCTTGTTCAAGCCCAGATGGCAACCCAAAGGAATGAATATCAAAGGAGTCCTCTGGGCTTTCAGCCCATCTTGAAGCAGGCCTGAGCAGAGGCAAGGTGGCATTCCCCTCCGCTGTCACGGTCCACCATCATCCCAGCCTGTCCGGTCTACTCACCACCACAATACATGCTGTGTATATTCCCAGCTCTGCCCTTTAAGCGGCAGAACTGTCATGTGAAGAGGTCGCAGACTGGGGTTGAATCCCAGCTCTGCTTCTTAATTTTTTTTTTAACATTTACCTATTATTAAGAGACAGAGAGAGACAGAGCATGAGCAGGGGAGGGGCAGAGAGAGACGGAGACAGAATCTGAAGCAGGCTCCAGGCTCCGAGCTGTCAGCATAGAGCCTGACGCAGGGCTTGAACTTACAAACTGCGAGATCATGACCTGAGCCTAAGTCGGAAACCGACTGAGCTACCCAGGCACCCCTCCCAGCTTTGCTTCTTACCTGTTATGGGACTTCGGCCTCTCCAAGCCTCATTTAAAAATGATAATCGTGTAACCGATTTCATGCAGTTGTGACGAGGATTGAATGAGATAACCCATAAGTGTCTGCTCTGTAGCTGCCTTCCATCTTCTCCTTTCCCTACCGGTCCCTGCCTCTTCATGCCACCTGAAGGCCCTGTCTCTAGGATGCCTCCCCTGGCCACCCAGGCCAGAGCAATACTCTTCCGCTAGACCTCCAGCTTCCAGCACCTGCAGCCCTCATATGGAGCTTCTACCCTAAGGAGCTCGCCCTCTTTTCGTGGGCATGTATCTTAACTTTTAACATAGTTTATGACTTAGTGACCATACATTCTGTTATTCAAATGGGGACACTTGTGAGGATAAAAAAGGGTGCAATAAATGGTTACATCTGAATAAACTAAACTGTCCTGGGCTGCCCAACTTATAAGGCACCCTTCTCTTCATCTAGGAGGAGCGTGTGTATCTCTTAACCCTCCACCTCTCCCCCCCATCCCCCACCAGTTGAAAGCAAAGCCAAACTGCTTTGGTTTTCTGACCATCAGAGGAACAGTTCAGGACAGATATAGCTATACTTAGAGCAGGAGGAAACCTGAGCTGCCAGTGGAAGAAATGAAATCTGAGCACCCCAAGTAAATATAAACTTTTCTTTCTTAAACAGACAAACAAAAACACCCAAAGCTGGTAGTAACAATGACTGTGTCCTGATGTTCTTTGTGGCCTCGTGTGGGGAGAAAGGATAGGCTCTAGGGCTGGCAAAGTCAACCACTTCCCTTCTGAAGCTGAATATGGTCTGACACCTAGTCTACAAAATAGTTAATGAGGGAAGGAAAAAAAGAGCCAGGGATAGAGAAGCCCTCCCAGCACAGAGAATGGTATAGATATTGAGGAAAGGACTGTGCTGTCAGAAGGACAGCTGGCCACTCCTGATTCCTGCCCTATGCATACAGGAGGGCAGACAACACACATTATCCGAAGGCAGCTGGATGGATACCACCTATACTTGAACGCAGCCCCGCCCTGAAGCAAAGGTTTTTATCCACTAGACGTGAAAGATGAGTCACCATGAATACGATATTTAGTTAAACAGGATTTCTTTTAAAATGGAACATCCTAGGGGCACCTGGGTGGCTCAGTCAGTTAAGTGTCTGACTTCGGCTCAGGTCATGATCCCACATCGGGCTCTGTGCTGACAGCTCAGAGCCTGGAGCCTGCTTCGAAGATTCTGTGTCTCCTTCTCTCTCCGCCTCTCCCCCACTCGTGCTATCTCTCTGTCTCTGTCTCTCTCAAAAACAAATAAACACTAAAAATAAATAAATAAAATGGAACATCTTACTATCGTTGTGGCAGAGGCTGTAGAAAATTTCTCTGGTTATCAGGGGTGCTTGGGTGGCTCAGTCGGCTGATGCCCTTCAGTGCCGAGTCTTAATTTCTACTCAGGTCATGATCCCAGGGTCATGGGATCCAGCCCCACGTCAGGCTCCATGCTGAGTGTGGAACCTGCTTGAGATTTTGTCTCTTTTTCTCTTTCCTTCAGCCTCCTCCCCTGCTCAAGTACACATTCTCTCTCTCTCTCTCTCTCTCTCTCTCTCTCTCTCTCTCTCAAATAAAAAAAATATATATTAAAAAAATTTCTCTGGTATCAAATAACAAAAATAAATCAATAGGGGAACTGGCCGGTTAAACGCTGTCTCTATCCTATGTAAAAGTCAAGCATTCACATTTCCCTAAAAGTTATACCAAAGCTTAACAGAAACACTCAAACCTAATAGAGTCTGTCTAAATCATGTATCTCTTTACACAAGAAATCATGGTGCAGCTTCTGGGGAATTAGATGGGGAGAAGATAAACGATCTTTTTCATTTCGTATCTTTTTTGTATTTAAATCTTTTCACAGTGTACATTTACTACTTCTATAATTAAAAACAATCTAGTATTTATTTATTTTAAGTTTATTTATTTTGAGAGAGAGAGAGCACTAGCAGGGGAAGAGCAGAG
The DNA here is from genome assembly GCF_018350175.1 of Felis catus. NCBI lineage: Eukaryota > Metazoa > Chordata > Mammalia > Carnivora > Felidae > Felis > Felis catus. The sequence goes on along the minus strand of NC_058375.1, from coordinate 105,640,447 downwards.
AAAGAGGGAGAGAGACATTCCCAAGCAGGCTCTGCTGACCACGTGGAGCCTGATGCAGGGCTTGATCTCACCAACTGTGAAATCATGACCTGAGCCAAAATCAAGAATCGGATGCTTAACTAACTGAGCCACCCAAATACCCCTCTAGTATTTATTTTTACTTTTTTTTTTTTTTAATTTTTTTTCAACGTTTTTTATTTATTTTTGGGACAGAGAGAGACAGAGCATGAACGGGGGAGGGGCAGAGAGAGAGGGAGACACAGAATCGGAAACAGGCTCCAGGCTCCGAGCCATCAGCCCAGAGCCTGATGCGGGGCTCGAACTCACGGACCACGAGATCGTGACCTGGCTGAAGTCGGACGCTTAACCGACTGCGCCACCCAGGCGCCCCTATTTTTACTTTTTTAAAGTAAGTGATATGCCCAACGTGGGGCTTGAACTCATGATCCTGAGATCAGGAGTCACATGCTCTACTGACTAAACCAGCCTGGCACCCTATAAATTAAAAGCAATCTACATTGTTGGCAACCACCCGTATGTCCTGTCACCAGTTCCTCCACTAAGATTCCTAGAGTCTGATTTTCTCATTTCTTCCAGCCCCGGCTAGGCTGTGTGATAATAAGAACTCTAAGATACAACTTCACCTTCACAAGTTCACAAGTTTGGAAAAATAAAGATCTAGATCTTGCTTCTTGGGGCATGAATGCAGGCAGAGAAAACTCAGGATACCAGCAATACTGGAAAAATCCAGTGTTTTTCAGCTTCATACTGCTGTAGGAGATATACTGTTAACCTGGGGGGACTCTGGAGTGAAGACGACTTAGGATAGATGCATGCAATGAAAGGCTATTTGGTGAGGTTTCAGATCTAAGGGCTCTTTACCAAGTGGTAGAAAGGAGACCTGTCATTTGGGTTCTCCGGGGGGGGGGGGGGGGTTCCAACTGCATAGCACTTGGAACAGTGCCACAAAGATTCTACATTAGTCCTCCAATGAGCTCCCTATGGTGCAAATCAGATGTAACCTAATGAATTGGTTCCAAACTGTCCTACACATTAGGTCAACTTTCCCAAAGTTTGTATTTCACAAGGAAAAATTTGGTGCAATTGGTATTAAAATTGTCCTTTGTCACCTATACTTCAGGTGAGGACATTCATTTATGCCAGAAGCCGAATCTGCAAAAGGAAAGAGGTGACTTTAAGGATTTGTTAAAGACTAGAATCTGTCGCCCAAGGGAATCTGCAGAGTTTAAAGATACCTCAAAATAAAGATACTTCAAAAGGAAAGCATAGTCAACCATCTGTCTAGGTCTCCACAGGGGCAGTGTCACTTGAGGTAGCAGGGGCCAAGGGACCTCTTCCAGCCTCTGTCTGGTCAGCTTTATGCTGCTAACTGGGAGTAGCAGCCTAATGTGCATGACCGGTCAGCATGGCTGGGAGATTCCAACCAGCTCAGGGCACCGTAAATAAGCCACAAAGCATTCAGAAATCAAGCTTATAGTTTTGATTCCAAACACACTTTGGGCTTATCCCTTCCTGGCGAGGGATTCTTATGTAATTTACATGTGGGTTAAGGCCAAAGAAGAAAACTGAAGGCAAAGGAATGCAAGTTTTGGGTCAACAACTGATACGCCTGCAGTACTGAGCATGTTTAGCTTAAAACCAGATTTAAAGTAAAACACCATGACCACCTCAAATCTAGAATGAGTTCGGCCCGCCAGACAAAAACAGCCCTTCTGAGGCAATAAGGCTGTGGACACTGGTTCCCTCCTACCCCCGGGGCTCACAGGGAGGCCAATGGGCCAAGGAGGCCCTGCGAGCGGAGAACTGAAAGAGGGGCGGGGAGAAAGGGATAAATACACCCCGCGGGGCACGACTGGCGGCACCACAGTCCTTCACCTTTTGACGGAGCTGACCCAGGCGACAGCGAGCAGAGGCTCAGAGGCAGTTCCCAGACCCACGATTCCCCCTCCCAGCTCTTGGGGAAACCCCAAAGGCAGGAGCCAAAAACGGGGAGACTGAGCAGCATTCCCCCGAGCTAGATTCTCGTTCCTCACTCCTCCGGCCCCAAGACTGATCTGATCCCAAGCCCCCTCCCAATTCTGTGCTCCTTCCCCACACACCCTCGGGGGTCCCCAGATCCCACATCTTCGTTCTTCCTGGACCTCATACTCCATTCCTTACAGTCACAGACCGGGATCCGTTACCTGCAGAGCGGCTCGACAACCCTGCAGGTAGTCCTCCATGGCGAAGTCCCAAGGTATGCCACCGCCCCTGGCCGTGGAGACGTTACCAGGCGAATGCTCCCCGCCTCGGACTCAGGGGCTTGGGGCGAAAGTCAGGAGGCGGGACTCGAACCCGCCACACAGCGATTCGGCCCCAACCCCGGAGGAAGTGCGTAATCCGACACTCCTGGAGTCCGACGTCGCCCCGCCCCCAGCGGCGGAGGCGGAGCTCTGCGCCCAGAGACTCACGGGACCCCTTCCCGGAGGGGCGAAGTGGGCCGTGGCGCAGGGCGTGCTGGGAAACGTAGTTCAGAAGCTCCGAAATGGCCACAAGAATCGAAGGAAGGCGAGTTTTCCGAGATTACTCATTTGACAGAGAAATGTATATGTGTCAGTGTGACCTATATTTGTCGCATCTGAACTTCCCCTCTCGACTCAGGCTAAGTATAGCATCTTTCCATACATTACATGGAGCATCTGGTTGACGTCTTAAATTATACATGGCAAAAACAGCTCTTAGTCTTCCTTTCTCGAATTCTCCTCTTCACCAAACTGACCCTTTGCCACCAATTTTCTGATTGTCCGTGTTATTAAAACAATAGAATAATCTTTGACATCTCTTTTTAATACCTACTACGGTATCTTGCCAACTCCTGCTGCTTTACAACTTGGTGGCCTGTTTTTTTCTATAGCCTCAGCAAACGTCTCCTCCTTTTCCTGGACTGTTGTAACCTGGGTTTTTTGCTTCCTGCCTCCCTAATTGTTCAAACTGACGTTTCAGCCTTCAGAGTTGCTTGAAGTTTCATCCTGACACAGCCCTGCCAGTCGAGTTAGGAGAGCCCTTCAGAATGTAGAGCTGGGTTCCAACCTCCCTCAACTGCCACCTTCCAGCTCCACGGTATGCAGACTACTACAAATAAATGTACTCTCATCATCAAATACCCCCTCCTTTATTGATCTATCCCTTTATTTCTTACCGACAGCTTTTCCTGCTGGACCCTCCCTGCCCCCCTAGGAACTGAGAGGAGATGACTGATGAGAAGCTGAGGCCTGTGCTGGGAACAAGGACCAGGGCACAGGGGTATTCATTCGATCTCCTGCTTGCTCAGCTAGTTCTCTCTCTGCTGCCTCTCTTCCCAGAGGCTGGGGAGTCCTCCACACCTTCTGCACCACCAGGAGCACAGCCCAACCAGTTCCATTTCTAGAAAGAAAGAAAGAAAAAAAAAAAAAAAGATACAGTAAGGACTTAGAAAGTAGCAGGATTTTTTAACTTTAAATGAGTAAATATGCAAATGTTATGCTCCGTGGCCCTGCTTCTGTGGATCCAGAGCAAAGGCCCGCCATACCCAGGGAGAAAGCCCAATCCAGCCGGCTGCTGCTGTCCAGCCCTGCTCCTCCCCATGCTCAGCAAGGGCAGTGTTCTTCCCTGTTCTCACCAGAGAGGCACAAGCGCTCCGTCCCTTCCAGCGGCAGGCGGAGGGAAGAGAAAGGGTCTGTTGTTTTCCTCTCCTTGTTTCTCTCTCCCTCACTGCTGATCACCCAGCTGCTGACCAGGTCAGAAAACCCTGATGGAAATTCTTCAGTGCTGGGCAAGCCCCTCCTCCTCCAGGGAGCTCGTCCTTGACTAATATTTTTCTTTGTCCTGATGGGAAAAAAAGAGAGAGAAAGAAAAAAGAAAAACCACAAACTTCCTTTGAAAACCAGCGTGTAGTCTGGGCCTGGAGCGCACGCCCTAGACTCAACAACTCAGGGAACCCGAAGACGCTCTGGGGCGACCTGGGAGCACCTAGGCTGCACCCCAGCCTGCCCCCACCCTTCTCTGGTGACCCCAGTCGTGGGCGTGGGTCCGGAAGTGGCCTCCACCAAGCCGGGACCGCCGCTCATAAACCTGTGTAGACCTGTATAAGCTCTGGCCTTGACAGCTGAAAGGCAGCTGGGACTGTGGCAGCGCCCCTCACTGTAGCTACTTCCCCCATCGAACTGCCACAGCTGGACCCTCCTCCTCAGTCCTGGGACAGCAGCAGCGTCTTTAAGGTAAAAAACTTTGTTTTAACCATTTCCTTTACCTCCCCTCCAACCCCCAGTTCTCTTTTTCCTCTCCAGCTCTGGGGAGGTGACATGGACTCTCCCTCCACTCCTGGTCTCTACAAGTCTGGATTTTGAGAGGAGGTAAGGCAGGAGGGCTATGTAAAAGGGACGAGGCGTGGTCCCTTCGTTTACTTCTTGTAATGAAAACTTCCCCGTCTCTCCTGCAAGCAAATAGACAGGGAATGAGAGGGGCGGTTGACTTATTGGGGGGACAAAATTTTAACCCGGAGTTGCATGAAGATTTGGGTCAGACTGAGAAGGAGATTGCAGTAGGAAGGTTCCTGGGGGTGTGTATGGCTTATTGAAGCTACCCACCCATATTATATGTTTCTTGCAACTTTTGACTATTTACTGCCACTGCGAGGGAGGGGCCAGGGCTATTTTAACTCCCTCACCCACCACCAGAGGATAATTCCAGCAGGAGAGAATGTGTGGGACTTAGAAAAGAGGAAAATAATGAAATCCTGGTTTGTTTGAGTGCCCTCCCTCTCCTCCTTTCCTGTTCAGACATACTCCGTGCCCGCCCCACCAGGAGCTCACCTTGTAGCGTAGAAATCCTTCATTCCGTCTCCTGCCCCTCCACTTAAGACTTAGCTTGCTTAGCTTTGCCCAATTTGTCTGGGACTCAGCTCCCTGTGGTGTCCAGCTCCTGGTTTCCTTTGGCTCATTCCCCTCACCAGCTAGCTGCCCAGCCCCCACTGAATTATTGATCATTTCTGGCATTGGACAGAAAAGATAAGAAACAAACGCTGCTTTTCTCCAAGCTCTTTTAACTTTCCCAGGCTCTGGTTTCTGCTTCCAAGGCTCAACCTAAGTGTCATTTGGGAGGGGAGGAAAAAACGAGAGAGAAAAAACAGTGTAAGGTGTGCAGGCAATTTTTGCTAGTCTGATTCTAAATTAACAACATGTAATGAGATGCAGCTAGCACGAATTCGATTTGAATCAGGAGTATCAATTTGGGTGACTAGACTCCTTTTGGTAACTTTTACGTCTTTCAACTTCATGTCTCAGACCTTTACCTAGCCCTGAATTCCTGCCGCTTTACAAGAAGGAAGCATAGTGTCAGGTTAGGAGGGAGCTGGAGAAAAGACAAGATTTCTAACAAGTCTTAAGCTCTCCCCTTTTCTTACTGTGAGTGAGGGGCAGAGGGGAGCTAAGAGATTGAAGGGAGATGTTTTCCAGGGGACAGCGTTTGTGGCTTTTTATATATTTTTTTGCCATCCACAGCCTTAATTAAATGTCTGTGCTAGAATTGATGCTTAGTGCTGATAGAGAGCAGGTTAAACAGGCCCAGGGTTTATATCTAAAACAATCTACATGGGAATAGGAAGAACATGTACACAGGAAGATGAATGTAAGGGGGATATTTCCTTTTTTTTTTTTTTAAGTTTTAATTTTTTAACAGATTTTTAAAAAATGTTTAATTATTTTGGAGAGACAGAGTGAGAGTGGGGGAGGGCAGAGAGAGAGGGAGACACAGAATCCGAAGCAGGCTCCAGCACAGAGCCCGACACGGGGCTTGAACTCATGAACTGAGAGGTCATGGCCTGAGCCGAGGTCTGCCGCTTGGCCGACTGAGCCACCCAGGCGCCCCCTTTAAGTTTTAGTTTTAATTCCAGTTAATTAACAGTGTTATATTAGTTTTAGGTGTACAATATAATGTTTCAACACTTCTGTACATGACCCTGTGCTTGTTACGAGGGAATATTTCTTATGTAAGTCAATAAAAAGCATTTCACATTCCATAATATATGAAGAGTGGGCAAGAGAGTATCTCCAGGTTTAGGTGATTGGGGAGCAGAGAGGAACTGAGAAACTGGCTATGCCGACTACAGCTGTTGAGAGTGTACTGACAGAATTTGTGGGGCAGTGGTTTTTTGTGCTGGAATCTGAAGTTGCCTATCAGAACCTGTCTCTGATTCAAGTACACATGGCCTACATTTCCCCTCTCTGGCTTACAGGAAGCCCCTCCCAAGACCTTTTTGCTGCAGTTTGGGATTGTGTAAAGTTCAGTAGAGTCCTTGGAGGAGAAAGACTTCTTTCTCACTGGTATTTCATCTTTTAGGGGATGATTCTGTCTGTCTGTATCTCCACTTTTCACCCCAAGCACTCTGTGATTGTTAATCTTTTCACCCTTGGGATGAAGCAAAGAGAAGGTAGCTCTAAGGATATAAGCAGCCTGTGTGTGCTCTGGATGATCCATGAACAGCCAGGGAGTGGGGTTTGGTGTAGGGGAGAGGAATTACCACCCTCCTGGCTGTGTTGGGGGTTACCAACTTGACACCATTACAGGGTGAGCTAAAGATCACTGTATTAATAACCATTAGTACAGATGACCCTTGAACAATGCAGGGGTTAGGGACACTGACCATTCATGCATTTGAAAATCTGGGGTGCCTGGGTGGCTCCATTGGTTAAGCGTCTGACTTCAGCTCAGGTTATGATTTCATGGTCCGTGAGTTCGAGCCCTGCGTCAGGCTCTGTGCTCAGCTTAGAGCCTGGAGCCTGCTTCGGATTTTGTGTCTCCCTTTCTCTCTCTGTCCCTCCCCCACTCACACTCTGTCTCTCAAAAATTAATAAATATTTTAAAAAATTAAAAAAAAAAAAAGAAAACCTGTGTATAACTTTTGACTCCCCCCAAACTGAACTAACAGCCTAACGTTGACTGGAAACCTTACCAATAACATAAGCAGTCAATTGGCACATATTTTTTATGTTATATGTATTATATACTATATTCTTACAATAAAATAAGCTAAAGAAAAGAAAACGTTATTAAGAAAGTCGTAAAGGGGGTGTCTAGGTGGCTCAGTTGGTTGAGTGTTGGGCTCTTGATTTCGGCTTGAGTTGTAGTCTCCCAGTTCATGGGGTCAAGCCCTGAGTGGCGCTCTGGGCTAGGCACAGAGTCTGTGTGGGGTTCTGTCTCCCTTTCTCCCTGTCCCTCCACCACCCCTCAAAATAAATAAATAAGAGTAAAAAAAAATATGGAAACTAATGTAAATTGTGTGTCAACTATACTTCAACAACAAAAAGAAAATCATAAGGAAAATACATTTACTGTACTGTTCACGTATTTACTGAAAAAAATCCACATATGGTGGGTCTGCTCAGTTGAAATCCCGTGCGGTTGAAAACAGTGTTGTTCAAGGCTCAGCTGGACAGTTTTAACATTTCTTTCTCCATCTCTTTCCTTTCTTTCTGCCTTTACTTTCCCTTTCTCTCCATCCTTTTTCCATTCCTTGTCCGTATCATTTCAGGAAAGTTGACTCCATCCAATGATTTCAATCCTGCTGAAATCCTTCCTCCCAGCCTGAAAGCCCTGTATCCTCATTGGTCCCATGTGGTCACATTAAGTTAGGGGTGACAAGAGCTCAGGCTGGGGCCCTTCTGCTTCCCCAGCTAAGTAAGAAAGACACATACTCCCCATAGCCAGGAGTGACTGTACAGACACTGTCCAGGCTTCCACACTGTATTCCTTTAACAAGACTTTTCTGGGTCCATTTGCTTTCCAGCCCAATGACTTCCTCCTTATTGGATTGGTCTCTTTTTCACATACCAAGCCTAGATTAGGCAACTCCTAGAGGGCAGGAAAATCCTTTGGTGACTCTCAGTTGACCTCTTCTGACCATGGAACACCATCAACCTGGGCATCCAGCCTCTGGTAGGATTATAGAAGCAGTCAGCCCTGAAAACCGTGAGGTCCTGTCACAACCAGATGTGCACCCCCAGGACAAGGATGCCGGAGATGCTGATGGGGCAGCTAGAGAACAGGAGACGGTAGACCAAACTTCGCCGCTGGCCCAGGGCCAGGATAACCTTGAGTCACCTGCACCTAATGCTAGTTCAATCCAACTGGGGCCAGCCCACGGGACACAGCCTGAGGCAGAGACAGGAGGGGCGTGCTCCAGACCCCAGGAGCTTCCCCAGCCCCCCAGGGCCCGACAGCCGGAGGTAGATTTCTACTGTGTAAAGTGGATCTCCTGGAAGGGAGAACGGACACCCATCATCACCCAGAGCACTAACGGCCCTTGCCCTCTCCTGGCCATCATGAACATCCTCTTTCTTCAGTGGAAGGTAAGAGAGGGTCCGGATGGGGGCTTAGACATTGCTGGGGAGAGTACTCTTCCCTGATCCATCTCCTCGATCATCCCGATCTCCTCAAACCTGGCAACACGTTCCAGATTATTCTCCATAGTTTTCCAGCTTGAACAAATGAGAAGATATTCACAAAAACAAGACAAAACGAAACAAGTTTCTGCCTTGCTCTTGTATTTTCTTTTTTTTTTTAATTTTTTTTTTCAACGTTTTTATTTATTTTTGGGACAGAGAGAGACAGAGCATGAACGGGGGAGGGGCAGAGAGAGAGGGAGACACAGAATTGGAAACAGGCTCCGAGCCATCAGCCCAGAGCCATCAGCCCAGAGCCATCAGCCCAGAGCCTGATGTGGGGCTCGAACTCACGGACCGCGAGATCGTGACCTGGCTGAAGTCGGACGCTTAACCGACTGCGCCACCCAGGCGCCCCTGCTCTTGTATTTTCTATTGTCTAGCAAATGGGAATGTCTTCATATGCATTCCCTCACTCCAGTTACAAGCCTTTTTTCCCACGACTCCCTCCCCTTCCCCCAGTCCTTCTATGTATTTCTGCGTCAGTGCTCTGTGAAGGAAAATACACACATGGCTAACCCTTTGGTGACCCCTTCTGCCTCCAGGTGAAGCTGTCCCCTCAGAAGGAAGTGATCACATCAGATGAGCTCATGGCCCATCTTGGTGAGTGCCTAAGCCTTGGGGAGGTTCAAGAGCTATCCACTCAGAAATCCAGAATAGGAAGGGACTGCCCATTTGGGGCTCAGAGTAGCAGGGAAGGTGAAGGTGTACAGGGCGTCTCTGCAGGGCTGGGGAATGAAAAGCAAAAATCAAGGTGTCAGGAGCTTGGGATCATAACCCTACTTTGCCCTGAGCAACCTGGGATTGTAACCCTACTTTGCCCTGAACTTTCACACGTGACCTTGGGTGAACTCTTCATCTTTGTGAGTCTCTCTTTTCCTTGAGAAGTGAGAGGTCTGGATTAGATTCTAAGGCTGTTTCCAGCTCTGAAAATCTGTGGTCCATGACCATTCTCTAGGAGAAGAGGAAGTAGGTTTTGGGGAAATTGGGGTAAGCTGAAAAGGGACCCTGTCTTATAGGAGACTGCCTCCTGTCCATCAAGCCCCAGGAGAAGTCAGAGGGACTTCAGCTGAACTTTCAGCAGGTGAGGCAAAGGTCTGCAGACGTGGGGATTTGCAGGTTCATGAGGGGACACTGAGGCTAGGAAGAGAGGCCTTTCTTCTGTTTCTCAAGAAGGGCCCTTAAACTATGATTTCTGTCTGTGTTTCTTTTTTATTTCTTTCTGGAGGAGGAGGGTATATCTTTGTCCTAGAAAATATGTTCCTTTATACAAGATAAAGACTGGATGAGGCAAAAGAGGAATGGAGTAGCCTGGAAGCGAACCAGGGAGAAAAAGCAACAATTTTATTATTTTTATTTCTGGAACTAGGTGTCGGGAGAGGGGAGGCTAGACTAGCCATTATTGTCTTCTTGTTTTCTGCCAGCTTTATTGAGATATAACTGACTTATAACATTGCGTAAGGTGAAGATTATATCTACCATGTTGATGTGACATAGTCATCATTTTCTTTCCTAACCCCAGAACGTGGACGATGCAATGACAGTGTTGCCTAAACTGGCCACAGGTCTGGACGTCAATGTGCGATTCACAGGGGTCTCTGATTTTGAGTATACTCCTGAGTGCAGTGTCTTTGACCTCCTAGGCATACCTCTGTACCACGGCTGGCTGGTCGATCCACAGGTGAGGGTGAGATGGCCCAAATGAGGCTCCTATCCAGCTCAAGCTGACAGAGGAACAGCATTTTGTGGGGTGGGTGTTGGGGAGTTAGGAATTAGATTGGCTTGAGAAGAGAATAGGCTTTAAAAGCTGGACCCAGTGCAGAATTCCTTGAATTTTAACCTTTCTGGGGAGAGGGGTAACACTCAAATACGGGCAGACCACACGCACGGAGGTCCGTTCTTTGGGTACAGAAAATGTCAAGACTCTTTGGTTACAGGGTTGTGATCCTTTCGGGCTTGCTTCATTTCCTTCCTCAAAAGATCTTAATTGTCTTGGTACCACCCCGCCCCACTGCCCACGCAGAGTCCTGAGGCTGTGAGCGCAGTTGGGAAGCTGAGTTACAACCAGCTGGTAGAGAAGATTATCACCTGCAAACACTCTAGTGACACCAACCTTGTGACAGAAGGTAACAGCCCTGCCTTCTCTCCTGCGGATCTTAGTGGAGGGAAGGACTCTTAGTGGAGGGAAGGACGGCTGCTTCAGTTTATTGTTTATTGTCTGCCTCCCCCACCAAGTCCCCCTAGAATAAACACCCCACGAGAGAGAATCTGGGGAACTGTCGGTTGCGTAAAGTACCCAGCGTGCTGCCTGGCACAAAGTACAGGCACAAGGAACTACCCGTTGGGTGAATGAATACCGCCAGGCCCCAAGGGATTTCAGAAGGTGGGACCATCCCTAGGGCTTTATTTTTTTTTTTAATTAAAAACAATTGTTTTAATGTTTATTTATTTTTGACAGACACAGAGCAGGAGTGGGGAAGGGGCAGAGAGAGAGAGGGAGACACAGAATCCGAAGCAGGCTCCAGGCTCTGAGCTGTCAGCACAGAGCCCGATGCGGGCTTCAACTCACAAACCATGAGATCATGACCTGAGCCAAAGTCGGTCGCTCAACCAACTGAGCCACCCAGGTGCCCCTCATCCCTAGGGCTTTTGACAGGGATTCTATGAATGATCCTTCCTCCTGTTGTGGATTTTGGATTTAAGTCAAGCCTCTTGCCCCGCAATTTTGTGCCCTTCCTTCCGGCAGGCCTGATCGCAGAGCAGTTCCTGGAGACCACTGCAGCACAGCTGACCTACCATGGACTGTGTGAGCTCACAGCCGCTGCCAAGGAGGGTGAACTTAGCGTCTTTTTCCGAAACAACCACTTTAGCACCATGACAAAGCACAAGGTAAGGAGGCTTTGGGGATGGGGGCTGGGGGGGTGGCGTCCTGTCACTGCCCCGTGGCTTTTTCTTCCTGGTCAGTGTTTCAGACAGGAGAGGGTAGATTGAGTTCAGGTAACAAACAAGCCCTGAAATCCCTGTGGTTTCCTACAACAAAGGTTTATTTCTCATGCGTGCCACGTGGCCATTGCAGATTGGCTGCAGTTCTGGCCTATGTCCTCTGTGCTCTTGGACCCAGGTTGACAAAACAGCTTTAATCTGGAATATGAGAGGGAAAAGAGAGAGAGGGACACCACGCACTCACTTTTAATGCCTCTGCCTCGAGATGACGTGTATCATTTCTGCTAACGTCTCACTGGCCAGAGCAAGCCAGAAGGAATAAGCCTGTCGTCAGTGGAACAGGAAATCGCTCCCAGGAAGGGAATGGAATTAAACGGAAGAGGGAAAGGTCTTTGGCTCTCAAAGGATTTATCCTCAGAGCCATCAGGCGAGCCCAGAGAACCATGGGAAGCAGGGTAGGAAGCAGCATCTTGTGTGGGACCCGTAGCCCTGAGGACTCAGGCTGGACCACAGCAATCGCCATACTTACTTACCCCAGCTGACCATATGCTCAGACATCCCTTCCTTCTCCCCACGGCCACACGTATTTGTCAAAGACACACATGCCCGTGCTGACAGGTGGCAGCCAGCACACCAGATGACTCAAATGGTCCCTGCATCCCAGGTGATTTCTTGCTATCACATTGCCTCTGTGTCACCTATCCCACCAACGAGCTTTGTCCTCTTCTTTGCAGAGTCACTTGTACCTGCTGGTCACCGACCAGGGCTTCCTGCAGGAGGAGCAGGTGGTATGGGAGAGCCTGCACAACGTGGATGGGGACAGCTGCTTCTGCAACTCGGACTTCCACCTGAGTCACTCCCTTGGCAAGGGACCTGGAGCGGGAGGTGGGAACGGCTCCCCCGAACAGCAGCGGCTCGTAGACCAGGTGTGTGGGGCCTCCAGGAGGGTGCAGGGAGCACGGCTGCCTCGGAGCTCTTTGCTGCAGGCAGGGCATGCGTTTGGTCATCTAGAGATCATGACACATGACAGCTGTGCCCCTTTACTGTTAACTTCGGACTGCCTCCATGCCTGGAGTGTCACCACACACAATGTGCTTGTCTGTGTGTTCTGCTCTGGAGGAGGAGCTGGAGAATTTGAAGGAGAAGAAAAACGGGTCTTGGGGGGCTGGGGGGGGCTCAGTCGGTTAAGCGTCTGACTTCAGCTCAGGTCAAGATCTCATGGTTCGTGGGTTCAAGCTCTGCATCAGGCTCTGTGCTGACTGACAGCTCAGAGCCTGGAGACTGCTTGGGATTCTGTGTCTCCCTCTCTCTCTGCCCCTCCCCTGCTCGTGCTCTGTCTCTGTCTCTCAAAAATAAACATTTTTAAAAAAAGAAAGAAAAATGGGTTTGGAAACATAAAGCTGGCCTGAATGTCCCCCAGGCCCCAGCCCACCTCACCGCTCTTGTTCTGTCACGACTCTCTCTAGGACTACCTAATCGCCTTGTCCCTGCAGCAGCAACCACAAGGCACGTTGGGTCTTAGTGACTTGGAACTGGCCCAGCAGCTTCAGCAAGAGGAGTACCAGCAGCAGCCAGCAGTCCAGCCTGCACCAGGGCGGGCCTCCCCACAGGTGAGCAGTCACTGCCTAGGGGCCTTCCCACTGGCCCAGAGCTGTGCCCTGCTCCTCGGCATCCGGACACTTGTCATTGCTAGTCCTGCAATGGTCTCTTCAAGGTGTCTCTCTCCCCTGGGTCCCATCTTATCTTTCTCTCCCCACTGCCAAAGCAGGCTCCAGGCTCTGAGCTGTCAGCACAGAGCCTGATGCAGGGCTCAAACCCGCGAAACGTGAGAGTGTGACCTGAGCCAAAGTCGGATGCCTGACTGACTGAGCCCCCACTTCCATCTAGAGCCTTTGTCCTTGTGCTCTTCTGAGCTGGTGGGTGACCCACTGTTCAATCCCATACAGGGGAGAGGAGCCACGTCGGGACGTCCAGCCGGGGAGCGTCGGCAGAGGCCGAAGCAAGAGTCAGACTGTGTCCTGCTGTAGCTCTGCCCAAGGCTGGGCCTGCCCTGCCTCCTCTTTCAGAGGCCATGGCTCTTCTGCTTGCTTCCCCAGCTCAACTCCTGAGATACGCAGGGTAACTTATTTATGGACTGGTGGGGATCCCAGCAGGCAGTGAACGCCAAGGTCCTGCCCTTATGTGCTGCCACCTTCTCTGCCTCCAGGTCATCCAGGGCAACATTGGGGGTGGTGGGGGTGAGGCTTTCTGGTTCCCAGATCCCCTTCCCCGGAGTAGTCATACTAATATACACACTCAGGCTCCAGGGTGAGGGCTCCGTCTAGAATGTGTCTAGAATGCGTCTCCCCTGCTTCCCACCCCTGACTGGCTGGGTCTCCCTGGGGATCCTGCAGGCCTGTCTCCCATTGTTTCAGGGTTTGATTTGGGTTTCTATCTCTGTTATTTGTAATGCCTTCCTAAGGTTTGGAAATAAAACTTCTTTCCTGAGATCTGTTGTTTGCCTTGCCCTGCAGCAGTCAGGTTAAGTATTTGACCCAATTAAGGAATGCAAAAAGGTGGGGTGGGTGGGGTAAAGAGGTGTGGGGCGGGGTGGGGGTGGGGGGGTGGCGTGTGCTTTGCTTGTCATTTCTAATAGGGCCAGCAGGGGGAACCAAAGCCTGGTTTTTTTGTTTCTTTTTTTTGTTTCTGTTTATCTTTCTTTGATAGATCTTCAATGGGAATCCAGTTTGGGAGGTGGGTTTCCAAGTCCCTGCTTTGGACAGATGCAATTTGGGGGTTGTGCTCCCTTAACATAAGACTTTCCAGGCGGGAGAGGGCAGCGCGATCAGATGGTTCTTTGCTACTTCTGACCATTTCTGACCTCGTTCTGGCTCCTGTTTCTGTTTCTTTGCCTGAAATTTCCTGGGGAAGAGAGAATAATGGGGGGAAGGGGGGACCTTGAGGGGAGGGGCTTATTGCTTACTGCAGCACTGGAGTGTCAAACAGGATCCCTGTTGCATATGCAAGTGCACATCAAAGGCACCTCCAACTTCAAGACCTCCTCCCAGCCCATGTCCTGCTCCACCCAAACTCTAATCAGGGCACACAAACAACAGCGAGGTTTGCCAAAAGAATTCAAGAATCAGTGAGATGTTCTGGCCAGGGTACTGGAAGGATGAATAGGGCAGAAACCATCAAAGAGATGTCTATACCCAGGACAGAGCTAGGGGACCCACATATAGACCTCACTTTGAGATGAAGAAATTAAGGGACTTGAAAGAAACTTCAAATTCTAGCCTCCACAAGAAGCTGGAGCATGTGGTGTTCAGTGAGGGGTTATCTTATTTGGAGCCCAGTTGGTTTCCTGCAGGCCCAGCCAAACATGGGGATCTCATATCCTTGAATGTCTGTGGTGGGGCAGGGAGGGCAGGGAGGTCTCAAAGGTCTTCAGCCCTGCACAGGGCTAGTAGGGCAGACCGGCAGTCCCCTTTCACTGCATCCTGTAGACAAGAGAGTCAAGTGTTAGAATGACCCCACTGCCACCATGGCCCAGGCACTCTGTTTCCTCCCTTGTGCTGGCCCACAACTATCTGATGTCAAGATTTCTGTACTAAAATAACCAAAGACTCATGAGTTCTCCAAGGGCGTAAATACACTCTGCCGTGTGCAGTGAGGGCAGAGTGGCAGTGAGGGGCGAAGCTCTGAGGCTCCAGGTCAAGAACTAGCCAAGTCTCACCTGGAGAGAAGAGTAGAGGGACTTCCCAAACTTCTTTTTGAACTCAGCTCGGATGCTTAAAAGGTCAGTCTCACTTCGAGAGATAAGGATGCGCATCAGGACTTGATAATTGGGCCCCATGTCCTGGTAGAGAGTGAAACAGAATGGAGAGAGGTTGGTAGTAAGATTCTCACAGAGCAGAGACTGGACGGCAAGGTAAATTACTCTAGAAAGGGGAAGCAAGGTATGAGTGCAGGGAAAAGAGACGTGTGCATTATTTAGGAGCAAAATTTGTCTCTTTGTCCATCCTCGTGGAAGATGATGCAGCAGGAAAGAGGAGTCTCTGGGAGCAGTTGGGGTAGGTGTTGTTCTGGCCGTGTACCCACCGTTCCTGGCCAGGCCTCTAGCTTAGAGTCTCATTCCTCAAGAGTTCAGTGGTGAGCAGCCCCAAAGGCACGGACAAAAAAAAAAAAAAAAAAAAAAAATCAGAAGCTGCAGGGGAGCAGGGCCATGGAGAAGGTCCTGAGCCGCCAGGACTCCCAGGAGCAGGGCCTGACCACACAGGTCCCGGATTCCTCGTTCCTTAGTTTCAGCACCAGATTGAAATGGTTTCTCATTCGATTCGCGTGCAGCATTTTCTTCTCCATCTGTGGAACTGGATTGCTGTGGTTTCCTGGTGGCATAAAGCTTTTTGCAGCGTTTTACACCCTTGGAAGTATTGGTGCATTAGCTGGTACGTGCTTTATTTATTAAAAAAATTTTTTTTAATGTTTATTTATTTTTGAGAGACAGAGACAGAGTGTAGTGGGGGAGGGCAGAGAGAGAGGGAGACACAGAATCTGAAGCAGGCTCCAGGCTCTGAGCTGTCAGCATAGAGCCCGATGTGGGGCTTGAACTCACAAGCCATGAGATGGTGACCTGAGCTAAAGTCAGACACTTAACCAACTGAGCCACCCAGGCGCCCAACCCCCCTTTTTTTCTAATTTTTTCCCAATATCTTTTTTTTTAACTTTAAATGTGAAAGTTTTTACTTTAAGCTAAAAATTGCTTATTATATGTAATAAGTATTTGTATTTTATGTAACAAAATACATATAAAGTAATAAAATCCATATAATTGTATTATATGTGCTATTATATGTAATAAAAAATAACATATAAATCTTTATAATTTTGAAATAAACCCAGACTTGGAAAAATGAAAAATATAAAAATATAAAAAGGATAGGAAAGACTTGCTACCTATAAAGACTTACAGCATGAAAGCCAGGAACTTTATAACTTCCAATTTAGTGAATGTCCAAGGAGCATATACCCAGCCTATCCCCAAACTGAATTGATGGGGTTCTGATAGGGAGCAGGGTCATGTGCCTTCCGGTTTGAATCCTGACCTCCCAGGGCCACCTCACATCCTCATCTGTATCTATCAGTTTCTTCTGGTTGGACCCCTGGGGTTCAGCATCATTCTCTTCCTCCTAAACCTGTGCCAAGCCTCCTGCCTTTTGGTTAAAGAAGGTAATGGAGGATTCTGTTTAGAAATAACAGAGGTACAATACAGTATCAAATTGAATTATAACTGATTATAATAAATGTGTAACCATGACAGATTTCTAAATAAAAAATGTGCACTGGTACGGTCACTATTTCCTATGAGCCCCTTTCCCAGAGTTTCCTGTTGCTTGACTCATAAGACCCTTCCCAGAACTGCCTGACACCCATACTTATGGCATCAACACAGATCATAAGTTCCCATGAAAAAAATAGAAAGGAAAATGAGGAAGTAACAACAGGATGCCATATTTCATCTGGACTCATGATCTCATTGTCAGTGTGCCTAGTAGCTACTTTATCTTAAATTTCATATATCACCAATTTTGTATTATGATAAAGGATTGTGTTTTTTCTTTTCTTTTTAATGTTGATTTATTTATTTTTGAGAGACAGAGCAGGAGCAGGGGAGGGGCAGAGAGAGGGAACACAGAATCGGAAGCAGGATCCAGACTCCCATCTGTCAGCACAGAGCCCAACGGTGGGCTTGAGCCCACAAAACATGAGATCATAACCTGAGCTGAAGTCAGACGCTTAACCGACTGAGCCACCAAGGTGCCTGCCCCCTCTCTAGGATCTTTTAATGAAAATTCATTGTATGGTTCATATTGGTCCGAATTTTCCTGAATCAGCCTTCACTGAAGGTCACTTCTCTGAATAAATATTTGTCACAATCTATGTTTTCACATATTTCTCATAAGAGAATAAGATAGAAGCATCTGATTGAGTTTTTCCTTTTTAAAAAAAGTTTTCAGGGCACCTGGGTGGCTCAGTCAGTTAGGCATCTGACTTCAGCACAGGTCATGATCTCACGATTCGTGGGTTCGAGCCCCGCATCGAGCTCCACGCTGACAGTGCAGAGCTTGCTTGGGATTCTCTCTCTCCCTCTCTCTGCCCCTCCCCGACTTGTACTTTCTCTATCAAAATAAATAAATAAACTTAAAATTTTTTAAAAAATAAAAAATAAAAAATTTTCAGAAAAACAGGCCTATATTATTTTTTGACTTCTAAGGGTCAACCTGGCATTTACATCCAAGAGTATGGGTCCTATAGTCTAAATACATTACAATCATTTACTTCTAGGATTCAAATTTGTTTTTATAACAAGAATTTAGACAGATAACCACAACTCTTCAAATCGGTCTTAGTGTTGGCTCAATACAATAGTACAGACTTCATGGGATAAATACAATGGAAATCTCCATTGATGATAAAATAAGGGCATATACGTACTGTCTTTTGAATAGCTGTCAATAAGGCATGATGGTTTCTCAAACAGTCCTCATGAAGCTATGCCATCTACCAAAATGATAACTGCTTTTATCTTCTTAAGAATTGGGGTGAGTTTTTTTATTTATAGGTTTCAGGGGACATTTATACTAATAGGAGACCTAGCTCAGTGAGTAGAATGATTGGATTCTGTTTATTAAATTACTCAAACCAACATCACCAACTTAAGTGTGGATAATATGGAACAAAGTCCGACCAGAGTGGAAAAGGTGGTCCTGGATGCTAAGAACTCTTATGGTATAGCTTATAGTATAGACCAACACCTATGGTATAGACTATGATTTGACACATGGCAGTTAAATGTCCTCTGGGACCATTGTGTGTGTGTATGTGTGTTTAATTGTGTTTAAATTCCAGTAGAGTTAACATACAGTGTTATGTGTTAACATATGTGTTTTGTAGGAAGCCTGTATGATTTATTAGCTGTGTGACCTTGGGCAAAGAACTTAGCCTCTCTGTACCTCAATTTTTTCATCTATAAAACAGGGATGGAATGTGGCCATGAAGATTAATTGAAATGTGTGTCACAAGCTCAGCATAGGCCCTGGGACACAATGAGCACCCAAGAAATGCTGGCTCTTGTCACCATTCTTGCTAGCATTATCACCATCATTATTCTGGCCACCACTGAAATTGGACAAGATGCTGTCTTATAGAGCAAATTTATATCTATGTTTGGCCATCTAACACCAATTAGGCCAAAATTTTAGCCTTAGTGCTCTTTTGCTTCGACTAATTTAGCTCTAACCACAGCTCAATCCTCTGCTATTGACAAGACAGTTAGTAAACCTAGGAAAAGAGAGCGGCTTTATGATTATAAAACAAATATGAGATTGTTACATTAGCAAAAGCGTGAAACTTCCTGTCTGTTGCCCAGAAGTTGTCCTCCCTGCCACCCCACCCCGGTTTTTGTTCCAAAGGGAGGGAAAAGAAGTGTCCGTCTCACCTGGAGGGCTTGATGGAGTTTATCAGCAAAGTACAGCGGTGTGTTCTTGATCACGGAGACTGCAAGTAAGGAGAGAACAGTGGGGAGATGGCTCCCCATGCCAGATGAGCACCCTACCCCACATGTCCTGAGCAGGTCCTACCTAGGCTGAGCAGAGCCGCCTGGTCATCTCCATGGAAAATGTTCTGGATGGTCTTCTCTAGCTCGTGCCCACTGCACCGCTGGTACTGATCGAACACTTGTGGTGTGTGTGGGAAGTAGTCAGAAAGATAAATGAGAGCAGGAGGTGATTATCACAGAGAAGGATGAGCCCTCCCCACCTTCCTCAGCCAAAGCTCATTAGAGTAAGCTGGGAGGACCAGACGTCCCGTGTGTACCTCGGACAAGGTGTTCAGGATTTCTCTGCGTGAATATTATGACCCATGTGCCCTCTGTGCCGGGCCCTTCAGCCTGCTTTAATGCCTGGGAGGGAGGAATAAATCAGGATCCTTGTTTGGGGGCTGGGGAGCCACGGCTGTGATGTTCCCAGAATCCATCATCATGATGATGGAACAGGATTCAGAGTAGAAATGCTTATTTGAAAGTGTAAAGTAGTTGCTTTTATTTATGGTTAAAACAAGCAAACAAAAAGGAATAGGGCTAAGACAGAGGCTCTGCCCTGACAGCTCAGTTCCCCAATTTGGGGAAATCCTGGCACTCAAGGAATTCAATGATCTACAAGGAAAGGTGTGAGGAGGGTTCCCCCACCCAAATGCCCAAGAGAACGGTCATCCGTGACGGGCTCACTTCCTGGGAGTTCAGGAGTCAGAGGCTAAAGGAGTGAAAAGGCTTCAGATGGTTACTATGCAACAGGTCATGTCCTCACATGTCACTAAGGACTCCTTCCCCCAGGCAAGGAGAGGTCTACAGGACAAGTGGGTACATAGGTCACTGGCTCTAGGATATGGTGGGGGAGGGTGTCTTACGTTCGTGGCTGTGCAGACTCCTCACCCCTGCTCACCTGGACATCGTCCTCCACCAGGTTGTAGTCAATGATTCCAGAATAGCTCTCACGGGCCCCCTATGAGAAACTCTCTCAGGAGGACTCTTTGAGGGGTAGCTTTTTATCTCCAGGCAAACTGACCCCAGCCTGTTCTCCTCCCAAAGCCTTCTCTCCTTAATTATACCATTGCAATGCTCCCCACCCCACCCCAGCCCCTTCCCTGGCAGTATAACTCCCTCCCCTGCAGGCCAGTCCCCCTCACCTTAGCCAGGGCCAGGAGCAGGTCCCGCAAGATGCCACTGGTCTCAGATTTGATGTCCTTCTCCACCTCCAACTGGAAATCTGGGGTAGGGTCAGGAGCTCTCTGAATCCTCCCAATTTTTTCCAGTGTAGATATTCTGTCAAATGCTCAACCCACTGTGCCTACTGCCAGCCCCTGCCTGGGGTAGCTTGATGGCCGGTAGTTCCCAGGATGTAAGGCAGAAGCACCATCGTGGGTACCCTGAAAACATCCCTAAACTGTGAGTAACCCATGCCCTACTTAGTGGAGTAGCCTTATCTCCAGGAGCCAACCTGCCCTGGGCAGGAGGTGTCTGTGATTCAAGTAGTAGCCAGGTAGTCAAGGGGGATAGGGAAACCTACATTATGAGGCCAGATGGCTAGGGCCTGGTCCTCTCACTGGCGGCACAGAGAAGTGATCCAGGAGGAAAGATGTGAAGATGTGAAAGACAAAAGAGAAGGGGAAAAGAAAGACAGAAGCAAGAAGTGAAAGAGGTAGGAGAGGGATTAAGACAGGCCAAGAATGGACATCAAAGGAAAATTGGGAAAAGCAAGAAAAAGGGGGGGGGCTTGCTAAGATGGTGAGAAAAGGCCAGTCAGCAATTAGTGGGTGAGCCATGTGGCAGCCAAGCAAGGGCCTGAGGGGTAACACTCATGACTTAGGGAGAAGTACCCCCCCCCCCCCCACCTCAGCTGTAGCAAGGTTCCATTCAGTCTGGGATGTGATATGATGGCAGAATCAGGAAGGGGTTGAGAAGATGACATGGGCACCCTTGGGGCTGTCATAGCGCCCAACATTGTCATTACCTTGGGATCCGCCCTGGGGCCCCAGACTAAGATGGTTAATCACTGCTTCTCTTTCTTTAATGATCACATCTGGCTCTTACCCTGGGGAGACTGGGAACCGGTAAGGGTGGGTGGGGGGAGAGACCCCAAGGGAAAAGCTCTGAGGCAGACAGGTTCCAAGAGGGCTCACCTAACCTGTCACCCACCCCACCCCCACTCCATGTTCCTTACGTGTTCTTACTATGTTTGTAGACTGTCAGGCACTCTTGCAGCTGGGGTGGGCTTCGGGTAGCAAGAATTTCCACAGCCACATCCTCAGTGGAACCTGGGTTCTGTGGGAAATTGGGAGGCCACTCTGAGACTGGGCCATGTCGGCAGTATGGCAGAGAGCAGAGGATGACCCCTTGTCCTTCTAAGGGTCAATATGGGTTGTTTAAAGGGGGCCTCTGCCAAGTGGACACCTCTGGAGTGGGCAAAGGCCAGGCAGTGAACCCTCTCCTCCCTTCAATGGTGTCCTCATTTCCTAGAAACCCAGAGAGCCTCTTCTGGTACCTTCAGAGCTGTCCTCAATTCCTGGGCATCGAAATGGGCTGCAGGCTGCAGCAAAGCCATCACCATCCTCTCGAGGTTGCCAGAGAGTGCTGCCTGCAGGGACTTCACCAGGTCCTGTGATAAATGGCCCCATGGCAGAGGAGAAGATATGAGGGGGAGGTCCCTGAGGCGCGGGGGACATTTGGAATATCTGGCTGGCTTTTATCTAAGGCCAGAAGCACCAGCCACCCCCCCTCCAGCTGGTACTGCTGCACCCCAAGATTTCGGGGGGGCCTCTCACCCCAGTCCACTGCTCCTGGGAAGTCAGTGGCCTCACCTGTTGGGTGCGCTCCTGGAAGGCTCGAGAGATGAGCTGTCTTTGTTCCCTACTCCGATTGGTCAGCACGCCCACAATGGCGCTGCGGTCCACACCTGAACAGAGGTGAGGGCTAGGCCATCAGCTGGTCACAACCCAGCTGAGTCTTTACGGGGGGTGGGGGGGGAATCCCCTTCCTCCTCACGCTGGAAGCCCCCAGAGGAGGAGAGATGGAGATCTAGGAAAGGGCCATGAAAGACAGGGGCAGGGGCTGCGTCACCCCAACTTCCATTTGGCCTCGAGAAGATGCGAATAAGATGCCAAAATGGCATGCGAACCTGGCCCCGAATTAAGTGTAGGTGACCTGGTATGCTGGGGGAGAGATGGCTCTGGGGATCACAGACTTGGATTAGAGTCCCGGCCCGGCCCTGCCTTCGTGAGCCATGTGACCTCGGGCCAGCCCCTTTGTCTCACTGTTTCTTCATCTGTAAAATGGAAATAAGCCTTACCTCACGGCAGTGTCCTGAGAATAGGAACCACACACCCACCACGGTACTTGACGGACAAGAATTAAGGCATTCCACAAACGTTTATTGAACAACATCACTTCCTCCTTCCTGGCTCCTTCTTGAACTGCAGACTGGTTCCTGTAGGGAAGAGCCCCAGGTGCAGAGGGAGAAGGGCTCACCTTGGCTTGCAATTGCCCTCAGCAGCCTCTGCACATCCTTGTCCACGCTGAAGCTCAAGAATGTCCTGAGGGTGCCCAGGGTCCCCCACGCTGCAGTCTATAAGAGCACGAGGGGTGAGGGGTTGGGGGGAGCATCGCAGGTCTGTGCACGCTTACCCCAGGGCCTTAACCCAGCCCTTGGCAGGGTCTCAGGGCCTGCTCTCCCTTTTCTTGTCCCCCATCCTCTCATCGCCCTGCAGTTGATACACCAACAATGATTCCAACCATTACAGCCCCTACCTTGTTGGCAAGGCCCAGGTGGCTGAGGATCTCCTGGGTCAGGGATGGTCTTGTCTTCCCACTGGTCACAGACATGGTGTCACTGGCTATGCCAGGGAGGGAAATGGGAGCCAACTGAGGAGAGCCTCCGGGCCCTTTGGGCCTCTTTATGACCCCCAGACCCTGGGGCTCACCTCCCATGCTTTCTTTCCCCTTTTGCAGAAAAAGAGAGTATCGGCTTGCTTGGCAGCTTTGAGAGCACAAGTGGAAGGGTAGGAGGGGAGCCCCCTTCTTTCCCAGCTCTCACCCCTCCTTCAGGAAGCAAGGACTGGTCAGGAATGCTGCTGGAGCTAGCCCTCAACAAACCCTCCCTGACTCCATGGCTCCCAAACTTTGGACTCAGGTGCATGACCCCCTTCTGAGATCCACATCCCTTCCTTCCCATAGACTGGCTAGGTGTTCCTGGGGTGGCGCAGGGGAGGTGAGGCAAGGTGGTAGGTTTAAGTATGTGGGGTGGGAGATAACAACTCCTAAAACACCTCCTCACCTTCAGCCCCAGCCCACAAGTCAGCCCCTGTTCCCTGCCCCCCCAGGCTACCTGCCTGCCACCGGCCTTTCACCTTTGGCCTTTCACCCTTGGCTTCTCTGGCAGGGATCTTTAGGTAAGCAGGTGCACTCTCTGAGCTGATGTATATATGTGTTCTTGTGGGCACTTGGGTGCCTAGACAAGGGAGGAAGCACCCACACTAGAAAAGGAAAACTCCTTTCTCCCTCTCCCATGGGATCATCCGGATTTCCCCACCTCCTCCAACACGAGGGCCCAGGTTCCAGTGCTTACCCAGAGGTGCTGGAGGCGAGGTGGCAGTCGTCACAGCCTGGCGGCTGCCTGTGTGGACACCAGCTTCTGTGTGGCCTGCTAGAGGAGAAGGGGCGTGTCAGCCCAGGCCGGGCAGCCAGTCAGATGACCTCCCTGGCAGCCCAGCTCAGCTGTCGCCTCTAGCTCTGGCCCCTCCCAAATGTGGGAGAGGACCAAGCTGTACCTGGTCCCCCGTGTAAACCCCTCCCCACAGAGCATCTTTCCTCCCAGGGGCCCCGGCCTCAGCCCACGGAGGCCTGCTCAGCCTCTCAGCCTCTCAGCAGTTGAGAAGACACAAGAGGCCTTGTGCCTTGCTCTCCCTGTGGGGCCAGGAGGGACCGTAAAAACCTAGTCTCTAAATCCAGCTTCTGACCTGGCTCTGCCTCTGGCTCCAGCTCTCTGGGGGGACAGGTCAGACAGGCTCTATGCTGATTTTGAGGCTGATAGAGAAAAACCTGTTGGGGCACATACCAGCAGGGCACCCCAGCCTGCACCCCAGAGGGGTTCCTAACCCCCAAAGTCCCTGACTACTACTGCCTTATCAGAGCCAGCCAGCCTGACTGGGAAGGGCCAGGGGACTGTTTATATCTGTGGGGAAGGAAGAACACAGGTATTATAGGGTGGGGAACAGATCAGCAGAGTCAAGAGAGAAAAATGCAAAGGGTGTTCCCTATGGACAAGAGCATCATACTCCCAAAAGGCAACAGGGAGATGGGAGAGGCTCCCTGGGTCCCTGTGTCTTAGATTGCTTCTGTTGCCTTTTGGCTGCCAGAGATGTTGTAGCTGTAAGTGATGCAACCCCAGCAGCTGGGGTCAAAGTCATCAGTGCAGGGAACAGCAGGTAAACAGCCTTGGGGAGCCTGAGGGGCTCCTGAGCAGGCAGTCACTGGAAACTAACTCCCAGTCAGCTCCCTGGGGTCTATCTAGGAGCCGTTTCCTTCCTGCCTCCCTAGATAGGTCAAGCAGGGGCTGGGCACATTAAAAACATTTTTAAAAATGGGAATATTGGGAGAAGTGTATGGAGGGGACATCCTAGACATCTGAGAATAGCCTTACAGGGAGGATTAAATTAGGTAATATGCGTGATGTCATTTGGCAGCGAAAAATGACTTGTAAAACAAGGCTGCCAGACTTACTAAAAATACAGGATACCCAGTTAAATTAGAATTTCAGGTAAACAACAAATAATTTGTTGGTATTAAGTCTGACCCAACTGTTTCATGGGAGATACTTATGTAAACAAATTATTTGTGGTTTATCTGAAATTGTGATTTAACTGAGCATTCTGTAATTCCTTGGAAACCTGGAAAATTGGACTCAGTTTCAGCATGGTGATTATAAGCAAAGGTCCTGGAGTCAGACTTCTTAGATGATTTTTTTTTTTTGACGTTTGTTCATTTTCTTTTTTACTTTATTTTCTTTTATTTATTTTTTATTTTATTATTACTATTTTTTAAATTTTAACTTGTTTTATTACATTTGTTCATTTTCAAGAGACAGAGAGGGTGAGAGGGGAAGGGGCAGAGAGAGGGAGACACAGAATCCAAAGCAGGCTCCAGGATCTGAGCGGTCAGCACAGAGCGCAATGGGAGTGAGGCACGGGGCTCGAAGCTACAAACAGTGAGATCATGACCTGAGCCGAAATCTGATACTCAACCGACTGAGCCACTGAGACACCCCAAGACAGACTTAGACTAGAATTCCAGTCTGCTGTGTGACCTGGGCAATTATTTCAACCCTTCTGTGCTTGGTTTCCTCATTGTTGAAACAAGAGGTAATAATAGTGTTTATATTATAAGCCATTGTGAGAATTAAATAAATACATGTAGAGCACTTTAGAAGAGGGCTGCTGCACAAAGCAGTAGGTACACATGTCAAAATGTTAACCAATACATAACAATAAATATTGAGGGGCGCCTGGGTGGCTCAGTCGGTTGGGTGTCCGACTTCGGCTCAGGTCATGATCTCACAGCTCGTGGGTTCGAGCCCCACGTCACGCTCTGTGCTCAGAGCCTGGAGCCTGCTTCAGATTCTGTGTCGCCCTTTCTCTCTGCCCCTCCCCTGCTCACACTCTGTGCCTCTCTCTCTCTCAAAAATAAATAAACATTTAAAAAAACAATAAATATTGCTATAATGTTATTTTATGATGGTAACTGTTTTTGTTAACTTGTCTCCCTTAGGAGTCCAGTCTTGGCTCTCTTCTGCAACTTCTATCTTGCCAATCTTCAATCTGGCCACAGGAGGGCATTAGAAGCCACCGGGAGCCGGGAGCCCCCTAGTGGCCACTAGAGGTCTCCAAGGCACTGGCTCCGCCCACAGATCTCCAGGGGCTCCGTTTGCTCACTTGTTGAGAAGTGGAGTCTCTGGAGGACACCAGGTTCCTAGGTGGACTTGGTGGGCAGGCAGGATCAAAAGAAGAGCATCCAGCAGACACCGGCACCCCCCCACCCCCACCCCTGCACACTCTGAGACCTCAAGACACTTGCAGGAGACTTCCTAGTCTGGGTTACCGCCATACAGTGGCTTTGCAGCTCTGGTCCCATGTCTTTGACCTTCTCTACCCTTCTCTGCCCATGTGTCTCTTCTGGGCACATGTTCCAAGTAGGCTTAGAGGAAGATGAAGGGAGAGAGAGGGCTTTTGTTTCCCCAGTCCAAAATTCTGCAAGGGATTCCCGGCAGATGAGCAAGGCTGAACCCCATATTTGAAGAATGCAGGCCAAACCCGAGCCGCATGGTGGAAGAGTAGTCCTCGTGGCCCAGAAGTTCAAGGAGGGAGTGTGTGAAATGCATTTACAACTGCTCCACTGAAACTTGCTGGAATCTCACTCCTTTGGTCCTGGTGTTTTGTTTTGTTCAATTCCAGGGTCAGATCGAGGTTGTTTTTAGATTTACTAACCACTTTTCACCCCCATGCTCTCAACTTTTAGAATTTCAGAGAGGAGGGGTTGTTGGAGGTGATTAGCCTACCCCCCTCTTGTTACTGATTCGGGAGGTGGAGTGACTTCCCAAGGGCCATGGCTTGGAACAAGATCCAGGTCTCCCAACTTCTCCTGGGTTTTCTTCATCACTTAGATGAGGGCATGGCTGATTTGGGGCCCCTCTTAGTGGAATATATAGGGGATAAGCAGTAATATATAGAGACTCAGCTGTTGACTTATGAATATTGGTTCAACTCCAACTCCATATTGCTTTTCTGCAAAATCCTTGCATTGCATAATTTCAGAACACATAGAAATTCCTCCTGGTTATTTTTCCTCTTGTTATGAAACCTTTTCTCCCCAGAACTCCTGGCACCTGAATTCCTCTGCTTACATGGTGGCCAAGCTCTACTCCTTTACCCAAATAGGCTTCTGTGTTGCACAAGCCAGTCTGACCTGAGTCAGGTTGACTTTCTTCGACTGGAGTCCATGTCTCTTCTTTCCTAGAAGCCTGCCCAGATACTTAAATCCCAGGCTGAAGGCCTGGTGTCCTCTGCCTCAGGACACCTCACCAGCCCATATAGAGGAAGTGAGTCACATCAGGGCAGGCAGCTTGGGGCACTGTGGGTGTGGCCATGTCTGCCCTGGGCACTGGGGGATGGGTCAGAAAGGTAGTGATCAAAATCTCCTGGTCCAGTCAAGGCAGGAGTGTGTGTGCTCCCGCTCTGTTGACCAGACGGGGTAACATCATTCTAATGCTGCCCACAGCCACTGCCCCCTCCTCCATCCACCTTCTCTTTTGTTTCCTGGGGGAGTGATACACCCTCTTATCTTTATTTCTCAGGCCTTGACTATCCAACTCCTGCCCCCAAACTTCCCCTGCCCACTGCTATCTTAAAAAGGTTCAACGGTCTTCGGTCCTCTGAGCAATCATTTAAACCGTCTTGTGCCTGGCAGGGGTGGGGGTGGGTGGGGGGCACCTGGGTGGCTCAGTTGGTTGAGTGTCGGACTCTTGATGGCCCCGCTGGGGTCATGATCCCTGGGTTGTGGGTTGGAGCTCCGCATAGGGCTCTGCGCTGAGTGTGGAGCCTGCTTAGGATTCTCTCCCTTCCTCTGCCCTTCTACCCCACTCACACGCCCTCTCTCTCTCTCTCTAAAATAAATAAAATAAAGTCTTGTGGGCACCTTTGGAGAAACATGGCATCTAGGAAAACTGCTTGAGAAAAGGGTTCAGAAGCTACAGAAAGGGAACCAAATAGTACAAGGTGTGAGGAGGTAGAGAGGCACCCAAAGGTTAGCTGGAGCCCAAACAAGAGACACTGCACCCAGCTGGAAAAGGGCCTGTGGGTGTGTAGCACAGAGGAATCTGGGGAGGACTCTCAAGAAAGATAGAGGGAATTCTGGATTGGAAGGCAGAGGGAGAGGGTACAAGGAGGTAAAAAGATGTAAGTGGTAAGGGTCAGGGAGGAATTCAGCCTCGGGCAAAGGAAGACAGGGCTGGAGGGCTTGCTGGGATCTGGAAAATCAGGCAGGCCTGGGCTAAAAAACTGCAGAAGAGCCCACTGGGGGCTGGTTCGGTGAGAGGTGGGCCAGGGGTTGGGCCGATAGTTCTCATTTCTCCAGTGGAAGGAATTCGCTGAGGGTCCTACTGCAAAGAGCAAATGAATAAATAGCTTGGAAATCAGCCCCTGCTTCCACAAGTCTCCAAGACAGAGCCTCAGGTGTGGGCCAAGCTCTCAACTGGAATAGGTGGGAGGCCACTCTCCTTCCTAGCACAGCTGTTAAAACACCCGAACTTGACTAGATAAACCATGAACGAAATTATTGTCAGAGGTTCTAACTGTGATAATATAAAAGCACCAACATTTCACCAAGGTAAAAATTAAACCAAACCAAACGAAGTTACCTCTAGTGGCTCAAACTCTAGATCTCTCTTTAAGCAAATCTCTCAACACATCCTAGCCACATTCTGTCCATGCTAGGAGATGCTAGGAGTCAAGGTCAGTTTTCCAGGATAATAAGCATGTGGCATCTTCCTGAAACATCAATTCTACCAGAGCAGGAAGGACATTTTTAAAACGTGAATCAGGAGAGGGGGAAATGGTGCAGATTGCAAAGTCAAATACATTTTACAAAACAAAAGTTGGGGGTTGGCCCTTTCAGAGCGTCCACTACAGTGGGGTGTGTGTCCACGGGGGGTAGGTTTCACCGCACTTGGGCGGAAACGTGGGTTTGAAGGCGGGGATGCAGCGGGGGACTTCGTAGGGACCGCAGGCTCTGTGAAGAATCACCGGCGCCCGCCACCTGGGTCGGCCTGAGGGGCGCGCCGCACTGAGGTGGAGGGGCTCGCCCGAAGCCGAGGCACCTTCCCCCCTCTGCTGCCCAGTGCGGCGGGAGGTGGAAGGTGGCAACTGGTCGGGGGCACCTGGGCTGAGGTCGCCGACCGCAGTCGGGAGCCGGCAGGTGCGGGTTCGCGGGCATCTCGCGGGTCTGCCCCCCGAGGGGAGAGCCCAGCGCGGCCGCCGGGCCCGCTCCTGCCTCCCCTGCTCGGGGGCTGCTCCGGGGTGCGGCGACCGCAGCGGGCACGGGTCCGAGGGCCGAGGAAGAGGCGGCGGGAGCGGGGCTGGGCGCAGAGGCCCGGGCCCCGCCGCCCTCTCTCCCTCCCCGCCCCTGCCCCTGCCGTCGCCGGGCCGCAGGCCCACGCCCAGTCTCCCGGTTCCTGGGCCGCCCGCGGCCTTGCTCTCCGGCGCTGGGCTCGGACGCAGCCGTGCAGGGCTCGGCGGGAGGAGGAGGAAGGAGGGAGGGAGCGGGCGGGCGGGCAGGCGGAAGGGGGAGGAGAGGAGCGAGCCGAGCCAGTCCGGAGGGGGGGGGGGTGCGGAGCTCGGACGCCCGGAGACACGGAGCAGCGGCTCCCGGCCCGGCCAGCCCCGCGACGCCGCTGCCGCCGCCGAGTGAGTGGGAGACCCCGGCCCGGGAGCCGCAGGCACTGCGCGCAGGGGCGGGGAGCGGCCGCCGAAAAGTTGGGAGAAGTGGGGGCCGCTCCGACGCGGCTCCGCGGAGAGGGCCCTGGCCGCGGAGGGGGCGGGGGGGGCGGCCGGGGCAGGGGCACCGGGGCGCGAGCTCTGGGCAGCGGGGCTGGGGGCGGGGGACGGCGGCCCCGGGGCGCGGGGGCGCGTGCGCGGGGTGCTTATGGCGGCGGGCCGGGGGCAGGGCGGGTCGGAGCGCCTCGCGGGAGCGGCCGGGCCCCCAGCGCCGCCGGAGGGCAGGCTGGCCGGGTGCCCCGGGCCTGGAGAAGCCAGCCCTCCTGGCAACAGGTAGAGGCTGGAGGGAGGCACCCGGAGCCGCTCGCGGAGGGCCCGAGCCGCCGGCGCCCCTTTGTTGGGGAGGAGAGTCTCCCCCCAGCCCCCCCTCCCCCCCCCGCCGCCCCGGCCTGGCGGCGGGCCCGCGGCCAGGGTAGGAGGGAGACGGGGGGTCGTGCCGACTTTTTCTCGGGCTGGTCCTCAGTGCCCGCTCCGGGAGGGAGGTCAGAGCGTCCATGTGCTTAACGGGAAACAGGAAGGAGTGGCTCTTGCGTCTGCCCCGGCCCCCCAAGGCTAAGGCTCCTATACCGTTATGGGGTGTGTGTGGCAGGGGTGGGGAGGGGGGAAGCTGCCGGTGAAACTGGTTTTCTGGGCCACAGCTTGTTAATTACCGGCCTGGAGGCTCTCTGGCAAGTAGGTTAATGGCAGGTGTGTGGCGCTAATCTTTGGCCTGAGCTTGGGGGTTTCTCTCTCTCCCCAAGCCAGGCCCCTGGCATCAAAACCTGGGCTTAAGTCACTTGAGTTGCTAGACCCAGTAGTCAGGGGGACTCTGGGGACCCTGAGAAATGGAGGAGGGAGCTGAGTCTGGGAAGGCCTCCAGCAAGCAGTTACCCCGCATCGGTGCTGGAAGGGTCGCTGCCCCCGTACCAAAGTCCAGATCACCTAATCTAAATGTGGGTGGCCAGCTGCACTTGTGGTGGGGCTCTAGGGATAAGGACTTGTCTGCAGCTTTGTGTCTCTGGGCCTGGCCTTAATCATAAAGTGACCTGCACACACTCTCTGTTCTAAACAGAGTTCCTTGTCTCCCTTGGCACCCTACAGTCCACTCCCTTCACTGGGGCCTTTGCACGGCTTTCCCCCTGGGAGGGCCGGCCTCCTCTCTCCCCTGTCACTGGCCACAGGCCACTGATTCTTTACAGCACTGCCCGGCTCAGCCTCTTCAACCTGCCTGCCTCTCCCTGCCCCTGGAGGCTGTAGTCACATGCAGTATTTGGGTGTGTTGGGGCCTCTGGCGGGGCAGCTTAGACAAGCTAAATTTGGGGACCTACACTGCGGCCTGGAACAATGACATACCTCCTGTTGGCTTCATCTAGTTCCTGAGGTGCTGTTGCTGCCTGAAAAGAGACTTTTCAACAGGAAGACCATTTGGGTCCTCCCGCTTTTTTGTAGTCCCTCAAGCCTGTGGGACCCTGTGTTTGTCACTCTCTCCTTTGCTGATCCTGTTTTCCTCAATCATATCTCCAAACTCTAAGAGCCAGAGAGACTTTTCACCTTGAGTCGGACATCCCTTCCCCACCAACTCCAACTTCTGCCCTCTAAGCGTTCTGGGTTTACAAGCCCCCATGGGTACCCTCTGCCCCTTTTCATCCATCTCTGAGTGTGTGGGAGGGGTCAGTCAGAGTTGGGGTAAAGGGTGGGGGTGGGGCAGAGCCCTGTTCAAGTTCCTGGTAATCCAATGCCCATGAAATCCCTGCTCTGCTGGCCCCTTTCCAGCCTGTGCCTCAGAAAGTGGCATCTGTGTCTCTGAGGCAGGTGTGTATGTGTGTGTGCGTGTGTATATGTGTGTATGTATGTGAGAGACACAGATGCATACACACACTATCATCTCTTCATATGTGTGTCAGGAGTAAATTCTGTGAGTGGAAAAACATCTGTAGGTGTGATTTCTCCAGCAGAAAATCAAGTATCTACCCTGAGGGCCAACTTGCTGGAAAAGCAGGGTTGTCTCCCTAGGCCAAGTAGATATCCTGCCTTCTTGGCTTGATGTGCTGGTGCCAAGAAGCCACCAGGGCTGCCTCTGGGAGCAGACTTGTTGCTTCTGTGGGGGTGTGTAAGCAGGGCGCTGGGAGCCCCTGTTGTTCACCCCCCGCCCCCCCCCCCCCCCCCCATGTTGAGTCAGAAGTCCTGACCCTGCTGAATCTGGTGCTTCTCCCTGCTGGGCTAGGCCCAGGGTGGGGAAGGGTGGGCAGGGAGGGGGTAGCATTCCTCTGCTAATGGAAGTCCTAGGCTGGGCCACAAGGGAGGGCTGTGGTCACAGAAAGACTGAAAGCCAAGTGTGAGAGAGCCCCCATGAATCTGCATCTCTGAGCTCCTGACACACCATGTTCTTTGGCTTTCCCTGTTTGGGATGGGAAGGGGATGAGTGCTATCTTGTCCTGGGGTTGAGATAGTTGCACTATCCTGGTGATTGCCCTTGACCACTCTCTGACACTTTTTCTGCCAGCTTCCCCAGCTTCTCGCTTTCTTTGGAGGGATAGACTGGTAGAAGACATTCCTGGACCCCAGGAGTCAGGGAGAGGGGCCCCACTCCTACCCTCTGGGACCCCAGCCGGCCTTCTGAATCTTTAATCCTCAAAATGTCCCTGACAAGAGAAACTTCCTGCCAGTTTTCACTGACCAGTGTAGGGATGGGGCCCAATCTCCAGGCCTGTCTGTACCTTTGGCTTTAGATCTCAGTGAATGACAAGTTGGGCTCTAAGAGACAGCAGTCAGGGGACATGTCAGGTGTACTTCCCTACCTCCAATCTAGCTAAGCTAAGAATGTGGAAAGGAGGATCCAGAGATGTGCTAGCACATCTAGGCCTTTTACCTTGCCCCCTCTCCATTAAATTTTCTCTATCTTTTCTCCAGGATAAAAGTGTGTCGTACACATGGTCGTGTGGGTAAAGTTCCACTGTGGATAATTATGTTTAATTTTGTTCAGTTCAAAAAGGTTCCATCTCTTTAACTGATTAAATATTTATTCTGGCTAAGGTGGAGGGGGAAGGGGCAATGAATGCCCTCAGGAGCTGAGGCCTGGAGAGAGAGAGACAGAGAGACAGAGAGAGAGAGAGAGAGAGAGAGAGAGAGTGTGTGTGTGTGTGTGTGTGTGTGTGTGTGTGAGAGAGAGAGAGAGAGAGAGAGAGAGAGAGAGAGAGAGAGAGAGATTGGGGGAAGGTGAAGCTGAAGCTCCTTTATTGTCAGTGCTGACCTCTGATTTCATCTGAGAGCAGTGACCAGGAGTGGGGACAAGAGGGTAAAGTCCTTGAGCTGGAATAATGACCCGTGACAGGCTGAGAGGGATTTCGAAAGTGCTTCTGTGGTGGGTGTGGGCGGAGCTGTTGGAAGAGCAGCCGGAGGACCAGCCCAGCTCAGCTGAGATCTGATCAGCCTTCAGCCAGTGGCACCAACTGGTGTCCAATTCACAGTGGAGAACAATCTCCCCACTCTCTTCCCTCCCTGGGTGGGAGGAGACCACCTTCCTTCTGTGTCAGCGCTTCATTCCAAGGCCAGCCTGAATACCACCACCTCTCTTCCCTCCTGGGAGGATGAGGGCTGGGAGCCTGGAAACTTCTGCCCTTGCCATCCTGCTGGCGTTCATTGCTGAGTCCCAGGACTGCCAGGTATTGTGTTGGTACCGGCATCACTGACGCTTCAGGACCATCTTGCTCTTAGCTCCAAGCAGCTGCTGTCCCCCTCGGGAGCCACGGACAGTGGCTGTGTAGGATACGTCAAAGGAGGTCTGTATCCTCCCTCATTCTGGTATCCAAGTGGTTGGTCACTACCACCCTGATGATCCTTTCTCTAACAGTGGAGGAAAAGGTGGGGCGGCGGAGGAAGCAACAGCTTTTATTATCTGAGAGTATTTGTGATGGCTGTTCCCCTGCAGACTAGTTAGGGTTTTATTTTCTAGATGAGCCTTAGGAAGAAATAGTTCCTAGTCCCACCAGATGTCTTGGTCTGCTGTCACCATGGTCTGTCCCCCAATCCCTGATCCTTTGCAGCCTTGCTTTCACTTTATTTCTGAAAAGAGGCTTCAGTTAAGAGTTCTTCAGCCTTATTTGCTGGGATTGGATGTCTCAGCATGGGGTGTTAATCTTGTGTGTGATAGTTTGAGGTCCACTGATTGTCCTGGGGCTCAGCATCCTTTAGGGACATCATTTTGCTTTACTTCGGCCTCTTAATTTTCCCTAGGGACCTGTTACCTGGATGGGTTGTAGGGAAGGAGGAGGTAGGGTTCGCCTCAGCCCTGCAATCTGTTTTCGGGGCTTCCCTGACAGGGAAGCTTCCAGCTGTGGGTTGGCTTGAGGGATGGAGGGGGTAGCTGAAGAGTGGGATGGGGGAGGGTGCCTCCTTTACTCAGATTGTTGGTTACAGCCTCTAGGGCCAGATCCTGCCTGTCCTCCGTGCTGGGGTAGCAACATGACCGGAAGACCCCAAGGTTCTTAGTTCTAGAGAATTGGGACTTCTGGGGTTGTCAGCATCACCCTTCAGTTGCTAAAAACAGTAAATGTTAGAACTGGAAAGGCACCATGTTGCAGATGAAGAAGCTGATTTGTCCGAGGCCACTGGCCAGGACCGGAATCCAGGGCTTGAATCTCTGTCCCCTTCTCCTTTGTTACACCATGGAAACTTTCATCTCTCTTTTCCCCCATAGCTGCCCCCTGTGATGCCCTCTCCCTTCCCCCCTCCTCACTCAGGATGCTCCAGACCCTGTATGACTACTTCTGGTGGGAACGGCTGTGGCTGCCTGTGAACTTAACCTGGGCTGATCTAGAAGACCGGGATGGACGTGTCTATGCCAAAGCCTCAGACCTCTACATCACACTACCCCTGGCCTTGCTCTTCCTCATCGTTAGATACTTCTTTGAGCTGTGAGCATACTGCCCCTACCCCCATGCCTTCCTTGGCTGCCAGACACAGTGAAATTTCTCGCACTTCAAGTCCATCTCTTTCTGTTTAATTGGTTCTGGGTCCCGCTCTTCTGGCCACCCCAATCCCTGCCTACTGTGCGCCCCCCCCCACTGATCCCTGCCTACTGTGCACCCCCCCACTGATCCCTGCCTACTGTGTGCCCCCCACTAAAGGCAGCATTGTCTTCCTGAGGGTTCAGCACCCCCAGGCCCTCTCCTTCAATGGTCGTTTGTTCTCCCCCTCCCCGCTCCCGCCCGGTCACTTGTGAACACAGGCAGCTTTGTCAGCTCTGGGGAGCCCATGGAGGCCAGAGAGAGGGTTGCTGGGAAACTGAGGCCCAGGATAAAGTTGCCTGAGCTTGCAGTCCTTTCCCCTCCCAGTGTAGGGGCTACTGAGACACTGAGGTGCTTCCAGAGAGCCAGACACTTCTCACTCCTATCCCTTCCTCAGTTACGTGGCCACCCCACTGGCTGCCCTCCTGAACATAAAGGAGAAAACTCGGCTGCGGGCACCTCCCAACCCCACCTTGGAGCATTTCTACCTGACCAGTGGCAAGCAGCCCAAACAGGTTTGAGCCGCAGACCCCAGCCTGGCAGTCACTGGGTGCTAAGGGGGGGAGAGGAGGGGGAGGGGGCAGGCTGCAGGGCCAACCCTGGTGGGTGAAGAGAGGAGAGGGCAGGGGTGCCAACCTAGCTTCTCACTGGGAGAGGGCGGGAGGGTGGGGGAGCCGAAGCCGAATGGTAATGGGGCTTCCTCATGACACCCAGGCAGAGGTAGAGCTCCTGTC
Organism: Felis catus; assembly: GCF_018350175.1. Taxonomy (NCBI): domain Eukaryota; kingdom Metazoa; phylum Chordata; class Mammalia; order Carnivora; family Felidae; genus Felis; species Felis catus. The sequence goes on along the minus strand of NC_058375.1, from coordinate 105,605,176 downwards.
ACGGCAGAGCGGGCTCTCTGGCCGCCAGGTAGAGCGCTGGTTCCGGCGCCGCCGCAACCAGGACCGGCCCAGTCTCCTCAAGAAGTTCCGAGAAGCCAGGTAGGGGAGGCTGGGGCAGGAGAAGCTGGGCGGCAGAGGAAGCTCTGATGTATCTTGCTGGGAGGGGTGGGCCATGGCCCTGTGCGGGGAGAGGCTGTACCTAGGTGAGCAGGTGAATTTGGTTATTAATGATATTGAGAGGATATCTGGGGGCACTTGGGGGTGGCTGGAGGGCTATGCCACTCTTCCAGTCCTTTCTGCTTCCTCTTGCAGCTGGAGATTCACCTTTTATCTGATCGCTTTCATTGCTGGCATGGCTGTCATTGTGGATGTGAGTGGGGATTAACGGGAGGTGGGAGTAGGCTCTCTAGCAAGGTGGGATGAGGCCACAGAACTTGGGGTCCCTCCTCTTTTAACCTCTCACTGTCTCTCTGCAGAAACCCTGGTTCTATGACATGAAGAAGGTTTGGGAGGGATATCCCATACAGGTATGAAATGGAGTCCTGACTCATTGTATAGCATCAAGGTAGGACAGGACTAGGACATACACGCCCTCGTGAAGAGAGGATCTCTGGAACACATGGCAGAAGGCACTGGAGTCGTGGTGCTAAAGCACTTTGGGCTAGAAGGGCTGGGTTTGGATAGGTGAGACTCTTGGGACCTGCTGCTCCAGGGCCCCTTACCTTTCTTTCTCTCCGCTCTCCCAGAGCACCATCCCTTCCCAGTATTGGTACTACATGATTGAACTTTCTTTCTACTGGTCCCTGCTCTTCAGCATTGCCTCTGATGTCAAGCGTAAGGTGGGTCAGGGAGCTGTGCCATTAAGCCTAAAGAACCAAGATAAAACCCTGGGAGGAAGAGCCCCCGCTTTGATTTCTGGGTATTTGGATGGAGCTGTGGGTTGAGGGGCACAAAGGGGAAGGGGAGGTAGGAATAGTGGGGGCTGGGGAACAGTTAATAGTGCTCTGAAGCCTGCATCTTTCCTTCAGGATTTCAAGGAACAGATCATCCACCACGTGGCTACCATCATCCTCATCAGCTTCTCCTGGTTTGCCAATTACATCCGAGCAGGGACTCTGATCATGGCTCTTCATGACTCTTCTGACTACCTGCTAGAGGTCAGGCTTCCTGGGCCATTTCTTCAAACCTAGAGACTCTGGTGCAGGTTCTCCCATCCCTCTCCCTTTTTTGCAGGGGGTGGTGGTGGTGGTGGTGGTGGTGGTGGTGGTGGTGGTGGTGGTGGTGGTGGTGACGTTCCTGGGACCAAGGAAGCGGGGGGCACACAGCCAGCATGTGTATGAACATATATGGGAGAGTCAGGAGCCTGTGATGATGGATGGGGCTATCTGTGCAGTCGGCCAAGATGTTTAACTATGCGGGATGGAAAAACACCTGCAACAACATCTTCATCGTCTTCGCCATTGTCTTCATCATCACCCGACTGGTCATCCTGCCCTTCTGGTGAGTAGGAGGCCAGAGGACACTCCTGTCCTCGAGGAATCAGGAGTCTTGCCTCTCCCTGCCCCCTCCTCTGTGTGTTTACAATTCCCTCTACTTTCCCACTGCAGGATCTTGCACTGCACCGTGGTGTACCCACTGGAGCTCTACCCCGCCTTCTTTGGCTACTACTTCTTTAATTCCATGATGGGAGTGCTACAGCTGCTACATGTCTTCTGGGCTTACTTCATTCTGCGCATGGCCCACAAGTTCATAACTGGAAAGGTGAATGCTCTGTAGGCCCCACTACCTTCAACTCTAGAAACCGCCCAAACTCCCTCCCGTACCAGCAACCTGCTAAGAGACTACTGTGGGGCCCTGGGTAAAGCAGGACAAGCCTGCTGAGAGAGGCATTTCTTGGGGGTTTGAGGACAGCGAGTAACCCTTCTTATCCCTTCCACAGCTGGTAGAAGATGAACGCAGTGACCCGGAAGAAACCGAGAGCTCAGAGGGGGAGGAGGCTATAGCAGGGGGAGGAGCAAAGAGCCGGCCACTAGCCAACGGCCACCCTGTCGTCAGTAACAACCATCGTAAGAATGACTGAACCATTGTCCCTGCTGCCCCTCAGATTAATGCGTAAAGCCAAGGAACTAGTCCCTCCTCCCCACAGGGCCACTTTGAGCCCTGGGGGCTAGGGAGGGGGGGCTGGGAAGCAGAAAGCAAGGAGAAAGTTCTTCTGTGTCCCAGCCCCCTGCTTCTTTGTCACCCAGTTGCCTTTAAACCAAATTCGAACCAGCCAATCCCCAGGTAGAGGGGAGGCTGGTACATCCTTTGTTAGAGGGGGACGGACTTCTTTTCCTCTCTTTTTTTCAAGGTGTACTGTTGTTTTTGAGGCCCTTCCTCAGCTCTGGGGGTGGGGGTTACAACTCACATTCCTTATTCTTCAGAACTTGGCCCCAGCTGTTTGCCTCTGACCCCCTGACCTCCAGAGCCAGGGTCGTGCCTTACTGTGCCACCTGTGGGCCTCATTCTGCCAAAGATGGACCAAGGCTCACCTTTCTAGGCTCCCTAACGTGGGCCAGAAACCAAAGCTGAGCTTTTACTTTTTTCCCTCCAAAGACACAAATGAATTGAGTGTAGGAGGATACATATGACCCCTGCCCTACCTCTGCCAAAAAGGAGGAGCCACACTGGGACTGTTCGGCCGGTCTATGTGTCACTTCTCTGCCAGCTCTCTCTAGTCACAGGTCCAAGATCTTACTGCCTCCTTTCTCTGGCCTCTTTCCCTAGGCTAGCTGGTTTGGAATAGAATGGCAACTAGTTCTAATTTTTATTTATTAAACATTCGGTGTTTTGGTTTTCAAGCCAGAATTACAGCTAGCACCTGGCATTTGAGCAGAGGGACCACTTCAGACCAAAATGTACTGTTAATGGTGTTGTTTTTTTTTTTAATTAAAATATATTAAAGATGAAAACATGGCAACAAGTGTCTGAGACTAGCAGGAACTGCGAAGGGGGATCAACTAAATAAACTAAGGTAGTCTTCCTCATGGTTATGTGATGTTTTCATTTTTAAATTTCATATGGCAAATAAGAAAAAGCCAAGGTAGGGAGGGTAAGAGATTAATGACAGCTGCACCTTGGGAAGGGTGGTGGGGGGGAACAGTGCTGTTCCAGACAGACCCAGAGCTAGAAGTGTGGGGACCGAGAAAGAGAAATCCAATCACAATCTTAGTTTTAACATCTTGTTAAAAGACGTTCAAGAAACCATACAAATGAAGGATAGTAAACGAACAGCCCTCATTCCAGGAATAAAGTCTGTCAGAAGCATGGACACTTGAACACACACAGGCTGGGAGGGAGGAGTAACAGGAGGACTGACGGATGTCAGGCCCAGGTTGGTGTGGTGACCTCTCCCCACCCCTGGCGCTTCAGGAGGTGGAGGAGGGACCTTGCCTGCTAGCACCACATTGGAAGGGACCTCCTGATCCAGAGCCCCCATTTCTACCTACTAGGAGCCGGGGGAGGGGCGCGACTGGAGGCAGGGTCAGAGTCAGAGAGTCAGGAAGACCCAGTTCCTGAGGAAAGGATGCTTTGGGAAGGGTTCGGGACGTTGAGAAGAAGGCTGTCCTCTAAAGAAGCCGCCCCCTGCATTCAATGGCCCCGCAGCAGCACAGCAGCTCCTTGCCTTCCACACTGCCCACCTCATAGTTGTAGTCCCAAGTCAGCTCGGTCCCGGCCCGGATCCTCCTGGACAGGAAGGGACAGGTTTGGTGAAGGCAGCCCATCACCAGGTGCATGCGGCGCTGGAGCACAGACAGAATGCTGCTCTTCCCTCCCACCCCCTCCCCGATCCCCTCTTACTTGCTGGCAAAGAAGGCCACCCAGGGGAAGCGAAGATCGTGAGTGTCCACAAAGACATTCTGGACAAACAGGTTGGGGCTGCAGCTGTGCTGTGGGTTTAAGGACAGGATGCATAAGAAACGAAGAAACAGGGGCGCCTGGGTGGCGCAGTCGGTTAAGCGTCCGACTTCAGCCAGGTCACGATCTCACGGTCCGTGAGTTCGAGCCCCGCGTTGGGCTCTGGGCTGATGGCTCAGAGCCTGGAGCCTGTTTCCGATTCTGTGTCTCCCTCTCTCTCTGCCCCTCGCCCATTCATGCTCTGTCTCTCTCTGTCCCAAAAATAAATAAACGTTGAAAAAAAAATTTAAAAGAAACGAGGAAACAGAACCTGGCTTTGTGGGGTTAGCAGGAGTTGGATAAAATATGCCATGTGCTCCTCCCCATCACAGTGGAGTTTTGAAAGTAAGCTACCTCTTTAAGATGCTCGAGATCAAGAATTGCTAACAAGAAAAGGTGGGTTTATACAGTTAAAAGAACTGTTCTTTTGTTAAAAGAACAAAAAATTTGATGATGGTACGATAATCCAGCATCTAGAGGGGAGGGGGAGGGGGAGTCTCACATTGAGGTAGCGGCCCAGGTTGCCTTCGAGCTTGGCGTCGATGATGTAGCAAGACTCCTCCCCATCGTAGAACTGGCGTGTGTTCTTACGGACAGGTGCGCTCTCCCCCTTTTCCACGGATGCCATGTTGGTTGATTTAATGGCAATCCCATGGGTTGACTTAAGAGCAAAGCCCCGGGTTGATTTTACTGCCACCTGGCGCTTTGTTGGACCTGGACAGGAAGGAGAACGGGCTTAGGCCCTATCCCATTTCGCGACATTCTACCCCCACCCCCCACCCCCGTTTCCATCCCACCCACTGCACTGCAAGAATACCAGTTCTTGGGGCAAAGATCCTAATTGGCAGTTTTTTCAAGCAGGATTACATCTGTTGGGTAAAGCTGAGAGGAAAGAGTAGGGAAGTGGAAAGGAGAGAGGAAGGGGATGCGTCGAACAGTTAAGCTGGGAGTCAGAAAACCCTCCCAGACATGTGTCAACTCTTAAGATCTGAATTTTTTCCTCCTACTTCCTTAGCTTCCTTAAAAAAGCCTCTATCCCAACTTTCTGATCGTTCCTTCCTACCACCCCCAACATTCTAGACTACCAGACATGTTCTTCTTGTCCTCAAAGTCATCTGCTTCAGAGCCAGAGGAGATGGTCTGGATATCATCGCTGTCCACTGCTGTGGCTGAAGTCTGGCCGGTGGTAGGCTTCCGGCTGGTCCCACTTTCCCCCTCGCTTTCTGTGCTGCTGGACAGTGTTAAGACATCCTGGAAAACAGAAGAGTGAGAAGAAAGAAGAGTAAATGGTGAGGACCCACTCAAGTTCTCGCTCTTCCTGTGGTCAGGCAGGAAGAGGCTAAGACTACAGCAAGAGAAAGACTAGATGCTGGGCAAAGAAAGACAAGGCAGGAAGTCACAGCCAAAGAAATAAGAAATAAGAAGGGATATACTGAGAATTATCATCAAGGACCTGAGGAGGTGAGGGGAATATTCCTCAGACTCAGCGCCAAACACAAGGCTGGGGGAGGTACAGCTTGAGGAACAAGGTCACTTACATCAGCGTTGGACTGAGCAGAGGCCATGAGTCGTCGGCTCTGATGCATACTAGTCTTACTAGGTGGGCGGCGAAGTCCTTCAAGTTTCATGGGAGAAGGATTGTAACCATAATTTCGAGAGCTTTCAGTGATTCTAAAGGGAGGGGAAGGAATAAGAGGGGATCAGATTACTGGCTGTTTCTTAGGCTTTTTTTTTTTTTTTTTAACATTTATTTATTTTTTTTTTTTAATTTTTTTTTTCAACGTTTTTTATTTATTTTTGGGACAGAGAGAGACAGAGCATGAACGGGGGAGGGGCAGAGAGAGAGGGAGACACACAATCGGAAACAGGCTCCAGGCTCCGAGCCATCAGCCCAGAGCCCGACGCGGGGCTCGAACTCACGGACCGTGAGATCGTGACCTGGCTGAAGTCGGACGCTTAACTGACTGTGCCAACCAGGCACCCCTATTTATTTTTTTAAGAGAAAGAGAAAGAGCACGAGTGGGGGAGGGCAGAGAGAGAGGGAGACACAGAATCTGAAGCAGGCTCCAGGCTTTGAGCTGTCAGTGCAGCGCCTGATGCGGGGCTCAAACCCACAAACCATGAGATCATGACTTGAGCTGAAGTCGGACGCTTACCCGACTGAGCCACCCAGGTGCCCCTTTTAAAAAAATTTTTTTTTTTTTTAACATTTATCCATTTTTTTTTAAGAGAGAGAGACTGAACATGAGTGAGAGAGGGCAGGCTTCTTTTACAGGCTTGAGAGAAGACAGATTTGGAAACAGGTCAGAAACAGGAGCACTTACAAGGACATCTTGTTTCGGTCATCGGGGTCCTGGAAAAGAGCAAGTGAAGGGTTAGATGTTTTCATGGCGCTAGGTGACAGATCCAACAATCAGAGTTCATCTCAAATGACCTCCAAAGACATCGGCCAGTGAGAAGTACACTAAAGAGATTCCTCTGCAGCTCAACAGTAACAATTGTGTTCTCATCAGGACACCCCCTGAGAAGGGTTCTCTAAATCTTCCCAATGACAGACCATAACACACTCAAGGCAAACACCGTGGGCAGATTTTACAAGGACAAGAGTTCACCACCTGTGCTATGTTAAGTTTCAACATCATTAAAAATACATCTATAATCAATTCTTGGTTTTTAACTCTAACAAAAAACAGCAATGTTGTAGATAACTTGACATAACACTAAGTTAAAAAAAAAATTACTTATAAATCCTTTACTTCGGAATGAACCAGATACTTTTGCCCCCCAGCAGACTGATTTAAAAAATAATTTGGTTCTTGGGTGCCTCGGTGGCTCAGTCAGTTGGGCGTCCGACTTCAGCTCAGGCCATGATCTCACAGCCCAGTCCGTGGGCTCAAGCCCCGTGTCGGGCTCTGTGCTGACAGCTCAGAGCCTGCTTCAAACTGTCTCCCTCTCTCTCTCTGTCCCTCCCCCATTCGTGCTCTCTCTCTCTCAAAAATAAACATTAAAAAATAAAAATAAAAAAATAGTAATTTGGTTCTTTAAGCAAATTATTTGGTTCTTTAAGCAAACACCCAGGAATGTGTTGGGTGCAGGGGGAAGATAATCAGGTTTGCCACAGAAATAAACATCCAATAAATGATCTACACGTGAAGAATCAGTGTGCCATGTCAAGTTGTTCCATTACCAAAGTTCTACAAAAGCTCCCGCTCTGAGAGTCTTCTGCCACCACTTACCTCTTTCTTGGCCTGCTTGAGATCTCCCTCATCCTTGAAGCCCAGCCCTGAGGTGGAGGCCTTCTCAGCCTCCCCTCTGCCTCCCCCAGCCCGGCCTTCCCCACCTTCGCTAGTCTTGAAGGATGAACGGCTATCAGAGTCAGCAAAGCCACCTTCACTGACACTATTGCAGCTCAACCATGAGGCCACCTTATTCTTGGGTGTCTCTTCAGAGGAAGGCGGATTGCAGCCACCCCCAGGGATCGCTGGAGGGACAGGAATATGGGGGGGGCCAAGGTCTGGGGGGCGGGAGTCCTTGGAAGCCGTCTCAGACAGTCCGTTCTCCTTTTGGCCCCGGGTCTGCCTCCGGGTAGCATAGCTGCGCCACACAGAGCTGGTACTGAAGTCCTCATCTTTACAGAAGTTATCATCGGAACTGTCGTCATTGGACTCTTCGGGATCCTCTGTACCGCTGTTGCCATCTTCCTGGTCCTTCAAGTCCACCCCGCTGCTGTCGGACGAACAGGGGGCATCACTCTCATATCCTTCCTTGAAGTTCTCCACACTCTCGATATGGTCCAGATTGGCAAAGTACTCATCACCCATCTCCAGGCCCTCCTTGTCCGCAAAGTCATCTGTCAGGATCTTGCCTGGGAATGAAGAGAATTAAAGGCCTTCTAGGGTTATGAGGATCTTTTAGAGAGTGTAGGGGTCCTTCCCACAATACCTAGCCCAGCAGCACACAGTCAAAAACACCTCCATCATGGGCTCTCCCTTGTCTCTGACGATGCCTTCCTCCTTGGGGTCGTCACGAGAGGCTGGGGAGCTTTACTCTGGTTTCAAATCCTGCCCTCTCTACCATCCCTTTCTGCCTCTTCACTTGGTTTACCAAAAGGGCGCCTGCAGCTATGCTGAAAGCCTCTGGGTGGAGGAGGGTGATGTGGGATAAAATGACGTACTGGACTCTGCTCCCACATCCCTCGTCTGAAAAATCCTCTGTCCACTTTCACCCCTTTTCTTGCTTGTCCTTCTGTCCCTCCCTGGTCCACCCCGACAGGCACATCACTTGTCATGTTCTTTACAGAAGAAAATCATGGCCTCCTCTTACTCCCAAGTTCTCGTGTCAAGCATTTTATTCTCATTCACCCTCTCTCTGATTTAATTCCCCGTGGTGTCCTAACCCCAGGGGCAACTCTTTCATCACCAACCTGCATAAATACAGACGAAGGATCCTTTGGCAATGTCATCCAAGCAGCGAATACCCCAGCCCTTGTTCTGTGTCTTGAATAGCTGTAGCCGAACCTGGAGTCCGTGCTGCACCAACCGGTTTGTGCACATGTTTGGGTCACATTTACAACGTTTGTTGCACTCATAAACTCTGGGAGGAAGTTACAATAAAATCAGTCATAACGTGATCACTAGAACATCCACGCAGTCCTGTTAATTGTAACAGAACTGTTACGACTCTTGAGGTATCATCACTTATTAGGTAATGATCTGAGTGAGTGAATTTACTGAACTGTTTATGCTCTTTGATTCATCTGGGAATATAGCCCAAGGAAGTAATTCAGAACAGGGGAAAGTGATTTATACAGGTATTTATGGCACTAGTAACAGTGAATACCAGAATGTCTACTGCCTGGAGAAAAGCCAAGCAAACTGATGTGAATACGGGTTAAGAGCCATTAAAATCAGTAGACAGGCGGGGCACCTGGGTGGCTCAGTCAGTTAAGTGTCCGACTTTGGCTCAGGTCATGATCTCCACAGCTTGTGAGTTTGAGCCCTGCATCAGGCTCTGTGCTGACAACTCAGAGCCCAGAGCCTGCTTCAGATTCTGTATCTCCCTCTCTCTCTGGCCCTCCCTTGCTCACGCTCACTCTCTCTCAAAAATAAACATTAAAAAAAAAATCAGTAGATAAGCTACATCAATGTGCAGAAATAGATATATAAAATAAAGATATGTGAGGAAAGCGGAAACCAGTATGACAGATCCTGAAAGAGACTAAAGAGAAAGAGTTGGAACAAATGTTCACGGGGCTCTTCTGGTAAAGCTGATTTTCATTCTTTTATTTCATGAACATTTACTAAACACCAAGAGCTGTGCTACATACTGCAAACCTGACAATGGAAAAAAAAATCACAATCTTTCCTCTCAAGGAGCTCATATTCTATCAAGTTTAAGGAAGTGCACAGTTTATTTAAAAAATAAACTACTGAAGTTAGTACCAATTTTTCTGCTCCATCTACTTTGCTCAGTGTTAGGATTTTACTTATTTTCTTGATAAGGAGATTTAAGGGAAACATCTACTTTTGGCAAGATGACACCAGTATAATTACAGAGGTGATGACATTAGTCCTATCCCTTTGGACAAAGATGGTAAGAACAACTTCTGGTCACTGAACATTTACTTTGCGTTTGGCATTATGCTTTACATACTCTATCCTACTCTATCCTCAAAGCAGCCCTATAAGAGTGTTAAATTTTTAACTTAAAAAATTAACTACAAAGTGGGGCGCCTGGCCAGCTCAGTTGGCAGAGCACACAACTCAATCCCGGGGCTGTGATTTTGAGCCCACACTGGGTATAGACGCCACTTTAAAAACAAAAACAAAAACAAAAACAAAAAAACACAAACCTACAAAAGCATAATATACACAGAAGTACCCAACTGTTCATGTACATGTTTACAGCTCAATGAATCTTCACAAACTGAACATACCATGTCACTAGCAACTTATCAAGAAACAACTTTGTTAGGTCCCTTAAAACCTCAGTGGGGATGGGGGTGTTCATGGTCTTATCCTCTGTTTACACCTAATAAAACAAGATCAGCTAAGAATGGAAAAGTGAGGATTTGGACTTAGGTCTAATCACCACCATAGGAAACTTTCAGAGTAGCTACACTGAATATCATTCAACAAAATTTGAGTGATTACTATGTGCCAAGCCCTGGGTAAGCTGGCTACATGGTGAACAAGACCGGTCCCCATCCTCGTGGAGCTTACGTGCTAAAGGGAAAAAACAGAAAAGCAAGTCAAAACATAAATGAAAGCAGCCTAGCTGGTATAAAGAATACAAACAGGGTGCTCAACGAGAGAATTAAGGGAGTGAAAACGACCTAGTTTTAGAGTGACCAAGAAAGGTCTCTTTTGAGGAGGTACGATTAAAGCCGAGAGCTCAAGGTTAAAGAAGATAACCATGCAAAGAACAGAGGGCGGATGGCAAGCAGAGGGCACAGCATGTACAAAGGCCCTTGAGGTAGGCTGGCACACACTGGGCAGACTGGATCCAGGAACTAAAGAGTATCAGTGTGGCTGGAACAATTTTGGAGGGAGAGAGATACGAAGGGGCCAGATAGCACAGGGTCTTGTGACCCAAGATTAACAGTTAGAATGAAATCTACAGCACAATGGGAAGCTATTAAAGTTTCAGGCAGGGAAGTGATGTATTATTTGTGGTTATATGAAAATATTTTTATGAAACATTTCAAACAGGAAAAAAGATACAATGAACGTTCATCTACTGCCCAGCATTAGCAAATCTAAACATCACTGGAAGATTCAAATTTTTTGATTATAATTAAAACATACATGATACAGTGATGCAGCTAAAGCTAATTAACTGTCTTTTCCTTTGCTTCATTTGCAATTTGCATTCAGCACGAATTCATCTGACTTCCCTGGTAGCCTCGGTCTCCTGCGAAGATGCTCAGACATACCAGGTTTCCTACCAAACCCATCTTCCCAGAGCTTCCCTCCCAGCTGGGGCTGCCCTGCTCACACTGGCCGCGGTGTCCAGGGCACGGCTGTCAGCCTGGAAGCCCCCTTCACTCCACCGTCTGTGGGATTCCCCCTCAATCCTCTTTTGAGGTAGAGCCTCTCTTTCCTGGATCAGCATGCTTTCTTCTCTCTTGACTTTCCCCCTTATTTTGGCAAACAATTCCAGTAACTTTCTGAGAAAGGGAATAATGGACAATTTTGAGGTATTTCATGTCTAAAAAATGCCTTTAGCTTACTTTCACACTTAAAACTGCTGGCCTGGGGTTTAGAACTCTAGGTTAGAAATAATTTCCCCTTAGAATTCTGAAAAGAGTCCTTAATTTCCATCTAGCTCCCAATGTCATTTTGAGAAGGCTGAAGATATTGTCTTTATTTTTGTGGTCTACTTCTCTTCTCTAGAAGCTTTTAGGACTTTTTTTGTCTTCAGTGTTCTGTGGACACAATGATTACATTTCATTATCCTATGTTTTAGTGGGGCTCTGTTTTCATCCTTTGTGCCGGGACATGACTGGCATTTTCCATTTGGAAACATTTCCCATTTTCCACTATGTGAAAATTTCTGAATTACTTCATTGATGTTTTTCTTCTCCTGTTCTGTTAATTATGTATCCTGAACACAGGTTTGTTAGTTTCCATGTTCACATATAACTATTTTACCAAGTTTTACCCCACTCTTTCATTGTCTTCCTCTTTCCCTTACATGCTGGCTTCACCTCCTCTGCTCAGTCTTTAGTTAGAGGGCCCAGGGCTTATCTCTTCTGTTATCAATATTTTCTCTGGGTGAACTCATCCAGGCTTTATGTACCACCCCTGTGTTCAGGATTCCTAATTCTTTTTTTTAATGTTTATTTTTTTTTGAGAGAGAGACACACACAAAGTGTGAGTGGGGGAGGGGCAGAGGGCGATAGAGGGAGACACAGAATCCGAGAGATCCAAAGCAGGCTCCAGGCTCCGAGCGGTCAGCACAGAGCCCGACTCAGGGCTCGAACTCACAAATGGTGAGATCATGACCTGACCGAAGTTGGACACTTAACAGACTGAGCCACCCAGGTGCCCGATTCCTAATTCTTTATGTCCAGCCCTTATGCTTCTCTCCAGAAACCTCACTGCCTTCCTGACATTTCTCCTTGGATTGCCTAGGAGGCACCGCAAACACAACACGGCCAAAAGATGAGTTTCAACCAGATTACCACTCCCCTAGCCTTCTATCTTAATAAAAAGCACCAACACCCACTTTGTTGCCCCACTATAAAGTTTAGAGGACTTGTCCTGGATTCTGCTGCTTCCCTCCCAGTCCAGTCAATCTATCAAGTTCTGGAGCTCTATGTCCAAATGCATCCCAAATCTACCCTCTTTTTAAAAAAAAAATGTTTGTTTCTTTATTTTGCGGGGGGAGAAGAGGAGTAGAGAGAGAGGGAGAGCAAGAATCCCAAGCAGGCTCTGCACTGTCAGAGCACAGACCAACGTGGGGTCGAACCCACAAACCGTGAACTCATGACCTAAACCGAGATCAAGAGTCAGATGCTTAACTGAGTCACACAGGCCTCCATCAAATCTACCCTCTTTCGTCTTCACTGCCACGTGTACTCTAGTAAAGCCCCAGCAACCACTGCTTCTCACCTGTATTCCCATAATTATCTCCTAAGTGGACTTCCTAATTTTACTTTTGCTGCCCTAAGCCCTAGTCTCTATACAGAAGCCACAGTAACCTTCAAAAGGCAGATGGAATCAGGGCGCCTTGGTGGCTCAGTCAGCTAAGCATCCGACTGCTGATATCAGCTCGGGTGATGATCTTGCTGTTGTGAGATCAAGCCCCTCACTGGGCTCTATGCACTGGGTGTGGAGCCTGCTTGGGATTCTCTCTCTGCCTCTCCCCTGTTCTCTCGCTCTCAAAATAAAATTTAAAACAAAACATTAAAAAAAAAGGCAGATGGCATCATTTGCCTGCTTAAAATTCTCAAACAACTTCCTAGCGCACCATGAATTTGGTTCTAATTTTTTTTTTTTTTTAATATTTATTGATTTTTGAGAGTGAGAGGGATAGACCATGAGCAGGGGAGGGGCAGAGAAAGAGGGAGACGCAATCTGAAGCCGGCTCCAGGCTCTGGGCTGTCAGCACAGGGCCTGACGTGGGGCTCGAACTCACAGACTGTGAGATCATGACCTGAGCTGAAGTCGGACGCTTAACCGACTGAGCCAACCAGGCGCCCCGGTTCTAATTTTTATTCTGATATACAAAAGTCCTATATAATCAGGTCTCTGCTTACTTCTCTCTGAACAGTCTCACTTCCCAGAGTAACTGCAATCTGTTAGGATATACACACACTATGAAGTTAAGATCATCTTTAACTGCAATTGCTAGATTCTATTCAATCTTATGTCTTCATTTCAAGGAAAGTCTGAGGAAGAAACATGTTGGAAATTCAGTAAATAAGGTTTAACTGATAAAATACCTGGTTTCGGTTACTCTATTTTTGGTTCCAATGTTTAGAAATGTCTCTGAAGTGCTTTGCTTTCCCCTACTTACCCTGTGGGCAGACACTCTTCTAGTCTCTTGTACTGGTAGCCAGAATTAGGGTTGATCTGGCCGCCCGGGGTACAGGCTGTGGCCTGGATAGTTAGCTGATGACAGGCACACTTGGACCTGAGTAAGACAGAAGGGGACAATGGCTAGAGCCGTGAGGCTTCCTTTAGAGGTAGGAAGTACTACAGAAGCGCAGGGAGGTGGTAGTGAAGTTTCCTTTTCTTCTGTCATACATATAAATGAATAAGGAAAAGACAAGAAAACACAGCAGAGTGAGAATAAAATGAAACCAATGGCAATTGAAAGCACGATGGGAGGGACACAAAAGAAAAAGGAAAATCAGAGAAAGAAACAAACACAGGACACAGGTACCCAGGGTCATGCAATGGGGGCGGGCCAAGTTAAGACTCCAGCCTTCCCGGCAGGAGCTCCAGCTAAGGGAGGAAGTAAAGGGGTGGGGGGGGAAGGAATGCAGATATAAGACAAAGGAAGAGATGGAGAGAAAAGGCAAAGATAATGAAGTTGGGGACAGGGTCAGCAATTACCCTCCCAACTCACTTGTCACGGCACCCATCCTTGCAGTCACAGCCGACCAGAAATTCTGGGCCTGTGTTAATGAAAACACCCTTGCCAGGGATTCGTTCCTTACTATAGGCCACCTGGGGTGGGGGGGTTGTGTCAATCTCATTGACACAGGATAGGGGGACATCTTCCTTCCCATAGGTGATGTCCAGAATGTAGTAAAAAGGTTTATAGGGCTGAAACTTGCGGTCCACAAGAACATATGGATCCAAACAGAACATCTCCAGGAAGAGGAAGTCACAGCCAGTCTCAAAAAGATAGCGTTCAATCTCCTGCATTGTCCGAAGGCAGAGGCCACAGGGTGTCTTATAGATCACGTGAAAGCCCATCTTGCGGTTAACTCGGCGACGGGCTGTCATCCGCCGGAAGTCATAGAGCAGCGGGACCAGCAGTGGGTTCTTGCCCCGGTACTGTGCACTTCTCATAGGTCTAACTCGAGACAGACACGTATAGCTGCACACATGAGGTAAATAGAAGAGCTTCTCCATGGGGGCACGGTAGGAGGGTTCCGCTGGGGCCCGTTCTAACATGCCATGGAAGGCTGGGGGCACGGGAGGTGCTGGGGGCGCTGCTGGGGCAGAGGCTGTTGGGCCTAAAGGTGATCTGCAAATGACACGCAAGAGATCAGGTAAGACAGCAACAGGACCTCCCTGCTGCATACGGACCCCTGAAGCTGGCTAACCCATTTGTCTCCCAAACAGCTGTGCTCTTGAAGCTGTCAGGTTTCCCGTCGCTTCACCAAACCTGGACAATGAAGGGCCCCGGTTACTCCTCACTGACTGAGAATATCTCTACCTCAACAGTGCACCTTTTTTCCTAACACGTTTTTGGTCTGTGAATTATGGAAGTAGAGTCTAGTCTTCTACCAATGCTTTTTCCCCTTTTGTGTGTCCTACAGATATCTTTACTAATTCCTGTGATTCAAAGAAAGAGGCAATAGTGATCCCTTTCTATTGTACCAATGATGATGCCACATTCAGTGACAAGTTTTAACAAATGACTTTCTAGTGATTCCTTATTTCTTGGCACTTAGTTCCTAATTCAATTATTTTACATTCTGTTTCTTGGAAACTTTCCAGGTTAAAGCTTTCCTTTCAAGTTCAAACTCCTCACCATTATAACCTTAACTAAGCACCTTGGAGCCAAGTAACGTCTCCATACAGTGACCATCTAGTCCACACTGCCCCCTCCCCACAGAGAGCCTGGGAGTTTCTCACCTATATGTCTGGTTGCTCCCAGGTTTCCCAGCAGGAACATTTTCACTGAGTGCAGGAGATGTAGGGGAGGAATGACCAGAGCCCACAGATCCTGGTCGGAAGGATGTGCTCTTTTTGGCTACCTGCTTCCGAGATTGGGCAAGCTGACTTTCCAAGCTGCTAGGAGATCAGACATCATACAGTAAAGGATATGGAAAATGCAATATGGAAGAAACTAGCAAATAAGAAAAAATGTCACTCACTCATTGTCACCTGCCTGCGGGGACACAGGGGGAGCAGGGGGGGCAGGGGGAGCAGGGGGGGCAGGGGGAGCAGGAGGGGCTGTAGGCTGTGGGGGCTCCGTTGGCTTGAACTGGGTCCCAGTACTGGTCAGATCCTGGGTGTACTGGACCACAGGGCCTTTGCTCCTCACAGCACCTATACAGGAAAAAGGTATTGACCACTGAAGATGACAGCTGCATCATATATATTCATGCACACATGTTCTCAGTTTACATAATGTGAAAAAGTAGCAACATTCTGAGTGTTAAGACCCTCGGTTCTCATGATTTACACCAAAGAGTGAAAATACTGGCATAGACTGGCTTTGACTCAAATAATACTTTATCTTCCTGCCCCAAATGATTTACGTTAGTAATTATGTTACACTTTAGTGAAAGCTTATAAAAACATATTCTTTGATCAACTCATGTTATCAGGAAAACTCAACCAGAAAGTATGCCAGGAACATGTGAAAACAAAAGCGCTTTTGGCTTTAAAAAAAGTCCACGGATAACATACAAAGCAGTTATCCTCGTGTGGACAACAAGGGCAACTACTACCACCTCTACCCCTAACCTAAGCCAGTCGTTTCAGATCTGTATGGGGTCGTTTAGAAAGAATCAGAGCCACGGCGTATGGGGGCAGCACCACAAACCCATCGCCACAACTGGAAACAACTCAGGGCACAGGTCCCGTTTCCAGGGAATCACTAGTGTCATGCTGGTAAACAAAGAACACCTTTTGTGTGTAATCTCCTTTGCTTTCGTCCATTTCTTTCCTCCCCCAGGGTCCTTCAGGACATACCCATATTTGGACGTGTCCTGAGTGGTCCCCCTTGCTTCTTCTCTAGTGCGGAGGCTGAGGAGGTCTTCATGCTGAACATGGGCTCTAGCCGCGTGGAGCCTCGATAGATCCATTCGCATCTTTTGTCATCCTAGGGGATCGGGAGGAGTGAAGGATAGAGGGAAACGGGTTAAAGGCTAGAATCTATCCTGCCATCTGTGGAGAATACGCCTCCATGTGCCTCCTTGAAGGAAATCTTTCTGATGAGTCCCCAATTCCCTATCTAGTCAATAAACTTATGTTCCAGGCTCCATGACAGCCATCATACACTCCTTAGGAAATTACGGGAGAGACAGGTGTTTATATTGACTCTACGAAGCGTGACAAGGATTGTAAGGCCTTAGGAACAAAAAGGACTGTAATTCTAAGAAAAGTATGAGAGGGGGAAACAGGACAGGTACAGAAGATCCAAGAGTTAACCTGGGCCTTGAAAGGTCATCAACCCCTAATTCCTTGATGCCTCCTTTTTGTCTATGCTACTAAAACCCTGACCCTGAACAAGTCGAACTGCCTGCTGTGTGTTTATGTACAATAGGAGTATCCTTAGGAAGAGAAAAAAAACCCAAAAAAACAAACCAACATGCAGATTAGCATCATAATTAAATTCAGGGAATTTATCTTCAATAACCATCACAGAAAAATACAAAAGGACGAAGCAAAATCTGACCCGAAATGGTGAGAACAGGGAGGAGGACAAGAAAGAAGAAAGTTATGGAGGACGACAAAATCATCCTCATTACTGCCTCTTATGCTCCCCCATGCCACCCTGACCCTTCCTCCAAACCACGGGGGAACAACAGTACCAGGAAGAGGATCCTGACTAGGCTGCCGTCCACCTCCTCGACCCGGGACTTCCACCATGTGCCTTCCCACTCAGTCTTGATAAGCTGGCCACTCTTGAGTAGCACCATAGGGCGGTTGGGGTAGGCTGTGATGTACTCCTCTATGAAGTCTCGGCAGGAGATGTCTTCTATGTCCTCCCATGTCTTTTTCACTGTCCCAAGGAAGAATGAAGGCTCAGAGAGGGCAGGTAGGGCAGGTCTTTTTTTTTTTTTTTTTTTAAAGTAATCTTTATACCCAGTGAGTCAGCCAGGTGTCCCAAGGCATGTCTTGATAGGAAAAAATGAATGGTTGGCCAGGAGATGTTGGGTATTTTTCAGTTGGGAGGGAGAGAAAAAATAAATGAAGAAAACATAACCTTAAGGAAGCAAAACCAAGACTACCTGAAAGTCCTGAACCTAATGTGTAAGTGCATACACAGATCAGGTAAATACTAAGCAGGCAATATGCAAATAGAGATGAGTCACTCATTTCATAAAAATGGATGTTTGGTTTAGGAAAATTCAAGTGGAGGGGCGCCCGGGTGGCTCAGTTGGTTAAGCATCTGATTCTTGGTTTTGGCTCAGGTCAGGGTCTCATGGTTCATGAGTTTGATCCCCTGCATCGGACTCTGTGCGGACAGTGTTGAAACTGCTTGGAACTCTCTCCCTCTCTCTCTGCCCCTTCCCCACTCTCTCTCTCTCAAAATAAATAAAAATTTAAAAAAAAAAAGGAAAATTCAAGTGGAAATTCTTGCTAACTTTATTTAAGTCTAGAGGTAAATCAAAAAAAAAGCTCAGGCGGCATCATGAAATTGATAAAAAAAAATATTTGTCCTTCCTTCTCATTCTATCAGGCTACTTCTATGGACCCTGAATGCATTTACTGCCATGTTATGCGGAAACACAGCAGTGTTAGTTGACTCTTCTGTAATTAAAAATAAGTGCTCTGTAACAGTCTGTTCCCAAGCCAGAGACACGAGTGTAGAGGACAGCATGAAGCTTCCATCTAACACAGCTTCTACAGAAAGCAGATTTATACAGATATATACAAATGTTAGATGAAGCATAAGACTAGGAAAGAAGTAACACTTATTCCATTTAGAAATGAAACGAAAACATGCTACAATACGAGCATCCACTGAAAGTCCGTCATGATCTCTTAGTGTGCCACTCTTTGGCTATAAAGGCCTCAGCAGCACTAGAGATGGACAAATAGAAATGATCTCCCAAAGGATATTAATCAAACTTACACTCTTTGAGACAGAAGCACCAAAAATATCAGGGCTTTTTAACTGATTATCTTAAGAAATACAAGGTAGAGATGGAAATGGATGGAACTCAGAAAGAAGGGAGGGACACTCACGTGGCCGGCAAATGGGATACAGTTCAGATTGTGTGACATAGGAAGCGTACCCATCATCAAAGAAAATGAGAAACCTGTAAGGAAGGTGATGGTAGAAAGATCAGGGGTTCTGATATTTTTTAGCACGACCTACAGAAATCATAGTTTCCACTCTTGATCACAAATAGGACACACTCTTGTGAAGATGTTCCAGTCTACTACTTTCTTCCTATTATCGTTCCTTCCAAGGGTTAGGAAGCCTCTCAATCTAACCAACTTATCTCCACTTTTCCAACAGTTATTTATTCTTGTTCCACTACCAGGTTCGTATTCTGCTACAACCATTTAGTCTCCCCTTCCTTCCTATTATCCTAACAATCTTGATGCCTCTCCTAGTTTTCCTCCAAGTTTTCTCCTTGAGAAAAAAAAGAAAAAAAGAAGGAAGAATCACCCACATGACTCCTGTGGCATAGAAAGAGCAAGGGTTTCTGGCCACTGGGGACTAAACACAAAAGCTAATTGTGAGATCTATGATCGAATAGTCACTCTACTGGACTTCACTCTCTTTACAATCCTCTGTCCAGGTACCTGAGCTTGTTTTTGACGTTTGGTGTCTCAGCTACAATGCCAGCATAGAGCCAGACCTGATTCCCATCCTTGTACTTGGCCACCACTCGACTGCCCACAAACAGCTTGTCAGCAGGAGGGTGGTAATCATAGGCAATATGGTTCCCTGACAGTAGACTCTTCCCTTTGTTGTCAAATTTCACCTTGTACTTCTTTCCTGGTCCTGAGTAAAAAGAAAAGATACACAAAAAAATTTTAAAAACCATTGGTTTCCATGTAAATAGGACTACTACATGGGAGACAAAAGGCAAGGCTGTGGGGAAAAGAAATGATCGGCAATGGAGACCTGCAGGTTGCCTTTCATTAGCTCTTCTTCTAGCTTGAACATACCGACCGTCTGGATGGCAATAAGGGTGCCTTTGTGCCATGTCTTAGTTCTCTTCTTGCCCAGGATGCGCATGCTGACTATTAGGTCACCATCTTTGCTCAGTTCTCCAGACATCTGACTCAAGGTTCCTACGGAATAGAGCAAAGTTGTTCTAAAGAGATATGGCATAGACTGGGAACATGAATGGAAAAGTAAAGAGGGTATAATATAGTAACCATGGAAAAGGGAGTAATCAATGATCCTTATCACTTCTGGGGCTCTCTCAGGCAGACACAAAAAACTACAGATGACTCAACTATTTATGCCAATAGGAAAAACTTGCAAAAATTGAAATTCGCATTAACAAGAACATCTCACATCAAGTGTCTCTAGCTCTTTATTAACAATATTAATTATACTCATTAAATGCTAAGTAGCATTTACAAAACATTTTTCTGCAGGGGATCTAATAACAGCCCCATTCAACAAAGCTTTCTTCAGACCTCTTTACAAGAGTTTGAGTTGCTTTTTTTTTTTTTTTAAGTTTTTATTTATTTTTGAGAGAGAGACAGAGAGACAGAGTGTGAGCGGGGGAGGGACAGAGACAGAGAGGGAGAAACAGAATCTGAAGCAGGCTCCAGGCTCTGAGCTGTCAGCAGAGCCCGATGCAGGGCTTTAACTTATGAACTGCGAGATCATGACCTGAGCTGAAGTCGGACGCTTAACTGAATGAGCCACCCAGGCACCCCTGAGTTACTCTCTTCTAATCTCTATCTAGAAGTAGTCCTGACCACAGAGCTAAAATGGTATTTGGATAATACGCACATCGGAAAATCAGCAGACAAAAGACTTAAGCAGACAAGGAAAACCTCTGGTGTCTAAAGAACCCAACAGAGGGGCGCCAGGGAGGCTCAGCTGGTTGAGCGTCCAAGTGCTGATTTCAGCTCAGGTCATGATCCCAAGGTCCTGGGATCAACCCCCGCATCAGGCTCTGTGCTGAGCATGGATCCCGCTTAACATTCTCTCTCTGCCCGCCTATGCCCCTTTCCCCAGCTTGCACACTCTAAAATAAATAAAATTAAAAAAGAAAAAAGTATTTTAAAGAACCCAAAAGAGGTGAAGGAGGATTCTGAGATGCTAAACCAAAGCCAGTTATCCATGTAATCTCTGTAGGAATTCACTCCCCCACCTATACTGGGGAACCTCCTGACCCTAACCTTTATGTAGATCTTGGGAGCTGCTCTTTTTGTTGACAGCATCCATGAACTTCTGGACATCTTGAGCTGACTTTCTTAAGGCAGCCATAGCCTCACGGAGCTGTAAGAAAGATGATGAGGGAAACAAGTTTTAAAATAGCATGGGTTAAAGGCACTTGGGTGGCTCAGTTGGTAAAGCATCGGACTCCTGATTTTGGCTTAGGACATGATCTCGCAGTTCCTGAGATGGAGCCCTGCCTCTCTCCTCTGTCTCTGCCCCTCCCCCATCCGTGTGTGTGTGTGTGTGTGTGTGTGTGTGTGTGCG
This sequence comes from Felis catus, assembly GCF_018350175.1. Lineage (NCBI taxonomy): Eukaryota > Metazoa > Chordata > Mammalia > Carnivora > Felidae > Felis > Felis catus. The sequence goes on along the minus strand of NC_058375.1, from coordinate 105,584,200 downwards.
TGTGTGCGCGCGCGCGTGCATGCGCGCTCTCACTCCTTCTCTCTCAAAATAAAATATCTTTTTAATTAAAAAAATAGCATGGCTTAGACTTGAGAATAAGAACTTGTCTTTCAAAAAAAAAAAAAATGAGCTATATTTGGAAGGTCATGGTTACTTTATCAGGCGAAACTGCCCTTTCTTATAAATCTGGTTCAGAGATCAGCTTCAGGGAGCCTTCCTTGGTTAATCTCACCTAGCTGGTCGCCACCAAATTCTACATTCATATAGCACTTGTGCATGCATTTCTAAGTAACCTCTTTTGCATCCTTAGAACATCTACTAAAGGACTGGAACCCACAGGACTGATTACAGAGTGGATGATTATGTTGATGCTGAAGCAACTGAATGGTCAGGCCAGAAGTTTCTCACATTTTCATATTCTTACCTCTCACCTTTACCTTCCCCATCCCAACTCACCTTCTGGTCTTTGGGTGTTCTGCTCCCAGCATCACCTATGGATGAGAAAAACTCAAATGAGCATAAAAGACTTACAACATAAGAATTTCCAAGAAATCAACAAACTGAGCTACTTAAAAACATTATCACAGAAGCATTACTAATAACACATGACAACTAAATATATAAACATATACATTAAAAGTACTAAATAGTCCAGAAAGATACACAGCAAATAGGTGACAGTGCTTACCTGGGGATAAAGTACTGGGATAGGTGGTAGTTTACAGGAGTTTGGTTTTTCACTGCATTATTTTTCTTTTTTAAAGTAGGCTCCATGCTCAATGTGGGGCTTGAACTCATGACCAGGAGATCAAGAGTTGCACACTCTACTGAATGAGCCAACCAGGTGCCATTATATTTAAATTTTTATAACAACAATTTGCTTATGGATTATCTGAATGATCTGACAAATGAGATGTGGTCAATGAATGAAGCAAAAGTATGTTTATTCTTGAGTAGTGCTGTCCAATAGAACTTTCCGCTGTGATAATGTTCTATATTGTACTGTTAAATCTGCTAACATTTGGCTACTAAGCACATTAAATGTAGCTAGTCCAACAGAGAAAGTAAATTTTGAATTTTATTTAAAAATTTTAAAAATTCAGATATAATTCACATACCATAAATGTTTAATTCAGTGGTTTTTAGTATATTCACAAAGTTGTTGTACAACTATCGCTACCACCTAATTCCAGAAAATTTTCATCACCCCGGAACAAAATCAACTAATGAGTATGAGGTTTCTTTCTGGGGTGATGAAAACACCCATTAGCAGTAATTCCCCATTCAACCTTCCCGCTAACTGCCAGTAACCACTAATCTACTTTCTGTCTCTATGGATTTGTCTATTCTGGACATTTCATATGAGCGAAATCATATATGTGGCTCATCACATGAAATTCCTTTTTATGGCTGAATAATATTCCATTATATGAATATGCCGTATTTTGTTTATCCATTCACCAACTGATGGACATTTGGGTTGTCTCCACTTTTTAGCTATTATGAACAATGCTGATTTGAATATTTCTATAGCCATTTTTATATGGGCACAAGTTATCATTTCTCTTGGGTATATGGCTAGGAGTGGAACTGCAGGGCCATACAGTAATTCCATGTTTAACCTTTTGAGGAACTGAAAGATTTCCAAAGTGGCTGTACCATTTTTTAATCCCACAAGCGATATAGAGGATTCCAGTTTCTCCACATCAACACTTGTTACTGTCTTTTTGATTACAGCCATCTTAATTAGTATAAAATGGTTCTGACTTGCATTTCCTTAATGATTAATGACATCAAGCATCTTTCCATATATTTATTGGTCATTTACGAATCTTATTTGAAGAAATAACTATTCAAATGTCTTGCCCATTTTTTAACTGGGTTGCCTTTTTTCATTCTTGAGTTAACAGGTTTTTTTTAAGTTTATTTATTTTTTAAGTTTATTTTTTAAAGTCTATTTTATTTATTTTAAGCTTATTTATTTTATTATTGAAGAGAGAGAGAGAGAGAGAGAGAGAGAGAGAGAGAGAGAGAGAGAGAGAGAATCCCAAGCAGGCTCTGTGCTGTCAGCCCAGAGCCCAATGTAAGGCTGGATCCCACAAACTTGATGTCCAAATCAAGAGTTGGACACTTAACTAACTGAGCCATCTGGGCACCCTAATGGTTCTTGGTATATTCTGGAAAATACCAGACCCTTCACATTTTGCATAAACAGTCACATGTGTATAGCGGCTACTGTATTGGACAGTGCCGATTTAGAGATTTATAACATCTGTTTAAATGGAAAGCAGGGGTGCCTAGGTGGCTCAGTTGTTTAAGTGTCTGACCCCAGACTTCAGCTCAGGTCATGATCCATGATCTCGCGGTTCACAGGTTTGAGCCCCATGGGCTCTGGGCTGACAGTGTGGAGTCGGCTTGGGATTCTCTCTCTTGCCTCTTTCTGCCTGCCTTCCCCCTCCATGCTCCCACACAGGCATGCGCTCTCTCTCAAAATGAATAAACTTAAAATAAATAAATAGATAAAAATGGAAAGCAATGGTGGTAATCATTTCACAATATACACATATATCAAATCACTGTTTTACACCTTAAACTAATACAATGTTATATGTCAATTATATTTAAATAAAACTAGGAGAAAAAGGCAGCAAAAAAAGAAAAAACTAAAATTAAAAATAGAAAGCAATGTAAATGTTCTAAGAACAATGTCCACTTAACAAAATAAATAAACTGTAACATCTCCAGATGAGGTTCATAATGAATCTTCAGTAACAGGAGACTGCTAAAGATATATTAAGTTTTAAAAGTTGGAACACATAGTCATTTGTTGGATATGAACTCAACTTCGGAGAGAATACAGACATCCCTGTGCATTCCTCAAAGAGCTATGAATATAGTATATGATTAAGGATCTGTTATCTTACACCTCTCACAACTGTAAAAGGCTTCAAAACACATCCTACATTTCTTTCTTTCAGGAAGGACAGTTCTTAATCTTGTAGGGCCTTTGTATTTAAGCGCACCTTAAAAGTAAAAGTATTCATGTGGTAAAAAAATTCAAACATTATTAAAAGGACACACAGTAAAAATACACGTCCCTCATACTCCTGCTTCTAGTTCCTCTCCTCAGAAACAACCAATATTATCAGTTTCTGTTGCAGCCAAAGATAAATGTAAATATGTACTCTTTCCCCTATTCTTTTACTCACTTTCAACATCAGTTTTTATGTTGCTTTTTATCCTTATACCTCAAATATCTAGGAAAGTATTTCCTCTTAGTACCTATAAATCTGGTTCTTTTTATCCCTTTTTTTATTGTGGTAAGATACACATAACATAAAATATACACCACCTTAACCATTTTTAAGTGTACAGTTCAGTAGTTTTAAGCACATTCATACTGATGTGCAACCATCAATTTTGCTGAAAAATATTAAGGACTAAATAAATTATTTTTATGTAGAACAACTGAATAGCATGAAATTATCAGCTATTCCTAAATTGATCTTTTAATAATGTCAATAGTTTTTGTTTTGGTTTTTGTGGGTTTTTTTTGTCAGGGAGGGAGGGAGTGGAGAATATGACACGCTGACTCTCAAATACATATATAAGCACAAAAGATAAAAAGAACCAAGACAGGGGCGCCTGGGTGGCGCAGTCGGTTAAGCATCCGACTTCAGCCAGGTCACGATCTCGCGGTCCGGGAGTTCGAGCCCCGCGTCAGGCTCTGGGCTGATGGCTCAGAGCCTGGAGCCTGCTTCCGATTCTGTGTCTCCCTCTCTCTCTGCCCCTCCCCCGTTCATGCTCTGTCTCTCTCTGTCCCAAAAATAAATAAACGTTGAAAAAAAAAAAAAAGAACCAAGACAAACATGAAGAACAACAAAGTAAGGTGACTGGAGTTAACAGATATAGAAACTAATAAAGTCCAGTTATACATAATACAGAACTGAGATAAGAAAAAATGACAGACCTGGGAATGCAAGCTGGTGTAGCCACTCTGGAAAACAGTATGGAGGTTCCTCAAAAAAACTAAAAACAGAACTACCCTACGACCCAGCAATTGCACTACTAGGCATTTATCCATGGGATACAGGTATGCTGTTTCGAAGGGACACATGCACCCCCATGTTTATAGCAGCACTATTAACAACAGCCAAAGTATGGAAAGAGCCCAAATGTCCATCGATGGATGAATGGATAAAGAAATGTTTTATATATACACACACACACACACACACACACACACACACACACACACACACACAACATAGATAGATACACACACATACAATGGAGTATTACTCGGCAAACAAAAAGAATCTTGCCATTTGCAACTACGTGGATGGAACTGGAGAGTGTTATGCTAAGGGAAATTAGTCAGAGAAAGACAAAAATCATATGACTTCACTCATATGAGGACTTTAAGAGATAAAACAGATGAACATAAGGGAAGGGAAATAAAAAGAATATAAAAACAGGGAGGGGGACAAAACATAAGAGACTCATAAATATGGAAAGCAAACAGAGGGTTATTGGAGGGGGTGTGGGAGGGGGGATGGGCTAAATGGGTAAGGGGCACTAAGGAATCTACTCCTGAAATCATTGTTGCATTATATGCTAACTAATTTGGATGTTAATTTGAAAAAATTAAAAATAAAATAAAAAATACAATGAAATAAAAAAAAGAAAAAAATGACAGACCAATGAAAAAGAACAGAAAATCCAGAAACAAATCAATACATATGGAAATTATTTTTTAATGTTTATTTATTTGAGGGTGGGGGAGGGAAAGAGAGAGGAGGCAGAGAATCCCAAGCAGACCCCACACTGTTAGCGCAGAGCCCGACACGGGGCTTGAACTCACGAACCATGAGATCATGACCTGAGACAAAGTCAAGAGTCGGTTGCTTAACCAACCGAGCCACCCAGGCGCCCCTGGAAATAATTTATGATAGAGCAGACAATGCAAAATCAGTAAGGAGGGATTCATTTCAGTAGTGGTGCTGAAACATTGATTAATAACCATATGGAAAAAAAATTTGATTTTGACCTCAAATACTACACAAAAAATAAATTCCAGTTGAATTAAAGACTTAAATGTAACAGGTGAAACTATGAAACTTTCAAAGGCAACATAAATGACCTTTATAATAAAGCCTCAGGGCAGAAAGGATGTAAAACACAATGACCATGAAAAAAAATAGTAGAGTATAACACCTGTTTTTCAACAAATAACATAACAAATAAAGATAAACTGTAAGCTGGGAGTGATATTTGCAACACGCAACTGCACAGGATTAGTAACGGCAATGATCACTGAGTGAGCAAACAAACAAGAGACATGAACAGACATTTCAAAGAAAAACTACAGATGACTCACAAACACATGAAAAGATTCTCAAGTTCATCAGTAGGGAAATAAAATTTAAAAATCACAATACCAAGTGTTGTCAAGTATGTGTAGCACAGGACACTCTCATCCACTGGTAGTTACAAATATAAATTGGTACAATCACTTTGGAAAGCTGTTTGGTCATTGCTTATCCAGTAATGTTAAAATTTCCATATCCTAAGAACTAGCAACTCCTTAAGAGTGTGTGTGTGTGTGTGTGTGTGTGTGTGTGTGTGTGTGTGTGTATATATATATATGTATCTCCTAAAAATTTAGTAAGACTGCCAAAATTTAGAAAGATTCTTGCATATGTGGATTAGGAATCATGTATAAGAATATTTAGAGCATTATTTGAATTGAAAACAAATGAAATGCAACTGACAGGAGAATAGATATATTGTGTCATATTCACAAGATGGAATATTATGCTGTAGTAGTTACTGAGTTAAACATCACACATCAGCAAGATGTTAAAGAAATGACTGAAGAATGTATGTATACACTATGTATGATTCCACTTCTACAGTTAAAAAAAAGGCAAAACTATGGCGCTTCTAATAATAGTGATATGAAAATAGTGATATAGATGACTCCCCTATGCAGAAAACAACTATAAAACTGGGAAAAAAAAGTTACAATCATTTCAGGAAATGGAAATGGACCAAAGGCAAAGAATTAATTCAAAGTGTTTGTTCTGAAAAATTGCTTGAATTCTGGTAAGAGAAGTCTGTGGCCTGCTTGCCTGGGGCGGCTCCCATCCCCGCTCCACTCCTTGTTTGGTGAGTGCAAACTACGGCTTTACCATTGAGGTGCTAGCCATGGCAATGAGCAGCTTTACTAGTCTGAGCTTGCAGCTCTTGTTTAGGGTGAGCAGCAAACCAGTCAGAAACTTAACAAGGAGATCCTGAAAATGAGAGAGTCATGGACAGGCTTAGATAAATTCTCTATGCATTCTTGAGTGACTGCTAAACTGTGCAAATGCAGACAAGACCCAGGAGTCCATGGAAACTTGAGAACTAAATGCAACTCTGAATGTATTCTCTATACCTCCGTAAAACTCACTGGCTAAACTATGCAAAAAAAAAAAGGGGGGGGGGAGCAATTGTTAAGAGGCAAGTTAATATATATAAAGTTATATACACATATATATATATATATACATACACACACACATAAATACATATATAAGAATCTGCGGGTGACTGCTAAACTATGCACATACAGAAAAGATGCAGGAAACCCAATGGAGACTTGAGAATACATGCAACTCTGAATGCATTCTCTATATTTCTATAAAACTCACTGGCTAAACTATGTAAAAAAAAGGGAGCAAAGGTTAGGAGCCAAGCTAATATATATAGTTCAAATTTAAAAACCAAGCAGGGACATCAGCTGTACGCTACAAAGAAGACACAGTTGGCATAAGAAAAAAAACTTGAAAGTATCCAGCTTTCAACAACAAAAATAATGAAACATTCAAAGAAATAGGAAAGTACGCCCTATACTCAGGAAACAAAACTCTAGCAATGGAAACTGACTTGCCATACGGGCCTAGGTATTGGATTTATAAATATGCTCAAAGAGCTCATGGAAATTACATTCAAAGATTTAAAGGAAAATATGCTAATACTTAATAAACAAAAGACTTGACTATAAAAAGAAGCAAATGGAAATTCCAGGGTTGAAATTACAAAAACTGAAACGAAATACAGTAAAACCTTGGTTTTTGAGCATAATTCATTCCAGAAACATCCTTATAATCCAAAGCACTTGTATATCAAAGCAAATTTCCCCATAAGAAATAATGAAAACTCAGATGATTAATTCTACAACCCCAAAAATTCATATAAAAATTATTATAATACTATATAATACATAATAATAAAGAAAATACAAAATACAAAGAAAAATAAATTAACCTGCACTTACCTTTGAAAACCTTTGTGGCTGGTGTGAGGAAGACAAGAGAGAGGAGGGTTATTGTGTAGGACGACTTTCACTGTCACTAACGGAATCACTGCTATTGGCTCAATGGAATCTTTTTCTTTTTGTGCAACTTTAACAAGGAACCTATCCAATGCCTCCTTTTGAGGATTTCACAGAAATGTGAGATTGCATTGATGATGACCCACAATCCCTCAGAGAGAGAGCTGAGTTGTGATCATGTGACTGATGTTCAGTGTTATGAACTACTTGTATTCCAAGACACTACCTGCTTATCAAGTTAAAATTTATTAGAAATTTTTGCTCGTCTTGCAGAACACTCACAGAACAGACTAGTCACAATCCAAGGTTTTACTGCATTCACTGGGGGGGGGCTAAAAAAAGCAAATTTAAAATGTCAGAAGAATAAACTAATAGATACCTATATAGAGAAATTGCCCCATCCAAAGCACAAAGAGAAGAAGGTTGAAGAAAAATGAACAGTGTCTCAAAGACTTATAAGACAATGTGAAGCATTCTACCATATGCATAATGATAAGCTCAGAAGGCCAGGGGAGAAAGGGCTAGAAAAAAATATATGAAGAAATAATGACCGAAACACTTCTAAATTTGATGAAAAATGTGAATCTACAGATCCAAGTTCCATGAATCTCAAATACGACAAATATGGAGAGAATTATACCTAGACACAACCTACTGAAACTACTAAAATCAAAAGAGAAAATCTTAAAAGCAGTAAAACAAAAATGACTCACATCCAGGGTACAACACATTCATCTAACTTCCTATCAGAAATAACTGAGGCCAGAAGGCACTGGAATGGCATATTCGAAATGCCAAAAGAAAATAGTGAACCAAGAATGCTATATCTCAGATAAATGAAATGACTTTTAGCAGGACCACAAGAAATATGCTTTAAATATTTTGAGAGAGAGAGAGAAGGGCAGAGAGAGAGGGAGAGAGAGAATGCCAAGCAAGCTCTGTGTGGTTGGTACAGGGCCTGACGCGAGGCTCGATCTCACAAATAACCTGAGCCAAAATCAAGAGTTGGACACTTAATCACTTAAGAGTTGGGACACTTAACACCTGAGCCACCCAGGTGCCTCAGAATTACAAGAAATATTAAAGGAAATCTTTCTGGCTGGAAAAGGATGACACTAGATCCTAACTCAGATCCACAGGAAGAAATGAAGAGGAATAGAAATGTAAACATCTGGGTAAATATGTATTTTTCTCTTTTCTTCCCATAACATCTTTAAAAATAAGATTACTCCTGGCAATAAATGTAACACAAAACTGTTGGCTTTAAACATATATAGATGCAATATATTTGACAACAGTACCACACAAGAAGAGGGTGAAAATGGAGCTATCCCGGTGCAAAGCTGCTATATTTTACCAGAATTAAGTCAGTATTAACTTGTAGTAGTTAATGACCAGATAAATATGCAAGCACTTTTTTTAAAAGCCAAAAAAAATCAGAGAAATTAAAATGACTTACTGAAATATTTGTTGGACACAAAGAAAGCAGTAAAGAACAGACAAATATAAAAGACATGGGACATAGGGGGAGAAAATGCAAAATGGCCGATAAAAATCCACCCATATGGATTCATATCAACTGTGAATGCACTCAATACTAATTAAAAAGGCAGAAACTGTGAGAATGGATTAAAAAAAGACAAGATCTGGGGCACCTGGGTGGCTCAGTTGGTTAAGTGTCTGACTTCAGTTCAGGTCATGATCTCATGGTTTGTGAGTTCGAGCCCCGCATCAGGCTCTGTGCTAACAGCTCAGAGCCTAGAGCCTGCTTCAGATTCTGTGTCTCACTCTCTCTCTGTCCCTTCCACACTTGTGCTCTGTCTCTCTCTCAAAAATACACATACATTAAAAAAAATTAAAAAAAAAAAAAAGAGATCTAACTATACATATATTGTATGCAAGAAATACACTAAATTCAAGACAAAGATTTTAAGTAAAAATACAGAAAACGACACAATATACAAACAGTAATCATAACAGAAATGGAAATTCCACATTAATATCTGACAAAATAGACTTTAAGACAAGGGATATCACTTGAGACACAAAGAGATACCTTATAATAATAAAAAAAGTAACTATAAACATATACATAACAGAGTCCCAAAATATAGGAAGCAAAAACTGAAAGAATTGAAATGACAAACAAGTCAACAATTTTAGTTCAAGATTTCAAAACTCCTTTCCAAGTAATTGTTAAAATAACCAGACAGAAAATCAATAAGGACACAGAAGACTTGAATAGCACTATCGGCCAACTTAACCTAAAAAACATTTATAAAATATTCCAATCAACAGCAGGAGAATACAAATTGTTTGCAAGCACACATGGATCATTCTCCAGGACAGATAATATACTAGGCCATTAAAAAACATTTAAATACATTTAAAAGGATTAAAATAATACAAAGCAGGTTTTCTGACCAAAATTATAATAAAAAAGTCACAACACAAAGAAATCTGGGAAATTCCTAAATACTTGGGATAAACCATTGGTCAAAGAAAAATCACACAGGAAATTAAAATTATAAGTTAAAGGGAAACGGAAAATATGGGGTGCGTGGGTGGCTCAGTCGGTTGTGTCTGACTCTTGATTTCAGCTCAGATCACGATTCTAGGGTCATGGGATCAAGCCCTGTGTCAGGCTCTGTGCTAAGTATGGAACCTGCTTGGGATTCTCTCTCTCTCTCTCCCTCTCTTTCTGCCCCTTTCCCACGCTCACATTCTCTCTCTAAAATAAAAATTAAAATATAAAAAAAGCATATATATTTTTAATATTAAAAAAATAAAGTGAAAATGTAACAAAAAAATTTATGAGATGTAGTAAAGCAATGCATAAATTTTATATTAGAAAGGAAGAAGACCTAAAACCAAATCAATAATCTATTTTCATTTTAAGAAACTAGAAAAAGAAGAGCAAATCAAACCCAAGTACATGGAAGGAAGAAAATAATAAAGATCAGAGTAGAAATCAGTGTAACAAAAAAAACAGGAAAACGGTAGAGAAAAAGAAACAAATGAACACAAAAACTGGTCCCTTGAAAAAGAGCAAAAAAACCAATAATCCTTCAGCTAGATTAACCAAGGGAAAAAAAGAGATCCAAATAACCAATATCAGGAATGAAAGGAACATTGCTACAGAACTTACAGAAATTCAAAAGAATCATAAGGGAATAGTATGAACTTTATGGCAATAATTTAGACAACTAAATGAGATGGAAAAATTCCTAGAAAGATACAAATTAACAAAAATAACTTAAGAAGGAACAGAAAATACAAATAGACATATCAGGTAAAGAAAATTAATTAGTTATTAAAAAGCTTCCCACCTGGAATGGGAAAAGCCCAGAAATCCAAAGCATGGAGTTTAGATAAGTAACGCACTCATGTTTGTTTTTTAGTTTGGGCCAATGTATCACAGTCACAAAATATTAACATTAGGGGTGCCTGGGTGGCTCAGTCCAACTCTTGACTTTGACTCAGGTCATAATCTCGCGGTTCGGGAGATCAAGTCCCGAGTAGGGCTCTGAGGTAACAGCACAGAGCCTGCTTGGAATTCTCTCTGCCCCTCTCCCCCACTTGTGCACATATGCATGCTCTGTCTCTCTCTCTCTCTCAAAATAAATAAATAAACATTAAAAAATACTAACATTGGAATAAACTGGTGGAAGGTATACAGAACTCTCTGCATTATCTTTCCAATTTACACAAAAATATAGAACTATTCCAAACTGTGGCGCCTGGGTGGCTCAGTCCATTGGGTGTCTGACTTCGGCTCAGGCACAATCTGGTGGTTCAACAGTTTAAGCCCCATGTCAGGCTCTGTGCTGACAGCTCAGGGCCTGGAGCCTGCTTCAGATTCTGTATTTCCCACCCTCTCTCTGCCCCTCCCCTGCTCACATTCTTTCTCTCTCAAAAATAAATTAAAACAAACAAAAAACAAAAACTATTCCAAACTAAAAAGCTTATAAAAAAAAAAAAATCTATCCAAAAAAAAAAAAAAATCATCCACAAAGAAAGGTCCAGGTCAAGACAGTCTCAGTGCTGAATTTATCAAACATTTAAGGAAGAAATAATACTATTTCACACAAATTCAGAGGAGGGAACATTTCCCAACTCATCTTTATAAGGTCCATAATACCCTAATACCAAAGTCAAAAAACCACACCACAATAAAACTAAAAACCTATAGTCCTCATGACCATAGATGCAACAAAAATTTTTTTTAAAGTCCTCCACAAAACTACTCTTTTTTCTTTTTAGTTTATTTATTTATTTTGAGAGAGACAGAGAGAGGGGAAAGGCAGAGAGGGAGAGAGAATCCCAAGCAGGCCCCCTGTCAGTGTGGAGCCCAAGGCAGGGTTTGAACTCATGAACTGCAAGATCACAACCTAAGCTGAAATCAAGAGCCAGACTCTTAACCAACTGAGCCACCCAGGTGCCCCAGGTGCAAAAATTCTTAACAAAAAATATTAGCAAATCCAATACAGAACAGAAGGAACTTCTTTCAACCTGACAGTTTCTAGGAACAGAAGCAACTTCCTTCAACCTGAGAAAGGATATCTACAAAAACCTTAAAGCTCACATTATAATTAATGCCTAAAGACTAAATGCTTCCCCCTAAGATCAGAAGCAAGGAAAGGATGTCTACCCTCAAACTTTTATTCAACATTGTACTCGAGGTTCTACTGAGTACAATAAGGCAATAAAAAAGAAATAAAAGACATTTAGATTAGAAAGAAAGAAGTAAAATTGACTTTATTTGCAGAGACAGCATGGTCTAATATATAGAAAATCCCAAGGGATCCACAAAAAACTTATAGAACTAATAAGTGAGCTTAGTAAGGTCAGGGCTACAAGATTAATACACAAAAATCAACTATATTTTCATATCTTAGCAACAAACAATCCTAAAATGAAATTAAGTAAATAATCTCACTCGCATTAACATTAAAAAGAATACAACACTTAGGACAAATGTACCACGTTAATGCATTAGAAGACTAGTCGTTAAAAAGGTAATGCTCTCCAAATTGGCCTTTAGATTCAATAGAGTTTCTATTAAAAATCCTAGCAGGCTTTAAAAAATGTTCTTGATAGAAACTGACAAGCTGATTCCAAAATATATTTCAAAGTCATATGAAATACATTTGTATTTGGAGACTTCCACTAGGTGATTTTAATACTTACCATTGAAACTATAGTAATAAAAGCAGTGTGGTGCTGGTATAACAACAAATATATAGATCAATGTGAGAGAACAGAATCTGGAAATAGACCCTCATATACGTGGCCAGATGATTTTTGACAAGGATACCAAAAGGATAGTCTTTTCAACAAATGGTGGTGAAACAACTAAATAGTCATAAGCAAAATAAACCAACCACTCTCAACCTCTATCTTGAGAATTATTACTGTTAAAAGACACCATTAAGAAAATGAAAAGACCACATTTGAGAGAAAGTATTTCTAAAATATATCTGATAAATGAACTGTACCTAAAGCCTGAGTTCTCTAAGTCAAAAGAGCGGTTCTCTAATAAAAAGACAACCCGATTTTTTAAAAAAGCCTCAAGATTTTAATGGATGTTTTCCCAAAGAAAAAACAAATGGTAAATTAAGTATGTGAAAAGATGCTCAACTTCCTTCAGGAAATGCACACTACAATCACAATTTGATACCACCACACTCACACTGCAAAAGCTAAAATAAAAAACTGACAATACCAAGCACCAACAAGGATGTAAAGAAACTGGAACCCCCATACTTTGCTAGTGGGAATGTAGAATGGTATAGCCACTTTTGAAAACAATATGGCAGTTTCTTAAAAACTCAAATGTACACTTACCCTAAGCCCTAACAATTCTATTCCTAGGTGGAATATCCAAAAGACACAAAACATAACGCCCACATAAAGACTTCTACACAAATGTACATAGCAGCATTACTCATAATCGCCCCAAACTAGAAACAACCCAAATATTTATCATCAATTACAGAAGATAGTATGTGGTATATCCATAGAATGGAATACTGCTCAGCAAAAAGAAAAAAAAAAAAAGCAAACTACAGATACATGGAACAACATGTTCCACAGCAAAAATGTTATGCTAAATGACAGAAGCTAGATACAAAAGACAACAAATTGTGATTCTATTTAAATGAAATTTCTAGAAAAGGCAAAAAGGAAGTAAGCAGATCAATGGTTGGGGTGAAAATGGAGAATGCAGACAAACAGGTAAGAGGGGTAATCCAAACATCTGTGGTGAAGACTGCACTACTCTATGAATTTACTAAAACTCAAACTCTACATTTAAAGTGGGTAAATTTTATAGTTTGTAAATTATACATTAAAAAACCCCTCAAAAATAGACAAAACCAAACAATCTACCGTTTTGAAATATATATATAGGTGCGAATGCCACCTAAAAAGAAAAGGAAGGGAATTCAGAATAGAGGTGACACAGAATGGGGAAAGGAAGGTCATTCAATCAGAAAGTAGCACGTAGAGGACATCTATGATACTAATAATGTTCTATTCCTTTTTGGTAACGGGCAAGTTCAACAGTTTAGAATATGGAGTTAGTGACAACAATTTCTGCTCTCTTCTTTTATCTGTTTGTCTTCCTGTGTCTCAATTTCAATCCTGAGATTTTCCTACCCAGAGTCTTATCTCTTACCTGAATCAATACTGAGGACATCATCATCTTCATCAGGAATCTCGATTATTTCTGTAGGCCGGGAGGCTTCATCCTCAGAGCTACTGTCCCGGTATTGTAGTCCCAGTTTGGAATAAAAGTCCTTCACCAAAGACTCACAGTTAGTCACTGCCCTAATATTGGAACACATGTAGAAAAGGTCAAAGCCAGCAGAAATAGGTATAAAAGCCATCAGAATTTCTATATATTTAAGTATACACTGACCTCAATTTAAACAGGTCATATTCCAAAGTGTCTCCATTTAGAATTTAAAATGCTTTTCTCAGGACACCTGGAGGGCTCAATCGGTTAAGCATCCAACTGCGGCTCAGGTCATGATCTCACGGCTCGTGAGTTCAAGCCCCGCATTGGGCTCTGTGCTGACAGCTCAGAACCAGGATCCTGCTTCAAATTCTGTGTCTCCCTCTCCTTCTCTCTCTCTGCCCCTCCCCTGCTGGTGCTCTGTCTCTCTCTTTCTCTCAAAAATAAACTTAATAATAATAATAATAAAATGCTTTTCTCATTAAAATATGTTTAAATAGTGGTTTCAGACTAGGCCCTAACAAAATCCAAAATAACCTGAAAGTACATTAACCATATCTCATCATTTACCTTGCTATATGAAAATGTGTTCTAAGTGACAACTAAGGCATACTAGGCCCCAATCTTCTGGGAATTTATGAGTAGATACAGGGCTCATGTTCCACAGTTTCATAAGACAGCAACGACTTACAATCCTCACTCCCTAGATCATCCTACTAAGAAAACTGTGCAGTTGTTCTGAAGCAGAGTACAGGAGAAAGAAGGGGAAAAGACTCAAGACCTTGACCATTCTACTGTAGACCATACACTGGCTTCCAATAGATGAATATTCTACATATAACGGGTGGTTGTGAGGTCGGATTTTTTAAAATGTTTATTTATCTATTTATTTATTTTGAAAGAAAGAGAGACAGGGTGTGGGGCAGGGGCAGAGAGAGAGGGAGAGAATCCCAAGTCGGTTCACGCCATTAGCGCAGAGCCCAACATGGGGCCAGATCCCACGATGGGAGAGATGATGACCTGAGCCGAAATCAAGAGTCAGATGCCCAAATGACTGAGCCACCCTGGCGACCGTGAGGTCAGATTGTTGGCCGTAACCTTTGAGAAACAGAAAGGTCCTACACGTCTGTACCTTGTAAAGAATAAAGCGACTGGCACAACGTCATGAGCAATTACACTTCTAAAATGTCTGCCAAAGGGAGATCTCCGATTTTCCGTGTAGTCCTCACCTGGATGCATCATCAAAGAGCTGATCAACATGGGCCACCTCAGATTCCTTCTGTATTACCCACGTCTCCAACTCCGCTAGTTGCTTCTTTCGCTGCTGTACACAGTCCATCTTCTCCAGTTCTTCATCGATGAACTGCCTCAGTTCCTCCATTGAGATACCCAGCTCCTCAACCACTGCTTGTTGCAGCTCTGCGATCTCATCAGACTCCACCGCAGCTGCGGCTGCACCCAAACCAATGCACCCAGGGATGGAAGACATGCTGTTGTCCCCTACATGGAAGAGAAAACTAAGATTACCTTTGCAATTATTGTAACCGCCAAACTTCAGTCTCTAAAACTCATTCCTACACTACTACTTCTCATTCAAATACAATTAGGTTCCATTCTATGTTCTCCCTCTCCGTTCCCCTGTATCCGATGCTAAGATTTTGTACCGATCTTATTCTACAGAAGATGGGCCTGGATAAGGTTTAAAAGCGTGAGGGCATGGAAAACATATGATACGCAACAGAGGCTACCAAAAAATAATGTTTTAGGAAACAGAAGAGAACCAATTTGCTGAGGAAGGTATTTGTGACCTATGTTCCTTAACTGACTAAAGAGAGAAATCTTTGCATGCTATGCGTAATTTGAACAAATATCTCCACTTGGATGGGGGGGCGTTGGTTTATAATTCACTGTTTTCTCTTTAATTACTTGTTCGCTTTACATTACCTTGCTTCCACGTGGAAACTTACTTTTTAAAGTCTATTCACACTTATGCATACAAAAGCAAAGAGGCTTCCCAAAAGTAAAGGAAAATTAAAGCAATCTGGGAATAAAATGTGGCTACCTAAAAACTACAATCCAAATAGCCTACGCATTAGTGTTAACTGCTTTTTTGATCAAACGGTTGGAGCAAAACTGATGCCAGAATGCCGTGCGACTCCAAGACCAGTTCTCACCGCCTCCATTTTTCCTTTGCCCACACACCAACCCCACCCCCGCGCTACCCTTTCTGGGGGTGCGTCCCACCCACCCCGCAAACCCAGCTCAACCCCGCCCCCGCTCGCCTCTAGCGGAAGACTTCCTTCCCACCCTCGCCCAACCTCCTCCCACAAACAAAACATTCCAGACGGGCCCCTGATCTCCAAATACCTCAATTAACAGTACTTCCCACACCTCCCTGTTTCCAACTACAACACTTCTTTTCACCAACCAGACCCCAGACTCGAGACTCTGGGGTCGGCCTCGACGGGGAAGAACGAAACCGTACGGAAAAGGGACCAGGGGGAGGGGATGAAGCGTGAGGGAGGGAGGGAAAGGGAAGCAAAAGAGACGCCCGGAAGCAAACCTCAGGTGCCGTTCCGGTCGCCACGACGGTAGCCTGCCGGGGTCAAATCCGAAGCCTCTGAACGCCCCTCCAAGGCCAGGCAACCTCGGGCAAGTACGCATGCGTCAAAGGAGAGCCTTCCAGGGCACACGTGAGAGGCCACTGGGCGGGTGAAGTAGGCGTGGCCTAGAGTATATTCTCGAAGCTCCACCTCTTCCGCCACCCCAACCCCTGGCAGTCACACTAAGTTTACTGTTTGAAGACTCAGCAAACCGTTAGGTTTAGGTGTTTTTCTCACTTTAGTTTGTTATATTACGAAGTGGTACAAATTGTAACAAGTGAGGGAATATCAAGATAGAATAAGACAAACGTGACAATATCCTCTCCTCCCCTCTCATCACTACACCTGCTGCTTTGAGGTAAAATAGCTTAGTTTTCTAGGCTTGTACTTACAAGGTCATGAATCTGGATTTTTAAAAAAGATTTTATTTTTTAGTCATCTTTACACCCAATGCAGGGCTCAACCCTGAGATGGATAGTCGCATGCACTTCTTGCTGAGCCAGCCAGCCTCCCCTAAATGTGGATTTGTTTTGCTTTTATTTCACATGTGGATATCCTTTGAAGTCAACATTTGTCTTTTTCATAATTGCATAATACTTAATAGTGTGGATAAACCATAATTAGAAAGATCATTATGAATAATGCAACAATAAACATTAACGTGCTTTTGAAGTAGTACTTTTATTTCTGTGGAAGAGATTCCCCATAATGGAATCTGAGTTAAAATATATACACACACACATATATATTCACATATATATATATGTATATATATGTACCTCTTTTCATTTTAATAGAATCTACTGTCAAATTACTTTTCAAAAAGGTTGAAACAATTTTTACTCCTAGCAAATCTCTGAAAGTATGTTTCCCCACACCCTCATTAGGATTGGATGTTAAGTGTCTATTTAATTTTTAAGAATTTGATAGGTCTTTTTAAAATTTTTTTTAATGTTTAATTTTGAGAGAGACAGAGAGCAGGGTAGGGGTAGAGAAAGAGGGAGACACAGAATCCCAAGAAGGTTCCAGGCTCTGAGCTATCAGCACAGAGCCTGACATGGGGCTCGAACCCACAGACCATAAGATCATGACCTGAGCCGAAGTCAGATGCTTAACCAACTGAGCCACCCAGGCGCCCCTAGAATTTGATGGGTCTTAAAATAGTATCTGCATCAGGATAGACTATAGTGTTGTGGAAACAAACAACTCCCAAACTTTAAAACAAAAACTGTGTACTTGTTGCTCACACTGCATAATCATCTCTAGAAAGTTGACTTTGGAGCTCTGCTAGGGTAGCTACTCAGGAACCCAGGCTGATAAGTAAGTCGGGCCAGAGTGAGAGACTGCTAGATGGTCTCATATTGGCAATTAAAGTGATTCAGGACACTCTCATTAACAACTCATTGGCCTGACTGAGTCATAGGGCCCTACCCAACCACAAGGGGGCCAGGAAGATCAGTCATGTCTCACATTTGGAAAGAGAGAGAATTGGGCGTATTTGATGAGCCAGCACTATTGACTACATTATCTCATTATTGCTCTAACTTGTTCAGCTATATTTACATTAATGACACCTAACTTCATTTAAAAGGCACAAACCTGGGGCACCTGGGTGGCTCAGTCGGTTAAGCATCTGACTGTGGCTCAGGTCATGATCTCGCGGTCTGTGAATTTGAGCCCCATGTCAGGCTCTGTGCTGACAGCTCAGAGCCTGGAGCCTGTTTCAGATTCTGTGTCTCCCTCTCTCTCTGACCCTCCCCCATTCATGCTGTCTCTCCCTGTTTCAAAAATAAATAAACGTTAAAAATAAATAAAAAATAAATAAATAAATAAATAAATAAATAAATAAATAAAATAAATAAAAATAAAAGGCATAAACCAGAGGGGCACCTGGGTGGCTCAGTCAGTTGAGCGTCTGACTTCGGCTCAGGTCATAATCTCACGGTTTCTGAGTTCGAGCCCTGCATCGAGCCCGTGTGCCAACAGCTCGGAGCCTGGGTCCTGATCCAGATTTTGTGTCTCCCTCTCCCTCTTCCTCTGCCCCTCCTGTACTTGCACTCTGTCTCTCTCTCAAAAATAAAAATATAAAAAAAATAAATAAAGGTACAAACCAGATCTTCTGTGTAAGACTGGAAATGGGGCCCAGGCAGCCTTGATAACCTCCCCTTTATCTGTGCTCATTTCGCCTGTCCACTAGTTTCCTGGGACTACTGTGAGCGCCTGTTTCCAATTGCTAAGACCCTAGGAAATGAGGTCCAGAAAGGTGAAGGTGTCCTCTAGACATTGCAAATTCAGCATGTTCCCAACTCATCTTATGGTATTATTTTCTAACTTGAACTAGACATTTTAGACATATTACTCCCTAAAAAACACTCGCGCGTGCGCGCACACACACACACCATATTTATTGAATGTTTACTTGATACCAGGCACTGTTCTAAGCACTTTACGATTATTCATTTTAGTCCTCATAGTAGTGCTGTGAGGTAGGAACTATTATTGGATCTTTTCTGTGGATGAGAAAACTGAGACACACAGTTATATTTCCCAAAGGCACAGAGCTAAAAAGTGTCAGCGCCAGGCAGTTTGGCCCTAGAGCTTGTGGTCTTAAACCATTATTCAATACAGCTTGTTTATCCTACTTTGGAAATGTTTGACATATATTTTCTCTCTTTTCTATTTTAATTCTATTGTATTTAGCTCTTATTTCTTGCCAGGACTAACTAGCCTCTTAATTGGTAGCCTCATGGTAGACCAGTCCCACACAGAGCTTTAAAATATATTTCTGATCACTGTCTCTCCCCTGCTTTAAACCTGTATTTTCTTTATGTCTATAAAATAAGGTTCAAACTTTACAGTATAAAATTTGAGGCTCTTTAAAATTTGGCCCTCATTTGCCTCTCTGGCCACATTTCCCATGTTTTCCCTTCACATACCTGCTTAAGCGCTATTTCCCCAACATGTTTACACATTTCAATTTCTCATCTCCATACCTTTGTTCATTGTGATCTCCTGGGATGCCCTTCTCTTTCTGTCTGCTGTAATATGAATTCTCTAAGGGTCCACCTCAAATGTCTCTTCTGTGAAATTTTTTTTATGTTTATTTATTTTTGAGACAGAGGGAGACAGAGCATGACTGGGGGAGGGTCAGAGAGAGGGAGACACAGAATCCGAAGCAGGCTCCAGGCTCTGAGCTGTCAGCACAGAGCCCGACGCAGGATTCGAACTCACGGACCATGAGATCATGACCTGAGCCAAAGTCGGACGCTTAACTGACTGAGCCACCCAGGCGCCCCTCCTCTGTGAAATTTTCATAGACCCAGCAGTTGTCAAACATTATCATGTATCGGAATTACCTTGAGGGTTTGTTGAAACACAGATTGCCACCCCCACACCACCTTTGGAGTAGACTTGGGTGCAGTCTGAGAATCTTCACATCTAACATTTTCCCTGTGATGCCCATGCTACAGGTAGGGGGGACCAGAGTTTTAAGAAACACTGTCCTACCATACAATCTCACTTATATGTGGGATCTAAAAAAACAAATGGAAAACAGAAACAGACTCATCAATATAGAGAACAAACTGGTGGTTGCCCGAAGGGAGGGCAAAACAGGTGAAGGGATTTAAGAAGTACAGACTATACAGGGCGCCTGGCTGACTCACTGAAAGAGAGTGCGACTCTTCACCTTGGGGTGGTGAATTCAAGCCCCACAGTGGATGTAGAGAGGTCTTAAATAAATAAAATTAAAAACAAGAGGTATGAACTTCTAGTTATAAAATAAGAAAGTCATGGGGATGAAAAGTACAGCCTGGAGAATATAGTTAATATTGTAATAGCTTTGTATCATGACAGATGGTAACTACACTTATCATGGTGAGCATTTTGTAGTGTATAGAATTGGGAAATCACTGTTGTACACCTGAAACTAATATAATATTGTATGTCAATTATACTTCAATTAAAAAAAATCATTGTATCTAGGCTATCACTTGCCCTCTGAGGAACTAACTTCTGTCTCTGTTTCATTACCTTAATTCCTTCCACTTGTGAGCTATCTCTATATGTCTCTATCTCCTTTGCTGGTTAGTGATCAACTTAAAGCTGAGGACCTGTCTTAAAAAAAAATTTTTTTTAACATTTGTTTGTTTTTGAGAGAGAGAGAGTGAGTGTGAGCGGGGTATGGGCAGAAAGAGGGAGACGAGGATCTGAAGCAGGCTCCCTGCTGTGAGCACAAAGCCGGATTCAGGGCTTGAACTCAAAACGGAGATCATGACCTGAGCCAACATCAAGAGTCAGCCACTTAACCGACTGAGCCACCCAGGCACCCCAGACTAAGGACCTTAGTCTTAATCATTAATCATCTTTGTTTCCCCTAGCATCTGACGTATTGCCCTGTACATGTGGTGCCCTGTCATGTGTGATAAATGAAGGGAAATGTGTTCTGTCCTGATTATGTTTCTATTAGTTAGATTCTTTCAGCTTTCTGCTGTGTGTCTGGAAGGGGTGGTTTGCGGGCAGAGAATGAAGAATGGACAATGTTGAAGAGAAACGGGAGCTATTTAGGGTATCATATCCAAACTGATTTCTTCATTGCCTTCAAGAAGTCTGGTAGAAATCAGCAGAGGGACTTAGGAAGTGTCTTCTTTTTGTTTGTGTGTTTGTTTTAATTTTTTAAAACATTTATTTACTTTTGGGAGAACGAGGAAGGAAGGGGCAGAAAGAGGGAGACAGAGGATCTGAAGCAGGCTCCATTGATGTGAGCACAGAGCCTGATGCAGGGCTCAAACTCACAAACCATGAGATCATGACCTGAGCCAAAATCAAGAGTCCGCTGCTTAACTGACTGAGCCACCCAGGCGCCCCAGGAGGTGTCTTCTAAGACCCTTGCTACTCAACATGCAGTCAAGGGGCTTGTTAGACATTCTAAATCTCTGACCCCACTCGGGATGTACTGAATCAGAATCTGAATTTTAATAAGATCTCCAGGTAATTTGTTTGCTCAAATTCGAGAATCACTATAGGAAAGGCAGGTTTGAGCTGTGTAATCCTTTCTGGGGTAGGGCCCCAATGTTTAGGGAGCCAAGCTCTGGAGACTAAGTTTTGTCAGAAATGATCAAGTCCTGGGGCACCTGTCTGGCTCAGTCGGTTAAGCATCCAACTTTGGCTCAGGTCATGGTCTCATGGTTCATGAGTTCGAGCCCCGTGTCTGGCTCTATACTGACAGCTCAGAGCCTGGAGCTTGCTTCAGATTCTGTGTCTCCCTCTCTCTCTGCCCACCCCCACTCACACTCAGTGTGTGTGTGTCTCTCTCAAAAAATGAATAAACACTAAAAAAAAAAGAAAGAATCAAGAACTGGGGCACCTTGGTGGCTCAGTCGTTAAGTGTCTGACTCTTGGTTTCTGCTCAGGTCATGATCTCACGCTTCGTGGTTTCAAGCCCCACATCAGGCTCTGTGCTGACAGTGCAAGGCCTGCTTGGGATTCTTTCTCCCTCTCTCTCTGCCCCTTCCCCTTGCACTGTCTCTCTCTCTCGAAATAAATAAAGAAACTTAAATAAAAAAAAAAATCTTCATGTATTCCTTGAATTTAACTGAAGATTGACATACAGGCAGGGAACCAATGTATCTGGAATATCTTTAAAAAAAAGAAATGGGGGACGCCTGGGGGGGAGTTCGGTCAGTTAAGTGTCCAACTTCAGCTCATGTCATGGTCTCACAGTTCGTGGGTTCAAGCCCTGTATCAGGCTCTGTGCTGACAGCTCGGAGCCTGGAGCCTGCGTGGGATTCTGTGTCTCCCTCTCTCTCTGCCCCTCCCCCAGCTCATGCTCTTTCTCTGTCTCTCAAAAATAAATAAATAAATAAATAAATAAATAAATAAATAAATAAATATAAAAAAAAGAAATGATCAACTCCTGATATAAATGATTCATGTTATTAAAATGTACAAATAATTGAAGTAGACAGTTTATTGCCAATTTAATAGTATAAAGTAATAAATAATTGCTATACCGCTTGGAATACTCACGGTGTGCTCAGCACAGTCATTCCTGTAATCCCTTGTGATGCACTGAAAAATCACAACCATGTGCTACTTAATACTTAAGCACAAGAAATCGTAGCACAGGGTTCAAAACCTTGGAATGTCAAATGATCCTTTTCCTACAGACAGACTTAAGGGAAATTAAATCATAATCTAAACAATGTTGAGTGATCTCAGAATCAAAATGAAAGAATATGGGGATTAAAAACTCAAAGGGTTTTAGGCATCAGGAAAGTAATGTAAAGGAGCCAAATGGGGTGGGTGAGGACTGTGGTCACCTGAGAAATACGTGTCTCACCAAAGGGGACAGTTGCTACTTAGCTCCAGCTAATTTTTGCTCTATGTCATAGACACGGTGTTGCTGGATTTCCAATTTTTCAAGTGAGCTTAAAAATCAATATTTTTGGGGCGCCTGGGTGGCACAGTCAGTTAAGCGTCCGACTTCAGCCAGGTCACGATCTCGCGGTCTGTGAGTTCCAGCCCCGCGTCAGGCTCTGGGCTGATGGCTCAGAGCCTGGAGCCTGTTTCCGATTCTGTGTCTCCCTCTCTCTCTGCCCCTCCCCCGTTCATGCTCTGTCTCTCTCTGTCCCAAAAATAAATAAACGTTGAAAAAAAATTAAAAAAAAAATCAGTATTTTTTCATATGAAAGCGTTTGAGTTTTGAATGTTGACAACTAATTACAAAAATATTGGGGATGTCTGAGTGGTTCAGTCAGTTGAGCATCCAACTCTTGATATTGGCTCAGATAATGATCCTAGGGTTGGGGGATTGAGCATGGAGCCTGCTTAAGATTCTCTCTCTCCATCTCTCTCAGAGTACCTGGATGGCTTAGTTAGTTATGTGACTGACTCTTGATTTTGGCTCACGTCATTGTCTTGCAGTTTGTGGGATCAAGTGCTGCATCGGGCTCTGCACTGACAGCATGGAGCCTGCTTGGGATTCTCTCTCTCTCTCTCTCTCTCTCTCTCTCTCTCTCTCTCTCAAAATAAATAAATAAATAAATAAATATTAAAAGAAAAAATATATATAAAGATTCTCTCTCCCTCTGCCCCTCTCCCCACTCATGCTCTCTCTCTCTCTCTCAAAAATTTTTTTTAAATGTTCTGCTATACTTTTTAAATCAGCAATTCAACTTCTAGGAATTAAACTACATATATTAGAAATTGAATACATTTGAATATTCATACCTTTGATATGATGTAAGTGCTAAATTATCTTCTGGAACATTGTGTGAAATAGCAAAGTATTTAGAAACAAAACAGATTTCCATCAGCTGGTGTTGGTTAAACAAATTATGGCACATTCAAACAATGGAATACTCTTCAACTATGTTTTTTAAAAAAGGAAGCTTTTTGTGCATTGATATGGGGTGATCTTTAAGAAACATTATTAATGCGGAAAGGGAAGGGGAAAATAGTTTCAAATAGAGAGGGAGGCAAACCCATAAGAGACTCTTTTTTTTTTTTAATATTTTTTTCAACGTTTATTTATTTTTGGGACAGAGAGAGACAGAGCATGAACGGGGGAGGGGCAGAGAGAGAGGGAGACACAGAATCGGAAACAGGCTCCAGGCTCTGAGCCATCAGCCCAGAGCCTGACGCGGGGCTGGAACTCCCGGACCGCGAGATCGTGACCTGGCTGAAGTCAGACGCTTAACCGACTGCGCCACCCAGGCGCCCCAAGAGACTCTTAAATATAGAGAACAAATGGGATTGATGGAGGGGGGCGGGGAAGAGGGGAAAATGGGTGATGGGCATTGAGGAGGTCACTTGTTGAGATGAGTACTGGGTGTTATATGTGAGCTATGAATCATGGGAATGTGCCCTGAAACCAAGAGCACACTGTATACACTGTATGTTAGCTAACTTGAAAATAAATTATATTAAAAAGCAAAAGAAAGAAAGAAAGAAAGAAAGAAAGAAAGAAAGAAAGAAAGAAAGAAAAAGTAAGTTAGTTTAGGAGTTTCACCAGAAAAAAAAAGAAACATTATTAAATACTTTTTAAGTTTTTATTTATTTATTTTGAGAGAGAGAGTGAGAGAGAGCACATGAGCTGGGGAGGAGTAGAGAGAGAGGGAGAGAGAGAATCCCAAGCAGACTCTGCACTGCCAGTGCAGTGCCAGATGTGGGGCTCAAACTCACAAACTGTGAGATCATGACCTGAGCTAAAACCAAGGGTCAGACGCTCAACCAACTGAGCCACCCAGTCGCCCAAGAAACATTATTAAATGAGAAGAGCAGGTGTAGAACATGGTATATAGCATGCTATTATTTGTGTAAATAATCCATTTAAAAATATATTTTCCTTACATATACATAAAAGATTACTGGAAGGATACATAAGAGATTAATACTGGTTTCTGAGAAGAGGGCAAATGGAAGGTGGCAGATAAGAATGGGAGTTTTCACAGTATACTACTTTATACCTTTTGAATTAAAAATTTTTTTAAGTTTATTTATTTTTGAGAGAGAGAGAGAGAGAGAGAGAGAGAGAGAGAGAGAGAGAGGCAGAGAGAGGGACAGAGAGAAAGAATCCCAAGCAGGCTCTGTACCATTAGCATGGAGCCCATCGTGGGGCTTGAACTCACAAACCATGAGATCATGACCTGAGCTGAAATCAAGAGTCGGACACTTAATTAACTGAACCACCCAGATGTCCCTATACCTTTTGAATTTTAAAACATGACAATGGATAGTATATTCAAAATTACGACATTAAAAATGAAAAGAAAAGGAACATGCCTGGAGGGACACACACGCATACATTAAAAAAAAAAAATACTACCTTAACTTCAATTACCTCTGAATAGAAGGATTAGGAAACAAGACAGTGTCTAGGAACTTTTTGCATTTTTACCCTTAAGTAATGTTTGAAAAACATTTTTACAATGTGCCTTTTTTACTTTCATAATAATAATTTTTTTTTAATTTTTTTTTCAACGTTTATTTATTTTTGGGACAGAGAGAGACAGAGCTTGAACGGGGCAGGGGCAGAGAGAGAGGGAGACACAGAATCGGAAACAGGCTCCAGGCTCCGAGCCATCAGCCCCCGACGCGGGGCTCGAACTCACGGACCGCGAGATGGTGACCTGGCTGAAGTCGGACGCTTAACCGACTGCGCCACCCAGGCGCCCCTCATAATAATAATTTTAAAACATCAACTCAAAAAAACACATATAGATCCCAACACACACCCACACCCACTTTGTAGATTTTAAACACTGGAAAGGGTCTAGCCAATAAAACTTCACAGACCACTTAGATCTGTAAGCTGCCAGTTTAAGTTGAGTGAAAGGAATGTTTAAGGACATCAGATTAACAGAGATGATATGAATAATAAAACCAGACAGACCCAAATTATGTGGGTTTCAACTCCCTGAGTGTACACGCCAAGGACTATCTAGCCATTGAGACTGGAAATACTCTACTGACCAATGGCTAAGCTGCTTTCTCCCCTGAACAGCATTCACACTGGCTGTGACTTTGCCTTGGGTCACTCTTTTTTTTTTTCTTCCACAGATAATTCACTTCTGACTGATGCAATTTACTGTAGAAAGTCAGGTAATAGTCAAACCTGTGACTCTCTAGTGACTGCATATTGATGCTCTCATCAATCATGTGTTCACCTTGCCTTTTTTTTAAGGGGTAGGGGAAAGGTTACTATCTGATTTCCATGGGGGAATACATGGTAGCCTTCCAGTACTGACATCAATTGTGTGGGTTTTTTTTTTTAATTTTTTAATGTTTATTTATTTTTGAGAGAGAGAGAGAGAGAGAGAGAGAGAGAGAGAGAGAGAGAGAGAGAATCTGAAGCAGGCTCCGGGCTCTGAGCTGTCAGCACAGAGCCTGATATGGGGCTTGAACTCATGAACCAAGAAATCATGACCTGAGCTGAAGTTGGATGCTTAACTGACTGAGCCACCCAGGAGCCCCTAATACTGACATCAATCTTAATCTGCTTTCATTTTACCCTGACCTGCACCTTGTCCTGAATTTCTTTTTATCAAATCAGTGTACAAATCACCTTTCTCTCTCCCTCTCTTGCTCTCTCCCCTTAGTTTATCCAATATAGCACACTCTGTTCTGGTGAAGGCATAGTCTAGTATCTCCATTTCAAAGCTTTGGTTCCCCTGCCTCAATTTTCAAATAACCCTGGGAACTTACTCAGGCCAAGGAGAGGGCAGTTCTGTTTCAAGGAGTCAGAAAACAGAAACAACTATCAAGTCTCTGGTAACAGTGCATGACTGTTTATTTCTCCATACCATTTGGTATTGCTGCTAAAGTCTGGTTCAGCATTGTCCCATGAATACATGTCTCCTCTGAAGGGACTGCATGCTGGTCCAAGTTCCTGCCCAAGCCCAAGTGATGCCCCACACTTAGCTTCCAAGGTTATGGCTGTCACATCCACATGCTAAGTCACTGTTACCTAGAACATTTGGCCAGTATAGACCTAAGAGTTTTCACTATCACTATCTCTATCACTTACTGGGCCAGACTCAGACTCAATCCTCTTCAGCAAAACCTGTGTTGAGCATTGATCCATGGCCTAGATGCCCTCTCTCCTTCTAGTGAATTCTCTTATGCACTTTCCTGCCAGTTGACGATGGTCTACCAAATTGCCCTAACTTCAGACTTTGGAGAGTACAGATTATAATTTCCTTCCTTCCTTCCTTCCTTCCTTCCTTCCTTCCTTCCTTCCTTCCTTCCTTCCTTCCTTCCTTCCCTTTGTTTCTTTCTGAGAGAGCACAAATGGTGGAAGGAAAGAGAGAATCTTGAGCAGGTTCTTTGGGGCTCCGTCTCACAAACTGTGAGATCATGACCTGAGCTGAAATCAAGAGTCAGACTCTTAACTAACTGAGCCACCCAGGAGTGCCTTTTCTGTTTTCTTTTAAAAGATTCTTGGATTGATCATGATAACTACCACCATCATCGTTGTGTATTACATATGAGTTTCCTGTGATTGCCATAACCAATTACCATAGACCCGTTGGCATAAAACAACAGGAATTTATTCTCTTACAGTTCTAGAGGCTAGCAATCCAAAAGCAAGGTGTTGGCAGGGCTGTGCTCCCTCCAAAGGCTCTGATGAGAATCTTCCCTTGCCTCTTCCAGCTTCTGTTGGTTCCAGCCAAGTGTTCTTTAGTTTGTGGCTGCATGACTCCAATCTCTGCCTCTGTCTTCACAGGGCCTTTTCCTCTGTCTCTCTGTATCTTCTTGTCTGTCTTTTACAAAGGACATTTGTCATTGGACTTAGGGCTCACCCAGCTAATCCAGGAAGAATTCATCTTGAGATTCTTAATTATATCTGCAAAGATCCTTTTGCCAAATATGTGAAAACATTCATAGGTTTCCAGGGGAAGACATGGACGTATCTTTTGGAGGGCCCCTTTCAATCTACTAGATATTATTTTATAAATGAGGAAATGTGGGGTTGAGAAAGAGTAAGGGATTCCCTGAAGAGAAATTGCTCCCCCTCTACCACACAGCTCTGCCCACTTGAGAAGGGTAGCAGATTTTTTTAAAACCTCACACACTAAAAAGGTCCTGTTAGACTCTTATCAAAGAACAATTGGTTCCTGCTGGCCTTATATTTGCATAACCAGAGGGATCTTCTAGGACCACCTCTAGGAATTCTGGTTTTAGGTGGGCCTTCCAAGCATTATTTTTTTTTAATTTTTATTTATTTATTTTGAGAGAGAGAGTGTATGAGCAGGGAAGAGGCAGAGAGAGAGGGAGACAGAGAACCCCCAAGCAGGCTCCATGCTATCAGCACAGAACCTGATGTGGGGCTCGAGCCCACGAACACAATATCATGACCCGAGCCAAAATCAAGAGTCAGGCGCTCTACCGATAGAGCCACCCAGGTGCCCGAGCATTATTATATTGTATTGCATTACATCAAAAATTATGTCCAACTATCTTAAGGACATTTGATACTGGAGAATTGAAACCCATGGCCTTATTTTAATCAATGAGTTCAACCTGTCTCTGTCCCACTTTGTAACTATTTCCCTGAATAGGAATATAAACTGGCTTGTGTTTCATCCTTTTTATTATTCTCAACTCACCCTCCTGTGCCTATTGTGGAATGCCAGAGTGAGAAGGCTGACACACAGAGAGGGGAACCAATATGAAGTCCAGATCATAAACACCTGTATAGAAGATTTAATATCTCCCCTGAGGAGGAGTCTGTCAGGCTTTTTCATAGTTCAGCTCAGCGACGGTTCTGCTGTTGTGGAGCTGGCCTCATAGGGGTTCTTCACCAACTTGGCACACCGAAAAATCATCACGATTAGGAACAGAAACAGAAGAACAACAAAGGCGATGGCAAAGCCTTTGTCTACATCAATACTGCTGGACAGGCTTGAATCATCCATGGGAACACACACTTCTTTACCCTTGTACAGTAGTAGCTACCTCCTCAGGTATCTTCAGGTTTGTCATATTCCTAGAAAAAAGAGGATAAAACAAGTTGATTGGTTTGTATGTGTATGTGTGTGTTTTCTTAATAACATGTCAAAACCAAAGGAGATTTGAAAAAAAAAAGCGAGGCTTATTTAAGAAGCACTTATGAAATTGATAAAGTTAGTATGGGTGATGTTCAAAATATATACACATAAAAGCATAAAACCTCTGGAAAAATACTCCAAGGCAAAACATGAGCAAACATGTATAGCTCAGAAATCAACTAGAGCTTCCTTGGCTGGTAAGAACCAGGGAAAGCTACCTTGAACAGCCCAATTCTGTGTTACATCCAAATCTTTCTCTAAGATTTTTTTTTTTCTTCCAAATTCTAAGAGTACATATTGTAACTAATTTGTTCTGGAGTCTTAACTTACTGGGTATGAACATAAAATTATTTTATTTTTTCTAATTACTATGTTTAACTGTGCTGTCATTCCCATTGTTTTTACAAAATATGTTTATTTATTTTGAGAGAGAGAGAGAGAGAGAGTGTGAGAGAGAGCAGGAGATTGGCAGAGAGAGAGAGGGAGAGAGCTAATCCCAAGCAGGATCTGCGTTGACCCACAGAGACTGACGTGGGGCTTGATTCCACGAGCTGTGAGATCATGACCTGACCCACAATCAAGAGGCGGACATTTAACTGACTGACCCACTCAGGTGCCCCTGTCATTCCCATCTTTTAATGTAAAATGAAGTACATCCCAGAAGGGATCAATTTTGGTTATTAAAACTTAGTCCACCAAATCAACACTGAAAGGAAGAAAACCAGAAAACTCCCACTTCCCGATTTCAAAACTCACTGTAAAGTTACCGTTATTAAGACAGTGTGGCACTAGGCCTAGGATAGACATATAGTTAGGTGGGATAGATTTGGAAGTCTAGAAATAAACTCATATATCTATTGTCAACCGATTTTTGACAAGGATGCCAACACCATTCAGTGAGGAAAGAAAACATTGTGCTGGGACAACAGGACAGCCACATGCAAAAGAATGAAGTTGAACCCTTACTTCACACCATATATAAAAACTACCTCAAAATAGATCAAAGACCTAACTCTACAAAGCTCTTAAAAGAAAACAAAAGAGTCGATCTTCATAACCTTGGATTTGGCAAAGAATTTTTAGCTATTACATCAAAAGCACAAGCAACAGCAGAGAAAAATAGATAAGTTGGAATTTGTCAAAATTTAAGACTTTTTCAAGTGTCTGTCAACAGATGAATGGATAAAGATGTGGTGTATATATGTATATAAAATGGGATTTTACTCAGCCACAGAAAGGATGAGACCTCGCTGTTTATGACAACATGGGTGGACCTAGAGGGTATTATTCCAAGTGAAATAAGTCAGACAAAGACAAACAACGTATGATTTGTTATGTGTGGGCTCTAAAACAACAACAACAACAACAACAACAACAATAACAACAACAACAAAACCAAAAACAACCTAAAAAACAAAGAATTAAACAAATAAAAAGCAGAAATATATCCATAAATATAGAGAACAAACTAATGGTTACCAGAAGGGAGGGATGTGGGGTATGGGCAAAATGGATGAAGGGGAGTGGGAGGTACAGGCTTTTAATTATGGAATGACTAAGTCATAAGGATAAAAGGGACAGCATAGGGAGTATAATCAGTGGTATTGTAATAGCATTTATGGTGACAGGTGGTAGCTATACTTGTGGTTAGCAAAGCACTAGCATATAAATTTGTCAAATCACTAACCGCTGTATACCTGAAATTAATGTAACATTGTAACATTGTATATCAACTATACTTCAGTTTAAAAAAAAGAAAAACATTTAGGGGCACCTGGGGAGCTCAGTCACTTGAGCGACCAACTCTTGGTTTTGGCTTGACTCATATCATGCTCTCATGGTTGATGAGATTGAGCCCCAAGTCTGGCTCTGTGCTGACAATGCAGAGCCTGCTGGGGATTCTCTCTCCCTCCCTCTCTGCCCCTCCCCCACTCATGCTCTCTTTCTCTCAAAATAAATAGATTTGAAAAAAAAATGTTTAGAACTTCTGTTCTTCAAAGGACACTATCAAGAACGTGAAAAGACAACCCAAAGAATGGGAGAAAATATTTGCAAGTCATATATCCGATAAGGGACTTCTATCTAGAATATATAAAGAATTCTTATAACTAAATAATGGGAATACAAATAACCTAATTAAAAATTGGGCACAGGGGGGCTCCTGGGTGGCTTAGTCAGTTAAGTGTCCGACTCTTGATTTCGGGTCAGTTCATGATCTCACAGTTCGTGAGTTTGAGCCCTGTGCTGACAGCACAGAGCCTGCTTGGGATTCTCTCTTTCCCTCTCTCTCTGCCCCTCCCCTGCTTGCACTCTTTCTCTCTCTTTCTCTCTCTCTCAAAATAAATAAACTTTTTAAAAAACTGGGCAAAGGATCTGAATAGACATTTCTCTAAGGGAGTTATACAAATGGCCAATAAGCAGATGAAAAGATGCTGAACATCACTAATCATGGGGAGTCATCAATCAACAGACATAAAATTGTAGTTAAGCAAGATGAACCAGCTCTAGAGATCTGCTGTATGACATTGT
Source organism: Felis catus (assembly GCF_018350175.1). NCBI lineage: Eukaryota > Metazoa > Chordata > Mammalia > Carnivora > Felidae > Felis > Felis catus. Next base: position 105,552,400 of record NC_058375.1, on the reverse strand, counting down.
ACGAGTAGTAATGATAATGTATCGCACACTAAAAAATTTGTTAAGAGGGTAAATCCCGTTATGTGCTCTTACTATGATAAAATGAAAGAAAGAAGTTGGCTGAAGCAGGCTGTAGCAACAGAAAAGAAGGCAGAATTGGGGCCCCTGGGTGGCTCAGTCAGTTGAGCGTCCAACTCAGGTCACGATCTCATGATTTGTGAAATGGAGCCCCTCGATGGGGCTGACAGGGTAGAGCCCACTCTGGATTCTCTCTCAGCTCCTACCCCACAGGCGTGCATGCACTCTGTCTCTCTCTCTGTCTCTCTCTCAAAATAAATAAATAAACTTAAAAAAAAAAACTTTAAAATAAAAGAAGGCAGAATTGAGATTGATCAAGGAGATTTTTTTTTTCCTGAGGGCCAGATAGTGACCCCATAGATAGGGACCAACCCCGGGCATCATTCAAAAGAGGATCTAGCCTGAAAGGGATTCCCGCTGGAAGGAAGTTACCTTAACAGAAAATGGTTGGAGGTAGACTTGGATTCAGTGCTGTAAAGCCAGTGGAGGGACATTGATTCTGAGGGATCTGCAGTTAGATAACCCTAGTGAGGGAACTTCTGAGTAACCCATGAGAAGTACATCATGAAAGAAAGAACCCTGAACATCCTCCAAGCCTAGAGAGAAAGAAAATGCAAACAGATTTGTTTTGGGAAAAAAAAATGGTTTAGTGAATCTTTTGGGAACACAGAGAGAATGCTTGTTTCATAAAAGATTAGTTTGGGACAGCTGGGAGCTAAGCAGCTCTGGGAAACAATATCAGTAATTGTCTTCACGATGGGCAGACTTGTACCTTTGGCAGAGAATTGTAAGGAAGTGGTTTTGAGACTGAGGATAAAAGATGGGGTGCCTGGGTGGCTCAGTCTGAGTGTCCAACTCTTGGTTTCTGCTCAGGTCATGATCTCATGGTTATGTGAGTTCGAACCCCACGCTGACAGCGTGGAGCCTGCTTGGGATTCTCTCTTTCTCTCTCTGCCCCTCCCCACCCCCCCAAAATAAACTTAGAGAAAATGCTTATAAAAAAAAAAAAAGACTGGGGATAAGAGAAAAACTAGTCTGGGGCTCCTCCTGGCAGCTGGAAATGTGGGAAAATTGGTAGATATTTGTATTCCCCTTAATATCTCATGTACATATATATCACATTATTGATTTCCTCACCTTTCTACAGTGCTTTTCAGAGCAGGGTCATGTGGAACTCTTGTATTCCACATTTCAGTAGCTTCTTACTTCCTATATCTATTAATATCCTTTTGGGCCTACTTCCAAAATTCTCTCTCAAGTCATTTCTTCCTTTCTTTCTTTCTTTCTTTTCTTTCTTTCTTTCTTTCTTTCTTTCTTTCTTTCTTTCTTTCTCAATTCCCTTTATTCCCATGGTCATCACTGTACCAGACTCCTGCAAATACCAGACTCCTGCAAATACTCTCAGAATTCCTGAAAATACTTGTGTTCCCTTCCAAACCACAAAGTGGTCTTTAATAAATGAAAATCCATCAGTCTTCTGATTAAAATCTGTCACCAGCTGCCTACAGTCTTCAAACTTTTTAATGGGGTTCCAAGGCTCTCCATAATTTGATCTAACCTTGTTTCTTGCCACTCTCTCCTTCGTACTTTGTGACCCAGAAATGCTGGACTTCTCACAGTTCCGTGACTTTTGCATGATCCTCCTTTGCCTCTAAGCCTTGTCATTAATATTCTCTTTGTATTATTTCCATCCTTCTATATTCAACTTTTAGGCTTTAGATTAAATGTTAATTTTCTAGGGAGATATTCTAGTAATATTCACTATGGTTTACTACGATTACTTCAGAGTCTGTCTTCTGTGACAAAATAGTAATCCGACCTGAAAGTAGGATTTGTTTGTTTTTTATACTAAAAGTTTGGGATATATTGGCTATTCAATAAATATCTGTTCAATGAGTGGATGTAGCACTACACTCTGCTAAAGTGGGCATGTAAAAAATGCTGAACAAATGAATGACTTTGAGAACGTGGCATTGAGTTAAGACAGGAAAAGACTATTGGTGATCTCAAAGAAAATAGTGTCAGCAGAGTGGTAAAGAAGTAATCCAGCCTTCATTGGATTAAGCAGGAAAGGGCAGTGAGGAAATGAAGACACTAAAATTTTACATCATTTATGAGGAGTTCAACTGGGAAAGAAAGAAGAGAAGTAAAATAGCTAAAAGCCTACTGCAGAATCAGGCAAAGGATTCCTTTTCAAAGACGGAATGAAAAGATATCAGGTAGGATGCATTTGGTTGCAAGTGACAAAAAGTTCACGTGAGTGATATTAAACAATACATGGAATTTATTAACTTATGAGGCTGAAGTCCAGAGTAAAGTTAACTTTAGTTATGGTTGGATCCAGAGATTCAAGGTGTTACCAGGGTTCTGCCTTGATATGTCTATTATATTTCACAGTCCCACCTTTCTTCTATGTTGAGTTTATACACAGGCTGATTTCCTATAGTAGCAAGAATGGCCCCAATAAATCCAGACCTCTTATATTCCCTCTTCACATTCTCTATTCGTCCCCAAGTCAAGAGGAAGAAAGAATACTTTCATATCACTCAAGATTCTTTGTTGCAAGCAACAGAAACAATGTCCCTCACCTGAGCAAAAAAAAAAAAAGTATTTATTGCAAGGAGGAAGAGGCTAGTCAGCTTCCAGAATGAAGTAGAATTGGTCTTATAAAATAGGCGGAAATGAGGGGCGCCTGGGTGGCTCAGTCGGCGTCCGACTTTGGCTCAGGTCATGATCTCACAGTCTGTGAGTTCGAGCCCTGCGTCGGGCTCTATGCTGACAGCTCAGAGCCTGGAGCCTGCTTCTGATTCTGTGTCTCCCTCTCTCTCTGCCCCTCCCCCATTCATGCTCTGTCTCTCTCTGTGTCAGCAATAAATAAACATAAAAATAAAAAAAAAAAAAACAGGCAGAAACGAAGGGAGACGAGGCATTGGGAACCAACCACAGTCATGTTCAGCACAGGAGAAGTCTGGTTAGGGCACTGCTGGAACTGGATGATTTTGTTGGGCACCGAGGCTACCATCATTGGATACGCCCACTTCTGCCCTGCCTGAATTATAAATTGTGTCATCTTTGTGTCACTCAACATTCCAGTCCCTGGCCCCTGTGCAAGGATGACACACAAATTCATGAAGCCTTCCATCCCCCCCCCCTTTTTTCTTTTCCTTTATTTGAGAGAGAGGGAGAGAGAGAGAGAGAGAGACAGAGAGAGAGAACATGTGAGTGGGGAGAGGGGAAGTAGGAGAGAAGGAGGGAATGTTAAACAGGCTCCACGCTCAGCATGGAGCCTGACATGGGGCTTGATCCCACGACCCTGGGATCATGACCTGAGCTGAAATCAAGAGTTAAATACTCAACTGACTAAGCCACCCAGGGAATGCCCTGAAGCATTCCATATTTTTAAGTAACTGGAATTTAAATAAAAACTTGGGAGGAAAAACAAATCATAATGAGCCTTGAAAGTCAACATAAAGAATTCGAATTTTCTTTTCCAGGCATGGGGGAACCATTGAAGGATTTAGAACAGATAAGTGAGAGCAGGGGCCATATCTTACTGTACCTCCCACTGACCCTAACTGGAATGTAAGCTCTAAGCCTTAGTCTGTGTCCCATTAGTGACATAGCTTCAGTGCCTATGGCAGGGCTGGCACATTGTAGGTGTTTAGTATACCTACATAAATGAATTAGTATCTATATCAGTGCCAGGAATATTGGGCATATACAATTCATGCTTGTTGAAGGAAGGAAGGTAAATCATCAAAGCCATGCTCTAAAAAGATAGCTGGCAACAGTATATAAAAGATATTGGAGACAGCAAATAGACACCATAGGGTGGAAAACAGTTAGAAGGAGTTGTAACAGTCTTAGCAAGAGGCAAGAAAAGTATAAACTAGGATAACATAGTAACAAAAAGGAAGGAATGGATGAGAAAGGATTTGACATGACTTATACATTAAATGAACATATGGGAGGAAGAAGAAGTGATAAAGATGACCTGGGGTTTGACTTTGGATGGCCGAAAGAAAAATGCTGCCATTAATAGAACAATTTATTTTAGGAATTAGCAGATATTCAAAGGGAATATGATGAGTTCAGTTTGGAGTAGGTTGAATTTAAAGGCACTGGTGTGATATGCTCAAGAGGCAGAAATGTGGGACTGAAGTTTAGGAGTAAAGAAGAGCAAGATCTTTAGAGCTGAGTCACCCAAATGCAGGGTAGTTGAAATCATAGAAGTAGATGAGATGGCCAAAGGAGAATTTGAAACAAGGGAATGTCTGCTTCTACGGTGGTGGAAAGAGAGCTAGAAACCACAGATGGAATAGTTATAGTAGGAACACCTGAAGAGTGGAGAGTCATGAAATTGAAGCGATGAGATAATTCAAGGAGGTGTGTTACCAAGAGCCTCAAATATTGCAGAGGGATGGAAAACGTTCAGCATTTGGAAAGTCATCTCTGATTTTCCTCCTTATCTCATTGAATCTGAATTTCTGAATTTTTTTATTTTTATTTTTTTCAATGTTTATTTATTTTGGGAGAGAGAGAGAGAGAGAGAGAGACAGACAGACAGACAGACAGACAGACAGAATCTGAAGCAGGCTCCAGGCTCCGAGCTGTCAGCACAGAGCCCGACGGAGAGCTCAAACTCATGAACCGTGAGATCATGACCTGAGCCAAAGTCAGACGCTCAACCGGCTGAGCCACCCAGGTGCCCCTTGAATTTCTGAACTTTGAATCAAAGGTCTCTAGTTCACTTATTCAAACTTCTCACTCACAGATGCTAAATTCCAATAAGCTAATTTTGATCCTGTTAGGCTGATACCTTTCCTCCCTCCACCTCAAGAAGTAAAATACAGGGGCGCCTGGGTGGCTCATAGGTTAAGCGGCCGACTTCGGCTCAGGTCATGATATCGCAGTTCGTGAGTTCGAGCCCCACGTCGGGCTCTGTGCTGACAGCTCAGAGCCTGGAGCCTGTTTCAGATTCTGTGTCTCCCTCTCTCTGACCCTCCCCTGTTCATGCCCTGTCTCTCCCTGTCTCAAAAATAAATTAAAAAAAAAATGTTAAAAAATTAAAAAAAAAAAGTAAAATACATTCTTATTAAAAAAGGAAAAGGAAAGAAAAAGGCTGATGTTGTTTTGGTTCCAAGTATGCCATGCATGCTCTTGGCTCTTATTTTCATATTCGGGGATCATATCTAGGTTTTATAAGGCCTGAAGTTTATACAAGTTGGAGGTTTCTCTTAAAAAAAAAAAAGCAAGATTTTGAATACAAAATTATGTAAAAAGTTTTTTAGAATGCAAAAAAAAAAAAATCACAAATTATTGCAGCCTTGGATATTCAGTTTCCTTTCCTCTAAGACCTCTTAGGCAGGGGTGCCTGGGTGGGTTGAGCATCAGACTTTTGATTTCAGCTCAGGTCATGATCCCAATATTGTGGGATTGAGCCCTGTGTCAAGCTCTGTACTGAGCATGGGTCCTGCTTGAGATTCTCTCTCTATCCCTCTGCCCATTTCTCCAGCTTGTGGATGCTCCTCTTTCTTGAAAAGAAAAAGTCTTTAAGACCTTTTAGGTAAAGTCACTTTTCTTGGCAGATAAATCCAAAACCTTTTTTCCATGTCCTAGAATTTTTAAAGTGGTTCTTAAGGTTCCTGTTTTATTTGAGATGAGCAGCAGAACTGCTCAGGACTAGAATAGGGAAAAGGAGATAGGGCAGGAATCTATCGGTTTATGTAAAGTTTGGTACTGCTAAAGTAGGACACACAACAACAGCAGTTACAAATCTGTATCGGATGTTAGTTCCACTTTCACTTGATACTTCCCCGAAAGATTAATCCCCTCTTCCTTTCCTATGTTGCCTTCTCAAATCACCTCATTTCCCCCATCTGTTGCCTTGTATTTCTTAAAGATAAATATGCAAAAACCAAAACAAGACGACAACAAAAACAACCTAAAAAGACCCAGCTTTTCTGTCCGGGCCATAAGTTTACTCTAAAGGGAGAGGTGATAACGAAGAAATACAATAATGACACTCTCCTACTATAATCCCTAAAATCAAAGACATCCTCTAGACAATAGGACCCACAGGGGTTCCCCAAGCTTGTTTCAAAACAACGCTGTACCTTGTAAAGTTTCACTTTTGCATAAAAACCCTTTACTTTTCCCTCAGTCATTTCCCTAGTACTTCCCAAGTTTGCAGAGAAGCTCTACAAAACTCAGAAGGATTGTTGTAATTATTCCCATAAAAACTTCACTAGAAAGACAATACAGATAGTTATTTACCTCTTGAGAGAGTGATAGCCAAGGCTGGCTGTTGGCAGGGCAGTCTCTTCCTGCTCAAGCACATCTCTTGGCAGCCTCTCCCCTTTTTATCAACGCCCTCTTACGAAAGGAGAGTGATTGGTAGCTCTGTCCCTTCCCCACTCCCACACTGAACTCAGAAGCTTCATGAATAGTTCAACTAAAACATGATCAAGTTTCAGACACTCCCATAGTGAGTGAGAAAATGATCCACTAGATTAAATTGGAGCCCAGGTCAGTAGAAGAATATTTCCACAACTCTCCAAGGGCTGGGGCAGCCAAGGTTAATAGCTCAAGTAATACCTTGTAAGTGGATCACATGGGTGGTAGAAGATGGGTCAGGAGCCAGCTTTTTGGTCTCTGCAACGGTTCTCTGGATTAGTGGTGACATGTGGGACATTGTTAGAAATGCAAATTCTTGGACCCTCATCCATGCCTTAATGAATCAGAAACTTTAACCAGCCCTTCTAGGGGGACTGTAATGTATGCTCAAGTTTGGGAACTATTTACCAACAAGATCGTTGAAGCTCAAAAATCTGCTTTTTCTCAAAAAGAATTTACTTAGAACATTTGAATCAGAAAAGTCTAAACTATTTTACTTAGTATTAGGTATTACATGTGTTCATATATAGCGAAATTTACTATTTCCTCTAAGGTTTTATTTGGTTCATCAAAAAACTTTTAGGGGTGCCTGGGTGGCTCAGTCGGTTAAGACTCTAACTCTTGGTTTCAGCTCAGATCATGATCTCCTAGTACCTGCGTGGGGCTCGGCATGACAGAGCAGAGCCTGCTTGGGATTCTCCGTCTCCCTGTGTCTCTGCCCCTCCCCAACTTGTGCTGTCTCGGTCTCTCTCTCTCAAAAACAACAACAACAAAAAAACAAACAAAAAAAATGTTTATAGGGTGTATGTATGTGTGTGCATGCACGCTCTCGTGCAAACTTGTCTATCTGTATTTACATATGCTTATAAATATACAGAATATTTCTGGAGAGAATTATTCTGTGGCTTCAAGATGAGAAATTGGGTGGTTTATATTGTACCATGTACATATTATCTACTCAAAAAATTGTTTTGAGTATTAGATAAATTTTCAAAATATTATCAACCTTTAGAAAAGTAACTCTTCTGGAAGAGGTGCTATATTTAATAAATTTTTCTAAATGCCAATAATGTGTCAGTCATTTGCTAGATGCTGGGGACAGAACGGAGAATGAGGTATGGTCCCAGCTCTCACTTTTATTTTCCCAAATAATATGTAGCAATTTAAATTCTAAATGTAGCAATTAAAAATATTTTCAGTTTCCAAATTCCAAATGTAGCAATTTAAAAATATTTGGTGGGGGGGATCTGGGTGGTTTAGTCGGTTCAGAGTCGGACTTTAGCTCAGGTCACCATCTCAAAATTTGTGAGTTCGAGTCCCGCATCAGGCTCTGTGCTGACAGCTCAGAGCTGGGAGCCTGCTTTGGATTCTTTGTCTCCCTCTCTCTCTCTGCCCTTCCCCCACTTGCACTCTTGTCTCTGTCTCTCTCTCTCAAAAATAAATAAACATTTAAAAATAATATTGAAGAAAATAATCTGTCACTAATTCTTGGAGAAAAATAAAATAAAATAATTTTCTGTTTCCAAATTTCTCTTGCCCCTGACCATACAATCACAAATTGTGTGGGAGAGGTGAGGGTACTACCTCTCAGTTTTCAGGGTAGGAAAAACTAAAGTCTGAAACAAAACCAGGCTTTGCTGCTCATTATGATAGCTACCATTGTTTAGTGATGGACCTTAAAACAAAATTGCTGCATATTTCTGTTTTTTTTTTTATAATTATAGATGTCCTTCAAACATTACAGAAATATGTACCAAAAGATAGAAATCTCCTATTAATCCTATGCTCCAGAAACAAACTATTAATAGTTTAGTGGATTTTTCCAGCTTTAATTTCTATATTTATTATAATTATTATCATTTACAAGATAATGCTCATTTTATGCTTTTTTCCCCATTTAATAATATACCTTGGACATCTTTCTATTTTAATACATTTAGATCAACTTAATTCATTTTAATGGCTGCTAAGTATGTAGGTACTCCATTACATACATATCCCTGATTTTTTTTCACTATTAGTGGGCATTTGGGTTGTTTCAGATTTTTTTTTTTAATTATTTTTACACTTATTTATTTATTTATTTATTTATTTTTATTTATTTTTTCAACGTTTATTTATTTTTGGGACAGAGAGAGACAGAGCATGAACGGGGGAGGGGCAGAGAGAGAGGGAGACACAGAATCGGAAACAGGCTCCAGGCTCTGAGCCATCAGCCCAGAGCCCGACGCGGGGCTCGAACCCACGGACCGCGAGATCGTGACCTGGCTGAAGTCGGAGGCTCAACCGACTGCGCCACCCAGGCGCCCCTACACTTACTTATTTTTGAGAGACAGAGCACAAGTGGGGGAGGGGCAGAGAGAGAGGGAGACAGAATTCAAAGCAGGTTCCAGGTTCTGAGCTGTCAGCACACAGCCCGGCAAGGGGCTTGAACTCACAAACCGTGAGATCATGACCTGAGCCAAAGTTGGTTGCTCAACCAACTGAGCCACCCAGGAGCCCCTCAAATTTCTTAGCAACATTGCAATGGGTATCCTTGCACATATTTTTCTGAGCACTTGTGGAAATGTTTTTGTGAGATAAATTCCTCAAAATGGTAAAAATATAAATGCTAGGTTGTAGGATATGAATATTTAGAATACTAACAGGTATTGCCAAGTCACACACTAGAAAGGTTATTGTAATATACAAAATAGGTATGAAAGTGTTTATTTTTCCAGTGTCACCAATATAGGTTACTTTCAATCTTTGAAATATTCGTCCAGCTAACAGGCAAAAACAACATCTCAGTTTTTAAAAACTTGCATTTCTCTGGGGCGCCTGGATGGCTCAGTCAGTTAAGCATTTGACTTTGGCTCAGGTCATGATCTCACGGTTTGTGGGTTTGAGCCCTGCGTTGGGGTCTGCACTGACAGCTCAGAGCCTGGAGCCTGCTTTGGATTCTGTGTCTCCCTTTCTCTCTGCCCTTCCCCTGCTTGTCCTCTCATTCTCTCTCACTCAGAAATAAAACAACAACAATAAAACAAAAACATAAAAAAAAAACCCTTGTAGTTCCCTCATTAGTATGGTATTTGAATTTTTGTTTGTACATCACTTTCAGATATCCTGTACCTATCCTTTCTCTTCTTGTCATTGGGCTATTCCTCTCTTATTCATTGATTTAAAGGTTATATATATACATAAACACACACATACTGACAATATATTTTTACTTTTGTGATATATGTTCTCAGTTTCTATCCTTTGACAATCCCACTCCCTCACATTTGAAGGTGCTATCAACATCAGCTTCCAGAATTTAACCTTTCTGCTCAGCCCCATAACCTCTCTTAGCTTCTCTTGTTTCCCTGACCAGTCTCATCTCCTTCTGCAGCTCTAGAATCTCCCACCCCCAAGATACTGACCTAATTTGTCAACCTGTTCTCTAATCCTGGGTAAATTCCTCAGTTTACTTCCTTACCTCTGGCTTCTGATATTGGCAGACCAAGTAGTAACAATGCTCTGTAGTTTCATGAACATTTATGCCTTCTGACTTTAGGGTCTCAGAGAAGTAGACCATCATTTTATGTATACATTCTTAGTCATACACTTCCCCAAATTACCCACAGCTCTGTAGCTAGAACCAACAGCATTTCTACCTTTTGTTCTCAGCAGAAGTTTGACCTATTAACTCTTTGATCATCAAAGCCACTGCGTATGAGTCAACACCTCTCTTTCTTCCACTTCAAAATGTTTACACATTTTCAGCAAAATGTGCCTTGGTTTTTTGAGAGTAATATGTCCATATGCGGCCTAACCTATCTGCTGGTCTCCTCCAGCACCATGTCTTACTTGTTTTCTCAGGCATATATATTTTCTTCATCTTTAATTTGCAACGCTTTTCACAAGCTCAGTCTGTAGACATACTTTTCTATTTGTACTCTACGTACCCATCCCAGCTACCATCTGATTACTTTGCCTTCGTTGCCTTTCTTTCTTTCTTTCTTTCTTTCTTTCTTTCTTTCTTTCTTTTTTTCTTTCTTTCTTTCTTTCTTTCTTTCTTTCTTTCTTTCTTTCTTTCCTTCTTTCCACCCTTCCTTCCTTCTTTCCTTCCTTCCTTCCTCCCTTCCTTCAAGTTTTTATTTATTTGGAGAGATGGAGAGAGTGTGCACACGCATAGAGGAGGGGGAGAGAGAGAGAGAGAGAGAGAGAGAGAGAGAGAGAGAGAGTCCCAAATAGGCTCAATACAGTCAGCACAGAGCCCAGAGTGGGGCTGGAACCCACGAACCGTGAGATCATGACCTGAGCCAAAATCAAGAGTTGGACGCTTAACCAACTGAGCCACCCAGGTGCCCCTTCACTGCCATATTTCTTAGTGTTTTTTTTTAATGTTTATTTTTGAGAAAGTGTGAGTGGAAGAAGGGCAGAGAGAGAGGGAGACAGAGGATTAGAAACAGGCTCTGTGCTGACAGCAGCTTGGACTCACAAACGGTGAGACCATGACCTGAGCCCAAGTCGGATGCCCAATCGACTGAGTCACGAGGTGCCCCCATGTTTCTTGAAAAGGTGTTGTATGCCAGCTATCTGACTACGTTTACTCACTTTCTGAACACTGTCACTCACTCAACTGTGGTTTCTGCTGCATCTACTCTCCTTAGGTTTGCTCATCCTCATCTCTGAACACGTGATGCTATTGCCCAAAATCTTTTATCTCGAAATTCCTTTTGCTTCATTGCCTTGCTTCTTCCAGATTGCCTCTTCCTTCTTCCATCGTCTGAAATAGGCATTTCTCTCTTTCTTTCTTTTTTTTCTTTCTATCCTTTAATTTCCAAAGCATGGCCATTCACGTTTGACTGCATAAATGGTGCATAAATATTCTCTTACCAAGACATCTATGGTATCCTAATTATACAAAAACAGATGCAAAATAGTGTTAAACTTCCTTGTCTGAAACTATAAGACTAAGTGGGTGTGCATATATTTTTCAAAATTTTTAATGTTTACTTATTTTGACAAAGAAAGACAGAGCATGAATGGGGGGTGGTGGGAAGGGCACAGAGAGACAGGGAGACATAGAATCCAAAGCAGGCTCCAGGCTCTGAGCTGTCAGCACAGAGCCTGACGCGGGGCTCAAACTCACGGACCATGAGATCATGACCTGAGCCGAAGTTGGATGCTTAACTGACTGAACCACCCAGGCGCCCCTGTGTGTGCATATATTTTTAAAATCCCTTTATTCCCATCCCATCCTTTCAGCTGAACTTTATTGATTACTCTTTGCCCTTCTTGTGTTCCCCTATCTTGTGAAAGGCATCAATTATCCAGTCAGTCAAGCCAAATCTCCTTCCCATCCCCCTACCTCTAGTCATCAAGTGCTGAAAAGACATCTTCCTAAAATTTTCTGGAATGGATCTCTTCTCCACGAGAGTTCTCTTTGGCAAGTCCATTTCTTCATAACTCTGACATGTGAGATTTTAATTGCTCTGCCACAGTTTTCTTTTTAGTCCACAGTGACAGCTCCAAGTCTGTTTGCTTTTGTAGTTCTTGTATTATGGTCGTAGTCTTAAGGACAGTGGCACAAACACAGCTCTTAGTCTCTTTCTGCCCAACAGCTAATGGCTTAAAGCATGCATGCAAAGTTTGATACTGAGACTTTATTGCTAATGATTCCGTTAAGAGTGTAACTGGATTTTTCTTGCTTGCTGACTCAGGATGATTAGTCTTGATTTCATATTCTGGTCTGTACCGAATGTAATCTGGATCAGAGTCAGCTTTATGGAACATCAGTTTCATCTTGTTGACCTCTGCCTCCATCTTGAATAGTTGACATTCCTCAGACTGAAACAGGCATTTCTGGAGGCATTTTTTGTGTCCTTTAGCCTCTCTCTTTTAACTAAGGTGCTAGCATTCTATGAAACCACAGTGTCTTGCAGTTGGTGAGGTTTACATCTGGGTCCCAACCTCTCTTTTGGGCAGATGCCCTATGATTTCATATGCTTAATAAGCATTTTTACCTGGCTGTCCTACCAACCAATCCAACAAATAAATATGAACAGAACAAACCTGAGCTTCCAGTTACCCCTATCTCTGTTATTGATATTATCCCAAATCCTTTTGACGTCACAGCTTCCTTTCATTCCATACACGTACAGTTCCCTGGCAAACCTTTTTGATTATTTGTCAAAACGGTACTTGTGGCAATCATTGTCTTTTCAGTTTCATTGACCTGTGTCAGATCCTTGTAATTGCTGTCCTGGGTTTCTGCAGTAGCTACTTACCTAAGCCTAAGTGGATTTTCTGCCTGCAGTCTCCCCCCCCCCCCCCCCCCCCGCAAAAAACCTGGATCAGTGTTCCTTAAAATTTTAACCTCCAGGAGTAGGGTTTCTGGATGAAAGATGAATGTTTAAAAACACATAAATATGTCCTATGCGACATTTGGAACATACTTTTACCAAAAAAAGTCACTTGTGGGGCATCTGGGTGGCTCAGTCAGTTAAGCATCGGACTTTGGCTCAGGTCATGATTTTGTGAGTTTGAGCCCCGCATGGAGCTCTGTGCTGACAGCTTGGAGCCTGGAGCCTGCTTTGGATTCTGTGTCTCCCTTGCTCTCTGCCCGTCTCCTGCTCGCACTCTGTCTCTCTTCTCTCTCTCAAAAAGAGATAAAGTTAAAAAAAATTTTTAAGTCATTTGTCATTTATCTGAAGTTTAAATTGACTAGGCAACCTGTATATTTATTTGCTAAATCTGGTAACTATATCTGGAGACACTAAAACTGGTGCATCCGCAGATCACCATTTTAAATAATTAAAAAAACTGCCTTGCCATCATTATCAAGGTAACAAAACAACTTGTAACAGGTAAAAAATTAATAGTAGCAATAGTAACTTTAATATCGGTAAGCTGAAAACATGTGCAATAGGTCATTTTTTAAACAAATTTTTAACAGTGTTGATTTTTGAGAGAGAGAAAAAGAGGGCGTGTGTGCAAGCATGCGAGCGTGAGCGGGGAGGGGCAGAGAGAGAGGGAGACACAGGATCCAAAGTGAGTTCTGGGCTCTGAGCTGTCAGCACAGAGCCCGATGTGGGGCCTGAACTTGTGAACTGTGAGGTCATGACCTGAGCCAAAGTCAGACACCTAACCAACAGAGCCACCCAGGTGCCCCAGTTATTTCTTAATCAACTTCTTAATTTTCATTTCTACTAGAATTAGAAAATCTGAATTCACAGTGGGTTGTCAGATATTGCAATGAGTGGGGCTATCATCAGGTCACTCTGAATGAACGGTTTTTGATCTAACATGGACTTTGTATGATGTAGAGTTTCTTTTTAATTTTTTAAATGTTCATTCATTTTGAGAGAGAGAGAGAGAGCCAGACAGAGCATGAGTGGGGGAGTGGTCAAGAGAGAGGAAGACACAGAATCCAAAGCAGGCTCTAGGATCTGAGGTGTCAGCACAGAGCCCAACGTGGGGTTCAAAGTCAGGAACCGTGAGATCATGACCTGAGCCAGTTGGTTGCTTAACCAAGGTGCCCTGATGTAGGGTTTCTAACTGAAGGACATGTGTAGAAGGGCATACAGCATACAGAAACCTCAAAAGTGGAATGTTTCAATTTGGGAGAGAGCAGGAGTTGTATTTAGTTGTATGGGTTACATTCAACTTTGAAAAGTTTTTCTCCCCCCATTCAGTTGTGACATTTTGATGTGGTTAAAACATGTTCAACAATGTGTCATTCGTTTTTTTTTTTCTCCAGTGAAGAAATAAAATTATCATATATTGGGAAATCATAAACTCTTGGTGGTCAAGGCATTTGCACAACTGTCTGGTTTTCTTACAAAATCCTGATACTTTGTTCTTAAGATTAAAAGTCATGGCATTTTTTAACTTGAAGTCATAAATTCAAGTTAGTGAAAATACTGAAAACGGTGCTCAGATAAATCTACTTGGAAAAAATGCTTTTTGTTAGTATTATCTGTATAGTAGAAAAGGGATATTCTACTCCAGCCCTTGTGACAGCATCTTCGCCATTACTTGCCCCTTACTTTACTGCAGAAAAAAGTCTTCTAACATTTACCCATTTCTTTTCAAAGGTTATGCTCACTGGATGCTATTTTACTATATTTACAGATTTTACTAATTTGTTCTATACTTAAGCAGGCTCAGGAGAACTACTCCTTGGCTACCAACTGTTCCCTGAATAAAACAGAAAGTGGACTGACATTTTCTCTTTTGTAGAAATAATGGCCTTCCCTCACCCAAGGCTACAACTCTATCAGTGTTGATCCCAAGATATTTTTTCAGACTTTCTCACACCTCACAAAATAATTCTATTTTATTTTATTTTATTTTATTTTATTTTATTTTATTTTATTTTATTTTATTTTATTTTCTCTTTTAATGTCTATTTATTTTTGAGAGAGACAGAGACACAACACGACTGGGTTGGGGCAGAGAGAGAGGGAGGCACATAATCTGAAGCAGGCTCCAGGCTCCGAGCTGTCAGCACACAACCTGACGCAGGGCTCAAACTCATGAGCTGTGAGATCATGACCTGAGCCAAAGTCGGATGCTCAACAGACTAAGCCACCTGGGTGCCCCTTTATTTATTTATTTTTAACGTTTATTCATTTTTTGAGAGACAGAGACAGAGCGTGAGTGAGGGAGGGGCAGAGAGAGAGGGAGACAGAATCCAAGCAAGCTCCAGGCTCTGAACTGCCAGCACAGAGCCCGATGTGGGGCTTGAACCCACAAACCGTGAGATCATGACCTGAGCCCAAGTTGGACGCTCAACCGACTGAGCCACCCAGCCGCCCCCAAAATAATTCCTTGTTAAATGAAAGTTTTTCTAAATGAAAAGGTCTTTTTCTGCAACTTCATTTTTTTTTCTTTTTTACTGTGTCAGTGTTTTTATTTCTCTTAGCATTCTCCAGACCTACATATAAGCTTTTTACCTTTCAAAATATTACAAAAAAATTCAGTGGAAACTAAGAGTTTCTCCCATTTAGACTCCAATTTGTTGCCCTGGAACTAAGTATAGGTAATGGTTTTCTGTGCATCCTTTCAAAAGTTTTCTTTTTTCTTATCTTTACTATGACATATACTTTAGCAATGTATAAAATATATATTTTTATTTTATTTTTAAACAAATTTTTATTTATTTTTTAATTCCAGTATAGTTAACATACAGTGTTATTTCAGGTGTTCAATACAGTAATTCAACAATTCTATACATTACTCAGTGATCATCAGAGGAAGTGTACTCATTATCTCCTTCACCTATTTCACTTCTCTCCCCCCCACCCCAACCCTTTTGGCAACCACCAGTTTGTCCTTTATATTTTGAGTCTCTTTTTTTCTTTGTTCATTTGTTTTGTTTCTTAAATTCCACATATGAGTGAAATCATATGGTATTTGTCTTTGACTGACTTATTTTACTTAGCATTTTATTCCCTGGATCCACCCATGTTGTTGCAAATAGCAAGATTTCATTCTTTTTTATGGTAATATTCCATTGTATACCACATCTTTATCCATTCATAGGTCCATGGACGCTTGAATTGCTTCCATATCTTGGCTATTGCAAATAATGCTGCAGTAAACACACAGGTGCATATGTCTTTTAGAATTAGCGTAACTTTTGGCACAAAAACAGACACATAGACCAATGGAATAGAATAGAAACCCCAGAACTAGACCCACAAACGTATGGCCAACTCATATTTGACAAAGCAGGAAAGAACATCCAATGGAAAAAAGACAGCCTCTTTAACAAATGGTGCTGGGAGAACTGGACAGCAACATGCAGAAGGTTGAAACTAGACCACTTTCTCACACCATTCACAAAAATAAACTCAAAATGGATAAAGGACCTAAATGTGAGACAGGAAACCATCAAAACCTTAGAGGAGAAAGCAGGAAAAGACCTCTCTGACCTCAGCCGTAGCAATCTCTTACTCGACACATCCCCAAAGGCAAGGGAATTAAAAGCAAAAGTGAATTACTGGGACCTTATGAAGATAAAAAGCTTCTGCACAGCAAAGGAAACAACCAACAAAACTAAAAGGCAACCAACGGAATGGGAAAAGATATTCGCAAATGACATATCGGACAAAGAGCTAGTATCCAAAATCTATAAAGAGCTCACCAAACTCCACACCCGAAAAACAAATAACCCAGTGAAGAAATGGGCAGAAAACATGAATAGACACTTCTCTAAAGAAGACATCCGGATGGCCAACAGGCACATGAAAAGATGTTCAGCGTCGCTCCTTATCAGGGAAATACAAATCAAAACCACACTCAGGTATCACCTCACGCCAGTCAGAGTGGCCAAAATGAACAAATCAGGAGACTATAGATGCTGGAGAGGATGTGGAGAAATGGGAACCCTCCTGCACTGTTGGTGGGAATGCAAATTGGTGCAGCCGCTCTGGAAAGCAGTGTGGAGGTTCCTCAGAAAATTAAAAATAGACCTACCCTATGACCCAGCAATAGCACTGCTAGGAATTTATCCAAGGGATACAGGAGTACTGATGCATAGGGCCACTTGTACCCCAATGTTCATAGCAGCACTCTCAACAATAGCCAAATTATGAAAAGAGCCTAAATGTCCATCAACTGATGAATGGATAAAGAAATTGTGGTTTATATACACAATGGAATTCTACGTGGCAATGAGAAAAAATGAAATATGGCCTTTTGTAGCAACGTGGATGGAACTGGAGAGTGTGATGCTAAGTGAAATAAGCCATACAGAGAAAGACAGATACCATATGGTTTCACTCTTATGTGGATCCTGAGAAACTTAACAGGAACCCATGGGGGAGGGGAAGGAAAAAAAAAAAAAAGAGGTTAGAGTGCGAGAGAGCCAAAGCATAAGAGACTGTTAAAAACTGAGAACAAACTGAAGGTTGATGGGGGGTGGGAGGGAGGAGAGGGTGGGTGATGGGTATTGAGGAGGGCACCTTTTGGGATGAGCACTGGGTGTTGTATGGAAACCAATTTGTCAATAAATTTCATATAAAAAAATAAATAAATGACAGAGAGCCAAAAAAATAAAAAAAAAATAGAATTAGCATAACTTTAATTTTGAATGGTAATCCTAACAGGAAGTTTCTGGGCATTTTTCCTTATGTACTGCATATATGCTGCGAAATGGTTCATATTATGTACATTGGTGGTGTCCACTGTTAGCAAGTACAGGGCTAATATTGCCCTTTCATGCTCTATACCATGATTCTGTGTGGTATTTGATTAGGGATTTTTGCCAATAGCTTGTTAAACTTTCTCTAAGCAAAACATTTGTTGTTAACTTTTTTAAATTTTTTTATTTTTTAAAATTTACATCCAAGTTAGTTAGAATGTAGTGCAACAATTATTTGAGTAGATTCCTTAGTGCCCCTTACCCATTTAGCCCATCCCCCCTCCCACAACCCCTCCAGTAACCCTCAGTTTGTTCTCCATATTTATGAGTCTCTTCTGTTTTGTCCCCCTCCCTGTTTTTATATTATTTTTGTTTCCCTTCCCTTATGTTCATCTGTTTTGTCTCTTAAAGTCCTCATATGAGTGAAGTCTTATGATTTTTGTCTTTCTCTGACTAATTTCACTTAGCATAATACCCTCCAGTTCCATCCACGTAGTTGCAAATGGCAAGATTTCATTCTTTTTGATTGCCGAGTAATACTCCATTGTGTGTGTGTGTGTGTGTGTGTGTGTGTGAGAGAGAGAGAGAGAGAGAGTGTGTGTGTGTGTATAAATATATATATATACATATATATATATACATATATATATATATATATATATATGTATATACATACCACATTTTCTTTAGCCATTCATCCATCGATGGACATTTGGGCTCTTTCCATACTTTGGCTATTGTTGATAGTGCTGCTGTAAACATGGGGGTGCATGTGTCCCTTAGAAACTGCACACCTATATCCCGTGTATAAATTCCTAGTAGTGCAATTGCTGGGTTGTAGGGTAGTTCTATTTTCAGTTTTTTGAGGAGCCTCCATACTGTTTTCAAGGGAGACGGCACCAGCTTGCATTCCCATGTTGTTAACTTTGTAGCTAGTTGTACAAGCATTGCTGAAACAAAATGACTTTTGCCATTTTTAAACCAGGGATGTAACTTGATCTTTCTTATCCACAAATTCATCTATTTCATACTGGAAAACATTATTTTGCATTCATTCTGGAAAAATACATTTTACATGGCAATGAGGTCATTGTATTTGGTTCAAATATGACTTGAAAGCTTTGATGGCTTTTTGAGTCACTGACAAAAGTTCCTAACAGCCAAAATGTAGCAGGCAATAGACAAATGGATTGCTGGCCCAATAAAATCCAGTTTTTAGTTATTCATAGTTGTACTTTCTATTTACATTTTTATTTATTCATTTATTTATTGCTGCTTGGATGAACTTACCACATGAAAAGGCACAAAACTTACAGTCTATATAACTGCAGACTTTTAAAAAATGTTTATTTATTTATTTATTTATTTATTTATTTATTTATTTATTTAAAGAGCTTGTGTGTGCACAGGGAAGGAGCAGAGAGGGAGAGAGGGAGAGAGAGAATCCCAAGCAGTATCCGTGCTGTCAGCAAAGAACCCAAAACCAGGCTCGGTCTCATCAACCACGAGATCATGACCTGAGCCAAAATCAAGGGTTGGCTGCTTTAAATGTTGAGCCACCCAAGTGCCCCCTAAACTGCGATCTTGTTTAATAGCTGGCTATCTTTATTACATAATTTTGATTCTGTTTTTTTTTTTTAATGTTTATTTATTTTTGAGAGAGAAAGAAAATAGAGTGTCAGCTGAGGAGGGGCAGAGAGGGAGACACAGAATCCAAAGGAGGCTCCAGGCTCTGAGCTGTCAGCACAGAGCTCAATGTGGGGCTCCCACTCAGGAACCTTGGGGTTTGAACTCAGGAACTTTGAGGTCATGACCTGAGCCTAAGTCAGACACTTAACTAACTGAGCCACCCAGATGCCCCTAGCTCTACTACACAATTTTGAATTGAAATACTATACTTGTGACTTTTTTTTTATCACTACTTATGTTTCAATATACTTCTTTTGAGTGGATGATTTTTCTTTTATGATGAATTGGAAATACAACACAACAAAATAGCAACAAAGAAAAAATTAATTTAACAAATGTAAACAATAATATACAAATTATGTTAAGCTACCTCAGCTAAGATAAACTGTGCTGTTAACTAAACAAGAGAAATGGATCAATGTAATCCTTGTATTACATATATAACCTATAAGAATGCAAAGATGCTCAATAGCATGACAGAGTTTCTGTTAAAATTCGAATTAAATTTATATTAAACAATTTGTGAAAGATATGTAAGGTGAGCTAAAACTGTAGTGCTAAAACATGTCCCTGGAGTCAAACTTCTCCAGTTTGCCTCGCACACCATTACTTACTAGTTGGTTATCACTTGCTTAATCTCTTTGCTTGTTTCCTTATCTGCAAAATGGAAACAATAATAGAATCTACATCACTGTGTTGTGAGGACCGAATGAGTAAATACACATAAAACAGTTTGGACAGCTTCTGGAGCGAATGCTCAATGCTTTCCGATTATTAAAAAATTTGTTCAGTCCTCATCTTAGCACTTCCCTACTAAAATCCCATCAGTATGTCCCTAAGTTTGACCAAAGGAAGTCATCCCACTCACTTCTGCATACATTGCCTTCCGTTTTCGCAGTAGGTATCTATCTCCCTTACCAGACCTTAAATGCCCAGATCCTTTTACACTACCAGTTCCATAGCAAGCACTCAAAAATTAGTTATTGAACTTTTTCCACCAGGGAAAAGATCCTTAAAGGAGAAAAAAAAAAAACTCTAGAAAGGATTACAAATCACTGGGTAAAGTTCAAGCATTAGAGAATCTAAAGAAGATTTACAAAACCAACCGTCTGCACAGCGGTCAGCCAGCGAAACCACCACTTAGCGAAGCTTTTTAGTAAAATTGTTTTTCACTGACGTCACTTGATCACTGACCTCTGACGCACAGGAGGCGGGATTAGAGAGACAGCTGGACTTCTTTTTCAGGGCCCCTCCTCCAATGAACCGGCAGGCACAGTGGCCGGCCCTACCTCTTGGCGTTTCTATTGGCCAGTTTCCCCGAGCAGGCGGGTCTCGGCGAATGACTCCACCCACTCTGTGGGTGGGGTCTGTGCCCCGCTGGGGCTGGGGCCGAAGGGGGGGGGGGGGGTTGCCGCAGCCGCCATCTTAGATTCCGCGGTAGCGGTGGCGGCTGTAGGGTACCGCGTTTGGGGAGTGGCTCTCCCCTCCCCCTTCCCCCAGTTCGGTGGCGGCGGCTCCTCCCACTGGGAGGGGGGGTGGTGCGACGGCAGTGGCATCTGCGGCCATGGCGGCGACTGCTGCTAACCCCGGTGAGTAGAAGGAGGGCTGGGGCGCCTCCAAAGGAAGAGGGGCTGAAGAGGTTGGCAGCTGAGGAGACCCTGGGCTGAGGGGCCGTAGTTGGGGCTGAGGGAGCTAGGACACGCGGGGACAGCGAGGGGGTTGTGGGGGAGGGGAGGAACGGGGGGAGGGGCCGACCTAGGGAACTGGGGAGACCCGGGGTGGAGGGAAGGGAGCGTGCGG
The DNA here is from genome assembly GCF_018350175.1 of Felis catus. NCBI lineage: Eukaryota > Metazoa > Chordata > Mammalia > Carnivora > Felidae > Felis > Felis catus. The sequence goes on along the minus strand of NC_058375.1, from coordinate 105,531,339 downwards.
GTGGGACTTGCGTGGGGCGAGTGCTGCTGGAGCGGCTCCCCGCGCTGGGCTTGGCCTGCCTCCCCTCTGCTGGCTGCGTGCTGGTGTGCGATGTGGTCGTCTTTCAACTCTGCCCGCGGAACGGCTTGATACAGAATGACTGTGGGCAGAATGGCTCGTTTTACCTTAAAAGTAATTCGGGTTTAGAAACACTGAACCGCCTTGCTGTTTAGCTGAAGTGTTAAACTTCCAAACGTTTAAACATTCACATTTAGAATAAAAAATCTTTGGATACTCTGTTTCTCTAGGCTGTACCCCCCCCCCCCCCCCCCCCGAAACTGGCATTCACGTATTTAGTGCCTCTAGTATCTTTAGCTGCTGAGGACTGAAGTTTGAGTAATGGTTGTTCAGGGCAGATCTTGCCCTACAGCAAGAACCCCAGGTTTAAATCTTGTTTGGTGTAGACCGAGGCAGTCCCCATTCTTTAAGAAAAGTTCAGTTCCTTGTCATTTTTCAGTGAACATCTCTTCTAAAGGGGGAGCTTGAACATTAACAACAACAACAAAAATCTAGCCAATCATGTCTAAGTGATGGAGTGGGGTGTAGTGCAGATGAGGTCTCTAAATTCCTAGTCCTCTTTCCACTATATTGCAGTTATTTATCCCTGGGAAGTATTTCATTTTAGGGATCCTACTTTACCTTGCAGACTTTGGCGATTCTCTTGCAAAATAAAATCCTTAAAAAAAATCCTTAAGAAAGAAGCCAGAAGTTGGTGGTGAATTGCTTGAAAATACAGCAGGGGAAGGGGTTCACTGGTGTTCCCACCTTGAAACTGAAATTGGATTTTTTCCATGTCTGTGAACTGCAGTATTTTGTGGTACCCAGGTTTTGCTATAAAAGTTGTCACTATCAAATTTATTACCTTTACTACCATGTTTTTGGGAACAGAGCTATTTAAAGAAGTTAATTTGTCACATGTCAATATCATATAATCTTTTAAAAAATTTAGAGGAAAAGTAGATAAAATTAATGGCTAAAGTTCTATTGTGGGAAGTTCTGAATGATGGAATAAAATTGGAAAGATGCTATTATTACGGCCACCTGACCTTATAGAAGAATAACCTATGTGTTAAAACTAGGGAGTAAATAAACATGATTTTAAACTGATAACACATTGCAAAATAGTTACATAACCCTAGTCAAGTTGCAAAGCATTTCTCTTATTAAGAGGTGGCCTTGGTAAACAAGTTTAGTGCATATGTCAGAAGCTTTTTTCCAGCAGTGTGGGTGGGGCTGCTTTATTTTGTTTTTTTAAACAACAGTGACCAGAATGACAGTCTTTTGACCACATTTCATTAGCTGATCGATATCAGCTTAAATCTGAAGCAGAAAATAGTATTTATTTGTGCAGAATCCTTGCTGATGAAACATTTAGTTTTGTTTAATATCCTTTGACAGCCTGTTTCTGTATTTGTGGATTTCCTTTTTGATGTTGAAACATTCTCACATCTCTTCCAAGTTATTGATACATTCCACACCTGATAATTAAATTAGAAAATGTATTTTCTTCCTTCCTTTCTTCTTTTGCCCCTTTATTTCAAAAGGAAGCGGTCATAGATGCATTGTGGACTTTTATAGCCTGCTGTGTTTTGGGATATGTGGACTGAGTGGAGGGACAATGGTGGAAATGTACTGTGCTCAGTGAAAAGAAAGTAAATGGTTTTCAGGTCGGAATTTTTTATTGCATGGTCAAATCTTTCCTCAGAGCCATTTTAGGGACTAGAGACATTATACCTATTTCTTTGATTTTTTTTTCTGTTTTATCTTTCTGCTTTTTGTTAAGATTCCCTCCAATTCTTGCTAATTCCATCTTCACATATGTCTGCAAAAGATGTTTGTGATCATTATTTAACTTTTCTAAGGTTCATTTAAGTTCATCTGCAGTGTTAATAATGCGTGAAGATCGTGTCAATTGTATGTAGAGTATGATTTAGGGACTGTTGGTGGCCATTCCGTATCTTGCAGGGAACCTGGTTCCTTTGCATTTTCACTATGTCTTAACATGGTGCTGGATCACAAGTAGAGTAAGATGTGGTTTATACTCTACTCTCTTACGAGTTATGTTAAAGTAATAGGTCTAATGCGATAATGCCTTTTTCTTTGCATGAATTGATAATTCCCCATATTCTGTTATTGTTCACTAATTCTACTTACCATTGGCAAGTAGAAGTGGGTGGGTAGGTAGTTAATGAAGGTAGGCTGGCTGTTTTTTGTCTGTGGAACACTGACAATTTTGAGGAACACTTTTTAAATTGCATGCATGATTCGTAACGCATTGGCTAAGGTGCTGGTTGGGGAAAGAGCAGGTATTTGACTTCTAATTCAGTATTCACACCAGAGATGTGAATGAAAGTGTAGGAGTGTAGGAATTTCTTCCCTTGATTCTGGTATTCTCGTTAGTAGACACCTCCTCTTGTGCTATTAGGTACCACTTATTGTGGATGGAGAATGTAGCGGAAGGTAAAGGAAGGAACACTCTTTGGGTTTGTGAGGCTGACATTTAGGAAGAATTTTTCTTTTCAACTATTTAAATTATAGTTTTGAAAACATTAATTAACAAAATTCTTACCCATTACTTTTACTTTTTTCAGATAGGGGAAAAAAGGAATTTATGTGGTATAAAGTCAAGGTGTCAAGATACTTTATTGCAAAAACTTTTTGGAAAGTATATTATTTTCTTTTTTACAAAAGTGTTGTTTATTCTTTTTTTTTACCACTTATTTATTTATTTTTAAATTTACATCCAAATTAGCATATAGTACAACAATTTCAGGAGTAGATTCCTTAGTACCCCTTACCCATTTAGCCCATTTCCCCTCCCACACCCCCTCCAGTAATCCTCAGTTTGTTCTCCATATTTATGAGTCTCTTCTGTTTTGTCCCCCTCCCTGTTTTTATATTATTTTTGTTTCCCTTCCCTTATGTTCATCTGTTTTGTCTCTTAAAGTCCTGATATGAGTGAAGTCATATGAAATTTGTCTTTCTCTGACTAATTTCACTTAGCATAATACCCTCTAGTTCCATCCACGTAGTTGCAGATGGCAAGATTTCATTCTTTTTGGTTGCTGAGTAATACTCCATTGTGTGTGTGTGTGTGTGTGTGTGTGTGTGTGTGTGTGTGTATCACACACACCACATGTTCTTTATCCATTCATCCATCAATGGACATTTGGGCTCTTTCCATACTTTGGCTATTGTTGATAGTGCTGCTATGAACATGGGGGGTGCGTGTGTCCCTTAGAAACTGCACACCTATATCCCTTGGATAAATACCGAATAGTGCAATTGCTGGGTCATAGGGTAGTTCTATTTTTAGTTTTTTGAGGAACCTCTATACTGTTTTCCAGAGTGGCTGCACCAGCTTGCATGCCCATGAAAAGTATATTAAATATAATCTACTAATTCAGCATTTGAAATACAATTAACATTTTTTAAAAAGAACCTTCATCCGCATATTAGATCTGTGCAGATCTATGATTTAGATTTGTGGCATCAACTGGAATCTTCTGTTTTCTTAGAAATTAAGAAGTAGATACCACTGCATTATTGGAACTCTAGTTTTCTTATTGTTATAAAATAGTGGTCTCTAATCTTAGTTTTTGCATTCCAGCCCTACCCCTCTACTCAATCCACTAACAGATGAGAACAATATGTTGTTTATGGATGTTTTATGAAAAGTTTTTTGTGGTTCTCTGCTGTTGATGACTTTCTTAAGGCAATAACAGTAAGGATTTTTTTTTTTAATTTTTTTTTTAACGTTTATTTATTTTTGAGATAGAGAGAGACAGAGCACGAACAGGGGAGGGGCAGAGAGAGAGGGAGACACAGAATCGGAAGCAGGCTCCAGGCTCCGAGCCATCAGCCCAGAGCCCGACGCAGGGCTCGAACTCACAGACCGCAAGATCGTGACCTGAGCTGAAGTCAGACGCTCAACCGACTGCGCCACCCAGGTGCCCCCAGTAGGGATTTTCATAGCGCCAAGTGGTGATCTTCAGAAACTAAATTGTAATAGTCAAGGAAACAGACCCTTTTTTTCCCCTTGATTTTACTCAGGTCATGACATATTGTGGGTATTTCATTCCAAAACTAGTAAAATTTGAATCCTTGATAGTGGAAACTGTTTTCGGAGCCATCCTTTTTTTTTTCCTTCAAGCTGTTCACTCACAGTATTTATTTTAAAGGTTAATTCCTTAGTGGTACAATCTTATGTAGGGGTGCAAGGGTAACATTTCTATCTATGGTGGTATAGCAGATTTCATTTAGATGGAACAGAAAAAGAATACATTTTTTTAAAAAACTTCTGGTTTTTGTTTTTTTTTTTTAAGTTTTGAGAGAGAGAAAGGGAGAGAAAGCATGTATGTGTGTGCAAACGCACATGTGGGAGGGTTGGGAGGGGGTGGTGTAGAGAGAATCCCAAGCAGGCTCTAAGCTGTCAGCACACAGCCCAACAGGTGCCTCCATTCCATGAACCGAACTGTGAGATCATGACCTGAGCTGAAATCAAGAATTGGATGCTCAACCACTGAGCCACCCAGGCGCCCCAGTAAAAAAATACATTTAAGACCTTTCTGAAATCCAAGGCTTGAGCTCGCTGGATTGTATCTGGTGGGTCCATCATGCACACCCAGTGATAGGCCTTGCTTGTAGAGCCATCTATTTTTAGGAATGATTAAACATTTATTAAGTTCCTACTATAGGCCAGGTTGCACTTTTTGTTTTGTTGGCTATTCTGTATGTTAGAAATGTCTCTCACTTTCCAAATTAATTCTCTAAATTTACATCTCTTCATCATTTCTTTCTTTCTTTTTCTTTTTTTCTTTTTTTTAAATAATCTCTACACCCATTGTGGGGCTCAAACTGACAACCCTGAGATCAACAGTTGTATGTTCTGGCGACTGAGCCATCCAGGTGCCCCTCTTCATCGTTTTTTCATTTTGCATTTTCCCCTCTACATTTTCACTATAGTTGAATGGACAAAGTTTATGACTTACAGTTAATTAGAATTTAAGTTCCATGAGAACAGGATGTTTACCTTCCTTTTTCACCATACTCTCCACTGCTCCCAGTGGTGCCTAGGACGTTCAGTGAGTATTGGTTGAATAAATGAATGTTGGGGTTCATATCTTTATGCACTGTTAACATGAAAATATCTCTGAAAGGGTAGTACTAATAAAGTCATTAACATCATGAATTAATTTATAATAGCATTTATTAATATATGCCAGTTATTCTAAATGTATTATTTCATTTAATCTTCATATATATGTATGTATTATTTAATTTTTGCAACAGTCTTATGAGGTATGTATTATTGTTTTACAAATGAGGAAACTAAGGCACAGAGTGAATAAGTGGTTTGTCTGAAGTCTCATAACTAGTAGGGGGTAGAGACAATTTGATTGTTGGCAATTCGTCTACATTGTCAACATTTAAAAAAAATATTTTTTTAACATTTATTCATTTTTGAGAGACAGAGAGACACAGAATCCGAAGCAGGCTCCAGGCTCTAAGCTGTCAGCACAGAGCCCGATGAGGGGCTGGAACTTGTGAACTGCAAGATCGTGACCTGAGCCGAAGTTGGAGGCTTAACTGACTGAGCCACCTAGGCACCCCTATATTAAAGATACTTAAAAAAAATTCTCAAAAATTTTTATTCCTGTTCTCTCACATAAACTTCTTTTCTATGTTTTCATCTAAGAGCTGTCTCTATTTGAATAATATTTAATACGCTATTTATGTATATACTCACAAGCATTTCCTTCAAATGTGTTGCCCTTCCTGACTTTTCTGTATCTTTCACGACTGTCACAGTTTTTCCAGTTCCCCAGGTTAAGCAACTAGAGGTGTTTTAGGTTCTTTCATGTATTTATCTGATTGGTTATCACGTCATCTTTTTTTATCCTCCATAAAACATACGTATATTTAAACATATGAAATGTTTTAATCATGTAAATATATTTAAAATATTTATTTAGGGGTACCTGGGTGGCTCAGTTGGTTAAGCAGCGGACTCTTGATTTTGGCTCACGTCATGATCTCACGGTTTGTGAGTTTGAGCCCACATCAGGCTCTGTGCTGACAGTGCAGAGCCTGCTTGAGATTCTCTCTCTCCCCCTCTCTCTGCCCCTCCCCTGCTCATGCTCTCTCTCAAAATAAATAATAAAATAAATAAACATTAAAAAAATGAAATAAAATTGGGGCGCCTGGGTGGCTCAGTCGGTTAAGCATCTGACTTCAGGTCAGGTTGTGACCTTGCGGTTCATGAGTTCGAGTCCTGTGTTGGGCTCTGTGCTGACAGCTGGGAGCTTGGAGCCTGCTTTGGATTCTGTGTGGGTGTCTCTCTCTCTCTCTGTCTCTCTGCCCCTCGCCAACTTGTGCTCTGTCTCTCCCTGTTTCTCAAAAATGAAGAAATATTAAAATTTAAAAAAATGAATTAAAATACATATATTTAAACATTTAAATATATGTTTGTTATTTTAATCAAAATTATTCATGCATATATTTAAAGACTTAGTTTTACGTGATTTCTTACAAAAACAGTCCTCTACTCCCTCTCTCAGTTCCTTCTCCCCAGTAACAACCATTTTCATCTCTTTTAACCAAGCTTTGTTGTTTTTGTTTAAAAGAATGTTCCAGCAGTAGAAGACATGAGTTTTCAAATTGAAGGGGACAGACTAGTGAATGAAAACACGCCCACATCAAGGCACAATATCATGAGATTTCAGCATCAGATACAAAGAGTATCCTACAAGCTACAGAGAAAAAAAAATTGGTCAGTTCAGAAGAATCTGGAATCAGATTGGTCTTGCTTCTCAGTAGTCACACCCGACAGTAGAAGACAATGGAGCAATGCCTTCAGAATTCTTAGGGGAATAATTTCCAACGTAGAATTGCATACCTAGGCAAACTATCAGTTAGTGAAATATAAGAAAGATGTTTTCATATATCTAAGCTCTCCCTTACACTGTTTCTCAAGAGCTTAGTAGAGGATACTCTTCACCAGTAGGAGTAAACCAAGAGGAAACATGGAATACAGGGAAGAGGCAGTACAGCAAGGGAAGAGTGAAGCACCCATTTTGCATACACTGCTGTTAGTTTCCCTGTTTTCAGTATGGTACTCTCACTTCCAGCTTTGCCTGGTTTCCCCCGACTAGGGCAAATAGATCAAAATGATTTATACTCTCCAGAGAACAAATCAGTCTTTTGACAGGGTGGAATTAGGGCAGTTTCTTTCTTTTCTTTCTTTCTTTCTTTCTTTCTTTCTTTCTTTCTTTCTTTCTTTCTTTCTTTCTTTTTTTTTTTTTTTTATCAGGTAGTCAATAAGTTTATGAAAAGGTGTTCAACATCATTAGTTAAAGATAAACATCATTAGGGAAAGATAAACCAGGACACCTGGGGACTGTTGGTTAAGAGTCTGACTTCGGCTCAGGTCATGATCTCACAATTTGTGGGTTCGAGCCCTGTATCTGGCTCTCTGCTGTCAGCACACAGTCTGCTTTGGATCCTCTGTCCTACTCTGTCTCTGCCCCTTCCCTGCTCAATCTTTCTCTCTCTCTCAAAATAAATAAATAAACTTATTTTAAAAAGATGAACCATGATGAGATACATCATCAACCATCAGTGCACACCAGAATGGCTAAAATTAGAAGGACTGATGAGCAACCGGAATCCAATACACTGCTGATAGGAGTGTAAATGGGTATGGTCACTCTGGAAAATAGTTTGGAAGTATCCACTAAATGAAGCATATGTTTGCCATATGTCCCAGAAATTTAAATTCTGTGTATACCCAACAAAAATGAGTACATATTTGTGTTCCCCAAAGACATATATAAGAATGTTCATAAAAACTTCATTCATAATAGTATGAAACCGGAAACAATCCAAAGGTCCAGTTACAATAGAATGTATGAAATAAATTATGACACAGTTGCATAACAGTATTACACAGCAATAAACTACTATTTTGCAAAATATGGATAACTCTCATAGATGCAATACTGTGTGAAAGAAACCAGATATATTCCATATGATTCTGATGATTTGAAGATAAAGATAGCAAAATTAACCCATAATAAACATAGGTCAGAAGAGTAGTTGTTTTTATGATGGAGGGGGTAAGGACAGTGCACAAGAACGCTGTCTGGGGGCGCCTGGGTGGTTCAGTGGGTTAAGCATCCAACTTCGGCTCAGGTCATGATTTCGTGGTTTGTGAGTTGCAGTCCCACATCGGGCTCTGTGCTCACAGCTGAGAGCCTGGAGCCTGCTGCGGATTCTCTCTCTCTCTCTCTCTCTCTCTCTCTCTCTCTCTTTCTTTCTTTCTCTCTCTCAAAAACAAATAAATAAACTTTAAAAAAAAACTAAAAGAAAGAAAGCTGTCTGGAGTGATGGTATTCTGTATTATCTGGGTTGTGGTCACATGGGTATATACATATATAAAAATTAATTGAGTTGTGTAATGAATATTTTTGCACTTTGCTCTGTGTAAGCTATACCACAATTAGAAATGAAAGGAAGGGGGCACTTGGGGTGTCTTTGCTGCTCTGCTTCTATTTCCTTTAGGTGTGCTGTTAGATTTTGTATTTGGAATTTTTCTTGTTTCTTGAGATAGGCCTGGATTGCAATATATTTTCCTCTCAGGACTGCCTTTGCTGCATCCCAAAGCGTTTGGATTGTTGTATTTTCATTTTCGTTTGTTTCCATATATTGGGCAGTTTCCCTGCTAGAAGGAACAGGGTGAGGACCTGGAAATCCACCTGCTGCTTAAGCAGATGTTGAAGCAATCCTTTTTTTTTTTTTTAATTTTTTTAAATGTATGTTTATTTTTGAGAGAGAGAGAGAGAGTGCACGCGAGCACAAGCAGGGAAGGGAGAAGGAGACACAGAATCCAAAGCAGGCTCTAGGCTCCGAGCTGCACAGAGCCCGACACAGGGCCTGAACCCATAAGCCATGAGATCATGACCTGAGCTGAAGTCAGATGCTTAACTGAGCCACCCAGGCACCCGGAACCAATCCTTCTTACTTTAGCTTTCATTCATACACACCTCCCACTACTATACCTGGAGTCACCAGTTCCTGAGACTTTGGGGGATTCTAACATATATTGAGGTAGTTTTCTGCTTCTCCCTTTGTTGGCTTAGGATTCAGTTCTTTTTTCTTTTCTTTTCTTGTTTTTTTTTTTTTGAAAGAGAGAGTGTGCATGTGCGAGTGTGCCAGAGGGGGAGAAGCAGAGAGAAGGGGGGACAGAGGATCCAAAGTGGGCTCTCTGCCGACAGCAGAGAACTGGATACGGGCCATCAACCAGAGCTGAAGTTGGATGCTTAACCGAATGAGCCACCCAGGTGCCCTAGGATTTAGTTCTTGTGGATCTATCAAGGCAAAAGTTCCAGTTTCCAAAAATTTGTTGCTCTTTTCTTCTATTTTTTCTATCCATGGATTTTATGTCTTGTATAAAATTGTTTTTCTTCTTTATATAAATGTTTAGTGGAAGAGAAAAAAAGTAGATGTATACACTTACCTCACTATTTTTTTTTTTTTAATGTTTATTCATTTTTTTGAGAGAGATGGAGTGTGAGCCGGGGAGGGACACAGAGAGAGGGAGACACAGAATCTGAAGCAGGCTCCAGGCTCTGAGCTGTCAGCACAGAGCCCGACATGGGGCTCGAACTCACAAAACTGTGAGATCATGACCTAAGCCGAAGTTGGACACTTAACCTACTGAGCCACCCAGACACCCCTACCCCCTTATTTTTATTCAGAAGTTATATAGCTTAAAATTATAGAGGTTCTTTTACTTTTTATCCCACTGTCATACTATGCCTTTATCACCTCATTTTGGTTAGTCTCATTCATTTCCCTGCTTCTATTACTTCAAACTTTAAATATGTCAGATTAATCTTTAATTTACATTTTATTTTTGTCACTCTCACTTAAAGATATATTTTGTCTTTGTTAAATCAAATCTAAGATTTTATCTTGTCATTCAAGGCCTTCTCACAATTAACACTTGAGATCTTATTTTTTTTTCCCAAATACAGACTCTGTGCTCTGTATAGGTCTGACAGTTCTTCACAACTATTTTCATACCTCCCTTTAGGATTTGCTTATGTCCTTTGTCTATGTGGAATGCCTTTTTCCTCTCCTTTACTTTTTCTGAGGCCCACATTCACTTTACCTTTTTGAAACTGCTGGCTGGCTTCCCTGTTTCCTTTACTTTTTCCTGTTACTGAGCACCTTCTCTGTGCTACAGACTGTGCCGCATCTTAATTTAAACCATTTCAGAATCATCTTTTCTTTCTCTAAATTCCTCTAACTCATGGATTCTATATAAATGTATTACTAGAAGTGAGCTTTATTTTTTTATGGGAAGATTTTGCTTTTTCTTAGGGACGTTACATGTAATCACTATTTAAATTTTATAGGATGAAATAGAAAAAGTATTAGCAATAGTATAAAAATATACTCAGTCTTACTAATAACAGATAAATGAACATTAAACCAACAATGATAATCATTTTATACCTAGAAAATCAGTAAAAATTTGAAGGATTGCCAGAACCCAGGGCTGGTGGACACATGGATAATTTGATATTGTTGGTGAGGCTCTTCATTGGTGTAGCTTTCTTGGAGGGTAATGTGCAAAGTTTTAAATATGCTCCCTTACATCCAGGGAGTCATTTGCAGAAATTTGTTAGTGTAGAAATACTGTTACCACGCATAAAGATACACAGTTATATTTATTGAAACATTTATGATAGTGATAGTTTGAATGTCATAAATATATACATTTGTACTGTGAAGTACCATATAACTATTAAAAAGAGTGTGCTACCTGTATTTATTGACATGACACACCTTCCAGTATATTATTCCATGGAAAAAACAAGATTCAGAATAAATATAATATGATCTCTCCCTGTCTTATGTAAAAATTACCCAAGCTATAATATATGATATATAGAAAAAAATTTGGAAGGTTTCAAAATATTAATACCATAGGGGGGAGGTGGGATTGGAGTACGTGTGTAGAGGATTTTACTTTTATTTTATTTAATCTTTTTTTTTTTTTTTAAGTTGTCTCCATGCCCAGTGTGGGGCTTGCACTCATGACCCTGAGATCAAGAGTTGCATGCTCTAAGCCAGCCAGGTGCTCCAAGGATTTTACTTTTGATTGTTTGCTTCTGTATTGTTGAATATTTTTAGAGACTTTCACATTTGGTTTTCTGGATATGTATAGCATTTTCTGTATATCTATAATATTGTGTGTGTGTGTGTGCAGTATATATATATATTTTTTTCTAAGTAGGCTCCACGCCCAATGTGGAGCCCAGTGTAGAGCTTGAACTCAAGACCCTGAGATCAAGACCTGAACTGAGATAAAGAGCCAGATGCTTAACTGACTGAGCCACCCAGGCACCCTATATATCCGTATTTTAATATATTACTTTTGTAATGAAAAAGTTAATAGCAAAATCAGTTAACATTTTGGTGTTTGATATATATTTATAAAGCTACTATTTAAGTACTACTTACACTGTGTCAGATGCTATGCTAAGTACTTTTCACTTGCAGTATCTAATATAATCTTCCCCAAAGGTAGGTATTATTATTAGTTGCATGTTACAGATAAACTCAGAAAGATTAAGTAATTTGCTTATGTTCATACATGTGGTAAGTGGTAACCCTAGGATTGGAATCCAGGTTTATCTAATTGTAAAGTTTGAGCTGTGTTCTCTCAGATTTTCAATGCATGCCACACACACACACACACACACACACACACACACACGCACACACATTCATTTTCTTTTTTAAAAACTTGGGATCGGGGCGCCTGGGTGGCGCAGTCGGTTAAGCGTCTGACTTCAGCTCAGGTCACGATCTCGCGGTCCGTGAGTTTGAGCCCCGCATCGGGCTCTGGGCTGATGGCTCCGAGCCTGGAGCCTGCTTCCGATTCTGTGTCTCCCTCTCTCTCCCCTCCCCCGTTCATGCTCTGTCTCTCTCTATCTCAAAAATAAATAAACGTTAAAAAAAAAATTAAAATTAAAATAAATAAATAAAAACTTGGGATCATGTATTTCCCAGTTATAAAAGTAATATATGCTTAATGTAAAAGACAAAATAATATGGATATACAGAAAATTAAATGTAGAAGTCTCTAAATACCATCTCAGAGATAACCACTATTAGTTTATTGTGTAACCTTTGCTCACTTCATTCTAGCCATGATATCATCCATACTATTTCTAGAACTTAACAGGCATGTTCTCACCCTGTGTCTTTGCACTCTGTCTGGAATGCATTTTCTCCAGATACCTGCATGGTTAATTCCTTTATCTCCTTTTCTTATCTCCTATTTCCTATTACCTTTTCAATGATGTCTTTCCTCACTATCTAAAATTGCTGTCCTGGAGCGCCTGGGTGGCTCAGTCGGTTGAGCGTCTGACTTCAGCTCAGGTCACGATCTCGCAGTCTGTGAGTTCGAGCCCCGCTTCGGGCTCTGGGCTGATGGCTCAGAGCCCGGAGCCTGCTTCAGATTCTGTGTCTCCCTCTCTCTCTTCCCCTCCCCCGTTCATGCTCTGTCTCTCTCTGTCTCAAAAATATATAAACGTTAAAAAAATAAAAATAAAAAAATAAAATTGTTGTCCTCCTATCCTTCAACCTTATATAGTTTTTTTTTTTAAATATATATTTTTTCATGTTTATTTGTGAGACACACACACACACACAAGGAGTGCGAGCAGGGGAGGGGGAGTGAGAGGGAGACACAGAAGCTGAAGCAGGCTCCAGGCTCCCAGCTGTCAGCACAGAGCCCTATGCAGGGCTCAAACTCATGAACTGCAAGATCATGACTTCAGGTGTAGTTGGACGGGGCTCAAACTCACAACCTGCAAGATCATGACTTGAGGTGAAGTCGGCTGCTTAACTGACTGAGCAACCCAGGTGTCCTGACCTTTATATACTTCTGATTTGACTTCCTATAGTTTATTTTTCTCCCTATTTATCACTGTATAACAAATTATTAGTTTGAACCATATGAAATTCGTTATTTATTTTTTCCTATAAAATGTCACTTTCATATTGTCATCCGGTTTACATTTTAATTATTTCTCTTGTTGATTTCTCTCTCCCATTAGCATATAAAGTTCATAAGTATTGGGATCTTTGTTCTATTTATTGCTTTATATCTGGGATCTGCAACAGTGCCTGGCATATAGTAGGCATGCAGTTAATATTAAATAAGTTCTTCCAGGCTTTTGTTATACATATAAATTTTAAAAAAGAACATTTTATATGTTTTTTTCTGTAGCTTATTTTTTCTATAATCATATATGGTAGATAACCTTCCATTTCAGTGATACAGAGCCACTTCAAAATTTTTCTGGAAAAAATTTTTTCTTATATATTATAGTTTTTTTTTTATTGTGGCAAAATACACATAACATAAAATTTGCTACTTTAACCATTTTTATGTGTACAGTTCAGTGCCCTTAGTATATTCACATTGTTGTACAGCCATCACCACCATCCACCTCCAGAACTTTTTTCATCTTGCAAATTGTCTTCAAGAAGTTACAAAATTCATTGTCATGATACTTTCCTCCTGTGCTTTCTTCTAAGAGTTTACTAGCTTTAGTTCTTACATTTAGGTGTTTGATCTATTTTGAGCTGATTCGTATATGTGATGTAAGTAAGGGTACTTTTGTATGTGGATATACAGTTTTTCCTGTGCCATTTGTTAAAAAAAAAAATATTGAATTGTCTTGGAACCCTTGTTAAATCATTTAACTATACATATAATGGTTTATTTTTAGACTCTCTAATCCACTGGTATGTATATCTTTGTGCCAGTACCATACTGTTTTGATTACTGTAGTTTGCAATGATGCGTCATCATTTTAGTTGTATTTAAGTACATTCTTTATCCAGTATTAAGGGCAGTTATAAATGCCTGGACTTACAATAAAAGACATGCATAAAAGAGGTTTTGTGTTTTTAGGTTAGGTGCAGTTTATTGTAAATATAGTTTGGAGGTAGATTTTAGGAATAATAAAGAAAAAATTAAAAACATATCCAAAGTAATTCATATTTTATTTTGCTTAAAGTTTATGTATTTATTTTGAGATAGCACGACTGGAGGAGGGGAAGAGAGAGAAGGAGACAGAGAATCCCAAGCAGGCTCTGCACTGTCAGCATAGAGCCTGATGTGGGACTTGAACTCACGAACTGTGAGATCATGACCTGAGCTGAAATCAAGAGCCGGATGCTTAACCAGCTGCAGGTGGCCCCCAAAGTGACTCATATTTTAGACATTAAGAATATGATGAATTATTGTTCCAGTATTTCTTTATGAACAAATGTTCATATTATGTATTCAACTTTTTTCTTTTATTAAGAGAGAAAGTGGGAGAGGGGCAGAGGAAGAGGGAGGGGCTTGATCTCACAACCTTGAGATCATGACCTGAGCTGAAATTAAGAGTTGGATACTTAATTGAGCCACCCAGGCACCCCTTGTCTATTCAGCTTCTAATGCTTTTTTATCAGTTCTGATTTCCTCAGTCCTGTTTTCAGTGAACTTAGTTTTGTATTATTCTCATATTTCAGGAAAGGAAGTTATGTTTAGAAGTAGCTTTTTGGTAAATCTGGGAGACTATGTTGACTGACTAAAATATGTTATATTTATTGTTTTTCTGTAATTTCTGTCAAATTGTGATCTGAGTAGAAGGTACTTGACTTCAGTGGAATAAGAATATTCCTTAACTATGCTATCCTAAATTCTTCTTCCATTTAAAAGGAGCTAATCTTGGGGCGCCTGGGGGGCTCAGTCGGTTAAGCGTCCGACTTTGGCTCAGGTCATGATCTCACGGTCCGTGAGTTCGAGCCCCGTGTAGGGCTCTGTGCTGACAGCTCAGAGCCTGGAGCCTGTTTCCGATTCTGTGTCTCCCTCTTTCTCTGACCCTCCCCCATTCATGCTCTGTCTCTCTCTCTCTCTCAAAAATAAAATAAAAACGTTAAAAAAAAAATTTAAAAGGAGCTAATCTTAGTAAATCAAATCCAGAGTATGTTAAAAGAATCATACATCATTATTGTATTAGTTTCCCAGGCCTGCTGTGGCAAATTCACATACTTGGGGGTTTAAAACAAACAAAATACTCTTTCACAGTGCTGGAGGCTCAGAATATGAAATGAAGATGTTGGTAGCTTTGGTTCCTTCTGGAGTCTCTGAGGCAGAAATCTCTCCTTCTTCTCTAGCTTATGGACATGTCACTCCGTTTTCTGTCTCCCTGTATCTAGGTTTCTCTCCTTGCTCTTATAAAGAGAGTAGTCATTGAATTTAGAGCCCACCCTAACCCATTTCGACCCAGTCTTAGCTAATTATATCTTCAGAGACCCTGTTTCCAAGTGAGGTCCCATTCTGAGATTCTAGGTGGACATGGAGTTTTAGATTATTCAGTCTTCTGGAATTATTGAGTAAGGTTTAGTCCAGGAACTCAAAAGATGGTTCAACCTGAGAAAACTTCTATAATTTATGTCATTAGCAAACAAAGAAAAAACTTTTATATTAATAAATACTTTACAAAAGTATTTGCTTCAGATTAAAAAAAATCCATTCCTGATTTTTTAAAAAAAGCTGTTAAATCCATAGAACTACCCCCCCCCCCAATTAAGTCCAATGAAATCATGGATAAGTCAGAGATATATCCACGTTTGCTTTGGAGATTGTCTAGGTCAAAGTTGCTTAACCTTTTGTAGGACGTGGACGTCTTTGGTGAGAACTGTTGAACCCTTTCTCACTTCCTTTGGGTCATTATGGGAATAAATGAGAAGCACACAGGTTGTTCACAGTAGTGCCTAACCCACAGTGAGGGCTGAGAAAAAAGTGTTAGGTATTACTATCCATGCACTCTCTACTCCCCCTTTACTCCTTGTAAAACTCAGGAGCAGAACTTCTGCTTTGTAGGTAAAAAAAATTCTTACCTCACTTTTATGTCACCCTTACCCCTAAATAAAAGGCTCTGCTTCTTCGGCCATGTTGGAACCCTTAGACTCAGCTGGCACGTGCTTGGAAAAGCTGGAATACAAGGAGACAGCTTGCTCTCCTTGTTGAACCTTTCTTAGATAATCTCTTAGTTATTCAGTGCATAAAATAGCAATATATAGTGGAACTACTAGAGATTGAAAAGTTTTATCTCCTGGCTTACTGCATCTTTTCTAATTTTTCTATAGTAATGCACTTAAATAATAAAAATATTTAAAAATGTTAATATTACAGGGGCACCTGGGTGGTTCAGTCGGTTAAGCATCTGCCTTTGGCTCAGGTCATGATCTCACAGTTTGTGGGTTTTTGAGCCTGCATCTGGCTCTGTGCTGACAGCTCCGTGCTTACGGCTCTGAGCCTGGAGCCTGCTTCGGATTCTCTCCCTTTCTCTCTCCCCTCCCTTGCTCGCTCTCTCTCTCTCTCTCTCTCTCAGGAAAATAAATGTTAAAAAAAAAAGTTTATTTTATTTTATTTTTTTAATTTTTTTTTCAACATTTATTTATTTTTTTGGGAGAGAGAGAGACAGAGCATGAACGGGGGAGGGGCAGAGAGAGAGGGAGACACAGAATCGGAAACAGGCTCCAGGCTCTGAGCCATCAGCCCAGAGCCTGACGCGGGGCTCGAACTCAACAGACTGCGATATCATGACCTGGCTGAAGTCGGACGCTTAACCGACTGCGCCACCCAGGCGCCCCAGTTTATTTATTTTAAATGCTTGTGCATGTACAAGCAGGGGAGGGGCAGAGACAGGGAGAGAGAGAAAATCCCAAGCAGGCTCTGTGCTATCAGTGCAGAGCCTGATATGGGGTTTGATCCCACGACCCTGGGATCATGACCTGAGCCGAAATCAGGAGTTGGAGGCTCAGCCACTCAGGCATCCCATAATTACCCTATTTTTGAGTAGTATTGGATGTTAATCCTAAATATTTTTAGTAATTGTGATATAAAAATATCTGATTCCTACTGATGACAGTCACAGTTACTAATAACTGTGGTGGTTTACTGTGTACTTTCATGGTTGAAGGAAATGCTAGATTTCAGTTAGAGATTAATGAGAATAAAGATAAAATTTTTCCTCCAAGTTCACAAACCAGCCTCCCCTGGTGGAGGGAGGGTTTTATCCATTGACCCATGGATTAAGAACCTTGCAATAATGCTGTAAGAGAAGAAAACAAAATAAATATTGAGTAAGGAAAGGTAAAATAATCATTCCTTGTAGATGATGTGATTTTATACTAAAAAAATCCAATAAATTAAATACTTTTAGGTAAGACAAATTAGTAATTTGGATACAATATAAATATACTGAAATCAATAGTTTTGTTTTATTCTAGCAAAAACCAGTTAGAAGTTGAAATGGAAAAATGATTTAATTCACAATAATACTAGTAACTATAAATTACCTAAAAATAATTAGAGGAAGAAATACATAAGACTTAGGAAGACTATAAAATTTTATTAAAGGACATTAGAAAAGATCTGAATAAATGTAACACATACTATATTCCTGGATGAGGAAATTCAAAGTCATGATGCTCTTCTTCTTTCAAAATTACTATATAAGTTTAATGTCATTGAATTAATTTCATGAATTGTTTAATAGTACTTTACAGATTTTAAAGTTCAAAAGGAAAATGAAGTATATGACTTTAAAAGTGTTTTAAAAACCTTTACACTTGATCTTAGCCAAAAGGCCGAGAAGCGATAAAAGTGTTTTAAAAACTTTTAAATGTTACTATTATTTTAATGTTTATTTTTGAGAGAGAGCGACAGAGACAGTGTAAGCAGGGGAGGGGCAGAGAGGGAGGGAGACACAGAATCCGAAGCAGGCTCCAGGGTCTGAGCTGTCAGCACAGAGCCCAAAATGGGGCTGGAACCCACAAACCGTGAGATCATGACCTGAGCCAAAGCTGGACACTTAACTGGTAGAGCCACCCAGGCGCCTCTAAACCTATTATTTTTAAAGGTTTGCTTATTTTTGAGAAAGAGAGTGTGTGTACCAGTGGGAGAGGGGCAGAAAGAGAGGGGGACAGAGATCTGAAGCAGGCTCTGTGCGGACAGCAGCAAGCCCCATGTGGGGCTTGAACCCACAAACCATGAGATTATGACCTGAGCCGAAGTTGGACACTCAACTGACTGAGCCACTCAGGTGTCCCCAAACTTCTTATTTTGAGATAATTTTAGGTTCATATACAGTTATGAAAAGTAATACAGAGATCTCCTACCCTTAACTCAGTTTCCCTCAATGATAGTGTCTTGCAAAACTAATAGGCACCATCACGACCAAGACACAGATTTCTACCATCACAAGGGTCCCTAATGGTGTCTTTTGAAAGCCACACCTTTCTTTGTGCCCTCCCCCTCCCTCTGGGCAACCCCAATCTGTCCCTTATTTCTATAATTTTGTCATTTCAAGAGTATTTCATGAATAGGATTATACATAATGTAAGCTTTTATTGTTGGCTTTTTTCACTCACGTGATTCTCATCCAGTTGTGTGTAGTAATAATATTCCATTCCTTTTTGTTGCCGAGTAGTATTCAGTGATTTGGGTGTATATCACAGGTAGTCCACCTATTAAAGGACTTACCACCCCCCACCCCCCACCCCCACCCCCAGTTTTTGGCTATTACAAATAAAAGTATTATAAACATTTGTGGACAGGTTTTTGTGTAGATACAGTCTTCATTTTGGGGGATAAACACCCACTGGTGTAGTGGTGGTTTGTATGTTAGTGGCATGTTTATTTTTTAAAGAAACTTCCAAACTATTTTCTGGAGTGGCTGTGTGGCTGTACTATATTACATCCACCAGCAATATATAAGTGATCTACTTTTTTTTTTTTTAAGTTTATTTTGAGAGAGATTGTACATGCTCAAGCAGGGGAGGGGTAGAGAGAGAGAAAGAGAATGCCAAGCAGTCTCCGTGTTGTCAGCACAGGTTTGATGTGGGGCTTGAGCTCATGAACAGAGCCATGAGATGTGAGATCATGACCTGAGCTGAAATAGAAAGTTGGATGATCAACTGGTTGAGCTACCCAGGCACCCCTCCTTAGGATTTTCTACAAAGACAATCATGCCATCTGTGAATGGGGACAGTTTTATATCTTCCTTTTTGATCTTTATGCCTTTTGTTTCCTTTTCTTGCATTTTTGCATTGGCTAGAGCTTCCCACACTATGTTTGATTTAGTGATGAGATGGAACATTCTTGCCTAGTTGCCAATCGTAGAAAGCATTGTCTTTCACTGTTAAGCATAATATTAACTTTAGGCTTCTTTACTTACTTACTTACTTACTTACTTATTTATTTTTATTTTGGGTTTTTTGGTGGTAGGGGGTAGATTCTGTTACCAGGTTGAGGACATTTCCCTCTATTCTTATTTTTCTGTGTTTTTGTTTTGTTTTGTTTTGTTTTGTTTTGTTTTGTTTTGTTAGTGTGGAATTTTATCAAATGCTTTCTTGCATAAGTTGATGGATCATTTGTTATTTTTCTTCTTTGGCAGTATGGTGGATTATGTTGGTTGATAATTAAATGTTGAGCCAGTATTCTTGCTTCTCTAGAATAAATCATATTTGGTCATGTTGTATAATTCTTTTGCATATTGCTAAATTTTATTTGCTAATAGTAAGAATTTTTGTTCCTTGGGGCACCTGGGTGACTCAGTTGGTTCCATCTTGATTCCAGATCAGGTCATGACCTCACCATTCGTGGGATTGAGCCCCACATTGGGCTCTGCGCTGACAGCGTGGAGCCTGTTTGGGATTCTCTCTTTCCTTCTCTCTCTCTGCCCTTCCCCTGTTCACATGTGTGTACTCTCTCTGTCTCTCAAAATAAATAAACTAAAAAAAAAAAAAAAAAAAAAAAAAGTTTTGTATTTGTTTTCATGAGGAGTATTGATCTCTAGTTTGTTTTTATGTAGGCTTCACAACCATTGCAAAGCCCAATGTGGGGCTTGAACTCACAACTGTGAGATCAAGACCTGAGCTGAGATCAAGAGTCGGATGCTTAACTGACTGAGCTACCCAAGTGCCCCTGAGCTCTAGCTTTTTGTCAGTTTGTTTGCTTTGTTTTTGTAGTGAGTTTGCCTGGTTTTGGTATCAGGGTAGTTCTAGCTTCATAAGGTGAATTAGTGTCTCCTTTCTCAACCAGTTTCTGGAGCAGATTGTGTAGAAATGATATTAACTCTAAATGTTTGGTAAAATTCATTCCGTCTGGGCCTGGAGATTTCTTTTTTGAGAGTCTTTAGATTATGGATTCAATTTCCTAATAATTATGGGACCATTCAAGTCATCTGTTTTATGTGGGGTCAGGTGTTTTAGTTAGTTGTTTTTTTTTTTTTTTTTTTTAAGTTATTGTCTGTTTTGTCCAAGTTGTCAAATTTACATTTGTAAGTTGTTCCTAGAATTACCACTTATCTCTTTGGTTTCTTCAAGGTCTGTAGTGATATCCCTTTTTTTGTTTCATTTTTTTCCTTCTTTTCATTTCTGATACTGGTAGTGGGTTTTTTTTGTGTCTAACTGAGGGCTTGTCAATTTTATTGATCTATTTAAAGAACCAGCTTTGAATTCATTTATTTTTTTAAAAATATTTTTCTGTTTTCAAATTCATTGATTTATGTTGTCTATTACTTCCTTTTGCTTGCTTTTGGGTTTATTTTGTTCTTTTTTTTTTTTTTTTTTGAGAGAGGGAGAGCACACAGCCCAAGTGGGGGAGAGGGACGGAGGGAGAAAGAGAGAATCCTAAGCAGGCTCCACACTCAGTCTGGAGCCTGATATGGGGCTCAATCCCACAACCATGGGATCACGACCCAAGCTGAAACCAAGAGTTGGACGTTCAACCAACCAAGCCACCCATGCGCCCTGATTTTGTTCTTTTTCTAGGTTCTTAAAATGGAAACTTAGATTATTTGACTTTTCCTCTTTCCACTATAAGCATTTTAGCGCAATAAAATTGTCTCTAAGTACAGCTTTTGCTGTGTCCCACAAATTTTACTGTTTTGTGATTACATTCATATTTTATTTCTGTGTACTTTGTATTTCCTTTGAGACTTCATTTTTGATTCATTGATTTTTTTTTTAGAAGTGTGTTGTTTAGTGTCCAAGTGTATGGTGATTTTCCTGTTCTCTTTCTGTTACTGAGTTCTAGTTTAATTCCATTGTAGTTGGAGAATACAATCTGTGATTTCATTCTTGTAAATTTGTTGAGGTTTGTTTAATGGCTCAGGATATATTCTATCTTGGTTTATATTCTGGGGACAGAATATAAAGAATATAAGAATGTGTACCTGCTATTGTGTGGTGGAATCTTTCTGTAAATGTTAATTAGACCCTGTTCGTTGAGGCTGTCATTTTTTTTTTAATCTTTGCTGATTTTCTGTCTAATTGTTCTGTCAGTTGAATGAGGGGTGTTGAAATCTCCAACTATAATTATTTTCTTCTTTCTATTATGTCAGTTTTTGTTTAACAGATTTTGGAGCTCTGTTGTTTGGTACATACATACCAACTGTCTTCTTGGTGGCTTGAATATTATATAATGTGCTTTGTCTGTGGTCGGTTTATCTGATTATTAATATAGCTACTCTTGCTTTCCTTTGATTGGTGTTTACATGATATATCTTTTTTCATTCTTTTGCTTCCAACCTGTCTCTGCTGTTATATTTGAAGCAACTTTTTTGTGGACTGCATGTAGTTGGGAGTTGGGTTATGTTTTTTAATTTGCTCTGCCAATCTCTGTTAATTGGTATATTTATACTAATTACATAAAATTATTAATATGTTAGGGCTTAAGTTTGCTGTTTTATTTTTTGTTTTCTGTTTGTTTGGGTTTTTATTTCTGTGTTTTTTTCTCTGCCATCCTGTAGGTATTTTGAACATTTTTTAGAATTCCATTTTGAGGGGCACCTGGATGGCTCAGTTGGAAGAGTGTGCATTTCTTGATCTTGCGGTTGTGGGTTTGAGCCACATCATATTGGGAATGGAGATTACTAAAAAACAAACAAAAAACCTAAAAAAAATCTTAAGTAAGAATCCCATTTTGATTTGTTTATGTTTGCTGGTGTATCACCTTCTATACCTTTTCCAGTAATTGCTGTAGTGAGCATTGCATTATGTCTCATAACATCACAGTCTGTTGGTGTCATTTTAACACTTTAAGTGTTGACATCTTACCACCCTTTAATATCCCCATTTGTAATTGGTATTAATTATTTTTTCTGTATTCATTTAGAAACAGATAGTGTTGTATTTTTTTGCTTCAATCATTAAACATAATGTAGAGGACTCAAAGGAGAAGGAAAGCCTATTGATTTTACCCATATTTTTGCATATTGTGTGTTTTTTTTATTTCTTTGATATATGTTGATGTGTTGTGTTCCAAAATTCCTTGTTATGTAATTTCTTCTCTGTTTAGAGAATTTTGTTTAGCCATTCTTTTAGGATAGGTCTGTTGGTGGCAAGTGCTCATTAGTTTTAAATCATTAGAGACTGTTGATTTCTCCTTCATTCCTGAATGATATTTTCACAGGGTGTAGGATTCTGGGTTGACTTTTTTTTTTTTTTTTTTTTAACTTTAAAAGATATCATGCCACATTTTTTTGTCTCCATGGTTTCTGATGAAAACTCTGCTGTTGTGAATTATTTTTCTTCTATAAGTAAGGTATCATTTATCTCTAGCTACTTTTTAGAAGTTTAATTGTTATGTGTTGGGATGGATTTCTTTAGGTTTGTCCTTTTGGGGTTTACTCAACTTCTTGAATCTGTAGGTTACATCTCTTGACAAATTTGGGAACTTTTCAGATATTATTTTTCAGCTTTGTCCTCTTTCTCTTCTCTTTTTCAGGACTCTAATGGGTAATTTATAGTGTTGTGTCTTACATTTCACTGATTCTTCTCTTTGTTCCTTTTATTCTGCTGTTGAATCAATCCACTTAACTTTATTTCAGTTATTTTTCAGTTCTAAAATTTCTATTTGATTCTTCTTTATATCTTATCTTTGTTTAGACTTTCTTTGCTGAGGCTTTCAACTTGTGTATTTGTTTCAACTCTTAGTAATTGTTGAAGCATTTTTATTGTGGCTGCTTTTAGAATCTTGTGAGATAATTCTAACATTTATGCCATATTGTTGGCATCTACTGATTGCTATTTTTCATTCAATTTGAAATCTTGGTTCTTGGTATGATGAATGGTTCTTTCTTTTTTTTCAATTGAAGCTTGGATATTCTTGTGTTATGTGACATTGGATCTCATTTAAACCTGTTTTAGCCAGTTTTCACTGGCACCACTTTAGGAAGAGAAAGGTGAGTGAGGCTTTGTTATATTGCTAGGTGGAGTTAGAATTCCAGTTTGTTTGTTTGTTTGTTTTTCATTTTCCAAATAAAATAAGTGAAAGGATATGTTACATGTTTGCTGCATGAGTAAAATGTATAAACTAATTTTGTGTGTGTGTGTGTGTGTGTGTGTGTGTGTGTGTGTTTTAGATTAACATGTCACTATCACAAGCTTTTTTTTTTAATTTTTTTTTTTTTTTACTGTTTATTTTTTATTTTTGAGACAGAGACAGAGCATGAACAGGGGAGGGGCAGAGAGAGAGGGAGATACAGAATCTGAAACAGGCTCCAGGCTCCGAGCTGTCAGAACAGAGCCCGATGTGGGGCTCGAACCTACGAACTGTGAGATCATGACGTGAGCTGAAGTCAGACGCTTAACCGACTGAGCCACCCAGGCGCCCCTCACAAGCTTTTAAAAGTAAAGGCTGCAGATAGAATATAGTACTCCCTTTTCCAAACTCTGTGAAGCAGGGAGAAGTGAAGTAGGGAATGTATACTTTCACCAGTGTAAGAATTTAAGAAGAGCAATGTGGATATGAGCATAAGGGTTTTCTAGCAAACTACTGAGATTTCACCCATAGCTTGAGCCTTTCTTCCAAGAAGCTAACTTGATAATGATGATGATAAGAAGACAGGACTATCTTTTTTAAATGTATATTTCCATTTTTCTTTGATAGAAATGACATCAGATGTACCATCACTGGGTCCAGCCATTGCCTCAGGAAACCCTGGGGCTGGGATTCAAGGTGGAGGAGCCATTGTCCACAGGGCTATTAAGCGGCGATCAGGGTGAGTTTGGATATCGTGTGTTGTGAGTGTCTCTCCTGTAAGCCAGCCTGATTTAGTTAGTGGCTGAATCCTCTTGGCTATGCTTAACCCTTTCACTTCAACTGGTTACTTACTACACTGCTGTCAGATATCTTTCTTTAGTTCCTGGATTTTTTTCCTTACACAGAATTAACATTTTTATCTAACTTTCCCTTTTGTGCAGGTTTTTTTTTTAATTTTATTTTTTATTAAGTTTTTTATTTTAATTATTATATAGTTAACATATAGTGTTATATTAATTTCAGGTGTACAATATAGTGATTCAACAATTCTGTACATCATTACTCAAGTGCTCATCATATGTGTACTCTCAATCCCCTTCACCTATTTCACCTGTTCCTGCCACATTCCCTCTGATATGCTTTATTTTATTTTATTTTTTAATGTTTATTTATTTATTTTGAGAGAGAGAGAGCAGGGGAGGGGCAGAGAGAGAGGAAGAGAGAGGATCCCAAGCAGGCTCCACACTCAGTGGAATGTAGTGCAGGGCCTGATGCAGGGCTTGATATCACGAACTGTGAGATCATGACCTGAGCCGAAATCACGAGTCAGACTCTTGACTGACTGAGCCACCCTGTGTCCCAATATTCTTTATTTTAAATGAGTACCCTGAGTTAAAGTGTTTTTTTTTTTTTTTTTAAAAAGAGCATTTCTTAATGATGCATACTTGAGAATATATGGTTCTAAAAGATATAATATATAAAACATTCCGGGGGCGCCTGGGTGGCGCAGTCGGTTGAGCGTCCGACTTCAGCCAGGTCACGATCTCACGGTCTGTGAGTTCGAGCCCCGCGTCAGGCTCTGGGCTGATGGCTCAGAGCCTGGAACCTGTTCCCAATTCTGTGTCTCCCTCTCTCTCTGCCCCTCCCCCGTTCATGCTGTGTCTCTCTCTGTCCCAAAAATAAATAAACATTGAAAAAAAATTAAAAAAAAAAAAAAAAACATTCCATCCAAGAAAAATAGAGTGCACATTTTCTTCAAGTACACATAGAAGTACACATAGAAGAATCCATTGGTTAATTCACTTAAGAAAAGGCATAACACAGGTCACGATCTCGCGGTCCGGGAGTTCAAGCCCCGCGTCAGGCTCTGGGCTGATGGCTCAGAGCCTGGAGCCTGTTTCCGATTCTGTGTCTCCCTCTCTCTCTGCCCCTCCCCCGTTCATGCTCTGTCTCTCTCTGTCCCAAAAATAAATAAACGTTGAAAAAAAATTTTTTAAAAAGAAAAGGCATAACAAATATTACAAATTTAAGGAAACTGAAATCATACCAAGTGTATTTTCCAGCCACAATGGCAAAAAACCAAAGATCAACAGTAAAACAAATCTGGAAAATTTACAATGTAAATTTACATTAAATATTTAATATGTAAAAACTAGCACGCAACTGCATGAGCAGTGGGCAAAATAAGAAATCAAATGGCAAATGAAAATATGTCTCAAAACAAAAGAAAAAGAAGACACAATATTGCAAAACTTATGGGATGCAGCAAAAACAGATGTTAGAGTGAAATTTGTGCTGTCAATCTTTGTATTAAAAACTCAAGACAAGTTAACATTACACCACAAAGGACTAGAAAAAAAAGAAACATAGCTGAAATTTAGGAGATGAAAGAAATAACAAAGAAAAATCAGAAATAAAGACCATAATAAACAATAGCATAACATTGAAAGTAATGACCAGTTTTTCCAAAAAAGTAAACAAAATTGGAATTATTTTAACATTAACTAAGGGGAAAAGACTCAAAAACTACAATGAGTACCAAAATGGAAGAGAAAACAATATAACAGGTAACCACAGAAATACAATAGATAACATAGATTACTATAAACTATTATATACTAACAAATCTGATAATTTAGGAAAAAAACAAAAGCAGATAATTCCTAAAAACATACAAGTTACCAAGATTGAATTATGAGTCTTTCTTTTATTAAAAAAAATTTTTATTTTAAATGTTTATTTTTGAGACAATGTGAGAGACAGAGTGCAAGCAGTGGAGGGGCAGACAGAGGGAGACACAGAATCTGAAGCGGGCTCCAGGCTCTGAGCTGTCAGCCCAGAGCCCAGTACGGGGCTCAAACTCACGAACCGTGAGATCATGACCTGAGCCGAAGTCAGACGCTTAACCAACTGAGCCACTCAGGCGCCCCTGAATTATGAGTCTTGAATGCAACAAGTAGGAAGTCTTCTTAGACCACTGACATGAATGAAAGTTGAATTTAGGAATCAAAAATCTCCCAGCACAGAAAACCTGAGGCACATGGCTTCATCGGCAAACCCCACCAAACATTAAAAAAAAAAAAAAAAAAAATTAATGACAATCTTTATCAAAATCTTACAAGTAATGGAATAAAGGGAACACATTCAGAATCATTCCACCAGGTCAATACTACCCTGATACCAAAGCAGGACTAAAGCAATACAAGAACAAAGAAGTCTACTTTATCTGGTATAAGTATTGCTACTCTTTCTTTTGATATCCATGTGTGTGCTGCTTTTCCACTTCCTCACTTTCAGTCAGCAGGTATCGTTAGGTCTAAAATGAGTCTCTTGTAGGCAACATATAGAAGGGTCTTGTTTTGGGGCGCCTGGGTGGCGCAGTCGGTTAGGCGTCCGACTTCAGCCAGGTCACGATCTCGCGGTCCGGGAGTTCGAGCCCCGCGTCGGGCTCTGGGCTGATGGCTCAGAGCCTGGAGCCTGTTTCCGATTCTGTGTCTCCCTCTCTCTCTGCCCCTCCCCCATTCATGCTCTGTCTCTCTCTGTCCCAAAAATAAATAAAACATTGAAAAAAAAATTTAAAAAAAAAAAAAAAAAGAAGGGTCTTGTTTTGTTTTTTAAGTTTTTTTTAATGTTTATTTATTTATTTATTTTGAGAGAGATTGCAAGCAGGGAGATGTAGAGAGTGAGGGAGAGAGAATCCCAAGCAGGCTCTGTGCTGCTCCCACGTGGGACTGGATCCCATGAATTGGGAGATCATGATCTGAGCCAAAATCAAGAGTTGGATGTTCAACTGATTGAGCTACCCAGACACCCCCAAGGGTCTTGGTTTTTATCCATTCGGTCATCCTATAATCTTTTGATTGGAACTTTTAGTCCATTTACATTCAAAGTAATTATTGGTAGATGTGTATTGCTACTTTATTGCTTGCTTTGTTGTTTCTGGAGATTTTCTTTGATCCTTTATCACTTTTGATCTCCCCTTTGCACTCAAAGAGTCACCCTTAATATTTCTTTTTTTTTTTTAATGTTTTTATTTATTTTTGAGAGAGAGAGAGCGAGAGTGAGACACAGAATTCGAAGCAGGCTCCAGGCTCTGAGCTTTCAACACAGAGCCCAACACGGGGTCAGACTCATGGACTATGAGATCATAACCTGAGCCGAAGTTGGACGCTTAACCAACTGAGCCACCCAGGCGCCCCATCCCCTTTAATATTTCTTGTAGGCCTGGTTTAGTAGTCACGAACTCCTTTAGTTTTTATTTGGGAAACTCTTGTCTCCCCTTCTCAATGATAGACTCTTGCTGGTTAGAGTATTCTTGGCTCCAGATTTTTCCCATTCAACACTGAATAAATATATCATGCCACTCCCTTCTGGCTTGCCAAGTTTTTGTTGATTAATTTCCAGCTAGCTTTATGAGTTTTCCCTTGTACATTAAGGACTTCTTTTGTCTTGGTGCTTTTAGTATTTTTTATCAGTATAGTTTGCAAATTTAATTCCAGTATGTCTTGGTGTTGTCCTTTTATTGATTTTGATGGGAGTTCTTTGTGCTTCTTGGATCTGGAGGTCTGTTTCCTTCTCCAGATTAGGGAAGTTTTCTGCTTTCGTTTCTTGAAATAAATTTTATGCCCCCTTTTCTCTGTCTTTTTCTGAGACTCCTATAATACATATGTTACCATTGTTTGATCGAGTCCCTGAGTTCTAAGTCTATTCTTGTCTTGCATAATTCTGTCTTTTGTTCAGCTTTATTACTTTCTATTATTTTGTCTTCTAGATCAGTAATTCATTCCTCTGCTTTTTCCAGCTTCCTGTTCATTGCATCAAGTCTGTTTCCAATCTTTTTCATTGCATTTTTCATCTCTGATTGATTCTTTTTTAATTCTTTTATCTCTGTTGCAAGGGTCTCACTGATGCTTCTTTTCTCAAGCCCAGTGAGTATCCTTATGATTGTTGCTTTAAATGCCTCCTTTTCCTGAAAGTAGTGAAACCAGTAAAACCAGAAATGTCTGCAAAGCCCAAAGATTTCATGGTTGTTGAGAAAACTCAGTTTTCTTTAAACTTTGTGTCTGGATTTTCAAAATTAGAGAATGCTGAACTGCAGTGTATTTCTCCACTAAGGTATTGATATGTTGCTTGGTTTGGAATGCAGAATCCATTCATTTTCAGAAGCGTGTATGTATTTATGTATTTCCAGAAGTATTTATTAATTGCCTAATTAGTATAAGATATTGTGCTGATTGCTAGTATGATACAAAGATAAATAAGATACGGTTCTTGTCTTTAAGTTGCTTATGTCCTGAAGGGAATAATCATTATACATATAAATAGAGTACAAGGTAGAATATGCCAAGTTTATTAAGAAAGGAATGCTTACAGTACTGTGTATTTTTGTGTATGGAAATCCCATAATTAGTAAAGATTGGAAAAGCTTCAGAAAAGAGGTTGCTTTAGAAAAGCCTGAGAGAATTGGTAGTATTTTGTCCATTTTTTGGTGTTAAATTTCTCTTCTTTCTTTCCTTTTAAAAACTGTGGAACCAGTATTACAACTAGTCTTTAAATTTCACCCACTAATAGTAATGCAAGAGTGATCCCTGGGTTTAGGTGGTAACATGAGTAACATTTTAAGAGTTGCTACGTCTCCAAGAGTTTTACACATTTTTAAGTTACTGAATAAGTAACTTACTCAAGGTTCTAAAGCCAGTAAATGGAAGATCTTTGATATGAACCTTGGGAGGTTAGGGGGCTTAGCTTCAGAGTACACTCTCTTAAACACAGTTTATGTTTTTGTATAATAGCAAACAATTGGAAATGATATAAATATCAAAATTAGGGGATTACGTATTATATTTGAAAATGGAGTATTGTATAGCTATTAGAAGTGACAAGTATGTATCAGTACATGGTGTGCCTAGATGGCTCTGTCAACTAAGTGTTTGACTCTTGATTTTAACTTAGGTTGTGATCTCAGGGTTGGTGAGGTTGAGCCCCTGCTTGGGATTCTTTCCCTCTCTGCCCCTCCCCGTGCACCTGTGTGTTCTTTCTCTCAAGATAAAAAATAAACTTTAGAAGTGACAGATATGTATCAGTACAGGAAAATGTTCACAATATATTGGAAGGTTACAATTTATGTAATATATCACTCTGTCAGGAAGAAATATGTATAACGTGTGCGTAGCAAAACTGAAGGGATACTCATCAGATTTCTAGATGATGAGATTATGGGGGATTTTTTTCTTTTGTTTTTAATTTCTAGATTTTCTGAAATGAATGTATGTTGTAATCAGGAAAAAAAAAATTTTAAGTTTATTTATTTATTTTGAGAGAACGTGTGTGAGAGAGCATGAGCAGGGGAGCGCCAGAGGGAGAGGGAGAGAGAATCCCAAGGAGTCTCCATGCCACCAGTGAAGAGCCTGACATGGGGCTCGAGCCCATGAACCATGATAATCATGACCTGAGCCAAAATCAAGAGTCAGATGCTTAACCAACTGAGCCACCCAGGCGTCCCATCAGGAAAATATATTAAAAGAAGTAATACACATTCTTTTAAAGAAAGATTGGAAGATGGAAAGAATAAAATAGCAATAATCCTATTGCCCCAAGTCATGTCCTATCATTTTTTTTTAGTGTAATTCCTTCATTCTTTATATGTAGATCTTTTTAGTAGTTGTAATCACATAATTATATAGATTTTTTTTTGTATTTTGTATTTTTTTTTAAGTTTTTATTTATTTACTTAGAGAGAGAATGAGCCAGGGAAGGGCAGAGAGAAAGAATCCCAAGCAGGCTCTGTGCTGGCCACAGAAGACCCAATGTGGGGCTCAGTCTCATAGACTGTGAGATCATGACCTGAACCGAAGTCCAGAGTTAGACACTTAACCAGCTAAGCCACCCAGGCACCCCTGTTTTTGTTTCTGTTTTTTTTTTTTTAATTTTTTTTTAACATTTATTTATTTTTGAGAGAGAGAGAGACAGAGCATGAACGGGGGAGGGGCAGAGAGAGAGGAAGACACAGAATCGGAAACAGGCTCCAGGCTCTGAGCCATCAGCCCAGAGCCTGACGCGGGGCTCGAACTCACGGACTGTGAGATCATGACCTGAGCCGAAGTCGGCCGCTTAACCGACTGAGCCACCCAGGCGCCCCTTGTTTTGTTTTTTAAGTGGGCTCCATGCCCAGTGTAGAGCCCCAGTGCACAGGGCTTGACCTCACAACCTTGAGATCAAGACCTGAGATAGAGAGACTGAAGCTTAACCAACTGAGCCACCCAGGCGACCCTAATTATATAGTTTTATATAGCCTGGTTTTTTCACCTAACCATATGTAACCTTTTTTTTTTTCTTGTTAAATATTTTACATAAATATAATTTTTCATAGTTATATAAGAGGATGTACTTGGTTTCCTATTTTGGAACATTTAAGTTGTTTTGAAGATGTAAATAAATGCTCTGTGAACATCTTTGTATATAAATTTTTTTTCTTGAGCTATTTCCTTAGGATAGATTCTTAGAAATGGAGTTATTGGGTTCATAGGTAGATTTTGAACACATGATTAGGGGGCTACAGGGAGGAAGAGGAATGAACCGACTGAGCCACCTAGGCACCCCAGTATATAACCCATCTAGAGACTCATAATGTGAGGTTATGATACTAGTAGAGATGCCAAGAGTGGTCACTGGGGTAAAGTGGTATCATTTTAGTTTAATAGAGTACAGAGATTAATAGGAGATTGTCCTATCTTGTTACCTATAATCTTCCTAACCCCTTGAAAGTCACTGCTGCTTTCACTAAATACATGTCTTATAGCATATTGGTTTTGCTTCTCACATGGCACTTTCCTATTCTCACTTGTTTTATATTTTTGTCTACGTAGACAGTCCCTTGAGGTCAAGTCTCTTGTTTTCTTCTCATCTAGCATTGTCTTGAGTGTAGCATATATTATATGTTTATTAGATGTATGATGGAAAGAAGCATTATTTGATAACTTCTGAGATATTAAATTACTCCCTTATGTATCATCACTGTTTTGGGATATGTTTCAGAAAGCTGGTAACCTAGCTTAGCCTATAGAAATGAAAAATGGGGGCACCTGGGTGGATCAGTCAGTTAAGCATCTGACTCTTGACTTTGGCTCAGGTCATGATCTCAATGTTTGTGAGTTCAAGCCCCACATCCGGCTCTGTGCTGACAGTGTAGAGCCTGCTTGGAATTCTCTCTTTCCTCTCTGTGCCCATCGCCGCCTCCCCAAAAATAAGTAAATGAACTTTTAAAAACTTTCACAGAAATGAAAAATGGATCTGAATTATTCATATTAATTTTTCATTTTGATTTTTGAGTGGATTCCTGTTCCTTGGTAGAGGTTGTACTCTGATGTAAAACTTTGGCAAAGGTGGATTGCCAACTTAGGAAAATGTAAGGTAGCAGTGGGTACTCTTGATTGCCCAGTTTAGTGCAAGGAAGTCATATAGCTTTGTTTCACTTCTGTACACCTCCTCTTTTCCTTCTTCCATTTGGGTGAGTGTTCAGATAGCTTGTGGGTTGAGAATTTTTAATTTCATAATGCTCTGTATTGGCAGTAGGCTTATAATATTTACTCTTGGCTTTCTCCAGGTTGGATTTTGATGATGATGGAGAAGGGAACAGTAAATTTTTGAGGTAAGATTTTGAAAAATTTTCTCTAGATTTCTGATAATAAAAATTAGTTCACACACACACAAAAATTAGTTCATGATATTTCTGACTTGTAATATTTTTGTCCTTAGGCCTAAGGAGAGTGCTTCATCCTAAAACTAAAAACTAAAGTTTTTCATCCTAAAAATAAAGTTTCCTATTATGTTATAACTCATAATAATTTTTTAAAGCAGTTTGTTAATGGCTCTAAGGGAAGGAGCTCAGTGAAGAGAGGGCAGAGAATTCCTAAGGCCCTCTGTTTCTGTTATCTGTTACTGTGTGGTTTAAAAATAATAATGATTTATAGTTTCTCACAATGCTGTGGATTGGCTGGGTTGTTATGGTGTTTTCTTTGTGGTCTTTTATCCTTAAGGAGGTCGTCAGAGTTTTTTTACATGCCGTTGGCTACAATCTAAAGGACAAGTCCCAGTCTAAGTGCTTAGCAAGCCTTTGCTTTATGTTGACATTTGCTTGTGTCCCATTGGCTAAAGCAAATCTTATATCCAAGTCCTGAGTCAGGGTGGGAGGAAGCTAAGGTATAATTCCTTGGGGGGGTCATTAATGTACCTTTCATACCTTCTGATACCTGTTGACTTCTACAGACCAGGAATTGGTATTTGTATCCTTGAATGATGAATCTTCTGGAACACTGAAAATGGATTTTTTTTCTTTTTCGAATTTTATTAAAAAAAAATTTTTTTTAACATTTATTTATTATTGAGAGACACAGAGCGTGAGCAGGGGAGGGGCAGAGAGAGGGGAGACACAGAATCCAAAGCAGGCTCCAGGCTCTGAGCTGTCAGCACAGAGCCTGATGCGGGGCTCAAACCCACAAACTGTGAGATCATGACTTGAGCCGAAGTCAACCCAACCAACTGAGCCACCCAGGCGTCCCTTGAATTTTATTTTTGAGAGAGTGAGCTCTCTCAAATTTTTAAGTGAGCTGGGGAGGGGCAGAGGGAGAGAGAGAATCTTTTTTTTTTTTAATTTTTTTTTTCAACGTTTATTATTTTTGGGACAGAGAGAGAGCATGAACGGGGGAGGGGCAGAGAGAGAGGGAGACACAGAATCGGAAACAGGCTCCAGGCTCTGAGCCATCAGCCCAGAGCCTGACGCGGGGCTCGAACTCACGGACCACAAGATCGTGACCTGGCTGAAGTCAGACGCTTAACCGACTGCACCACCCAGGCGCCCAGAGAGAATCTTAAGCAGGCTCCATGCTCAGCCTGGAACCCACCACAGGACTCGATCCTGAGACCCTGGAATGATGGCCTGAACTGAAATCAAGAGTTGGACACTCAACTGACTGCCATCCAGGTGCCCCCTGGACTTTTCGATATATTGATGGAGGAGTTTTTTCAGAGAAGAGAAATACTTATTCTGGCTGAAGATCAATGATTTGGCTTTGTTTTTAAGTAAGGAAAGCAGTAAGAATCAAAGAAAGGAAAATAGCCTTGCCTGCAACCTGCCTTTTTTTTCTTTCCAGAGTTGAAAATGTTACGTAGGTGGGTCTACTTTGCTGAGTGACAAATATTTAATAAATAAAGTAGCCGTATTTAAAAAATATATATATGTAATATGATTGTCCAGATTTCATTTATTTGTTTTATTAACTAAATCTTTAAAAAGTAATATATGTTGTTAGTTTTTAAGCAGTACAAAGTTATATATAGTGCAATTATATCTTCCTTTCACTTCAGACCCTTCCCCTTAGACAAGTACAGTTTCCAGTTTATTGAGTATCCTTCCAGAAATATTCAGTACATATGTAAGTGTCTTTCAGTGTGTTTGTGTGCATGTATATTCATAATCTCCTCAATTTTTGTTTTTGCATAGAGGATGCCCATATTATAAATTAAATTGCTTGCCATTGTTTAGTTTTATAATGCTTAAGTGCAGTCAGAGACATCTATTTTTTTTTTTCATTTTATTTCTTTTTTTTTTTAAAGTAATTTTTAAAGTTAGGCTTGTATTTCTCACTACTTACTAGTTGCTGAATCCTACCAGATATTCTTGAAAACAACAACCATGACTTGGCTACCATAAAGAAATCATTTCAAAATATTGGAGAAAATAATTCTCCAAGAGAGCTCTTGAGAATTAATGAGTATTAATAAAAGTGAAGAGGGGAAGATATTTCAATTTTGGTGGAAGGATGGACTTTCTCAAACAGTTCTGGAAATTCTTCCATTGGGAATCCCTAATTATGATGATAGATGCTATTAGTGGAACTGTGTTGTGCATATGAATGGCATAGTGGTAACCACTAGTCTTACTTATACTTGTCAATTAGCTCTGGCCCTGAGTCATTGCCTCCATTTCCAAAAAATCTAGTAGGTACAAGAGATATGCAATCCAGAAAAGTTCATTTTTCCTTTCCCCAATCATAAAAAAAAAAAACAAAAAACAAACAAACTGTCACAGTTCATTTTACCAAGTGGGTCATAATGCCTGAGAGAGGCATCTCCAAATTTCTTTATCTTTTTTTTCTTTTTCTTTTCCTTTTTTTAAACAATTGGAATTTTCCACTCTGGTCAATGTATGAAAGCCTTACTTGCATTGTTTCTGTAAGTCAGCACTAAATCTCCTTGGTGGATGCTACTTTTGAAAGTTTTAATTTATTTCTTTCTATTGATTTGTTCAAATGCCATTTTGTTACATTCTCCAGACATCTATAACATAATTTTTAAGAATGTCAAGGCTTTGAAACTCTAGGTACAATATCAGAGTTACTAGTGTCTAGAATAGTGCTTCTCAAACTTTAATGCATGTACAGAGCCACCTGAGATTTCTTGTTAAGATGAAGATTCTAATTCAGTAGGTCTGGGGTAGGGCCCAAGGCTCTGCATTCTGATTCACTCTTAGGTGATGCTGCTGCTTCCAGCTACTGACCATACTTTAAGTAGTAAGGATCTAGAAGACTCAATCTTGAGATTCCAAGTTAGTATATAAATTATAGGTCTTTTTCTCAGTTTAGGTCACATGTTTTCCCCAGGAGTTTATAGCATCTGATTTAAAGCGTGCTTGTGTCCTAGGAACAGACCATTTGTACTTGAGCTAAAATTCCACTACATCTCATGTTTGCCCATTCTTCTTCTGCTCTCCTGTTCTTTTTATTTTTTTTTTTAATTTTTTCTTCTTTTTTTATTTTAGAGAGAGAACACGGGCAGGGGAGAGGGCCAAAGAGCGCATGCGCGCGAGAGAGAGATGGAGAGAGAGAAAGAGAGAGAGAGAGAGAGAATGAGAATATTTTAAGCAGCTCCACACT
The DNA here is from genome assembly GCF_018350175.1 of Felis catus. Lineage (NCBI taxonomy): Eukaryota > Metazoa > Chordata > Mammalia > Carnivora > Felidae > Felis > Felis catus. The sequence continues at coordinate 105,495,957 of NC_058375.1, read as the reverse complement.
CAGCGTGGAACCAGACTCAGGGCTCGATCCCATGACCCTGGAATCATGACCTGAGCCGAAATCAAGAGTCAGAAACTCAACCACCCAGGTGCCCCTCCTGTTATTTGCAAAAACTGAAAATTCTTAAGGTTGGACTAGTTGAGGATATACAGCCTATAAAGAAACAATATAAATTTGGCTCTATTTTTTTTTTTTTAACATTTATTTATTTTTGAGAGACAGAGAGACGCAGAGTATGAGCAGGGGAGGGGCAGAGAGAGAGGGAGACACAGAATTCGAAACAGACTGCAGGCTCCAAGCTGTCAGCACAGAGCCCGATGCGGGGCTCGAACTCACAAACTGTGAGATCATGACCTGAGCCAGAGTTAGTTGCTTAACTGACTGAGTCACCCAGGTGCCCCTTGGCTCTAATTTAATAACTGGTTTAACTGCAAATTTCGTGAGACTTAACCTTTCTCTCAAAAGCTCAAAGTTGATAGATCTTTGCTATATCCTGTAGCAGTGAGAAGAGGAAAATTTAAATGATCCAGAGAATAGTGTTTCTATTTTAATTTAATTTTAACTTATTTTTAGATGATTTTTATTTCTATTCTTGAGTAATCTCTATACTCATCATGGGGCTCAATCTCACAACCCCTAGATGAAGAATTGTATGCTGTACCGACTGAACTAGCCAGGCACTCCTAGAGTAGTGTATTTAAAGTTAGGTTTCTCTCCCCCAACAAATCCTGTAGTTTCTGTATTTAGCAGACATGGGTTATTGCTTACTAAGTACCAAAGTTGTTAGGATGAATGCATTGTTTCCTTGATCAAAGCGATAAAGAGCATTGTTTAAGCCATAACTAAAAATTATCTCTTACAAATTTCTGTGGATCAACTAAAACAGTGAAAAGATAACCTATGGAATGGGACAAAATATTTGTAGAGCATGTATCTGATAAGAGGCTAATATCTATAACATGTGAAGAACTATCACAACTCAATAAGAAAAAACGCAACCTGATTATAAATGGGTAAAGGACTTGAATAGAAATTTTCCAAAGAAGATATGCAGATGGCAAACCAGATTATGAAAAGATGTCCTACTCACTAGTCATGAGAAATGTAAATAGAAACTACAGTGAGATACCACCCCACACCCATGATGATGGCCACCATCAAAGAAACAGAAAATAGGGGTACCTGGGTGGCTCAGTTAGTTAAGCATCTGACTTCAGCTCAGGTCATGGTTTGTGAGTTCGAGCCTCATATCGGGCTCTGTGCTGACAGCTCAGAGCCTGGAGCCTGGTTTGGATTCTGTGTCTCCCTTTTTCTCTGCCCTTCCCCACTTGCCCTCTTTTCTCTCTCTCTCTCAAAAGTAAATATTTAAAAAAAAGAAACAGAAAATAAATGTTAGATAAGGATGTGAAGAAATGAGAATCCTTGTGCACTGTTGGTCGGACTGTAAATGATAAATTTAACCACTGTCGAAAACAGTATGGATTCCTCAAAAATTAAAAACAGAATCATTGTATGATTCAGCAGCCCCACTTCTGGTTATAAATATCCAGAGTAATTGAAAGCAGAGTCCTTGGCACAAAAACAGACACTCAGATCAATGGAACAGAATAGAGAACCCAGAAATAGACCCACAAGTGTATGGCTAACTAATCTTTGACAAAGCCAGAAAGAATATCCAATGGAATAAAGACAGTCTCTTCAGCAAGTGATGCTGGGAAAACTGGACAGCGACATGCAGAAGAATGAACCCGGACCACTTTCTTACACCATTCACAAAAAGAAACTCAAAATAGGTAAAAGACCTAAATGTAAGACCGGAAGCCATCAAAATCCTCTAGGAGAAAGCAGGCAAAAACCTCTGTGATCTTGGCCACAGCAACTTTTTACTCAACATGTCTCCGGAGGCAAGGGAAACAAACGCAAAAATGAACTATTGGGACCTCATCAAAATAAAAAGTTTTTGCACAGTGAAGGAAACAATCAGCAAAACTAAAAGGCAACGGACAGAATGGGAGAAGATATTTGCAAACGACATATCAGATAAAGGGTTAGTATCCAAAATCTATAAAGAACTTATCAAACTAAACACCCAAAAACCAAATAATCCAGTGAAGAAATGGGCAAAAGACATGAATAGACACTTCTCCAAAGAAGACATCCAGATGACCAACTGACACATGAAAAAATATTCCACATCACTCATCATCAGGGAAATAGAAATCAAAACCACAATGAGATACCACCTCACATGTGTCAGAATGGCTAGCATTAGCAACTCAGGTAATAACAGATGTTGGCGAGGATGCGGAGAAAGAGGATCTCTTTTTGCATTGCTGGTGGGAATGCAAGCTGGTGCAGCCACTCTGGAAAACAATATGGAGGTTCCTCAAAAAATTAAAAATAGAATGACCTTACAACCCAGCAGTTGCACTGCTATGTATTTATCCAAGGGATACAGGTATGCTGTTTCAAAGAGACACGTGCACCCCAATGTTTATAGTAGCACTATTAACAATAGCTAAAGTATGGAAAGAGCCCAAATGTCCATCGATGAATGAATGGATAAAGAAGATTTGGTATATATATACAATGGAGTATTACCTGGCAATCAAAAAGAATGAAATCTTGCCATGTGCAACTACATGGATGGAATTGGAGGGTATTATGCTAAGCAAAGTTAGAGAAAGATAAATATCATATGACTTCACTCATATGAGGACTTTAAGACACAGAACAGATGAACATAAGGGAAGGGAAGCAAAAACAATATAAAAACAGGGAGGGGGACAAAACATAAGAGACTCTTAAATATGGAGAACAAACAGAGGGTTACTGGAGGGGTTGTGGGTGGAGGGGTGGGCTAAATGGGTAAAGGGCAATAAGGAATTTCTCCTGAAATCATTGTTGCACTATATGCTAATTAATTTGGATGTAAATTAAAAAAATGAAATTATTTTATAAATAAAAGAGTCTTAAAGAGATATTTGGACACTCATGTTCGCTGCCCCATTTTCACAATAGCCAAGAGGTGAAGCTACCCAAATAACCATTTATACATGAATACCTAAAGAAAATGTGGCATATATGTCCAATGGACTATTGTTCAGCCTTAAAAAGGAAAGAAATCCTGGCATATGCTACAATACGGATGAATGTTGGAGACATTATACTAAGTAAAATAAGCCAGTCACAGAAAGACTGTATAGTCTCACTTAATAAGAGGTATCTAAAGTAGTTAAAATTAGAGACAAAGCATAGTGATACTTGCCAGGAGCTGGGAGTCAGGTGGGGAGGAGATGGGAAGATGATGTTTAGTGGCTACAGAGTTTGAGTTTTACAAGGTTAGAACCTTACATAGATCTGTTGCACAACAATATGAATATAGTTAGTACTACCAAAGTGTACTCTTAAAATTTACCATCTTAACCTTTTTTATGTTCCATGTCCCCCCTCCCCCTCCTAATAATTAAACAGAACAGAACTATCCCTAACCTCACAGTGGTGCTGACAGGGCAGTCAGCTGGGCCCTCATGAGGTCATCATCTTTTTTTGGAGTGTTTGATAAATAAGGGTAAAGGAGAACATCAGAGACCTGACAAATAAGAGTCGTGGGTTTTTTAAGTTCTGTGGGATGCTATTACTGTCTCTGTTGCCTTGTGATACTTTTCCATTGGCGCTTTTTTTTTTCTATTGAATATTTTTACCCCTTTTCTAGTTTTTATTTCAGAATGAAATAGATAACAAGTATAATGCTTTGAGCTAATCCCATTTTTCTCCTTCAGGTGTGATGATGATCAGATGTCTAATGATAAGGAGCGATTTGCCAGGTAATGTAGTAGAGCATCTTGGGCCATCTTGTGGAATCAGGCAAACAAACATATTGAGTTTTAATTTGATCTCATTGAGAGTTAATTTCTCTGTTCAGTCTTCTTCCTATTCTGAAAGCTGACAGAATTACGTATGACAGCTATTGTTAATGTTCAGGTAACATGGCTTCAAACTGATGGTAGAATTTACACAGTGTTTTTATTCATATGATAGGTAGCTATACATTGTGCTTGCTGGGTGTCCACAGGAACACAGGCTATGGATTTCTTGGTTGCATTTTTATTGAATGGGTCTACAAAATTTGTACAGATAATAGTTTTCTTTTAAAAATGACAACAGATTTGTAGCAAGGCGGATGGAACTGGAGAGTGTTATGCTAAGTGAAATAAGTCAGGCAGAGAAAGACAGATACCATATGTTTTCACTCTTAGGTGGATCCTGAGAAACATAACAGAAGACCATGGGGGAGGAGGGAAGGAAAAAAAAAGTTAGGGAGGGTGGGAGCCAAACCATAAGAGACTCTTAAAAAGTGAGAACAGTCTGAGGGTTGATGGGAGTGGGAGGGAGGGGAAAATGGGTGATGGGCATTGAGGAGGGCACCTGTTGGGATGAACACTGGGTGTTGTATGGAAACTAATTTGACAATAAATTTCATATTTAAAAAAAAGACAACAGAAACAATTTTTGTGGAGGTGAGTTTTGATTGGAATAAATTTCTTTAAATTTTGTCAAGATGATGAAAAATGCTTTTATTCAACAACAAATCCTTCTCAAGTCAGATGTTTTGTTTTTAGGAAGTTCATTCTGTATATTATTAAACAGTGAATTGGTCTTTTTCTTAATTGAGTTTGCAGCCACCTCAGAAAAACAAATAATCAAAAATCCAGTGCTTACCTGAGTTCTTAAAATATATTTACTGCTGATTTTGCTAGTCTAGGGACCATACTTTTGAGAACCACTAATGTAGAGGGCTAAGAAATGTCAGAGTAGCTTATAACTATCTGAAACAGTAAGATGCCATTATAGACTTGGAATAAGAGATTTTAATAAATAAAATATGTATGGGATTTTTCTCTAGTAGCACTGTACAGGATTGATTAAAGAGAAACACTGTACTCAGGGAAGTAGATGGGAGGCTGTTGAAGTAATAAGATAGCTCTAAAATCATAGTGCCTAGGCTAGAGTGGAGGCAATGGCAATAGGAAAGAAGTGAATTTAAGAGATTTTCAAAGGGTTTATTTATTGAAGTGTAGATCCTTGTAAACACTTCAGGATATGAACCATCTCTAAAATGAGAAGTTAGTCATAGATACTTGGGGAACAGTTTTTCGAGCTGCATTAGAAAGTTAAGCCCTCAGGGGCACCTGGCTGGCTCAGTCTGTAGAGCATGCAATTTTGATCTTGGGGTCCTGAGTTCAAGCTCCTTGTTGGGTGTAGAGATTGCTTAAATAAATAAACTTTAAAAAAAATTAAAAAAAGAAAGTCAAGCCATCAAATAGTACTGATGGTACAGGTTCACAGTCTCATTTATTTATTTTTAATTTTTTTTTAATGTTTATTTATTTTTGAGACAGAGACAGAGCATGAGTGGGGGAGTGGCAGAGAGAGAGAGGGAGACACAGAATCCAAAGCAGGCTCCAGGCTCCGAGCTTTCAGCACAGAGCCCCAATGTGGGGCTCAAACTTATGGGCCATAAGATCATGACCTGAGCTGAAGTCAGATGCTTAACTGACTGAGCCACCCAGGCACCCCAGGTTCACAGTCTCTTGATTGAAATTCCAAAAAGCTATGAAAGCATTACTTGAATTATTTTAGTTTTCATTTGTCATACTTAATATAAATATACATTCACGTATTTCATTCAGAGATATGAGAGTAGATAAAGGGATTTGTAGTAGTAGGAATAATGATAATAGGAATTTTAGATATTTAACTTTTCTTTCAAACAACTCATTCCTCTAAGAGAGGATTTGTTATGCTGTTCACCTCACATATCCTCCTTGGGAATTCAGTAGAGGGTCTTCAAAAACTGAAAATGTATGTATTTTCTCAAATCTTTGAAAAAAATATTTGTAGTTTGTTAAGGAACTGTAATAACCCAATGAACATTAAGTATATATACTTAATATAATGCAGTTCTCTTGCGCTTCTTATCAACATATGTATATTTTTATATTTTTGTTCTTACTGTTACTGTGTTATTTTGAATCTTTTCTTCCTGTTGACCATTTATTTTTATTTTTGTTTTGAAGTTTATTTTGAGAGAGAGAGTGTGTGTGTGTGTGTGTGTGTGTGTGTGTGTGCGCGGCACTGGTGTGCACATAGGTGTGCGTGAGTTGGGGAGGGGCAGAGAGAGAGGGAGAGAGAGAATCCCAAGCAGGCTTCCCCACTGTCAGCACAGAGCCTGACATAGGGCTAGATCTCACAAACCATGAGATCATGACTTGAGCCAAAATCAAGAGTCAGATGCTTAACTGCTTAACTGACAAGCCTCCCAGGCTACCCTCATTGACCATTTTATAGAAACTTTCCCATGTACCAATAAAGTCATGGTACATGTCACAACTGAATAATCTTTCAGCCTGTTAATATGTCATACTTATGTAGACATTTTATTTGAGGCTTCTTTATCTATATTTAAAATGGAGTTGATTACTGATACATTGGCCTACCAGCATGTTGATGTTTCTTCAGTTGCCACCAACTCAAAGTATTTCAGTTTTCCAGAAAAACTTAGTGGTAATCCTTTGTAGCCCCCTCCAGGGGAGTGGGGGCTGGCACTGGGGATCCAGCAGTGTTGGGGCTTTACAACAAAGAAATGGGAGAGTGACTAAATAGAAATATACTACTGGGGTGTCTGGGTGGCTCAGTCTGTTGAGCATATGACTCTTGATTTTGGCTTAAGTCATGATCTCATGGTTTGTGGGATTGAGGCCCGCCCTACCCGCCCCCCGCCATGTCGGGCTCTGTGCTTGGGATTCTCTCTCTCTCTCTCTTTCTCTCTCTCTTCTCTTTCCCTCCCTCCCTCCCTTCCTCCCTCTCCCTCTTTTTTCCTCTCCCCACTACTTGTGCATGTACGCACTCTCTTTCTCAAAATAAAAAAAAATTAAAAAAGAAATTTACTATTTAATTACAAAATCAATGATATGGGATGTCCCAGAAACCTAATTCTTAAGTTTTATTTATATAATTTCTCCAGAGAACCCTGTTTGGCTATTTTGTCTGTGAGTGCATGTGTATGTGTCTGTGTTACAGAGAGATTATATTTTGTGATCATTTGTGACAATGTGATATTCTCATCATGATTTACTCTTAGATTTTTTTTATTATAGAATAGCATATATGGATATTTTATTTCCAAATTGGGAGCAGTGTGAGAATGGTCTTCCCTTGTTTGGTTCTTGTTCAAACTATATATCATTGGCCTCTACAGAGATTGGCAAAGTGCTTTCTGTGTTCAGACTATGTTTATTTATAATGAATATTGGCCTTGCTTTTATGTCAACCTTTGTCCTGTAAGTTAATTTTTCTTTATCCTAACAAATGACTTTTGTAGAGTTACAGGCAAGGTTCCTGTCCATATTTTAATGTTCCTTTCTCTGCATCTATTTTGTTCTATTTCCTTTTTCTTTTCCTTTCCCCTCTCCTTCTATCCACCCATCCATCTTTCTTTCTTTTTTTCTTTCTTTTTATTTTTATTTTAGCTTAGTTCATTAATTCTATTTTTAGGTCGGATGATGAGCAGAGCTCTGCGGATAAAGAGAGACTCGCCAGGTAGGAGAACAGTATTTTCAGCATGATGAAGCAGATGCTGCTGCTTCTTCCTGTTTCCTACTCTGCTGTTTTCTTCCCCTTTCTCTTTGTGTTTTTCCTTATCTGTGGCAAGAGAGGACAAGAGTTTTTGGAAGTTTGTGTGTAACAGGAACTTTGGCTTCCCCAATCAGAAAGTGGGTGCGTTGAGGAATTTAAGTAACTGCTAATAATTTTATAGTTTTCTCTTTTCCTCATTATCTTAGCACTAAGTTTCACAGAATAAAAGTCCTTAGAAAGGAGGCAGCTGTACCAGGTGGTGCTTCAGCAGGGAAATAATCTTTTATCAGAAGACTCATAGGGGCGCCTGGGTGGCCCAGTCAGTTAAACATCCAACTTCGGCTCTGGTCATGATCTCATGGTTCATGAGTTCAAGCTGACAGTGTGGAGCCTGCTTGGGATCCTCTGCCTGCCTCTCTCTTTCTTTCTCTCTTTTTCAAAAATAAATAAGCACTTGAGAAAAACAAAAACAAAAACAAAAACTAATAAATATACCTGTGTTTGAAATTAGTGCCCAACATTCAGGCCTTAATATTTATTCCACACTTTTCTAGAAAGCACACCCTTATTTTCCTGTGTAGACTCACAGGCTAGATTACTGTGTCATAGCATTACAACCTTGCTTTGGTGCTTGAATTTTTCATGGTTTCCCAGAAAAGTTTTAACAGCCTTGATGTGGTTATTGAAAAGGTCAGCCTCGGGGCACCTGGGTGGCTCAGTCGGTTGAGCGTCTAACTTCGGCTCAGGTCATGATCTCGCGGCCCGTGAGTTCAAGCCCCATGTCGGGCTCTGTGCTGACAGCTCGGAGCCTGGAGCCTGCTTTGGATTCTGTGTCTTCCTCTCTCTCTTCCCCCCTCCCACCCCCCACTCATGCTCTGCCTCTCTCTCTGTCAAAAATAAACATTAAAAAAAGAAAAAAGGTCAGCCTTCTGGATTTCAGTGTTAGAAATCTGTCAGATTCTAGGAGGATGGGTGCTTTAAGTTTGAGAGTAGAATGTTTCTCAGGGATATTAACAAATATGGACCTATGTGGTGAGATCTTTTTGCCATTTAGAAAGGAGAGTCTAGAGTTGTCTTTGGAGATTGTTGTCAATAATGTAGAAATACTAGGATATTAATGTTGTACCCAAGTTTTTCTATTTTCTGGCTTCTGTGATTTGGGACCACTCAGTAGGAGATAGATCATTGATACCAACTACATTCCCACCCCCCACCCCCACCCCCACCCCCCGCCCCAGTCTATCATTACTTTTTCACCTGGGCCACAAGCTCATTTTGTTGCCATTTCCTGCCAACTCTTTCACTCTTCAGAAAGCTGATTTGGCATGGTATGGTGGGAAGACCATTGCATTCATTGGGATTGAGTGCTGCCCTTGGGAAAGTCACTTACTTAACTGCTTAACCGCTTCTCATAAAGAGATCAGTTTATGTTAGATCAGTTGTTTTCTGTTTTCTTTTTACACAAGGAACTTTTTTTAATAGGATCCTTAAGTGGTAATGGAAGTAAATAAAAAAGATAAAGCAAAGCTGCTCAAGTAGAAGCAGAAACCCAGCACGTTGTTTGGTTGTCTCTGAGGCTTTGTGGGGCTTCTCAGAAATCCACCGTGAGAACTACTGGATTATTTTTAACAATGATGAGATTCTCTCTTGATTTGAGGAAATCAGCATTGGAGATGTGATCCAACTTGTCTCTTTTCAGGCCTTTTCCTCCCCACTCCACTTTCACTCTCCGATTCATTTTGTTCCAACTGGGGACCCACAAAGGACCTCTGGTAGATATCTTAAAATCTCAGTGCACTGGCATGGCACCCGGATAGACACACTAGGACTTTGTGCATTAGTGGGACAAATAAAACTTCAAAATCTTCCAATTCTGCTTTCTAGTATTGAGAGTTAGAGAGAAGCTTAGAACAAGCAACATTTTATAGACCAAAGGAATCTATACTATCAATTCTTGTATCAGTTGTTGGGCAACATACTTGTGTTGGAAAAAGCTGGTAATTTTGTTTTCAGCCTTAAAAAGTTGAATTAGTAAATATGGAATTAGCTAAGCAGAGATCACTTGTCTCAGGAACTAAAGTGAATAAAATCAACATTGACTTTCAGACTATAATTTCATAAAATATTTTATTGTTCTGATGGACAGGTAACTTGCAGAGGAAGTGAAGTTACCAGGAGATAGAATTGCTGGTATCTGCTTATTTTCTGTGTGCCTTGTTAGCTTCTATTCCATTGCTCTGCATGAAGGTTGGCAGACGTGACTCTACCTTCTGAGATTTAAGCACTCCTAAATCTAAACACCATAGTTCTTTAGCAGCTCGCTTGGTATTTATATCACTCTCTCTGCTCTCAGATGGCCAGATGTGACCACCTGGGTGGGGCATCTCTCTCTCTCTCTCTCTCTCTCTCTCTCTCTCTCTCTCTCTGTCTCTCTCCATGCAGGGAGAATCACAGTGAAATTGAACGGCGGCGACGGAACAAGATGACAGCCTACATCACAGAACTGTCAGACATGGTGCCCACCTGTAGTGCCCTGGCTCGAAAACCAGACAAGCTAACCATCTTACGCATGGCAGTCTCTCACATGAAGTCCTTGCGAGGAACTGGAAATACATCCACTGATGGCACCTACAAGCCTTCGTTCCTCACTGATCAGGTCACTGGGCTGCACAACTCTGAGCAAGTCTAGAATCTGTTGAAATTTTGATCGTTTGGGGATAGATAACCATAATTCTATTTAGGGCCTTATATTGGGAGTCAGAGCAGAGCTGAGTCTGTAGACTGTTTAAGGTGCAAGAATTCAGCTGTCAAGGAAAAATTCAGACCATGGGAAAGTAGTTTCCATTCCTGGCTATATATTCATTAGCATTGAAACAGTGAGAAGTACAGCAGACTTTTGCAAACTATTTGGCAAGCTTATAGGTATTTTAGATTTCACCCATGAATATAGCCTGTAAGGTGGAAAAAGAGTGGAACTGCAGGAAAAAGAGACGACTATGTCCATGGAACCAGCCCTCTTCATTGGCTTTAAGGTTCTAGAAGATGGAAAAAATCTATTTCTTATTCGTGAAGCAGAGTTCAGTTTTAGTGATAAAAGGAATCTAACAAGGCAGTCATTGTTCCTTAGGGATGTACTATGGTGCATGTAATGAGAAAAACATAGAAGGTAAAAACATTTCCCGCCTTTCAGGAACTCAGTCTAAATATGAACATGTGAGTGGGTGGAAGTCAGTCTGAATATGACTATTTAAGTGGCTGGATACACACATAAGTGAAAAATGAGAGGAAAATGCATAGAGAAGAAATAAATTTTTAAAAAACTTTTTAATAATTTGGGGCACCTGAGCAGTTCAGTCGGTTAAGCATAGGACTCTTGATTTCGGCTCAGGTCATGATCTCACAGTTCGTCAGTTCGAGCCCCACGTTGGGCTCTATGCTGACAGCTCAGAGCCTGCTTGGGATTCTCTCTCTCTCCCTCTCTCTCTGTCCTTATCCCGCTCATGTGCACTCTCTCAAAATAAACAAGCACTAAAAATTTTTTTTTAAATTATTGATAATTTATATGAGGCTAGATAAATATATACTGGAGGGATGGCAAAAGTGAATAGAATGACCTGGCCTGAGTGAGGATGGTCAGCAAGACTTCTTTTTTTTTTTTTTTTTTTTTTTTTTAATTTTTTTTACATTTATTTATTTTTGATAGAGCATAAATGGGGGAAGGGCAGAGAGAGAAGGAGACACAGAATCCAAAGCAGGCTCCAGGCTCCGAGCTGTCAGCACAAAGCCTGACACGGGGCTCAAACTCACAAACTTTGAGATCATGACCTGAGCCGAAGTCGGATGCCCACCCGACTGAGCCACCCAGGCTCCCCTAGTCAGCAAGACTTCTAAGAGTAAAGAAGCCGTGTTCTGTTTCAATGATTAAATATAACCCGTGGGGAAGGAGGGGGCACCTGGGTGGCTCAGTCAGTTGAGCATCTGACTTGGGCTTGGGTCATGACCTTGTGGTTTGTGAGTTCAAATCCCATGTCGCGCCCTGTGCTGACAACTCAGAGCCTGGAACCTGCTTCGGATTCGTTGTCTCCCTCTCTGACCCTCCCCCACTCACGCTCGCTCTCTCTCTCTCTCTCTCTCTCTCTCTCTCTGTCTGTCTCTGTCTCTCTCTCAAAAATAAATAAACATTAAAAAAAGATTTTTTTTTTTTTAATAACACAGTGGAGGTACCTGGGTGGCTCAGTCAGTTGAGCATCTGACTCTTGATTCCAGGGTCGTGGGATTGAGCCCTGTGTGGGGATCTGTGCTGAGTATGGAACCTCCTTGGAGCTCTCTTTCTCTCTACCTCTGCCCTTCTCCCCCACTTGCATGTACGTTCTGTCCCTCTCTGGCTCTCTCTAATAATAATAAAAAATAACCGTGTTTTTGCAGAAAAATTTGGAAAATACAAGAAGTATAAGGAAGAAAAATTGACCCATAATGTTACTCTTTTATTCAAGGGATTAGAAGGAAGGAATGTGGTTTGGAAGAAAGGAATAAGAATAGTTTTCCAGGGTGCCTGGGTAGCTCAGTCGGTTAAGCGTCTGACTTCAGCTCAGGTCATGATCTCACAGTCCGTGAGTTCGAGCCCCGCGTCAGGCTCTGTGCTGACAGCTCAGAGCCTGGAGCCTGCTTCAGATTCTGTGTCTCCCTCTCTCTCTGCCCCTCCCCTGCTCATGCTATGTCTCTGTCTGTCTCAAAAATAAATAAAAACATAATAAAAAAATAATTAAGAAAAAGAATAGTTTTCCAAGTAGGGATTGTCTGTATGATAGCACACATAGTATGGATTTTATATATATATGTATTTTGGAATAGTTACTTAGTTTGTTCTAACAACAGACATAGAGATACTGATTTAGTCGACTCCAGTCATGCACCTATTGTGAGTTAACCAAGTGTTTTTGTGCCATGAGAAAAATGAGATAAGAGATAAAGAGGAAAACAAAGAGATAAGAGATAGTCACTGGTGGAAAGAGGTAAATAAATAGATCACAATATAAACACACAATCAGTTCTATCCTGAAGGTACAGTATTAAGTCCTGTAGAAGTATAAACATGGGAGAGCAAGAGTAGGGGAATAGTATTGGGAGTAACCCAAGCAAATACCTGGTAAGAATGATTTGGTTATTCAAGGCAAATGAAGGAGCTTAGCAAGCCTTGGGAGATGATAATAGGTAGGCTGGGACCTGATGATCCAATATTTAGGTGTTACATTACCAAAGTTAGATATTAATTTTTAGGCAGTGGGAAGCCATAAAAAATGTATGCATCATTGTAGCATTTTTAAGGCTGGGTTGGAGAGAATGAAAGCAGGGAGACCATTTCATTAATTTGGGGGTAAGATGACAGACAGTGATGTAGTATTGGAAATGGAAATGATAAAAGAGAGCTCTCACTAGAGCATAAGAGAGAGTAATTAGATTTTGAGTCTTGTAGCCTGAGAGGAAGGTGATACTGTTAATCAAAAAAGGAAATGCTAGGGGTGCCTGGGTGGCTCAGTGAGTTAAGCTGACTCTTGATTTCAGTTCAGGTCATGATCTTGTGGTTTGTGAGATCCAACCCCGAGTTGGAGAGCCTACTTTGATTCTGTCTCTCTCCCTGCCTCTCCCCCCACCTCTCCCCACTTTCGTATGCTCTCTTTCACTTAGAAAATAAATAAATTAAAAAAAAATGCTAGAAGAGCACAGAGGATTGTTCTTTGGAGGGGAAGATAATGATATGTTTTGAGATGTTGAAATTGAATTGCTGATACAGTGTCTAAGAGGAAATGTTTAACAGATAGTTGGAATTCAGGAATTCAGGTCTGCTTAAAGCTAAAGAAGAAAAGTTTAGGCAAGTCTAAAAAGATGTAGATTTGGGTATCATTTCATAGCACGGAGGAGTGGATATGATTTCTCAGGGAGAGAGTATGGTATAAATAGAGAAGAGAACTTAAGTTATAACTTAGGAAATACCTATACTTGAACAAAGAGAAGGGAGCCTGAAGCAGAGAAGGGACATTTAGAAGTGCAGCAAAAGTTGGAGGATGGTGTTGTAGAAGCTAGAAGAAAATAAAACTTAAAAGGATAGAGTGGACAATGTTAACAGATTCTGCAGAAGACATCAAGTAACATGATAAAGACCCAGGAAAGAGGACTTGAGTTGGCAGTTAGGACATTGATAACCTGCTGGAAGCAACATGAACGGTTTAGAGTGAAGATTGTAGTGTGATTGAGAAATAATTGAAAGATAAGAGAATGGAGCCAGTGAATATAACATTTTTCTTAACATAAACTTGGCACTGAAAAGGAGATCATTTGGGCAAAGTTGAGGAAAAATTTGCATGGAATTGAGAAAACTTGATCATGTTTATAGATCTGAGGGGAAAGAGAGTGAAAATGAACATATTTGTAGAGCAAGATCGTAAAAAGAGACCAAAGGGGGTGAAATCAAGAACTCAGTTACTGTTAGTGGTGAGCTTTCTTACTCCCCATCTTAAGTCCTGAGATTGAGGAGGAGGTGGATACTGACACAGAGGAAGAAGAAATAATTGATAAAGAAAAGCTGTCGTGAAGGCACTTACACTTAGGTTGCAAAGCTGTGACTATGGATCAGGCAGGAGCCAGCAATTGCTTCTGGAGAGAGAAATCAATCATGTACTATCTTATTCTTTCCATGAATAATACTTGGCTTTTAAGAGTTCAGTATTAACTTGTATTTCTCTTCTTTGAACAGGAACTCAAACATTTGATCTTGGAGGCAGCAGATGGCTTTCTGTTTATTGTCTCATGTGAGACAGGTCGGGTGGTTTATGTCTCTGACTCAGTGACCCCTGTTTTGAACCAGCCTCAGTCTGAATGGTTTGGTAGCACACTCTATGATCAGGTGCATCCAGATGATGTGGACAAACTTCGTGAGCAGCTTTCCACTTCGGAAAATGCCCTGACAGGTGTGAATTATGTGGATGGAAAAAGAATGGGAAGTCCTTTTTTTTTCTGAAACAGAAGAGGTGTTTTAGCTCAATGTTTGTTGAATCTGGCAAGGCTTCTAGAATTTTCTCCTTTAATGAATATGGTCAGTTTTTTCTATCTACATGGAGATAATATAATTTGTAGCTTATCTTTAGAAAATGTTTCTTTAAAAAAAAAAAAAGAAAATGTTTCTTTAATGATAGGGCACATATAGAAGTTTAATTTTAATGTAAATAAAACAGTAAGTAAAAACCAAATCTAATAAACTTTTTTTTTCATTCTAAAAGAATTAATTACTTCATGTTTCTGTCTTAATTTGTATGGGTAATTACCTGGTATTTTTTTCTACCTGTTTGTGCCTCTCTTTGGCTTTATACTGGGTTCTATGATAATAGATTTTTATTTTAGAGATGTTATCCGTATAAGTTTTTACTTTTTTCTTTTTTTTTTTTTTTTTGGTTGTATTTGTACTATTTTTCTGTTTTTTTCCCTCCCCCACTCCCCCACAACCCCTTTTTAATGCTGTTCAGTCCTTTTGCCAGAGTTTGGCTATAGGAAACACAAGTGCTCCTTAAGCAACTCTGGACAAAAAAATTAAAGTGGAAGCAGATCAAAACTGGTATTTAAAATACAAGAAAGCCTACTATGGTTAAATTAATGTTGTTTTAGTTTTTCCTTCTTTTAGGTTTTTATGGATTTTATTTTTCTAGTTCTTTTCCCCAAAAGTTGCCATTTGTTTCTAGTTTCTCTGGAAACAGATATGTGTTTCTATAGCATATGAAAATATGTTTTTAAACAATGACATTCCCTCAGTGTGCATGTGTACATGCTTGTGTACATGCATGTGTATAAGCTTTTCCTTATGTTCTTGTTAACCTTTCGCTTACCAACAATACTTTCCACTCCTACTTTCCTTCCTTGCACAAGGTTATATCTCCAGTGGTGGCTTTGAATTTAAGTATAAGATTCATTGATGTGAATTGAGCTATTTTAGACTTGAAAAAAATCCGTCCCCTCCTTGTTATAAGCAAGGAGATTGGAGGGAATGATTAGGATGCTTACCTTTGCCTCCAGTGTCTCTCCGGCTTTCCCCCTCGTACAAGAACACACTCCATACTGCTCTTCATTTCTTTTTTCAGGGCGTATCCTTGATCTGAAGACTGGAACAGTGAAAAAGGAAGGCCAGCAGTCTTCCATGAGGATGTGTATGGGCTCAAGGAGATCATTTATTTGCCGTATGAGGTAAGTGTCAGGCTGTGGACTGTGATTTGACACAGGAATAGTAGCAGAGGGTTTGATTTCTGGTTAGAGGAGTTAAACTTTTAAATCCAAGCTCTAGTTGGATTAAATTTAAGTGTTACCACATGGGTTGTAACAGAATAAAGTGTTTGATAAGGAAACTAAATTTTAATGAACTCCTCCTGTGCCAGACATTATGCTAGGAAGTTTATTGCTATAGTCTCATTTCCCACATCTGTCCTTCAGAGTCGAATTCATGGTACCTATTTTGTTGTTAAAAAGAAAAAAAAGGACTCAAAAATTAACTTCCCAGAATTACATAGATAATGCCTGATAAAGGATTTTATTTTATTTTATTTTTATTTATTTTTTAAATGTTTACTTATTTTTGAGAGAGAGAGAAAGAGAGAGGCAGAGAGAGGGAGGCAGAGAACCCAAAGCAGACTCAGCACTGTCAGCACAGAGCCTGATGTGTGGCTCGAACTCACGAACTGTGACATCATGACCTGTGCTGAAGTCAGACATTTAACCGATTGGGCCACCCAGGCACCCCAGGATTTTATTTTAATCCACAGTAATTGGATTCCAAAACCCCAGTACATCACAAGACAACATCCATGTACTCATGTCATTGCTGCATTTTTCTTTTTTTCATAAAATGTTGATACTTAATTGTCTTTCTGTTAGTATTTAGTGTTTATAAATTATACATTTTAGTATTGTGAAGAAAGTATGGTGGTACATTCTACACAGGTAGAAAAGATCTCTCTTAAAATTACAAAATAAATTCAGGTTGTATAATAAAATTTACTAATTTATACCATCTACTAAGGATGCTTATTAGAAATGATGAGTAGGATATTAAGAAAGGTTTCCTGAGAGATTTACAGAATTGAATATTATGTGGCTTAATGGTTTAGAATAACTTCTGGAACTAGATTACTGGATTTCCCACTTAGTATCTTCTGGGACCTTGAGCAGATTACAGGACTACTTTGTGTTGTGATTTCGTCTAATGGAATTATATTAATATCAACCTCATAAAGTTATTTTCAGGATGAGATGAATAAATATATGTAAAGATGCTTAGAATAGTGCGTGGTATATATTAAACTCTGTATAAGTTTTACCTATTATTATTTTAAAGAAACGAGAGAAGGAAAGTGGAGAGGGTGGGAGAGAATGTCCCAGTACGTGGACATGGCCTACGTAGAGACATAGGCAGAAGCAAGAGAAATAATAAGGATATGTAGCAAATAGATTGGGATGTGGTATAGAACAGGAGTCTGCAAACCACAACTCTTTATTTGCAAATAAAGCCATATAGGAACATAGCATGTGCATTTGTTTATGTATTGTCTGTGGCTGTTTTCATGCCCTAATGGCAGAGTTGACTAGTTGCAACAGATTTTATGGTCCACGAAAGCTGAAATATTTACCATCTGGTCCTTTACACAAAAAGTATTCTGGCCCCAGTGTAGAGAATTTCTGCATTTGAAGAGTATGTGGAACATTTTGAACTTCAGATTCTGGGCTCAGTTACAAGTTTTAGAAATACCAAACCTGGTTCATTTATCCTTCTGTGTTTCATTGTATCCAGAGCCTATTATCTGGCTGTTAACGGATGAAAAGTTCTTTAATAGCACAGCGTAATTGCTTTTAATGTCTCCGTTCCTTGAAACAGGTGTGGCAATAGCTCTGTGGACCCCGTCTCCATGAATAGACTGAGCTTTGTGAGGAACAGATGCAGGTGAGATCCTAAATAACGGAGAACCAAAGGGATGGCCAAATCCCTGTAGAGATCATCACTTTTTAAACTATCTTACTGTGTGTAGTACTTCCTTCAGCAGCCCTTACCTTCATCCCTCACTTCCCAGTTACTTAATTTTCTGGCAATATTTTCCTGACCTTCTGCAGCGTCTTTTGCTCATCTTGTTTTAAAGAAGTGGCCCTACCACTTTACCAACTTTCTTTCTGCTGTAATACCTTTTGGTTGCTTTACTTTGGCAAGGCTCAGAAATATGGTGGTCACTTTGGGGTGGAAGAGGCCAAAAAGTGACCACTTTTCTAAACATTCAAGAGCCTAAAGTTAAAGGTACTAAACCAGCGTTGCCTTTTAAATGTTACTGGGTAGTTTTTCTCCTCACACATGTACTTCTTCTAGGAACGGACTTGGCTCTGTGAAGGATGGGGAACCTCATTTTGTGGTGGTCCACTGCACAGGCTATATCAAGGCCTGGCCCCCAGCAGGTAGGGAAGTTGGATTTCTTCCGTGGTGCAGCGGGATTGTCACAGAGTCTGAGAAAGTTAGCTCTAGCATTTGTCATGTACCTGGTACATGATATGTACTGTGGTATAAACTATAAGAAAACATGAAAGAAAAAGCAGATAGACTTCTGCTCCTCCTTTATAGTCCAGTTGGGGAGATGGATTACTCAGACTGGAAAATGACTCAATGTTGGCTGTGTCACAGAATGCAATTTTAAATGTGCAGATTCATAATAATATATACTGAATACCTATTTTCTAAGTATTTGTGTGCAAAGAAGCAGTTGGCATTGAATGTAGTTAATTTGAGAAAGCTACATAAAGTAGGAGCACGACTTTGAGGGAAAAGAGGGAAATGGCTTGACTGTAGTAATTTACAAATGGGATATTCTCTGTAAAGGCTTTAAATCAGGATGTGAGCAGAGTAGCTTTACTAGAACTGGAAGTCAAACAGGGAATATGAGAAGGGTGGTTGGGGTGCAGGGGTCAGCCTCTTAAACTGGTTTGTCAGAATTTCCAGATCTTAGCCACTTTATTACTTCCCTGCTGGATGGGTATGATTGGGAAGTGGGATTGTAGACAGGGAAACTAAGAGAAAAGGGAGGCAAGGTGGTATATTGGGGTAAGAAATTGAACTTTGTATTTGGAAACACCTGAGTTTGATTCTGGCATTGTTACTTATTAATGGTATAACTTAGGGTAAGTTGCTTGACTTTATAAAAAGAACCCCTCAGATTTCTTACCTATGATTTGGAGATTATAACTCCAAACTCAAAATAACTCATGCAGAGTTATTTTGAGGATTAAATTTAATGTAAGAAAATCACTCATCCCAGTGCCTGGCATATAGTACGCATTCAATAAATGGCAGTTAAATGCAATTAAGAAAAATTTAGTTTTAAGTGTAGTGACATTTGAACTTTTTAATTTATGTATCGTGTAAACCATCCTTTTGCAGTATGCATGGTCTTTCATTCTTCTGTATTGCTCTCAAAGAAATACTATTTTTCTTGGTAAAAAAAAAAGATACATATGCAAAGACTAAAGAGAATGCAGTCTTCTTCCTTTTCCACACAAAATATTGAAACATTGGCTTCTCTCTTTTCCAAAGGACATAAATAACTGTTGGTGTTTGGTTTCATTTCATTTTTGGTTGTTTGCTTACTTTAAAAGACAACAGGTTGGGCAAGACATCTGTTATCTGCCTATCATTATGGTCACAGAATGAATGACTCTTCATATATGTTTGGCTTGGCCAGCATGGTTTTTAAGAATACTTAGGGTGGGACTTGTACTCTGCAATTTATTACAATTAATATGGGTAAAATACGTGAATTATTATATGTAAAAATACTTAAAATAGTACCTGGCATATGTGGTAAGTTCTGTGCAATTGTTGTCTTACTGTTATTCTAATCATTCAGCACTCCCTATTGTGTTATACTTAGTCTCTTCATACCTACATCTATTTTAAATCTTTCTATCTGTATTGAAGGCAATTGAGTTTGAAATCCCTGTTAAACCTTTTTAACTTCACCTTCCTGAAGGTGTCTCCCTCCCAGATGATGATCCAGAGGCTGGCCAGGGGAGCAAATTTTGCCTAGTGGCCATTGGCAGACTACAGGCAAGTATGAATTTCCACACCTATATCATCTTTTTTTTTTCCTTTTTTCCTTCTTTCGTTATTTTTCAGTTTTCTTTGAGTATTTGTTTTTTAACTTTTAATCCCAATACAGTTAACATATAGTATTATATTAATTTACTAGTGTATTAGTTATATTAGGTGTATAGCAGAGTGATTCAGTAATTCTATACATTACTCAGTGCTCATCATAAGCATATTCTTGGGGGGATGGGAATGGGTTAAATAGGTGATGGGTACTGAGGAAGACACTTGTGATGAGTACCGGGTGTTATGTGTGTGATAAATCACTACCTTTCTACACCTGAAACTTAATTACACTGGATGTTAACTAACGAATTTAAATAGACACTTGGAAAGAAAATAGTGTTTTCTTAATCTTCTTCACCTTTTTCACCTATCCCCTGACCCAGAGTTTGTTCTCTGTAGTTAAGAATCTTATTTTTTGTCTTTTTTATCTTTGTTTTGTTTTTTAAGTCCACATATATGTGAAATCATATGGTATTTGTTTTCTCTGACTTATTTCACTTAGAATTATGCTCTCTAGATCCATCCATGTTGTAAATGGGAAGATTCCATTCTTTCTTACGGCTGAGTAATATTCCATTACGTGGGTGTGGGTGTGGGTGTGTAAACGTACATATATATATGTATACACACACACACACACACACACACACACACACCATCTTTATCCATTCACCTATCGATGGAGACTTGGGCTGCTGCCATAATTTGGCTATTATAAATAATGCTGCAGTAAACATAGTGCATGTATATTTTCGGATTAGTGTTTTTATATCCTTTGCATAAATGCCCGGTAGTGGAATTACTGGATCATATGGTAGTTCTCTTTTTAATTATTTGAGGAACCTCCGTACTGTTTTTCACAGTGGCTGCACCAGTTTTGCATTCCCGCCAACACTGCACAGGAGTTCCTTTTTCTCTTCATCCTGGCCAACACTTGTTTCTTGTGTTTTTGATTTTTAGCCATTCTGACAGATATGAGGTAGTATCTCATTGTGGTTTTGATTTCCATTTCCCTGATGATTAGTGGTGTTGAGCATCTTTTCATGGGTCTGTTGGCCATCAGTAGGTCTTCTTTGGAGAAATGTCTGTTCATGTCTTCTCCCATTTTTTGGTTAGATTATTTGGGTGGGTTTTTTTTGTTTTTTTTTTTTTTGTTTTTTGGTGTTGGGTTGTATAAGTACTTTATATATTTTGGATACGAACTCTTTATCGGATATGTCATTTGCAAATAGCTTTTCCCATTCAGTAGGTTGTCTTTTAGTTTTGTTGGTTGTTTTCTTTGCTGTGCAGAAGCTTTTTTATTTTTATGTAGTCCCAGTAGTTTATTTTTGCTTTTGTTTCCTCTGCCTCAGGAGCCATATCTAAAAAAAATGTTGCTGTGGCCAATGTCAAAGAAATTATTTCCTGTGCTCTCTTCTAGGATTTAAAAAGAATGTGTATTCTACTGTTTTAGGATGGAGCATTCTGAATATATTTGTTAGATCCATCTGGTCCAATGTGTCATTCAAAGCCACTGTTTGCTTGTTGATTTTCTGTTTGGATGATCTATCCATTCAAGACAGTAGCATGTTAAAGTCCTTTGCTGTTATTGTATTACTATAGATTACTTCTTTTATATAATATATTAGCTGCTTTATATATTGGGTGCTTCCAATATGTTGAGTGCATAAATACTTACAATTGTTCAGTCTTCTTGTTGGTTTATTCCTTTTGTGATTATATAGTGTCTTTCTTTGTCTCTTGTTATAGTCTTTGTTTTAAAATCTATTTTGTCCAATATAAATATTGCTACCCTGTTTCTTTTCACTTCCATTTGCATGAGTGATAAATGCTTTTCCCTTCACTTTCAGTCTTCATGTGTCTTTAGGTCACAAATGAGTCTCTAATAGGCAGCATATAGATGGGTCTTGTTTTTTATATATTGTCACCCTGTGTCTTTTGATTGGAGCATTTAGTCCATTTACATTGAAGGTAATTCTTGGAGTGCCTGGCTGGCTCAGTCGGTGGTGGAGCATCTGACTCTTGATCTCAGGGTTGTGAGTTCAAGCCTCATGTTGGGGGTGAAGCCTGTGCTTTGTTTCTTCTCTTGCTCTCTCCTCCAATGATGGTTTGTTGGCTTTATTTAATGATATACTTGGATTCCTTTATTTTTTGCATATCTATTACTGGTTTAATTTGTGGTTACCATTAGGTTTGTGTATAACATCTTTTGCATATAGTAGCTTATATTAAGTTAATGATCACTTAAGTTTGAACCCATTCTTTATTATACTTTACATTCTTCTATTTTGTGACTCCCTGGACTGATATTTATAAACCTACTTAATTTTACTGCTTTTGTGTTTCCTACTTTTTTTACTCCTCCTTACTGTCTCAAAGAGCCCCCTTTAACATTTCTTGTAAGGTTGGCTTAGTGGTCATGATTTCTGTAACTTTTGTTGGTCTGGGAAACTTTATCTGTCCTTCAATTGTGAATGATAGCCTTGTTGGATAGAGTATTCTTGGCGGCAGGGTTTTTTCTTTCCAATACTTTGAATATATCATGCTGCTCCCTTCTGGTGTACAAAGTTTCTTTTGAAAAATCTACTGATTATGTTATGGTTTTCCTTTATATGTAACTGTTATCCTTTTCTTTTTTTCTTCTTGCTGCTTTAAAATTTTTTTTTCTACTTTTTGCCAATTATTGTATGTCTTGGTGTGAACCTCCCTAGGTTGATTTTATTGGGGAATCTCTGTGCCTTCTGGATCTGGATTCCTATTTCCTTTCCCAGAAATTTGGAAGTTTTCAGCTATTATTTATTCAAATAAATTTTCTGCCCCTTTTTCTCTCCCTTCTCCTTCTGGGATCCCTATAATGTGAATGTTCTTAAGCTTGCTGGCATGACTGAGTTCCCTAAGCCCATTTTCATTTTTTATTTATTTATGTTTTCCCTCTTTCCTGTTCAGCTTGATTGCTTCCCATTATTCTATCCTCCAGGTTACTGATTCATTTTTCTGCTTCCTCTAGTCTACTATTTATTCCGTCTAGTGTATTTTTAATTTCAGTTATTGAGTTCTTCATCTCTGATTGTTTCTTTTTTATGTTTCCTGTCTTTTTGTTAAGGGTCTCACTGAGGTACTCCACTCTTTTCTCAAGTCCAGTGAGTATCTTTATGTCCATTACTTTAAATTCTCTATCAGGCATATTACTTTATCTCTGTTTTGTTTAGGTCTCTTGCTGTGATTTTGTCCTGTTATTTCATTTGGAACATATTCCTCTGTCTGTTTCTATGTATTAGGAAAGGCAGCTACATCTCCTGCTCTTGAAAGTAGTGGCCTTATGAAAAAGGGGTTCTGTAGTGCCCTGCAGTGCAGTGTCCCCTGTTCCCCAGAACCTGGCACTTCAGGGGTGTCTCCTGTGTGTGCCCCGCTATTGTGGCTGGGCTGCTTTTGCTTCGGTCCAGTCGTCTGCAATGGCTCTTTGTCCGTTGTGGGCAGGTTTGGTCCCTGTGTTGTTAGTAGGCTAGTCTGGGGCCACCGTGGCCTTAAGTTGAGTCTGACCAGACGTTTGCCAGAGATAAATAGCACTCAGCCACGGGAGGATGCATGAGCAGAGTGCGAGGTGTTCACAAGGTTTGCAGGGTTCTGCTATGGGAGGAAACCTGGAGCTGCAGCCTGGCTGGACGGGGTGTGCCTGGGTGGGGCACACTGTTTGTAAGTGAAGTAATGAGTGTTGGTACCACACTGGCTCCTGCAGGTGTCTGCTTGTGCTGGGGGGTGGAGGAAGGTAATGGCACCAGCAAGCTCCATTGTTCCTGGAGAAGTTTTCAGATGATCCCTGCCCCTCCAGCACCTCCTCTGAAGTTAGTAAACAAATCTCCTTCCTGTATACCTCAGGTGTTTTTCATAGTGCTGCTTCCATGCTGTATCTCCCTGGGACTGTTTGTTGTGCTGTTTCTTTAAGAGCAGGGACTTAGTTTCCTCTTGCCCTCCCAGCTTTCCCTTGAGATTGCTGATTTTTAGTGTTCCGGGTTTTAAGCCCTGCTATTTGTAAGAATTCTTGAAATTCCACCCCTCTGGTTTTCAAAGCCAAATGTTATGGGGATTTGTCTTCCCCATAGGGGCTCTTCGGTGTGAGAGTATGTTTCTCTCCCTCCTGCTGACAGTCACACAGGTCCGCTTAGTGGGTCTGTTTAGCTCCTAATTGCATCTCTACCCTTCCTACCCTCTTAAGTGTGGCCTCTTCTCTACGTAGCTGTGGAGAGTTTGTTCTGCCAGCCTTTGGGTCATTTTCTGGATTATTCACACTGATGTGGCTTTTATCTAATTGTATCCATGGGACAAGGTGAGTTTAGGGTCCTCCTGCTCCACCATCTTCCCTGGAAGACCTATATCATCCCTATTCAGTGAGAAGAAATCTCCTCAGGACTTGTTCATGTTATTTTTATTTTACTCTCTGAATATAAATGAAGAATTATATAAAACTCTAGATAATTGGAAAAATATGGCATTTGTAGTTTGCTTCTCTTAGATTTAGAAGAATCTGAAAAGGATGAGAAGAGGAGGGAGATCTTTTCCCTTTATCTTTCATACTTTGACCTTTACAAGTGCTGAATTTTCGTATTTCCAACTAATTTCTTCTGCTTCTATCAGGAGAAGAGAGATCTTTTCATTTTGTCATTACATGACTAGAGAAGTGGAAGTATTTTGATTCTTCCCATAAAGTTAGATAAGTTTCTTGGTTACTGGAGACTATAATTTTCCAATCTGAATAATGAACACAGCACAGCCAAGCTGAATGACAGTAGGTGAGTTTTGGGTTGAATGAATTTTTATCTTCTTTACAGAGTTGGTAAAGAGTACAGATGTGGGGGTGAATGAAGCTAGGCCTCTTGGTCTCTCTAATTGTGATTGTAATTTTTTCCTTTCTGAGTGAGATGTGAAAGCACAGAAATTCCTTAAACTGGGATCCTCGTGTTTATGTATATGATCACGAGGACATGGGAAACGCATCTATAAAGAATGGAATCGTTTTATCTTGTTTTTATCTCTTTACTTTCAGGTAACCAGTTCTCCCAACTGTACAGACATGAGTAACGTTTGTCAACCAACAGAGTTCATCTCTCGGCACAACATTGAGGGGATCTTCACTTTTGTGGATCACCGCTGTGTGGCTACTGTTGGCTATCAACCACAGGTGAGGAGGTACAGCTGTTACACCACTAATACTTAAACCTGTTTACCTTGGCTTTGTTTAGATTATTCAGTCATGTAATTCCAGAATAGCCAAAACATGTTAGCCGCAGGTCAGAAAAAAGAGATGATCCTATTCTATCAGTAGCTAAGTTTATTCTCCGCTTCCTACCAGTGTTATTCATCTAACCTAGAAAAATACATCTTGTGAAACCAGGTTGGGGCAGCAGGCATGAATGTGTATTTATTTTTTCCTGTTGATATTAATATAGATAATAATTATGCAAAAGTGTCATTTTAATTTTTATAATGGTATGACCATTGTTAGATAATTTTTGTAGTCACCTAGGTACATAGTAACCCACAAAATATGCAGATTTGGCACCAGTTATTATGATTTTATTGAAAATTTTTTATTAAAATTTTTTTTAATATCCATTTATTTTTGAGAGAGAGAGACCGTGTGAACAGGGAAGGGGCAGAGAGACAGGGAGACAGAGAATCTGAAGCAGGCTCCAGGCTCTGAGCTGTCCGCACAGAGCCTGATGCAGGGCTCAAACTCATGAACTGTGAGATCAGGACTCGAGCTAAAGTCAGACACCTAACCGACTGAGCCATCCAGGTGCTCCTTTATTGAGATTTCTCATTCAACAGACTAGGAAGCTATACCCAGAGTTGAGAAATAAGTCATTATACAAACTTTCAAAGCCATATGGCCAGGAGGCACTTCCGATTATGGTTCTCTGAAGAAGTTGGTAAAGAAGAGCTCTTGGAAAAAAAGAACGAAGTTGGAATCACTACCTGATTCATCATCTGTCACATAGTTGTCATCAAGGTAGTGTGGGAGCAGTGTAAAGATAGGTATATAGATCAATAGAACCAGAGTAGAGTGTCTTTTCACATTTATGGTCAGATGATTTTCCAAAAAGATGCCAACAATTAAGCAGGGAAAAGAAGTCTTTCTAACAGATGGTGATGGGAAAGTTGGATATCCACCCACCTCAAAAGGATGTAAACTCTTACCCACACCATGCACAAAGATCAACTCAAAGACGTAAATGCATGAGAGCTAAAGTTATAAAACTTCTAGAAGAATATAGGAGAATATCTTTGTGATCTTAAGTTAGGCAAAGATTTCTTATAAAAGAATTGGTATCCAGAATATATAAAAGAACTCTCAGAACTCATTAAGATAAACAGCCAGTAAAAAAGGGGCACAAGATTTGAATAGACATTTCACCAAAGAAGCAATAGGAATGGCATATAAAAAGATGTTCATCATGGGCCACCTGGCTGCTCAGTCAGGGGAGCATGCAACTGTTGATCTCAGGGTTGTAAGTTTGAGCCCCATGTTGGGTATAGCAATTACTTAAAAAGAAAATCTTAAAAAACAAAAACAAACAAACAAAAAACCAAGATGCTCATCATCATTAGTCAATAGGAAGGTACAAATTAAAACCACAGTGAGATACCACTATATGTCCAATATTATCAAAAAGTGGGGCACCTGGGTGGCTCAGTCAATTGAGCATCTGACTCTTGATTTCAGTTCAGGTCACAATCTCACACTTAGTGAGATCGAGCCTCGCATTGCGCTCTGCGCCGACAGTGCGGAGCCTGCTTGGGATTCTCTCTCACCCTCTCCCTTTGTACCTCCCCCACACGCATGTGCAAATACTTGTGCGCTCTCTCTCTCAAAATAAATAAACATTTTTTTAAAAAAGTGTTGTGAGAATGTGGGGAAATTGAAACCATCACATGTTGTTGGTAGACATGTACGATGGCATAGTCACTTTGGAAAAACATTTTGGAAAAATGGAAAAACAGTTTCATAAAAAATTAAATGTGACTTACTCTACAATGTAGCAGTTGCACTCGTAAGTATTTACTTAAGAGAAATGAAACCTATGTGCCCATAAAGAAAGATTTTTATTCACAGTTGTATTTCATAATAGCCCCAAAGTGGGAAAACTCAAGGATACACAAACTGTGATACCTTCATGTTAGAATACTGCTGAGCAATAAAAAGGAACATACTTTTGATACATGCAACAACATACATGAACTCCAAAAATCTTAAGTTAATTGTAAGAAGCTAGACACAAAAAACTACATATTATATAATTCCATTTGTATGAAATTTCTAGAAAAGGCAGCACTAAAGTAGAAAGCAGATCACTCACTGGTTGGCTAGGAGATTGGGAGCGGGTGTTGACTATGAACAGGCACAAGGGAACTTTTGGGGGCAGTGGACATATTCTAAAACTGGATTGTGCTAATAATGGTAGTTGCACAACAGTATAAATATGTTAGAGACCATCAAATTGTAGATTTAGAATGAATGAATTATATGTTGTACATTAGACCTCAAATCTATAAAAATGCAGTTAAAGTAAATAATGTTCTGAAAAAGAAAAATGTTCTAGAGGCCATTTGCTTAGCAGATTCTGTATTTTGGTTTTGTTTGTTTGTTTTTCCTCCTCACTTGTAATCCTGGGATAAAGACAGGAGAAATAAAATCCAAGTCCTTTGCTGATGGGCCATGAAGTTAGATGATCATAAAAGTGTCCATCTTACTCTTCTTTTTCATTTTTAGGAACTCTTAGGAAAGAATATTGTGGAATTCTGTCATCCTGAAGACCAACAGCTTCTAAGAGACAGCTTCCAACAGGTAACTTTCTCCCCTGGTTTGGATCTGAGTAATATTTTTATTTAATATTTGTCATCATATTAATTCCTCAAATATTTATTGACCACTGATGGAGTACTGTGACAGGCACCACCATAATCTTATGTTTGGTACATAGCCTGTATTTTTAAGGAACAGAAAAGAGAAAAGGACTGGTATTTTGAAACTATGGATAATGGCCATATTTTGGCTTTGGCTACTCACTGTCTTAATATCTAGCTAGCTGTATCCAAAAGACTCTTCAAAGTATTTAAAATACTTTAGGCCTCACTGAACTGTGGATGCTAGTAGAAATATTCATTTCTTAGTTGTTTTATAGATAAGTAAGAGTCAATGGCTTTTTTTTTAAAACATCACAAGTAAGATTTTTTGTCACCATTAAATGTCTGAATTTTATTTTATTTTATTTTATTTTTTTAATTTTTTTTTCAACGTTTTTTATTTATTTTTGGGACAGAGAGAGACAGAGCATGAACAGGGGAGGGGCAGAGAGAGAGGGAGACACAGAATCGGAAACAGGCTCCAGGCTCTGAGCCATCAGCCCAAAGCCTGACGCGGGGCTCGAACCCACGGACCGCGAGATCGTGACCTGGCTGAAGTCGGACGCTTAACCGACTGCACCACCCAGGCGCCCCTAAATGTCTGAATTTTAAACAGATTTTGTAGATATTCTCATATCCACCAGCTCGTCCCACTTTAGTACCAGTCTTATCCCCAGTGGCTTTTCCAAAACTAATTCCTTAACCATAAAGCTCCATGAGTGTTTCCAATTCAAACTTGGGCTGCTTCAGCATTTTTACCTAACAGTTAAAGACATCATGAAGTGGATAAATAGATTGGCAAGCCTTTTCTATGTCTTTTCTGATGCTATCTGCAATCAGTTATTTACCATTTCTTTGAAGTCATTTGTCTGCACCTCTCAGGTTATGATTTCTGCCATCTTTTCCTGAATTTGGCGGACCTGTCGGTGCTGAGCATAAGAGGTCTTCTGATTAATCTGATTTATGTGTTTTTTAGTGAAACCAACACAAAATAGACAAAGAAAATAGCCATCAGTAATCTTAACATGAACATGAGCTTCAATCATTGTCTGCCATTTTTTGACCATGGAACACATTTTCTCATGGGTAAGATCTATGCCATAGAAATTAGGCAGTTTTTGCCCTGAACATCCTCAGTAATTAGCTTGAATTTTATAAATGCAACTTTATCATTCATGGCAGATCAGCAGGGCTCACTTCAAAAACACGACCCTTGAGGCCATCAGATGAGATTTTGATTCCTTGATTTCTCATGAGTAGTGTTTTTCCAGTATTTCTTATATCCTGTGCCTTCACATCATACCAGTCTTTCTTAGAAAATGGATCAACCACTTTCTTCTTGGCTGCCTTTTTGCCCTTTTATAAAGCGTCTGTTCTTGCCAGCCTGCATGACACTGCTAAGGGAGCCAAAAGGCAAGAGTTAACTCTTAGTTGTAAGCTGACTCAATTGTTATTTTCAGGCACTAGATTCTGAAAATATCTGGTGAATTTAATTTTAGTACAGATTTGGCTTTAGGAAGCATTCTTATATTAGACTAATTTCCCTCTTTAAGCCTCAGTAGTGTCCTTAGGAATACAATAGGTATAATAACAGTACTTAAATTCAGAGGATTGTTGGGAATATTAAATAAGGCAATGCATTTAAAGCACATAGTCCAACTTTTTTTTTTTTTTTTTTTTTTAACATTTATACATTTTGAGAGACAGAGACAGAGCTTTAGCAGGGGAGGGGGCAGAGAGAGAGGGAGACACAGAATCTGAAGTAGGCTCCAGGCTCTGAGCTGTCAGCACAGAGCCCGACATGGGACTCAAACTCAAACTGTGAGATCATGACCTGAGCCGAAGTCAGATGCCCAACCGACTGAGCCACCAAGGTGCCCCATGTATAACCCAACTTCTATAGAAAATCAGAAGATGGCAGTGAAATGTCTCTGTCTCCTGAGTCCTCAGCATTACCAGTTCCTTGTACTCAGCTGCAGCTCACAGAAAAATCACATTTTGTATATGTATAGGCTCAGAAAAACCATTCTGAAAACCATTCTGACTTCTGTTGAATCCATTCAAAACTAAGGACATGGACCTTTAGTGTGGGAAGATATTGTACAGTATATTTTAAATCCTTGAAATCTGAATTCTTGACACTTTTGGCCATAGACTATTATTTTCTCTCTTGTGGAAAATGTTTATTCCAAAACAGCTTTAATGACTCATTACACACTGTATAATCTCAAAGTTATTATTCTGACATTAGTTGCTACTGTGACTTTAGAGTACCTAGATAAAGGTGCTTTTTAATGTGTGGTCTCCAGCTGCTTACTTGGTTGCTGATTTCCTGATATTGCTATTTAAGTCCAGTTGAATTTATATTTATTTTTCAGTAATAAATTTAGTTATTTCCAATGAAGCTTGTTTTCCTTTTTTTCTCTTCCATTTGAGTTACTGTAGTAACCAAGTGTTTTACACTTGATTTGTACAAGGTGTGTGTGTGTGTGTGTGTGTGTGTGTATAAAATGTGCCATTTTATTATTACTAAGTGAAGTACGTTCCATTTTCTGCTGTAATTATTTCTCAGTCAGCTTGTAACATCACCAGTTATTTCCACACTGTTTGCAGCTTAAATACAAATGTTACCACTTTTTCTTAAAATATATATATATAAAGTAGGTATTTTGAAGCATTGGGCTTATACCTCATTGGAATAGATATATACTGCAATAAGCAGGTTTTCAAAGCCAGTACTTAGTTGTGTATAGATGTCATATTCATTCTGTATATATTACACAGTATAAGCACATGTAAGAGTTAAAGGCTGCTTAGTATTATTAAAATGCAGTAACTCATATTTCTTTTTTATCATGTTGTTAATGTTCTAAACAAAAAAAAAAAATAGAAAAGCACAGAGCCCAGTGCTCAATGTATAGTAAGTACAAAATAAATGTTAGCTGCAAATATTATTATTTTTTTATTGTTAGGGAGGGAGAGTCAAAGGCAATTTTTTCCCATGATTACTTTCTTTTAAAAAACAAAAGCAAAACAAAACTAAAGCCAATTTAGTTTTAATAGAAATCTCCATGGATGCTATGAAAACAGAAGTCCTCAGGTTTGGAGTGGGAAGAACCTAGGATTGAGGAGCAACATGTAAGCTATTTCAGTGTCAAACTACAAATTTCTAGTATAGACTTGTAAAGCTAGATCAGCATTATCTTTACGGGACTTTCCAAGGGAAGTGGGGAAACAGTCTTTACTCTCCTGGAAAAAATTGTTTCTTTTGTTTGACTTTGACTAAAGTGGTCAGATAGCTACTTAGGACTCTAGGAAGAAAATAAATATACCTCTCATTATTTAGCACTCAGTTTTCACTGTGCATATTGTTTTATCTGTAACATTGAAAGAGACTGGTATATTTCAAGGACAGTGACACAAGAATCTTAGGTTTGTAGAAATGGGAAATTAAAAAAAAATTCTAAAGAAAATTTTTTGTGGGTTTCACTGATAGCATGAAAACTTTTTCAGGTGGTGAAGTTAAAAGGCCAGGTGCTGTCTGTCATGTTCCGGTTCCGGTCTAAGAACCGGGAATGGCTCTGGATGAGAACCAGCTCCTTTACTTTCCAGAACCCTTACTCAGATGAAATTGAGTACATCATCTGTACCAACACCAATGTGAAGTATGTACCATAAAGGCCTTTACCAATATTGGGTATTTCTCCTGGGCCAAATCTGCTTAGCCTTACCAAGCTGTCTCCTCCTCTTCTACTTTTGTGGTAGTAAACACCATTAGTTTGAAGTTCCTCATCTTTAGCTTACTATAGAGTTTAGAGTAATTCATCCAGGTAGAATAAGATTTTAACAAACAGTAGCTTAAAAGAGTAGGTTCTAAGATGTGAAGAGTTTGTATTTCAACTTTGTTTCATCCCCTTCTAGAAAGGATATTGTTTTGTTTTTTTAATTTTTTAAAAACATTTATTTATTTTTGAGAGACAGGGAGAAACAGAGCATAAGCAGGGGAGGGCAGAGAAAGAGGGAGACACCGAAACCGAAGCTAGCTCCAGGCTCTGAGCTGTCAGCACAGAGCCTGACGGAGGGCTAGAACTCACAAACTGCAGGATCCTGACCTAAGCCGGAGTCGGATGCTTAACCGACTGAGCCACCCAGGTGCCCCCAGAAAGCATATTGTTTTCTACACCGGTTTATTGCTCTATTCTGGTAGGATTTTCCTCTAGAGCAGGTGTCTCTAAACTTTTTTTGTAAAAGGACAGATAATTATTTTAGCTTTGTGAGGCATATGGTCTCTATTGCAGTTACTAACCTCTGCTATTGTAGCATGAAAACAGTCCTAAACAAATGAAATGAACAAAGATAGCTATGTTCCAACAGACTTTGATTTACAAGAACAGACAATGGACTGGATTTGGCTCATGGACTGTCGCTGAGAGCAGAGCTATCTATGTCCACTTTTGTTAGTTTCTGTTCCTCAATTCCTTGATTCCTTTCTTTTTGAGTTTTTCTTCCTCAACTTTGTAAAAACCAGTTTTATTGAGTTATAGATTGCATGTACCATATAGTTCACCCATTTAAAGTGTATGATTTTTTTAGTATGTCACAGGGTTGTACAGCTATTACCACAATCTAATTTCAGTACATGCTCATTCCCCCTAAAAGAAATTCTGTACTCATTAACAGTCATCCTCCCCACTCCCAAGCCCTTATGACAACTAATCTACTCTTGGTCTCTATAAATTTGTCTATTCTAGGCGTTTCATATGCATGGAATCATATAATACATGATTCTTTATGACTGGCCTCTTAACGCTTAGTATAATGTTTTAAGGGTCCTCTCTTGTAGCATTTATCTGTACTTCATTTTTTTTTATTGCCAAATAATATTCCTTTATATGGGGATACATTTTGTTTATCCATTCATTAGTTGATGGTCATTAGGTTATTTCTACTTTTTGGCTATTTGGAACATGGCTATGAACATTTATGTACCAGTCTTTATGTGGATATTTTTATTCTCTTGGGTGTATACCTAAGAGTAGAACTGCTGGGTTACTTGGTAACTCTGTGTTTAATTTTTTGAGAAATTGCCAAACTGTTTTCCAAAGCTTCAGTACCCTTTTACATTTCCATCAGCAATTTAATGAGGATTCCAGTTTCTCCACATTCTTACTATCTTTTTTATTATAAGTGGATGTCAGTTGTCAGGTTACTACTTTTCCACTTAGTCTAGCTATATAGAATTGCCCTTGAGCTTAGCTCTTGAAGATATGCTTAGAAATAATTATCAAATACCTTGTGACAATGCTGAGTCTGTGTCCTTCTAATTTTAGGTCTTTTAATATTCTTTTCTAATTAGTATAACAGAGTGGATTGAGTTAGAAATTTCTATTTACTCAGGACTCGGATATATGGTCATGTTCACTGTAATTTTCTTTCTGTTTTTGCATCTTTATATTACAGAACAACCGTTGTTTTAAATTTTGTTTAAATTTAGAAAATTTTCAGTCCTTTTAAGAACTTGTTTCTGGAAATAATGGTGTTCCTCATTTTTACATACTGTTTTCCCCACCACTATTTATTTTAATTAATTCTTAATATTTTTAAAATAAATATTTTTACATAAAATTTGGAAAATATGGAAAACTTATAAAGAGAGGGGAAATTTTTCTCACTATCCAAAAAGACTCTTTGTGGTATTTATTTATTTATTTATTTAGTAGGCTCTGTGCCCACTGTGGGGCTTGAACTCCTAGCGCTGAGATGGAGTATCATGCTTTACTGACTTAACTAGCCAGGCGTCCCCCAAAAGAACCTTTGTTGATGTTTGTGTATGTATTGTCAGTTTTTTTACTTATGCTTTTTAAAAACACAGTGTACGGATATACACATGTATACCAACTAGGTATTGTATACCTAGAAGGAGTTCAAACCCAAACAGGATAAACCATTGTGCCATGGGACACAGTTTTTATTTGTACCTTGTTGTCCATGGTATGAAGTATTTGCTGAATCTGAAGTCACAGGTTATTTAAAGGATTAGACTTCTAAGTGGAATTTATTAGTTATTGCCTCACCTGTAAGTAAATGTATATAGCTTAAACAGTGCCTGACCCTTTTATTCCCCTCTTTTCTGTCTGCTCTCCCATTTTCCCAGGAACTCCAGCCAGGAACCAAGGCCTACACTGTCCAACACAATCCAGAGACCACAGCTAGGTCCCACAGCTAATTTACCCTTGGAGATGGGCTCAGGGCAGTTGGCATCCAGGTGAGAAATGGTGGAAGAATTCTTTATTGATGAGCCTGGGTAGTGGGTATCTGCAGTCCCATTTGTTTGTTTGTTTGTTTGCTTGCTTTCAGGGACTTACCTGAAATTCTCTGCTGGCCAGGGGAGATTTTTTCCCCAGATTTATTTAAAAAAAAAAAAAAAAAAATCTTTCTCTTCTTCCTGGCCTTTAAACATACAGGCAGCAGCAACAGCAAACAGAATTGGATGTGGTATCAGGAAGAGATGGACTGGCTGGCTACAATCATTCCCAGGTAAGTGTGTCTTTTTTTTGAAGAGGCATGAGCATTTCCTTAGGAAATGTCCCCTAGTGCCAGTTAGAGTGTATGTGAATGTTAGGGTTATTGAATTGTCATGTTACATTTTTCATGGTTGTTTTTATCATCGTATCCCACAGGTTTCTGTTCAGCCTGTAACAACCACAGGGCCAGAACACAGTAAGCCCCTTGAGAAATCAGATAGTCTGTTTGCCCAGGATAGAGATCCAAGATTTTCAGAAATCTACTCTAACATCAGTGCAGGTATGTTTCTTCCTCATTCTCCTCTTAAATTCTCATTTAGATCACTTACTGATGTGCCTACTACTGCCCAACATCTTTCTACTTAATCATAATACCTCATGAGTAAATAGGAACTTGCTGGACTAATGTACTACAGCCCCTTGACTGGCCCTCCCCCTGCTCCTTTTGGTCCACAGATCAAAGTAAAGGCATCTCCTCCAGCACTGTCCCTGCTACCCAACAGCTATTCTCACAGGGCAACACATTCCCTCCTACCCCCCGGCCGGCAGAGAATTTCAGGTGAGCCCTTTATGTATGTGCTGCTTTAGGGGGCAACTGAGGCATTCAGTTGCTGAATCCAAGTTTTGTTCTTCCCTAGCTTTCTCTGGTTATTTCAGACAAAGCAGTGGAACTTGTAGGGCTTAAGACAAGGCAAGCTGGCTTTTCTTCCTCCTATTTCTTTGCACCTGTCCTGTTGCTATGTTATAGGTTCCATCTCTCTGTGTCCAGATCAGTGTGTGACTGTCAGTTTTCTCATCTTTTTCAAATTCTGTTATTAAGAATTCCTTAATCCCAAAGAAGTCAAGGGGATCTAGGGATAGTACTAGATTGTCCTGTGATACCTAGATTTTGTGGTAAACCCATCCTTTCAATCTTTTACTGCACTATGTGTTCATTCCTAGAAATAGTGGTCTGGCCTCTCCTGTAACCATCGTCCAGCCATCAGCTTCTGCAGGGCAGATGTTGGCCCAGATTTCCCGCCACTCCAACCCACCCCAAGGAGCAGCCCCAACTTGGACCCCTAGCACCCGCCCAGGCTTCTCTGCCCAGGTAAAGTGTCTGTCTGTCCCCTATGTACTAGTTTTTGTTTATTTGTTTGGGCTTTTTTCCATATGTAAAATTATTGTCATCTGTCTTAGAAATCTTCTTCCCAGCCCCTACCTTCCAATTTTTCTTTTTGTTGGGAGTAGCTAAATAATTAAAATAATAGATAATCCCCAAATATCAGAGTTAGTGGTTTTCACATATTCACTTTAAATCAGAATTGCTCATATAGAAGAACATGTTAAACAGGTTTCATTTACATATTTGTTTTGGAATCAATTCTGAGTTTCCATTTTGGTTAGTACTACAAAGTACAGGAGCAAAGGAGAAAACTACTAATTTACACGCAATGATGTCTATTTACCAAAAAAATGTGTTGAAAAACCTTATATAACATATATATGTTAAGATTAAAGCTACTGCTGTTTCATATATTCATGTATGCTTATATAGCACAGTAATTTTTTAAGTTTATTATTTTGAGAGAGCACATGCATGCCAGTGGGGGAGGGGCAGAGAGAGAGAGAGAGAGAGAGAGAGAGAGGATCCCAAGCAGGCTCCACACTGTCAGCGGAGAGCCTGACATGGGTCTCAAACTCATGAACTGCAAGATCGTGACCTGAGCCGAAATCAGAGTTGGATGCTTAACCAACTGAGCCACCCAGGCACCCCAACACAGTAATATTTTAAATAAAAAATCCCCAACCAAAAAGCATACTACAAAATTATTATATGAAGTATGATCTCAAATGCATAAAAAAGTGTGTAAGAAAATAACTGGAAAAAATTCTCACAACTCTGAATGTATAGTTTATTAGTCCCATAGTTCTTTGTGGTTTTTGTTGTTGTTGTTTTTGTTTTGTACTTTGTCATAGGAGATTGGCATTAATTGGAAGAAATATAGAGTGACTCTTAAATACAGAGAACAAACTGAAGGTTCTGGAGGGGCTGTGGGTGGGGGGATGGCCTAAATGGGTAAGGGGCATTAAGGAAGACAATTGTTGGGATGGGCACTGGGTGTTGTACCTAGGGGATGAATCACTGGAATATACTCCTGAAAACATTATTGAACTCTATGCTAACTAACTTGGGTGTAAATTATAGATACATACATACATAAGAAGAAGTATAGAGTAAAAAATAAATGATGAGCTTGGCTCAGAAGAAATCCAGTGATTGACAGAGGGTTGACTCATAGGAATGGCATCTACAATAATGTTTCTCTCTTTCAGCAGGTGGCTACTCAGGCTACAGCTAAGACTCGTTCTTCCCAGTTTGGTGTGGGCAGCTTTCAGACTCCGTCCTCCTTCAGCCCCATGTCCCTCCCTGGTGCTTCAACTGCGTCACCTGGTGCTGCTGCCTACCCTAGTCTCACCAATCGTGGATCCAACTTTGGTGAGTTCAGATTAGAAAGGAGGGTGGGGGTGCCTGGGCGGCTCAGTCGGTTAAGCATCTGACTCTTGATTTCCGCTCAGATCATGATCTCACGGTTGTGAGATGATGCCGCGTGGGGCTCTTGGCTGGGCACAGAGCCTGCTTGGGATTCTCTCTCTCTCCCTCTCTCTCTGCCTCCCCCACTTGCACACTCTCCCTGTCTCTCTCTCTCTCAAAACAACAGTAACAACAATAATAACAAAGAAAGGAGGGTAATAGGAAAATCACACTACTAAAGAGAAAGAATTTGGTGGTTCAAAGTTTCTTGTGTCCTGGATGCACTGACCTCATTATGGGGAAATCAGGTGACGGTCCATTTGGAATTTAAAACATACCCCCATGAAAAAGACTTTATCGTGTATTAAAAAGTTCGTAAGTTATTATACATTAAATAATATGCAGATTTAACCTAAATGATCAAAAGACTCTTGGGAAAGGCTACCCAGAGAAGAAAAATTAATCTGGGGCTGGGTTTAAAATAAAAGAGGCATTGATAGTTTCTCCTCTCCAGTGGAATTAGTAGCTTAAAGTTGTTTGTCCTTCCTTGCTGTATTTCTAGCTCCTGAGACTGGACAGACTACAGGACAATTCCAGACACGGACAGCAGAGGGTGTAAGTGTCTGGCCACAGTGGCAGGGCCAGCAGCCTCATCATCGCTCGAGTTCTAGCGAGCAACATGTTCAACAGCCATCAGCACAGCAACCTGGCCAGCCTGAGGTCTTCCAGGTGAGAGGGTGAAAAGACTTCAGAAAGTTAGAAACTGGAAGAGAAACAGAGAGCAGAGACAGAGAAGGAAGCATGGATTGAGGTGTTTGGGAGTACCTAGGAGAAAACAGAGTGGGGACGTGTAGAGGTAAATGTCATTAACTGGAACTTACTGTGTGATGCACATCGTTAGTGATGCGAAGATGTTTAAGGAAGTCATTTTAGCCATTCCAGGAGAGCCACATCCCCACTGCACAGTAGCTTGAGTGTAAACATACTGATTATAGCTCAAAAGACCCATTTACCTAAGTCATGAGGGGACTGCAAGAGCAATTGGAGTAATCTTGGGACAAAGGAAGAGGTGTTTAAGACAGAGGTTGAAAGAGGCAAAGCAGGTTTTGGTGGAAAACAAATAGGATCAGAGATACTCCATATATGTGCATAGGGGGTTATGTGAAATGTGGCAAGCAGATTTTTCTCCTTTTGAAAATATGGGAGGACTAGAAAAGAAGGAAAATGTGGAACTGTAGGAAGAAGCCAGAGAAGGGACTAGGAAACAAAGTTGTCATAAAGGAGTCTGAGAGTTGCTGGGAGTAGGGAAGGCTCAGGGCGTTCAGCCCCACAGACACTGTGAGGCCAGGGGCGTTGCTTTAGGAGAATGTTGGGAAGAAGCTCAGTACATGTAAGGGATTATTAAGGTGTGTGACCCAGACTTGTTTTTTTCTCTTATTAGGAGATGCTGTCCATGCTGGGAGACCAGAGCAACAGCTACAACAACGAAGAATTTCCTGACCTAACTATGTTTCCCTCCTTTTCAGAATAGAACTATTGGGGTG
Source organism: Felis catus (assembly GCF_018350175.1). Taxonomy (NCBI): domain Eukaryota; kingdom Metazoa; phylum Chordata; class Mammalia; order Carnivora; family Felidae; genus Felis; species Felis catus. The sequence goes on along the minus strand of NC_058375.1, from coordinate 105,457,668 downwards.
AGGATAAGGGGTGGGGGAGGAAAGTCACAGTTTGTTTTTAAAAAGCAAATCTTTCTGTAAAGAGAATAAAAGTCCCTCTCCCTTCCCTTCCCTCACCCCTAATGTGTGCCCCTTCCCCTTCTGGCCTTTCCTTGCCTTCCTGCCTCTGAGAAGAAATGGGGTGAATCGTGAAGGCTTTGGGGATCTTTGAAAAACTGAGGCTGGGTGAAGTTAAGAATGCCTTTCCTTACACCTCCTCACCAGAGATTTATGCAGAAATGATTTGTGCTAGGGTCAATAGGCAGGTTAGAGAACCTGACATCCATTCATCCACTATTTGCCTTGGATACTGTGGCTTGTTTTTGGAAAGAAATTCTGAATAAGGTTAGGGGGAGGAGAAATGTCCTCATATCTGAGGACCATGAAACATGGTAGGTTACATATTACCTGTATGGCTTTAGGAAGTGAGCATAGGCTCTTTCTGCTGCCTGGTGAGTGAGGAAGTGAGAGAGGGAGAAGGAAAGAGTGTGTGTGTGTGTGTGTGTGTGTGTGTGTGTGGGCATGCGCACGCATGCGTATGCGTGTGCGCAACGTGTGTACGTGGTACATGTGTGCACATGTGTGTTTCTGTGTCTGTTTCTCCCTATTAGGGAGTTATGCAAAATTTGTCTCAGATTTTATCTTTGTTTTTCCATGTAATTTTCAAAGAGTCCTAAGGAGTTAATCTTCTAGGTATTTTCCACTTAGTATTGCAGCCAAAGAGTATTTAAATAAATGTCTTTGCTGCACTTACATCTATGCCCAGCCAATATGCAACTGTAAGCAGATATATAAAGTCTTTTGATGTGGTTGGTCTCTCATTGAACACATTTAGTAGTAAAGCTGGGTCATTCCCGCTTTTGGTGCTCTCACCTTATAGAGTAGATCTGGAAACATTACAGATGTTTAGGGTGGGAAGATAACCCCCTTTTAAAAGCCCCATACTTGGCCATACTTGCTGCATTTTTCTGTCAGAATCACATATGATGTGTGTTCTGTAGAGGTTATTTCTGCATGGAAACTCAACTTCTTGGATTAGCAGTCCCAGGGAAATCTTCACTGCTGGAGTTTAAACCAAATACCATGTCTTGCAAAGTAGCCTCCTTCATCCATTCCCAGTTCAGTCTGACTAGAAACTGAGACTTGGGTCTGTTTTGGACCTATAGTTCTTCCTCTTTGCTCTCTCCAATCTTAAGATTGGATTTTGCTATGATACAAGAGTATGAATCCATGTGATAGATGGGGCCTGGACTCCCATTCTAACAGGGTCACAGAGTTAACTATAGCCATATAAATGCAGATACAGGTTACTACTCTCTCTGTACCTTCCTCAGGTAACAGTCATGTGTATCAGCCACTTTTTTTTTTTTTTTTTATTGGCTCAGGCCAGTATCTTAAGTGCAAGACTGAATTAATAAGGAGAAGACATATTAAACGTAGCCATAGGAGACTGAGGGGCATAGATGGCCTTAGAGAGGCTGAGAGAACATCATTACTGGGTTTCTCTCCCTTTTGTCTCCAGTCTGGTGCCAGGTAGTGGAGTTGAAAAGGAGACAGTTTATTTTTTTATTCTATGTGCACACATACCGTATACATATATATTTATATCACAGTTTAACAAGCCAAAAAGTTGAGTTTCCAATGGAATCCTTGTTTTTAATAATTGTTTTTAAATGTGATCAAGACTATAATATTGTACAGTTATTATAGGGCTTTTGGGGAAGGAGAGGGGAGGGAGAAGATGCTCTGGGGGTTTTGTTTCTGCTTTTCCTTCAGGGTTTTATTTTTGATTGTTTTTTTTTTTTTTTTTTTCTTGTTGGCCATTTCTGTACTGCTGGCATCTGTGCTGAGCTTTACAGTGGCAAAAATAATGACATGTAGCAAAGATTTTAAAACAAAATATTTTTTCCTTTTGTAAACGTTCTTGTGTTGTGTGATCTTGATTGCGGCTTTATTATTCTTTTCCAGCTTGTGAACAACAAATACCCACCCACAACTAGTTGAATCCATAGCTTGAGCTCCAAATATGCAAACATAAAGCACAGTGTATCTATAATTTCAGGATTCAGAAATCATAAGGCCTCTGATCACTCAGCACTCTGTAGTTGTCCTCCTGATCCTGACTCACTGAGTAAAATCATCAGGGACATCTGACCATGAGATGGGGGTTGGGAAATTGCCCATGTCCTTCAGAGCAGACAAAGATGAGACTTGAGACCAGTATGGCACATCAGATTCCTTCCCCAAGTATCTCTTGCTCTCCTGGAATAAAAGGAATTAGGGATGGGGAAATTTAAACTATGCAGGTCTGGACTTGGTTTCCCTCTAGGATCATGTGGTTCATTACCAAATCTTAAAACTTACAGGCATAAACATGTGTTCTTGAGGGTCTATATGCAATCCAGCTAGAAACTGAATCTATCCTATGTATTTTCTGTTCCAAGAACCATCTTTTCCTCTTCCTCCACCTCTGTTTATGGAAGAAAATGGAATTTGGGGATGTGGCTTAGGGACTGAACTAGACTCTTATGATCTGTCACATGCCTGGATGTTGGGGGAATCATTTGGAGAAGCTCATATGACTGGTCCTGGATTGGGGATTTTAATAATTGAAACATAATGTTCAGGCATCCTACCATCTGAAAGTTTTAGCAACAAAGAAGTCACATGTGAGTTTGTCAGTGCTAGGCACTGATTCAAGTGCTGTCATTAATGACAAGGAGGGCTGGTTTGGGTTACTTTCAGAACCAGCTTCATCTGGATGTTCTGGGCACATCCTTCCTCAGGAAAACCGTATTAGGCTGGAAGAGGTATTGACAACTTTTAGCCAACAAACTTATAACATACAAATGATTTTTGAGCCTGTGGTTTCCATTACACTCTTTTCTGGTCTTTCATGTTTATTCCCTCATTCTTGCTGGATGTCTGACCCTCAGGTCAGACAGAAATTTGAAAATTGAGGTTTCGAAGTTGGAGAGATAACAGGAAAAGGCAGGAAAAGATGTAGTCCCTAATACCATAAATACTATGTAATAAAGAAAGATGGAGAAGATCAGGGCTGTGTCCTATTAACCATCAAAGTGAAGGTAAGCCCCAGCTTGAATAAATGTGTATGGAAGTCTTTTTGCCCTCAAAGACAGTCATGAGAAACTACCCAGCAACTTTCCACTTTGGTGCACACACTTGACATGCACACAAAAACACTGCAAATCCACTGCTTCCTTCCCTCTCCGACCCTGCTTCTCTCAGCATTTCTTTCCCCGCCTCCCTCCCCTATTCAAATTTTCCAGCCAACAGCTGGAACTGACTTCCGCAATCCTAATGGAATAAATCCAGCACCCCTAGTCATCCGCCCACATTATCCACACTTCCCCGTCGAAAGGAGCCCGGAGCACAGAACCCCATCAGCAGGTAAAATTTTCTACTTCTCATTCCTTCCTTTGCCCATTTTAGGGGTATTAGGGATGTAGTGACTTGGAGATCGTGGTGAAATTTGTAGTTGTGTGGGTGAAAACAAAATATGCCCTTCAGTCATTTCCTGGCCAAATTTGCTGGAAATTTTTAGGATTCCTTCTGTGCTTTATATGTATGTATACATGGTTGTTAGTGAAACCCTAGGATATAGGGAATCCTTCACCTATCCCTCAAGGAGTGGCCTCTCCCTTTAGGGTTTGCGGTTTTAGCCAAAGGTACCAAAAGAGTTAACTTAGCAGGGAGGAGGAATGGTGCCCAGAGGCACTTTTCTGCTTCATTTCAAAGCCCTTAACATTGCAGATATTAAATATCTTAGAGTGTTTTGCCAGTCTGCAAAGATTGCACAAAAATTAGACTGTAAACTCAAAAATTTACTTCAGACTGTAAATTCTTAAAATGGAGAACATGGAATTAAGCAAGCTGCTGCAAGAAATGAGTGAAGCTAGAGTAAACTTCTGAAAAGCTGTGAATTTAATGATCATAGAACACTGCTTTTGGGTCTTACATTTTTCTGACAAACTTTGGTTGTGAAGCTTTTTGTCCTGTGAGGCGGTCAGAGAGGTTTTTTTGCTGTCAGGAAGAAGAAAGAAAACCTCCTTCCCATAGCATCTGGTTGAGATTAGGACAGTTTCCTGCCTGAGGAGGGAGCAGGAAGAGAAAGGAGGAAGAAATACATAACCAAGGAGATAGTAAACATCTCAAAAAGAATAGGAAATACTTCCTTGTCCTCTCCTGGCAAGATCTGAAAAAGTATCAGAATTTAGGCAAGGGAGTGAATAATGCCTTGAAGAAATAAATAGGCAGCAAGATTTAGCTGGAAATTTCTCCTTTGTGTATTCTCCAACCCCCCTCCAACCTCGTCTGTCTCCAAGTCTGCTGGGGACATTAGAGGAGGCAGGTGCTTAGTCCATTCTGATTGTCCATTTTCTACCCCAGTTCTGGGTGTGTGTGTGTGTGTGTGTGTGTGTGTGTGTGTGTGTGTGTGTGTTTTGAATCTCCCTAGGTCAAAATGTTTGGAGTCCGATGTATCAGCACTCAGTCCAAACCCAGACCCTTCCTATCATTTTATCATGCACAGGTCACTCTCAGTTCTTTGTATCCCTTCCTTATAAATTCTTTTCTTTTGTCTCATGGTCCCAAGGAAGAGGTTCTTCTCTTTGGTTCAGGAATTTCCCAGAATTGTGTGTGCATGCATTTTTCGGATGAGTGGGACTGTGATGGACTGTGAAATTTTATTAGCTTCTCAAAGAAGTTTGTGACTCCCAAAGGTTAAGAACCAGCTGTCTGGGAATATGGCTCCAGCTGTTTCCTCATCCCAAACCAGGCTGTGAACCCCTTGGCACACAGAAGAACTTCCCCTAATTATCCCCTTTCCCAGGATGTGGGGACTCAAGATTCTACTGCTGCTGCCCACAGCGACCTTTGCTCTATATCCTGAGGTGATACTGGACACACAATGGGAGCTATGGAAGAAGACCTATGGGAAGCAGTATAACAACAAGGTGCCTGGGGACCTGGAGGGAAGTGTGGTCAGGGAGCCGGCACTCGAGATGTCTATTCCTAATTTCCAGACTCCCTTCTTCAGTCTAAAAACCTTAACCACTCCAACCAGCCAAACCCACCCCTGTTCTTGAACTCTTTAACACAGTTTCATTCCTCCTCTTCCACTCACCCTCAAGTTCTAGCCTTCCTTTTCTTCCTATTTCTCTTTGGGGAAGACTTCTCAGATTAATGCTATTAATCCACAAGCAGTTTTTCTACACATCTCTCCAGAGCTTTTGCATTCTATTATTTGTATTTGTTTACATTTTTTTTTGCATGCTCTTAATAATCCCATGGTCAGTTCCCCAACTAGACTGTAAACTCTGTATGATTGTAAATTTCATCTTTTTTCCTAAAAACCTCCACAGTATTTTTTATGTAACTTTGTAGGACATAGTCCATGCCAGTACTGACTATGTTCTGTTTAGGTGGATGAAATCTCCCGGCGTTTAATATGGGAAAAAAATTTGAAGCATATTTCCATCCATAATCTTGAGGCCTCTCTTGGTGTCCACACATATGAACTGGCCATGAACCACTTGGGGGACATGGTGAGTTGAACCTCAGCTCCTGGCCTACCTGCCCTGTTTGCCTTAGTTTCCTGCTTATGGCTGGCCTTTTTGTTCTTTGTCCCAGACCAGTGAAGAGGTGGTTCAGAAGATGACTGGACTCAAAGTACCCCCCTCTCGTTCCCGCAGCAATGACACCCTCTATATCCCAGACTGGGAGAGCAGAGCCCCAGACTCCATTGATTATCGAAAGAAAGGATATGTTACTCCTGTCAAAAACCAGGTACCCTCCTTTCTCCTATGTAGGTATGTAAGCTGGCATGACCTATTTCTGTGTCTTTGTTCTTAACCAGGAAGGAACTGGGAGGATGGTAAGGAATTAAGGGATGTGTCCCACTGCTCAGAGAATATAGCCTATTCTATTTAAGTCATCACCTATTTTTGTACATGTATATTGTTTCTGTTTTTTCTTTTTTACAAGTCACATTGCTGTAAACACCCTTGTGCATATGTTTATGAAAACGTGCAAATATTAATACAAAATAAAGCCTAAAATTGTAATTGCTAGGTCACAGAGAATCCTTTCCAAAAAATTTTTTACAATATTAACATTCTTACCAGCAAGAGAATGCCAGTTTTCCCACACCCCCAATGCTCATTTTATCAGCCAGATGAAGAATTGATTTAACACTCATTCAACAAACACACCTTTTTCAGAACCGACCAAGTATAGTGCTAGCCAGTGGAGATTCAAGATAACCAAGACATACCCTATGTCCTCCAGAAATCCTCATTCTTCAAAAATAGAACAGGAAAGAAAGAAAAATCTACAATCTAGCTGCACAAATACTAATAGTTATGGCATTTTTTGAGACATTGTATGTCAGAAACTTATAAGTCCTTTACATGAATTAACTTTTTAAATCTCCATAATCCATAATTAAGTACATTATTATCCACATTTTACAGATAAGGAACTAAGGCACAGAGAGGCTTAGTAACTTACCCAAGGTCACATATCTTGTGGGTTGCAAAGTCAGTGCCCTGCTCCTCTACAGCTAATGGTGACAATGTAGCAATAGTTATCAGTGGAAACAACAGCAATAGAGCCATGAAGCAAATATTAAATGAAGGGAAATAGGAAGCCTTCACAGAAAAGGGGACACGTGTGTTGGAATTTGTAACACATATGGGGCTCCAGCAGACAGTGTAGAGGGAAGAAACAAAAAGTGTGAACAGCAGTGACTGACAATTTCTGTTATGCTCCTCAGGGTCAGTGTGGTTCCTGTTGGGCTTTTAGCTCTGTGGGTGCCCTGGAGGGCCAGCTCAAGAAGAAAACTGGCAAACTCTTAAATCTGAGTCCCCAGAACCTTGTGGATTGTGTTTCTGAGAATGATGGCTGCGGAGGGGGCTACATGACCAATGCCTTCCAGTATGTGCAGAAAAACAGGGGCATTGACTCTGAAGATGCCTACCCGTATGTGGGACAGGTGAGACTGCCCGGTAATGGCTCCTCCTTCCCCAGCACAGTATTTTATGCTGGAGATAATCCCATAAATCTTGGTTTCTGTTCCCCTATCCTGCCTTCCTGATGGGATAATTACCTATAGAAGGCCAAGGACAGTCCCATAGCTTTGGAGATTTGGGGGCCTTAGGCCCCACAGCCCTATCCACCTCTTCGCCCTAGAGAAGACAGAGCACAGGTGACCCCACGGACTTCTGGGGGGGTCCTCTGCAATCTGTTACTCAGCTTCTCTGCTCCCGTCACCGATTCCCCAAACCCACACATGCTAATTTACCAAATCGCATGTCTTTATTTTGCACAATCTCAGTGTGGGTTTGGGGAATGTTTATGCAAATTATGTAAGTTAACTACTGACATGTACAAAATGAGAGAAAAAATAAGTTGCTTCATGTTTGTTGCAACTTCAGGGTTCAACTCACTTCCTCCTTTAGGAATAGGAAGGTCTGCTGACCTTTCTTATCTAAAAAGAAGAGAATCTAAGGGCTTTTATGTACATAGGGTTGATAGATAATATAACATAGGGCCTTTGCAACAGGAGCCTTTGAAGCAGGGATAGCAAGTTTGAGTAATCAGGATGGCTACTATGTACTAAACCATGTGCTTAGTTCATTTTCTCATTTAATCTTTGTAACAGACATGTAAGGTAGACTTATCCTCACTTTATAGGTGAGGAAATTGACACTAAAGGAGATAAAACAGATGATCAAATTCATAGCACTAGTCATGTAGCAGCGCCAAGATTGATCTACCATATCTGTTCATCTGCAAACATGCTCAGCATATCTTCTGTGCAAATGTGCAAAAATGTCTTTAGTAGAATATAATACCTTGGGGCACCTGGGTGCCTCAGTCAGTTAAGCGTCTGACTCCGGCTCAGGTCATGATCACACAATTCGTGGGTTCAAGCCCCACGTCGGGCTCTGTGCTGACAGCTCGGAGCCTGGAGCCTGCTTCCGATTCTGTGTCTCCCCCTCTCTGCCTCTCCCCTCTTTGTGCTCTCTCTCTCTCTCTCAAAAATAAATAAATAAACATTAAAACAACAACAACAACTTTATAATACCTTGGAACAGAATTGTCTGAGTCTTGGGATACATGCGTCTTCAACTTGACTGAGTCATGACAAATTGTTTACCAAGGTATTTTGAAACATTGATATTCCCACCTGAAGTATGTAAGAATTCCCTTGGAGTCCCATCTTCATCAGTATGTTTATCTAGCCATCTGCCTTTCTTCTTTAGTGAATTGACTGTTTATATTTTTGGCACATTTTTATTAGGTTATTTTGCTCTTTCTCACTGATTTTTAGGAATTTTTTTAAAGTTTACTTATTTATTCTTTTGAGAGAGACAGACAGTGTGAGCAGGGGAGGGACAGAGGGAGGGAAGAGAGAGAACCCCAAGCAGGCTCTGTACTGCCAGCTGCAGAGCCCAATGGTTGGTTCAAATACACGAACTGTGAGATCATGACCTGAGCCAAAACCAAGAGTCAGACACTTAACTGACTGAGCCAGCCATGTGTCTTGATTTTTAGGAATTTTAAAAAGAAATCTAGATACTAATACTGTGTGTGTTGTAGGTGAACATTTGTCTCTTTATTCTCTTTATATCTTTCAACTTTGAAAAGTTCTTCATTTCAGTCTAGTAAAATGATTGTTTTCCTCTGCAGTTTGTGCCTTTAAAAAATCCAGTAGCAGTGAATTTTATTCATTAGTGTTTAGTCATCTGAAATGATGTCTGTTGCAATAAAATGCTCATTAATGTGAATGACTGAACAAATCCATTTCACTGGATACTCAACAAGTATGGTCACTTCAACACATCTTCATGACATTGGCCATATCAAAACAGTACATTAATCTGTACATTTCAGCCCATTACTATTCCATGCTGTGGTTTTTTTAGCTGTCAGGTGTATAAGGCAGAGAAATTAGAGGTTGTACCTGAAAAAAAAAAAAAGATTCTTTCATCCGTATACAATTTTTAGAACTCCTGGATCCCAAGTCCATGTTTGAACTTGGGCTGCTACTTACTATAAGGTGCTAACTTGAGGACACCGTACTAAATCTGCCCTAGCAGATTGGCTTTTAAATTCTGAATACTTCGGACCAATTAGTGAGATAACCCGAACATGGCAAAATACTCTTTTTTAAATTCTCAAATACTCTTTTGACACAGTTTTGTTGTCACTTGATATCGAAAAGTTAAATCCCAAGAGTATACACAAAACAAAAACAAAAACACCCCAAACCAGGCTTATGTTTACAATTTTTTCCATGTTGATTAACCCAGGCAGCCAACTTAAAGGATTGTATAACTATATTAAAGAAAAAGAAATTAAATACTATCAGAACTAATAGTCGATCATTATCCATTGATACCTTATTTATTTGGTACTATATTAACGAGTTTTTTGAGAGGCAGTTTAATAGCTCAGAGAGTTGAAATAATTTGAATGAATGAAAATCATATAATAAACCTTCTTTTGGAATAGAAAGAACATCTGACTTCTTGGTGCACCTGGATGGCTCAGTTAGTTAAGTATCTGACTCTTGGTTTTGGCTCAGGTCATGATCTCAATGTTTGTGAGTTCAGGCCCCACATTGGGCTCAGCGCTAACAGTGTAGAGCCTACTTGGGATTCTCTCTGTCTCTGTCTCTCTCGTTCTGCCCCTCCCCCGCTCATTCTCTTGTCATTCTCAAATAAACTTAAAAAAATTTTTAAAGAAAGAGCATCTGACTTCTAATTTCTGCTAGCCTGCCCCCTCAAATGATCTCTTTAGTATATGAGGGCAACGTGGAATGATTTTGGTCTCATAATCAATTAAAATGAAGAATTTGCCATATAAGACACATATTGTATTTTTAATATTCTGAATCTTGGGGGTTTGGATTATATGGCAGAGAACAAGGGAATCCTGAGAAATTAAGAAAGGAGACTACTGTGGTCTTAGAATATCATATCACATCCTGCCATTATTGTTAATAATTTGATAATATGTTCTTATAGATTCAGTTTTAGGGTTTTGAAAGGGTAGTCTGAGGAAAATCAATTGCCAAAAAGAATATACTATGCTGACATGGGTTGCCATTAGATTTTGTAACTGTGGCTTGCCAGTGAAACATATCATTGTTAACTAGACCTCCAAAGCACAGTGTTAGAAATTCACAGGCAAAATTGCCAAGTTCCTCAATATGTTTTAGTGTCATGTTTTGTGGTTTTACCAAAGTCTCTCATGAGAGCACCAGCCAAAACTCTGCCTCACACTAGCCCCCCCAGTATATAAGGCCCAGGTCTTCCTCCCAGCTGGGTCTTGGCCTTGGCCTCCTCCCCACACAGCAGCTGGTCCCTTCCTGCCCTCTGAGGCTCACACATACTACATGGCCAGAAGATGATTTGTGCCTTTAAAAACAACTTATTTCAGATCTCTCTCTCTACCCTGAGGGAATAAAAATGTTCTCTCTTAAGTTTTACAGTGTTTCCTTTCACATTTATGCTTTAAAAAACCTAGAGCTGATTTTTGTGGATGTGCAAAGTATCCACTTTTCATATTCTTTTTTACAGTTGTCTAAAATGGTGAGGAGGGGCGCCTGGGTGGCTCAGTCAGTTGAGCTTCTGACTTCAGCTCAGGTCATGATCTCACGGTCTGTGAGTTCGAGCCCTGCATCAGGCTCTGTGCTGACAGCTCAGAGCCTGGAGCCTGCTTCGGATTCTGTGTCTCCCTCTCTCTCTCTGCACCTCCCCCACTCATGCTCTGTCTCTCAAAAATAAATAAATGTTAAAAAATAAAATAAAATGGTAAGGAGAGGACAGACCCTCTCTAAAGACTCTAAGTCGGCCATCCCAGTCAGTTCACCAACATCAAAGCATTGGTGGAGATTCTCACTTACCAGTTTCTGGCCTGTTGCTTTGTCCTAGTCCTATTTTAACCTTGTTTTTTCCAGGATGAAAGTTGTATGTACAACCCAACAGGCAAGGCAGCTAAGTGCAGAGGGTATAGAGAGATCCCTGAGGGGAACGAGAAAGCCCTGAAGAGGGCAGTGGCCCGAGTGGGACCCATCTCTGTGGCCATTGATGCAAGCCTGACCTCCTTCCAGTTTTACAGCAAAGGTAAGGAGCTGTTCCCTCAGAGCACAATGACCCACCTCATGTGATGCAGGCTCGGCAGCTCCTCGAAGGCCACCGAGCATTTGGAGTACTTAGTTTCCATATTTAGACTGAGTCTCCTGGAGGGAAACACAGCTGCCACCATGCATCTCTGTCGTCAGTCCTCCTGGCTGGGCAGGATTTTGCAGAGGGTCTCCTAGACTGGGAGACCCCACGGGGGGATCCTTGGCCTGCAGAAAGCTTCACCTCGACAGTTTGTTTCCTAGGTGTGTACTACGATGAAAACTGTAATAGCGATAATCTGAACCATGCAGTTTTGGCAGTGGGATATGGGATCCAGAAAGGAAACAAGCACTGGATAATTAAAAACAGGTAATGATGGGGACACTAAGTTTGTCACTGAATCACTCTGTTAATGCTCAACCTCGACTCCAACTTCCCAGCGTTCCTTGCTCTCACTCGAGAAAGTTGTCTCAGACTTTTTAGTTCTCCCTTTCCAGTTAGAGGCTATTAATTCTAACATTTAATGGCCAGACGGTAATACAGTGTGTGTCGGGCAGGTGCTCCACATGCGGGATGCTTAGTCATACACAAGTGAACAGGACGTCTGCCTTTGGTGATCTCACAGCCCCCTCAGACAGGCAGACCTAACTAACCAGAACATCCAGGAGCACAGGAAACCAGGAGGAGGTCTGGAATTATGTAGTTTTTTCTTTCTTTTTTCTATAATGTGACCAATTTCTTAGGGAACTTTCCATCATCAGCATGTTTGAAAGCAGTAGGGAACCAAGTAGAGGTTTAATATCCTCCTGTGCAACTTTGTGCCCTTCCATATACACTTAGGATAACACATATAAAAAGTGGCCCAACATTTTGAAGCATGTGAAGAGAAAGACTTTTCAGAAAGTAGGTATGAGAACAACAACAGCAACATTTAATGTTTCCTTCCCTATTGTTGGGAAGAAATAAAACTACAGGGTATTTCAGCTCCCCTTTTCTCTTCAGCCCCTTGTGACTTTGGGGGGAAAACTTATGAGAATTATACATTTCCTTTCCTCACTGGCCAATACTAGCCTGGCAGCAGCACTAACTAAACTTGCTGTCCTTGGTGCCCTCCAGGGAGCAGGAGTCCTAGAGTCTGGGGAGTTCACAGCTCTCAGCTATCAGCACAGAGCCTGACACGGGGCTTGAACCCATGAACCGTGAGATCGTGACCTGAGCTGAAGTCAGACGCTTAACTGACTGAGCCATCCAGCGGCTCCTGGGCCTACTTTAAATGCCACCTCTTTCATTAGGTCTTCATCCCTTGATCACAAGCGATCTCTCGTACCTTTGAGGCCTATAGCATTATGTCTTCTCTCTATTCCTTTACTTTAAACTCTTCAAAGGTAAAAACTTTTATTTATTTTTTATACTACCAGTACCTAGCTCAATAGTCAGTTAAGTGTTTTAACGAATAAATACACTGAGGGTACTAAATATTTTCCTTCATTGATCCCACAGCTGGGGAGAAAACTGGGGAAACAAAGGCTATATCCTCATGGCTCGGAATAAGAACAACGCTTGTGGCATTGCCAACCTGGCCAGTTTCCCCAAGATGTGACTTCAGCCAGCCAACCTCATCCTGCTTTTCCATTCCTTCTACGATGGTGCAACATACTGATGTACTTTGGAAGGGAGTTGGTGTGCCTGTCTTGAAGCAGATGTAGCAATATAGAAATTGTCTAATCAGTTTCCCAGTTTGTTTGTGCTTTGAGTGACACTCCTACTACTTTCCCTCCCTCCACCCAAGGCCTTTATTTTTCACTGTGGCCACAGTAGCAATTTTCCTAACAAGTGTACCTTCCTCAGCTAAGAGATATGACCACAGCCTGCTCTGACTGTTGTCGTCGGGCTGATGCTGTGCAAATAGTCTGAGGCTAGAGATCTTTAGATAGATTCTTATTCACAGGGACTAGTTTGCTTTAACCATCTAGAGGACTAAGGTGACCTGACGTCTCAGTCTCCAAATTCACTTCTTCTGTATCCAGAAGGTAGAAATTTCTATGTTTTCCACCCCAATTCATAAATATATTCATAAATCTTTGGTACAAGTTTATGTGATATTAGAAATATGCCTTCTTTGCATTTTTAAAGTAAACCAAGTATTTATCTGTCTCTAATTTAATAAATACCTATTTAGTAAATATTCATTTTGTGGCAGATACTGTGCTAGGTGCTGGAGACAAAAAGGTGACCAAAAAAACCCCCCAAAACTCACATATTCCTTATATTTGGTGTGCTCCCGGTTTGCTTGGAGTGACTGTCACATAAACAGTTCATCCTAATTCACTCATTTGTTCATTTCTTCAGCCAACATTTATGAAGTGCTTACTGTCTACTAAGGACTTTGTAAATTTTGGGAATTCCATGGATATAAGGAAACTTCAGTATATAATTCTATCTGTGAGGGAGATAGGTTAATGACACATTAACCTGAGTCTTGAAAAATACCTTAAGGCTCTTTCTGAAGTTCTACAACTTAAACGTTTGCTGTCATCAAAAGAGGAAACTCTTATAATGGTTTCCAAGCAGTATTAACTCTAAAAGACTATGGCTGGCTAATAATAATTCAGCACAACACGTTTTGCCATTTTTCACATTTTCAAAATGTTTATTGAGTACCTAATATCACCACTAGAGTTTGCATTTATTCAATACTTACCATGCATCAGGCACTATTTTATTTCATTCTATACAAAAATTATTTATTTTTGTGTGTAAATATTTATTACCCTGTTGTAAACAGTACATTTATAAAAAAGTATTTATTTATTTTGAGGAGAGAGCGAGTGTGAGGAGGGGAAGGGCAGAGAGAGAGAGAGAGAGAGAGAGAGAGAGAGAGAGAGAGAGAGAATCCCAAGCAGGCTCCATGCTGTCAGTACAGAGTTCCATGTGGGGCTCGAACTCATGAGCCATGAGATCATGACCTGAGCCAAAATCGAGAGTCGGACGCTTAACACATTGAGCCACCACAGCACCCCATAAGCAGTGTATTAAACGGTAGGAGGATGAGGGGTGCCTGGGTGGCTCAGTCGGTTAAGCATACGGCTTCGGCTCAGGTCACGATCTCACGGTCTGTGAGTTCGAGCCCCGCGTCAGGCTCTGTGCTGACAGCTCAGAGCCTGGAGCCCGTTTCGGATTCTGTGTCTCCCTCTCTCTCTGCCCCTCCCCTGCTCATGCTCTGTCTCTCTCTGTCTCAAAAATAAATAAAAACATTAAAAAAAGAAAGAAAGAAACGGTAGGAGGATGAAACAAACTAGTAAGACACAGCTCTGACTTCATGAACATTATAGACTAGTGAAAGACATATAGACCCATAATGAAATAAATGCTAATTATGCAAGCTCAGGAATGAAGTATTAATTCTTTTTTGTAATGTTTATTTATTTGGTTTGAGAGAGAAAGAGCAAACGGGAGGGGCAGAGAGAGAGGGAGAAAGAGAATCCCAAGCAGGCTCCAGGCTGTCAGTGAAGAGCCTGATGTGGGGTTCAATCTCACCAACCATGAGATCATGACCTGAGCCAAAATCAAGAGTCAATGGCTTAACCAGCTGAGCCATCCAGGTGCCCCATGAGTCATTAATTCTTTTTTTAATTTCTATTTTCTTATTAAAAAAATATTTTTTGATGTTTATTCACTCTTGAGAGAGAGAGACAGAGCACGAGTGGAGGAGGGGCAGAGAGAGAGGGAGACACAGAATCCAAAGCAGGCTCCAGGCTCTGAGCTGTCAGCACAGAGCCCAATGCGGGGCTTGAACCCACGAACTGTGAGATGGTGACCTGAGACAAAATAGAACGCTTAACTGACTGAGCCACCCAGGCGCCCCATGAATCATGAATTCTTGTGAGCTTCATTGAGAACAGAGCTTTGAAAGATCTGAATGGGGGGGAAAGATGGAGGTGGGGTGGGTAGAGGGAGGGAGGGCAAATCAGGCAGAAAGTTTTGGGTGAACGAGGGGCCGCCAAGAGAACTAAGGAATGGTGAGGGGGTTGGGTTACCCTAGAGTAGGGTGCAAGGCATCTACAGTAGATCTGAGGTGAGCAAAGTGGATTGGAGTTCAAGCCTGGAAGGCCTTGAATGCCTTCCATGTCCAAGAAGTTCATACTTTATTTTATAGATACACAGGCATTTAGTAGACATCAAATATTTTTGAGCAGGAGACAGACATGACCAGATCCATATTTTAAGCAACATTCCTCTGGCCATGTTGTAAAAAGCAAATAACAGATGGAGAACAAAATGGAGATGCAAGAAACTGGAGAAAAGTCAACATTTAGGAGACACTGCACATACTCTTGTCTCCTCTCAAAGAAACACTACTGCACAGAATGACTCCTGAACTTTTTTGAAGGTTAAGTATGGGTTTGGCAGATGGGGACGTGGGAAAAGGCATTTTGGACCCAAAGAACAGCATATTCAAATGTGCAGGCATGAGAGAGAACTTTCAGCAATCTGCAAGTAGTTTTTGTTGATCTTTGAAAGGGCCAAAGCTGAGCTTGAGAGGTGTCTAACTCCCCACTGGGCAAATCTACACCATTCTGTTATTTTGATCTGGGATTTTTTTTTCCTTCTGCCTAAAGAGCCTCTTTTAGAATTTCCTTTGGTACGGATATATGGACAACAAATTTACTCTGCTCCTATATGTATTTGGATTTGTATATAGATTTTCTATTCCAGTGCACTAATATCTACACTTGACCAGTACCACACATTTATACTTGTTTTCATATCTAATGGTTTAGTCTTCCCCCTTATCACTCTCCTTTTCTAGAATTCTTCCTGAATATTCTTGCTTTTTACTTTTTCCATTTGCTCTTTAGAATCAGTTTGGCACTTTATAAAAAATCCTGCTGGTATTTTTATTTAGATCACATTAAATTTATATCTTTTTTTAAGTTTATTTTTTTATTTTGAGGAGGGGAGGGGCAGAGAGAGAGAGGGTGGGTGAGAATCCCAAGCAGGCTCTGCACTGTCAGCGCAGGCTGATGCGATGCGGGCCTCGAACTCATGAACTGCAAGATCATGATCTGAGCGGAAGCCAAGAGTCAGACACTTAAACGACTGAGCCACCCAGGTGCCCCATATATATACCTTATATACCTTAACTAGGGAAAGTTGACCGCATCATACTACTGAATCTTCTCATCTAAGAAGGAGAGATGCCTTTATATTTTTCCTGTACTCTTTTGTGCCCTTAAAGATACTGTTCATTTCTTGCTAAACTTTTTTTTCAAGTTTAGGATGTTTACCTGTTATTATTTTTTTTACAGTTTAAATGGGGTCTTTTCCAACATAATTTCTTGTTAGATGTATATTTGAAAGCTGTTGGTGGTGGTGTTGTTATGTTGGTTTTTGTACTCAGATACCTTATCTTGAATTCTCTTTTTGTTTATGTGTTTTTTGGTTGATTCTCTTCGATTTTTTTGAGTCAATAAGTGTATCATCCACAGAGGCAAATTTTACCCCTTTCTTTCTGATTTTTACATCTGATTTCTTCATTTGTTCGCATTAGAAAAAACTTCCAAAATGATACCAGAATTGATAGGTCCTGACCTAAAAACATTATTATTTTTATAGGTAAAATTCCTGGATGTACATAATTAATTTAACTAACCCCCCAAAATCAAAATTTATATTGTTTCCAGTGTTCGCAGTTACAAAAAAAAAAAAAGACTGCAATTAATGATTGACATTTTAACAGAGAAAACTTTAATTGTGCAATTAAATCTGTCATTATATAATTTTTTAATTTTAGAGAGGGAGAGAGAGTGCAAGCAGGAGAGAGGAGGGTAGAGGGGGAGAGAGAGAGAGAGAGAGAGAGAGAGAGAGAGAGAGAGAGAGAGAGAGAATATGACTCTTATGCAGGTTCCACGCTCAGTGTGGAGCCCAAGACAGGAATCCATCTCACGATCATGGATCATGACCTGAGCCCAAATCAAGAGTTGGAAGCTCACCCGACGGAGCCACCCAGACACCCCTGAACATTTTAAACTATGCAAAAGGTGAGAGAGTAGTAGAGTGAAGCCTCATTTACACATCATCCATCTTGAACAAGTGTCAACATTTTCCAATCTTATGTCATCAATTCCTCTTCCATTTTTTAAAATTTAGTATTTTAAAGCAAATCCCAGATATCATTTCACTCATAATCATTATACGTCTCTGAGGAATCTTTTAAATACAATTACCATGCCATTGGCATGCCAAACAAATTTAACAAATTAGCCAAACAAAATCGTTTCCTAATATCATTTACTGTTCAGTCCGTTTTAAAATTTTTCCCGTTGTTTAAAGGTGTCTTTTTACTGTCTACTCAAATCAGTATCCAAACAGTTTTACACATTGCACTTGGCTGTTACTAAGTGTTCTGTATTCCATGACAGTCACACCCCTACCTGCACTCCCCCGAACACACATACTTTTTTTTCTTCCTATAATTGATTTCATGGAGAAGCCAGATCATTTGGCCAGCAGAATGTGTCATACTCTAGATTTGGCTGATTGCTTGCTCTTTTTGAATCTAAGGTCCTAGCTCTCTTCACCACTGCAATACACCTTGTTTCTCACTATACGTCACAGATGTTGTGACAAGGAAATGAAAACTTGGCAAGTGATAGCCCATTAAACTTTTAGTGACACAGATATTCTAGAAATCCTGGGCAGTTTCATTCTTTTTACAATATGTATCCTTTTGGCTGAATCTTCAGGCTCTTCTGCCCTTGAAAAGCCTTTATGAGTCATTGATAGGCTTCATAACACTTATAAGCTGAGTTTGTCCAAGGACTTCAAGAACCTACTTTTTCACTTCTGGGTGAAGTCTAAGCCTAAAGGCTTGGTTTCCTCAGACTCTATATATATAGATTTGACAAGGTAAAGATGTTACGCTTTTGCAGATGACAAGATTGTATATATACAAAATTCTAAGGAATTAACTAAAAAACTATTAGAACTAATAAATGAGCTCAGCAAAACTGCAAGGTACAAGATCAATATGTGGAAATTAATGTTGGGACACCTGGGTTGCTCAGTTGGTTAAGTATCTGTCTCTTGGTTTCAGCTCAAGTTGTGATCTCACAGTTTGAGTTCGAGCCCCGCATCAGGCTCCATGTTAACAACACAAGCCTGCTTGGGATCCTCTCTTTCCTTCTTTCTCTCTCTGCCCCTCCCCCACTCGTTCTCTCCCTCTTTCTCTCTCAAAAATAATAGATAGATAGATAGATAGATAGATAGATAGAAAGAAATTAAGGTTATTTCTATAGAGTAGCAATGAACAGACTGACAATGAAATCAGGAAAAAAATGCCATGGTGCCTGGGTAATTTGGTCAGTTGAGCATCTGACTCTTGATTTCTGCTCAGGGCCATGATCCCAGGGTCGTGGGATCGAGCCCTGTGTTGGGATCTGAACTGAGCATGGAACTTGTTTAAGATTCTCTCACTTTATGGGGGCACTTGGGTGGCTCAGTCGGTTAGGTGACCAACTTTGACTCAGGTCATGATCTCGCAGCTTGTGAGTTCAAGCCCCACATCAGGCTCCCTGGTCTCAGCAAGGATCCTGCTTCGTTCCTCTGTCTCCCTCTCTCTCTCTGCCCCCCGCCCTGCTCACTCTCTCTCAAAATAAAAGATTCTCTCCCTCTCTCCCTCTGTCCCTTTACCCCTGCTTGTGCACTCTCTCTCTAAAATAATAATTTTTAAAAATGTCGTTTATAATAGCATCAAAAAGAATAAAATACTTAGGAACAAATTTAACTAAAGTGCAATATTTATCCTCTGAAAACTACAAAACACTGGTGAAAGAAATTCAGAAAACCCAAATAAATGGAAAGACATCCCATGTTCATGGATTGGAAGGTAATATCATTAAGATGGCTGTATTCCCCAAATTGATCTATAGATTCAAAACAATTCCTATCAAATCCCAGGGCTGCTTCTTTGTAGAAATTAACAAGCTGACACTAAAATCATATGAACATTCAAGGGACCAAGAATAGCTAAGACAGTCTTGAAAAAACAAAGTTGGAGGACTCACACTTGCCAGTTTCAAAACTTACTACAAACCAACAGGAATGAAGAGAGTGTATTACTGGCATGAGGATATAGATCAATGGAATAGGATTAAAAACAGAAATAAGCTCATGTATGTTCAACTGAATTTCAACAGGGGTACCAAGATAAATCAATGGTGAAAGAATAGTCTTTTCAACAAATGGTGCCAGGGCAAGTGAATAACCTCATATAAAAGAATAAAGCTGAAATGCTACTTCACACCATATACAAAATTAATTCAAAATGGTTTAAAAATCCAAATGTAAGAGCTAAAACCATAAAACTCTTAGAAAATATATAGGGATAAATATTCTTGGCTTTTCTTAGACATGACACTACAAGTACAAGCAACAAAAGAAAAAAACAGATAAATGGATTTCATCAACACTAAGAACTGCATCAAAGTGTCACTCAAATGCGTGAAAGACAACCTAGAGAATGGGAGAAAATATTTGCAAATCATATATCTAATAAGCAATTGCTATCCAGAATATACAAAGAACACCTGCAATTCAACAACAAAACAACCCAGTGTAAAACTGGGCAAAGGACTAAACAGACATTTCTCCAAAGAAAATATTCAGATGATTGTTAAATATATGAAAATATGCTCTTTACTGGTTATTAAGGAAGTGCAGATCAAAACCATAATGAGATGTCACTTCACACCCATCAGGATGGCTATTACAAAAAAGCAGAAAATATTAAGTGTGGCAAGGGTGTAGAGAAGTTGTAACTCTTGAAATATTGCTGCTGGGAATGTAAAATGGTGAAACTGCTGTGTAAACAGTTTGATAGTTCCTCAAAAAATTAAACATAGAATTACCATGTGATCTGGGGTGTGTGGGTGGCTCAGCTGCTTGAGCATCTGACTCTTGGTTTCAGCCCAGGTCTGATCTTATGGTTAATGAGTTCAAGCCCCACATTGGGCTCTGCACTGACAGTGTGAAACTTGCTTGAAATTCTCTCTCTCTGCCCCTGCCTGGCTCTCTTTCTCTCTCTCTCTCTCTCTCTCTCTCTCTCTCAAAAATAAACATTAAAAAAATTTACATAAAGGGAATCATACAGTAGGAATTCTTTGTTGCTTGGATTCTTTTCATCAAAATTGTGTTTGCGAGATTCGTTTATTTTCTGAAGGCATAGTTCATTCTTGTAGTAGCACTAGAGTCTCTGGGAACATATACTGCTATTTTTGTATCCACTTTACTTTTGACAGGCAGTTTAGTACCTTCCAATTATAAATGTTTAAAAATGATGTTACTATTGGGGCAGTTAAGCATCTGACTTCGGCTCAGGTCATGATCTTGCGGTCCGTGAGTTCAAGCCCTGCATTGGGCTCTGTGCTGACAGCTTAGAGCCTGGAGCCTGCTTCAGATTCTGTGTCTCCCTCTCTCTGTTCCTCCCCTGCTCACACTCTGTCTCTCAAAACTGAATAAACATTAAAAAAATTAATAAAAATAAATAATAAAAATAAATTAAAAAGAACTGTTCATGCCTACATGAAAGACTACTTACCAATACCCCCTCCCTGGTGAAAAAACCCAGGGCTTTACCTGGTTATTGTGTTCAGCTCTAAGACCAGGATTTTTGGCTGATGTATACACATAGTCTTCTTCGTCAATTTGGAAATGGCCCCTTGAGGCCTGGCAACCTAAAACGTATCTGATATCTAATATAGCTTTAAGATAAAGAAGAAACAGGGTAACTATATGAAAAGCCTACCTCTGGAAAGGGGTGAATGTATGGAAAATAGCACACAGCTGTCATTTTTCTACAGCATCTATTATATCCTGATCGGCAGGAATATAGAAGAGTCTCCTTGTTGGTAAAGTGAGTTTCTTGGCCAGCCAACTGGGAACCTCTAGGTCTGTTCTCTGTAAAGATCTTCCTTATTGTCCACCATGACCTCTGGCTCTTCCTACTAGATGATCTTTCTGGTCCTTATTCTCCATGGCTATGTCAGAGGTGGGCATAGGGAAAATGCCCTTTTTGGAGACTACTCAACTTTAGCTGTGAGCCTAGAAAAGAAACAGACTGTTAGGTTTGGGGTTTCTTTGGAAATATAGTTCCCATAAAAGGTTCAATTCTTTCTGCTAGTTATCACAGCCAAAGAAAAGAAAAAAAATTTTTCCTAGTCACTATAGCCAAAGGGATGCAAAGCTTTGAGAGGCTAATGTTGGAGCCTACACCTATTCCTGGAACTAGGGGTGAAGTTGCTTCTATCTCAAGCCCAGGAGTGTGTGTGTTTTGGGGGATGGTCCCCATTTTAAGATCCCCTTCTATTGCCATTAGAAGGGGAAATGGAAACTAAGTGACAAAAATAATTTACATTGTCAGACATTCTTTGGGTCAGGTGTTTTCAACTTTTCTTCACTATTGCAGAGAAGACAGATGTTCACATTTATGACATATTTCCATGATACATTCACAGCATAATGCCAGTCTCTGATAGCTATCTATAAAATTTCCCCCCTTCCTCTCCCAGAAGGCATATTGAAATGCACACATATCAAAGTGATGTTATTATAGAGATAACCTGAATCTGCTCCAATTAATTCTTAGATATATCACTTGCAAATTTCAGTACTTTATTACTACTAACAAATTTATTGTGACTTACCTTGCAATTGATTGTTAACACACCAAGTGTATCACAGTCATTATATACTTGTGGGAAGGGTCTTATCTTTGGTACCCCAAGTACTCCTTAGTTATGTCTTAATTTATCTCTTGGTAAAACTAAACTTCCTCCTTAGAGCAAACATTGCCAAGTATCCTGGGTACAGTATACTTTATTGATGGTCCATGACAAGGCATGACTCCCCAAACCCCTCTCCTTCTTCAGGGGATCTGGGATGGAAATGGTATGGAGATTGGGAGATTCTCAGTGTGTTGGGGGATGATTTGGGGCAAGAACTCCCCAACAGCTGAGGGCCTCTCACTTCATCTTGCTCTTGCTGAGGCTGGCAGCCGGGGGCTGTTACTCCTTGGAGGCCATATATACCATAAGGTCCACCACCCAGGTGCTGTAGCCAAATTCATTGTCATACCAGGAAATGAGGTTGACAAAGTGGTCAAAGTGGTCACTGAGAGCGACGCCAGCCCCAGCATCAAAGGTGGAAGAGTGAATGTCTCTGTTAAAGTCACAGGAGACAACCTGGTCCTCAGTGTAGCCCAGGATGCCCTTGAGGGGGCCCTCTGATACCTGCTTCACCACCTTCTTGATGTCATCGTATATGGCATCTTTCTCCAGGTGGCAAGTCAGATCCATGACATTGGGGGTGAGGACATGGAAGGCTATGCCAGTGAGCTCATTCAGCTCGGGGCTGACCTTGCCCACAGCCTGGCGGCACCAGTAGAAGGAAAATGTTCTGGGCAGCCCTTCGGCCATCACACCGCAGCTTCCCAGAGAGGCCACCCATGGTCTTCTGGGTGGCAGAATGGCATGGACTGTGGCCATGAGCCCCTCCATGATGCCAAAATTGTCATGGAACACCTTGGCCAGTGGGGCCAAGCAGCTGGTGGTGCAAGAGGCATTGCTGACAATCTTGAGAGAGTTGTCATACTTCTCATGGTTCATGCCTATCACAAACACGGGGGCATCAGCTAAGATACAGAGATGATGACCCTCTTGGCCTCACCCTTCAAGTGAGCCCAAGCCTTCTCCATGGTGATGAAGACCCCAGTGGACTCCACAACATACTCAGCACCAGCATCACTCCATTTGATGTTGTCAGGATCTCGGTCCTGGAAGATGGAGATGATGGGTTTTCCATTGACGACAAGTTTCTTGTTCTCAGCCTTGAATGTGCCATTGAATCAGTCATGGGTGAGCTTGATAGAAATAATAGAACTGCATTAGCTGTGGGTGGAATCATACTGGAGCATGTAGACCATGCAGTTGAGGTCAATGGAGAGGTCACTGATGTTGAAAGCAGCCCTGTTGACCAGGTGCCCATATAGCCAAATCCATTTACTCCGACCTTTACCATCGTGTCTTTGGGACACGGCTGGCACTGCGCCAGAAGATGTAGCTGTCTGTAGAATGGGGACATAGAGAGTCCTGTTTTCTTTCCTCAAAGTGTAAACTGGATAATTTTAGCACAAAGGTAATTAATTTTCTAGTCTCCTATATTCTATTCAGGGTATTCTTCATCTCATTTTTGTATATTTCTTGGGCAGAAGGGTCAGTCATAAGTGAGCTATTTCAACTATGGAAATAATGTTATTTGTTACTAAACCCCGAGCACAAAGTTAATCACTTGGGTAAATTAACAGAGAATAAAACTAACATCAGTATCATCCTAAAATTCAGAGCCTTTTTCTTTAAGACTAAACAAGAAGTTCCTCAGAGAAACGTGAAGCAGCTAACGTTGAGGGTACATAAGGCTAAGAGAGGGTGACTTTAAAACCTGGAGAAGGCACTAAGCTTCCTTATTCTGCTTTCATTTCCCTTTTCCATATCATTCAGGC
Source organism: Felis catus (assembly GCF_018350175.1). Taxonomy (NCBI): domain Eukaryota; kingdom Metazoa; phylum Chordata; class Mammalia; order Carnivora; family Felidae; genus Felis; species Felis catus. The sequence continues at coordinate 105,433,938 of NC_058375.1, read as the reverse complement.
GATGTTTCTTCATCTGTGATGGAAAGGAAGCAGCATTCTACATAAGATTTAGTACTATAGCAGATTTCTTTGTTTTTAATCTCTCTATAGATCTTCTTCAACTTATGATGGGGTTACAACCACACAAACCCATCATAAATTGAAACTATTATAGTTGAAAATGCATTTGATACACCAAACCTACTAAACACCATAGCTTAGCCTTGTCTACCTTAAACACACTCAGAACACTTATATCAGCCTACAACTGGGTAACATCTTCTAACACACACAAAGCCTATTGTATAATAAAGTGTTGAATGTGACCTCATCTAATGTCTAATGTAATAAAGTGTTGAATAGCCGATGAATACTGTACTGAAAGCGAGAAATGGAATGGTTGTGTGGGTGCAGTTATAAGTGCCCTGGTGGTTTACCCTCGTGACTGTGTGGCTGATGCCCTGCTGCAGATGATGTGGAGTATCGTACCACACTTCACCAGCCTAGGGAAAGATCAAAATTCAAAATCTGAAGTAAGGTTTCTACTGAATGTGTATCACTTTTGTACCATCATAAAGTTGAAAAATTGTAAGTCAGGGATCATCTGTGGCAAAGTAAACTTGCAACTGCCAGGGTGGCCCATTTCAAAGAAACCTACCATACAAAAACCCAGTTTACAGCGTTAGAGTGTTGCAGGATGATTTTGCTTTTATAATTTTTTTTTTAATTTTTTTAACGTTTATTTTTGAGACAGAGAGAGACAGAGCACAAATGGGGGAGGGTCAGAAAGAGAAGGAGACACAGAATCTGAAACAGGCTCCAGGCTCTGAGCTGTCAGCACAGAGCCTGACACAGGGCTCAAACTCATGGACCGTGAGATCATGACCTGAGCCGAAGTCGGACGCTCAACCGACTGAGCCACGCAGGCGCCCCAGATTTTACTTTTATAAAATGGATTACGTGTACATGGGGTAGACCAGGTAATGACATACTCCCTTAATGTATTTAAATACTATACATTTTTGTAGACTTATACATACCAGGAAAACAAAATCTGCAGAGAAACTTGAGACTAAAAGCCTCAGGGGGGAGGGAAAAAAAAAAAAAAAAGAAAGAAAAAAGGCCTTAGAAACCACTGCCAAATGGGTTATGAATCAGAAGTGAAGATAAAACATGTAGAAAATTATAATTAGGAAAATCAATCCAACAAATATTCCTTAGTTATGGCCTACATATGTGTTAAGCCACAGAACAATACAAAGATGAGTAAGATAGGATTCTGTATTCTCAAGTTAGCTGGTGAGATAAAACTATCTTATATGGGGTGCCTGGGTGGCTCAGTCGGTTAAGCATCTGACTTGGGCTCAGGTCATGATCTCAGGGTTCGTGAGTTCGAGCCCCGTGTCTGGCTCTGAACTGATAGCTCAGAGCTGGGAGCCTGCTTCGGATTCTGTGTCTCCCTCTTTCTCTGCCCCTCCCCTGCTCTCTCTCACTCTCTCTCTCTCTCTCCTCTCAAAAAATAAACAAACATTAAAGAAATAAAATGAAAACAATCTTATGTAATAAAATATGGAATGAGTTCAAACTCTGGGGTATAATTTGCAAGTGTCATAAAAGTATGTAGAAAAGATGAGTGGGCTAGTTAGAGAAGGCTCCATGGAAAGGCAGTGCTTGCAGTAGGTCTTACAAGACAAGAGAAGTCAAGACAAGACAACATGAATGACCACACAATGTGGGAGGCCCACAAGACCAGCCTGACCAGAGCAGAGGTTGAATGTTAAAAATCTGTTCTAAACTGAGTAAAATGCTCAAGTATGGGCCAAATTATGAGGAAACGCAGCACACCACAGAAAGTATTGGATTGGCAAAAAATGGCATGACAAAAATGTGTCTTAGAAGTACAAGGTAGACTAGATTGAAGGCTGTTGAAATAATTTACATCACGTCAGTAAATACTTACTGAGTACCTACTACATCATTGCCTTACATACTGTGGAGGACACAAAAATGAATATGATGTACACAACTCCTGCACTCAAGAAGCTAATCTGTATGGCAAAGACATAAATAATTGTAATACTAAGTAGAAAATTAAAAGGATGGGGGCTCCTGGGTGGCTCAGTCGGTTGAACGTCCGAATTCAGCTCAGGTCATGATCTCACGGTTCTCATGGGTTCGAGCCCCGCATCGGGCTCTGTGCTGACAGCTCAGAGCTGGAGCCTGCTTCTGATTTTGTGTCTCCCTCTCTCTCTCTCTCTGCCCTTCCGCTGCTCGTGCTCTGTCTCTGTCTCTCAGAAATAAATAAATATAAAAAGAAAATTAAAAGGGTGATTTTTCTGTTCTCAGCATCTATGAGATTCTCAAAGAGTCTCGAGGCACTGTAGAGATTTAAAAAAAAAAAAGATATCAAGTTGGGGATAAAGGGGTTTTTTGGGTTTTTTTTTTTTTGCTTAAAATTTTTTTTAAATGTTTTTATTTATTTTTGAGACAGAGAGAGACAGAGCATGAGCAGGGGAGGGGCAGAGAGAGAGGGAGACACAGAATCCAAAGCAGGCTCCAGGCTCCGAGCTGTCCGCACAGAGCCCGACACAGGGCTTGAAATCATGGACTATGAGATCATGACCTGAGCTGACGTCTGATGCTTAACCAACTGAGCCACCCAGGTGCCCCTCCCCCCACTTTATTTTATTTTATTTTATTTTATTTTTTGCTTTTAAAGGGGTGTATTCTTAAATGGGCCCTGAAGGAACAACAGGATTTCAAGAGGCAGAAGTGAAGAGAAGGAAATTCCAGACAGTAGGAGGCAAAAATAATACTGTTGGGAAAAACACTACTATGCTAACTGGGTTCAGTCCCAGGTCAGGAACCAGTTCTGTCCTCTTGAACAAGTTTTATAACCTCTCAGAACTTCAATTTCTCCCCTGTAAAATGAGGATGACAATTGTATCTAATTCATTGTGTTGTAAAGATTGAATAATAAAACATGGAGTGCTCGCTTCAGCAACACATATACTGAATAATAATGTACGAAGAGCATAGCACATCCATCGACATATAATTGGCACCCAACAAATGTCAGCTGGGCTGTTATAGTCAGAAAGTTAGCGTGAACTGCAGAGGGTGGTAAGCACAGATGTTCTGGAAACATTAAGAAAACTAGTTGTTTTAAGTATGAGGTTCATGTGTGAGGATAGATGTCTTAGTTCGTTCAGGTTTCTATAACAAAATACCCAAACTGGGTACTTTATAAACAACAGAATTTATTTATCACAGTCTTAGAAGCTGGGGAGACCAGCCCACTGCAATATAGAATCCTCAATCCAGGCAGCGAGGGGCGTAAAAAGAGTGTGGACTTTGAGTCCCAGATCTACCAGTCACTTCCACAGTAATCTTGGACAAGTCTCGCTTAAGTCCCAGTTAGGCCATGTCCAGGAATGAAGGCAGAAAATACCTATCTTTTGCCCAATGACTACATCCATGCTCTGTACTGAGTGTAGGTTTATAGACTCAGTCAGGCAGAGAAATAATGACAAAAAAAAAAAAAAAAAAAGACCCTTCTAAAAACAGTTGTCTACATTTTTTCATTTTGTTGAAAAAAATTTGTTTTTATGTATATTTCCTCACTAAGGAAGTTATACCAGGAGGTATAAATACATATAAAGGCACCAAGGCTAAAAGCAAAAAATTAGATATGATATCAGATGTATAAAAAAGGACAGAGAAAAAGACAATCTGAGGTAATTGAGAGTCCCCAAATAGCTTTCTTCTGGAGTTTCTTCTGTTCCTGGGAACAACACCTTTCCAATCTACCTGCTGAGTCTCATCGCTTGTTTCTCCAAACTACACTCTCTGTGGATGTCATCATTGGGTTCATCTATCTGGGTGCTACAATTTATTTTAAAATAATAGGGATGCCTGGCTGGCTCAGTCTGTAGAGCTTGTGACTCTTGATCTTAGGGTCTTGAGTTCAAACCCCACATTGGGTGTAAAGCTTACTTTAAAAAAATTATAGGGGTGCCTGGGTGGCTCAGTTGGTTGAGTGTCCGACTTTGGCTCAGGTCATGATCTTACGGTTTGTGAGTTCGGGCCCCCCATCAGGCTCTGTGCTGCCAGCTCAGAGCCTGGAGCCTGCTTCGGATTCTGTGTCTCTGTCTTTCTCTGCCCCTCCCCCACTCGTTCTCTTCTCTCTCTCTCTCAAAAGTAAAGAAACATTAAAAAACTTTTTTTTTTTTTAAATTATAAGAAGCTCACAAAATCTCTGTAAAGGCCAGAAAGGCTTGGAGATTATGTCCCCCCTCTAAAATCCCAAACCACACAGAGAATGCTGCTCATCCTATAATGCTACTGAACAGACACAATGCTTGACGTGAACACTCATGCAGGTGACACTGGGGACCAGATGCACGGGTACGGTGCAGCCACTGTGGAACATCTCCTCTATCATCCTCCTCGGAAGGCAGATTCTACAAGGCCTGGTTCATCCCATTCCCATCCTGAAACGATATCTTACACGAGTGTGTCTGATTGGCAAAGACTAGGTCACTTTTCTGTGCCTTAACCGCAGTGAAGGCTTGGAGACAGAATTTTGGCTTCTAATTTGGAGAAGCAAAATTTATGAGAGAAATTCTCCAAACCTGACGAGATTGTTCAAAAGATGGCCATAAAAATAAATGAGGACTATATATACTACTGTGGAGTGGTTTTCAGGATTAATTGCTTAAGTATAGTTTCCAAAAATATGAGAATATGACTTGTACAAATATAAAAAGAACATGGGTCAATATCTTATTCAACTCATCAGCTGGTAAGGGATCAGAAAGATATTAAAACTGGTTCAAGTAAGAACTGAAGTGACGGCTATTTACATTCTCTATTCAGTAGAATCTACTAGAGAAAATTCATTTGCATTTTTATGTACAAGAATCATCTCCATAGATATTCATTTTTTATAACCTACCTTTCTCTACAGAGTTATAAAATAGCCTGGTCGATATAAAGTCCATCAAAGTTGTGCACCCTCATAGAATCAGATCAGCCTGCCTCCCTGCCTCAGAGTCTACTAGCCAATGCCCAGACTCCACTGAAAGTATGCCAAATAATCTCTTTTGCCTATTTCTAAGTATTGAAAAAATTTCTTAACACAAGTGGAAACAAGCAAGGTGGAGAAAGAAGTGATACTAATACATTTGCATATTTTCTTTTTTTTGAAATGGGAAGACAAACCATAAATTGTTTAAATGGGTACCTATTATCAAAGGAGGAAGGGACTAATATCGAGAGGACACATCTACAAGCTAGACTTCTTTGAATATACTTCATTTTGCTAATTTGGCTTTGCACCCCTATAAATGTTTTACATAATTATAAAACAAAATTGCATAAATTCTAAAAAGTGTCTCTAAAAATCAGAAGTAATATGAGGGGTGCCTGGGTGGCTTAGTTGGTTCAGTGTCTGACTCTTGATTTCAGCTTGGGTCATGATCCCAGGGTTGTAGGATTGAGCCCCATTTGGGATTCTCTCTCTCTCTCTTTCTCTCTCTCTCTCCCTCTGCCCCTCTCCCCTGCTCACACACACACACACACACACACACACACACCCTCTCAAATTAAAAAAAAAAAAAGGAAGAAGAAGAAGTGAAATGAAACAAATGAACAAATGGTTATACAGGTGGTGGCATAACCATACAGGAAACTATTCCAGGTGACTTACATCCTTAGCAGAATATGGCTGAAGAGGGTGGGGTTGGGGAATCTGTCTTCCCCCCTCTAAAATCCCAAAATTATTCTCAGTAATAATCTTATTGGTGGTAGACTTGATATTATTATTATGGAATATTATGGGATAAACTGAGTACTTATGTTGATGTTTTAGAGAACTGAAATTTTCAGCATGTTTGAAAGAGGTACAGATGAACGATTGGTGAAGTTAAGGTAAAAACTCCATAGCCTTCAGTTTGGGTCTGAAGTATCAGTGTGAGCTTGGGATTTATTTAATCTATTTATATAATAATTATATAGAATATATATAATAATTTTATATAGAATATATTATAAAATTATATATGAATCAAATCCCCTAGCTCTGTCTATGGAAAGGCTTAGAAACAATGGTCAATCTGGTATCAGTGACACTCCTACTGCTTAGATTTTGGTATGTAAACATCATTTCCACTAAAAAGAACCAGATCTCTTTGGAGAAATGGCTGATTCCAGGTCTGAGGCAGGAATTGTTCAAAATAAGCCTACAACAGTTCATCATACTAGAAAGAAAAGAACTTATTAAAGAGTACTAATGTCATGCCAGATACAGAGACTCGAGAACTTAGGAGCCAATTTGAATAAGTTCCCACTGACCAAAGATGGGACAATATGGATATTAATGAGAACAAAACTGTAATGGGTCAAAACACATAAAACATGGTTAAATCCATGAATTCGTAATGATACAAAAATAGCTCAATGTTTTGTAATGTAGGGACCTTATTTGGATCTCAATTCAAACAAGTTATTTTTTAAAATGTATGAGATAGGAGAATGTGAATGCTGACATCGGTGGTTTTAAGAAATTGTTGTTAATTTCTTTCAGACCTGATAATGGTCTTGTAGTTAGATTTGTTTAAGAATATTTTATCTTTTATGGGGCGCCTGGGTGGCGCAGTCGGTTAGGCGTCCGACTTCAGCCAGGTCACGATCTCGCGGTCCGTGGGTTCGAGCCCCGCGTCGAGCTCTGGGCTGATGGCTCGGAGCCTGGAGCCTGTTTCCGATTCTGTGTCTCCCTCTCTCTCTGCCCCTCCCCCGTTCATGCTCTGTCTCTCTCTGTCCCCAAAATAAATAAACGTTGAAAAAAAAAATTTTTTTAATAAAAAAAATAAAAATAAAAAAAAAAGAATATTTTATCTTTTAGAGACACGCACTGGAATATTTATAAAGGGAATAGTATGATGTCTGAGATTTACTTCAAAATAATCTGGGTAGTGTGAGTGTAAATAACACAAGATTGGTCATGTATTGATAACTTGAAGCAGGATAATGGTTTCATGGTGGCTCATTTCACTATTATCTCTACTTTTATATATGTTTAAAATATGAAAAAAAATTATTTTAAAGTTAAATGACCATAAACCTGAAAATGTCTACTACAGAAGATTCAACATTATAACATTGAGTCTCCCCAAATTTATAAACATATATACCTGTAATTATATATACAGCAATTCAATATAAATATAAATATAGCAATTCAAATAAAAACTCTGACAGAATTTTTCAGAAAACTGATTCATTTGGAAAATTTACATGGATAACATGCACAAAATACTAAGTCAAGTTTGAAAAAGAAAAACATAAGAGTGGTGGTGTGATTGTCCTATCAGACATGAAGAGATGTACGGAGCTGTTTTAATCCCCAAAACTCTGTGGTATTGAAGGAGGAATAGAAAAAAAGAACAGATCGGTGAGCTCAGAAACTGATCTTTGTAGGGGCACCTGGGTGGCTCAGTTGGTTAAGCATCTGACTTCAGCTCAGGTCATGATCTCACAGTTTGTGAGTTCATGCCCTGTGTCGGGCTTTATGCTGACAGCTCAGAGCCTGGAGCCTGCTTCAGATTCTGTGTCTCCCTCTTTCTCTGCCCCTCTCCTACTCATGCTCTGTCTCTCTGTCTCACAAATAAATAAACATTAAAAAAATTTTTTTAAAAGAAAAGAAACTGATCTATGTATATATGAGAATTTGGTTTATGGGTTTCCCATCACAATGGGAAAACAAATAAAATAAGCTCCCTATTTCACACCATAAACAAAACTAAACTCCAGATGAAATAAAGACTTAAAAACAACAACTATAAAAAAGAAAAAATAATACACACTCTAAAACTATGAAAATTAAATGAGTGTATCTTTTTATATTGGAATGAAAAAATTTTCTTAAATAAGACAACTGGATGGCTCAATTGGTTAAGCGTCCAACTTTGGTTCAGGTCATGATCTCATGGTTTGTGAGTTTGGGCCCCTCATCGGGCTGTGTGCTGACAGCTCAGAGCCTGGAGCCTGCTTCTGATTCTGTATCTCATTCTCTCTCTTCTCCTCCCCCACTCATGCTCTGTCTCTTTCTGTCTCTCAAAAATAAATAAAAGTTTAAAAAAAATTTTTAAATAAGACAAAAAGCTTATATCATAAGGTAAAAGTGAATAAATTTTTCCATATCAACATTATAAAAGTCCACAGAGAAAAAGCCAATATAAGCCAAACACCTGTGAAAGACTGAGAGAAGATATTTTTAGTATTTATCATTGTCAAAGATTAGAAGCCAGAATACACATATGTATGTATGTATGTATGTATGTATAAAACAACTACAAGACACAAAGTAAAAGCAACAATACAGTAGAAAAGTGAACAAAAGATATGAACAGTCATTTCACAGAAAACCCCAACGGTCAGTAAATGTGTGAAAAGATGCTCACCCTCATTAGTAATTAAGAATATGCAACTTATAAAAAATTATAGTTCTCCCTGCCCCAGCTTCCACCCAGTTAACCACTCTAGCAGTAAGATGTACCTAGGCATATCTTTTTTCCATAAATATACTAACATACATTACTATCAATAAAGATATTTTGACTTGATGAGCCAAGGAATAGCTGAGCGAGAATTAGACAACAGTCGTCACGGATAGTCATGGGTTTTCCTAGGAAATCCTGGAGGAAGCTGGGGCTTCAGGAGTTTAATCCGCATCTCTTCGTAACTAAGTTTTTCCATGTGAAAATTGGTGTTTTGAGGTAAAGTGAATTATCAAAATGATGAAGGATTAAAGGGTAAGCTTGTGCTACTCCTATTTTGCTGAGTTTGTCCCACTGACCTGCTCTACTGGGGGCTCTTTGTGATGGCTTACTGTACCCACTTTGTCCCCAGAACCGTAGGATGAGGGCCAGAGGTAGCTGATCTGGTTAGATTTTAAGTGAAACTGAAATGAAAGTTAACTTCCTCATTGTGAATACCTCACGTGACAAGGTCTGATTTCTTTTTACAATCAATCTAACTGAAGTCTCTTTGCTGCCTTAAAATCTTTGGAGAGGGTCCACCCGCAAGTATGCTTAGTATGGGAGCTCCTGCCGGTTCTATCATGTATGTACTGTCTGTTCTTTTTCTCCCATTTGACCTTTAAACCCTCTGTTTATGTTTTTAACTTGCTGTATCTGCCAGGGTTTAAATCTTTGCTTTCAGGAAGTAAACTAAAAAATCGTGCCACTCAACTTGCCTCTTCTTTTTTTGACTAAAAAGAATCTATTTTTGAGAAGTTAACGTCTGCTTGCATATCTAAACCTGAGGCTGAAATGTAGCTTTCTTTGGAATATAATGTGAAGATTTACATGGTTAAAATTCCAGCTGTTTTGAATGAAAAAGAAACAGAAAAGAAACTATAATCCAGTTTGAAGGAGGTAGTCACTGAATTTCTGTTAAAGTCTTTTTGTATTAAATATAGAAGTGGTGTTTTCAAAAGTAAAGTGCTTCCTTTGAAGTAGGTATTTTGATTGTTGGAAAAAAATGGTTAAAAACATAAACTGACTCTAGGATTTGAAAGCAATACATGGGAGTTGTCTTTCAACTACCTCTAAATGTTGTGGATATTTAAATAGACCAGAAGAACCCATATATCCAAAAGTTATGAAGATAAACTGATTTTTCAAAGGTTTGCCCTCTTCTTAAGGATGAGGGTGTCCTGGGAGGATTTCCCTTGATTGGATTTATTGGCGAATCTTGTAAAAGTCCCTGCTCCCTCTGCTCCTACCTCCTACCCAATTCCTCCTACCTTGGATGAATGTTTGGTATACCAGACAGCAGGAAATTTCTGAAAATCACTTTTTAAAGTGCTACTAAGTATTGGAAGTGGTACTCTAGTCATAAATCATAAATTCCTGTGACAATATATCCCAGAAAGTTTCCTGTATAATTCTGATTTGTATTCTCCCTGTGACAGACTTTACATTGCTATTTTTTTAATGGAAAAATATCGTCACAATATATGCAGCTAATAACTACTCTTCTTATGTTACCTTTCCTTCAACAGCATGAAATGTCTGGTTTGGGTGCTCCTGGTGTGCGCCTATGCATTGGCACAAGCACATAAAGATCCCACTCTGGATCATCACTGGAATCTCTGGAAGAAAACGTATGGCAAACAGTACAAGGAAAAGGTAGGTGGGACAGTCACTTGGGCAATTTGCTTTTACTTGAGTAGCCTATGCTTTCTCCTCCTCAAAACTATATTCTTACCAGCAATGTTTTCCATAAATGCTTATGTGCTCATTTCTTGCCAGATTCTATTCTTGGTACTAGAGACATAGCAGGAAACAAAATGAAGTTCCTGTTTTTGTGCAGCTCATATCCTAGGAGGAGAGACAGGAACTAGGTAAAGAAGAAGCAGATATGGTATGTGAGGTGGTGATAAGTGCAGTACAAAAAAATCAAGTAAGGCATGGGGTCTCGTGAGACCTAGTGCCAAAGGGCTCTGGTAGACAGCTGTGAAAGGTTGGAAGTGACTATTCTCTGCATGTGATAGAACGCTCAGGGAATCACTCTCCTCGAAGGTGACCTGTGAGCTGAGAATTCATAGAAGCCAGGGAGCAGTCATAACCACAATGAACGTTCCAGGTCAAGGGGAATAGAGTGCATGTTCAAGGACCAAAAGACCTTATTTCAGTCCCTGGTGCGTAGAAACGCTACCAGATGGTTTTGACTCTCACTTCCCACTTTGTACTTTTGTTTTGTTTTTATTTCAAAGCATACTTATTGATTTTTAAGACCTTAACCCTAGTGCTTCAAATAACTAAGTCCTATAACTATGTAATATTCCTGAGTTTGGGGGTGCCTGGCTGGCTCAGTCAGTAGAGCATGTGACTCTTAATCTCAGGGTCGTAAATTCAAGCTCCATGGTGGGCGTGGAGGCTACTTTAAAAAAATTTTTTTTCTGAGGGCCACCAGGCTGGCCCTCAGTGGAGCATGCTACTTTTGATCTCAGGGTTGTGGATTTAAGCCTCATGTTCGGTATAGAGATTACTTACTGAAAAATAGAATCTTTAAGTGGCCCCTGGGTGGCTCAGTCAGTTAAGAGTCCAACTTCGGTTCAGGTCATGATCTCACAGTTCATGAGTTCGAGCCCCGTGTTGGGTTCTGTGCTGACCGCTCAGAGCCTGGAGCTTGCTTCAGATTCTCTGTCTCCCTCTCTCTCTGCCCCTCCCCTGTTCACACCCTGTCTCTCTCTTTAAAAACTAAGCATTAAAAAATTAAAAATGGAATCTTTAAAATATATATATTTCTGAATTTGTAAGCAATAATTATGTATTTATTTATTTGATGTATTATTTTCATATAAAAATGACGCTTTTAGGGGCGCCTGGGTGGCTCAGTCGGTTGAGTGTCCGACTTCAGCTCAGGTCACGATCTCGCCGTCCGTGAGTTCGAGCCCCGCGTCGGCTCTGGGCTGATGGCTCGGAGCCTGGAGCCTGCTTCCGATTCTGTGTCTCCCTCTCTCTCTGCCCCTCCCCCGTTCATGCTCTGTCTCTCTGTGTCTCAAAAATAAATAAACGTTAAAAAAAATTAAAAAAAAATGATGCTTTTAGTAGGATGTGGACTCTGAGTTGTTTTCTTAGTAATGATGAGTTTTACCCTCATCCAATCCCCTTTAGAACCAGGCCTCCAATTTCAAGGTTAACTACAGTGAGATGTTCAGTTAGCACCACTGATTAAATGAATGCTATCTCTCTTTTTAATGATTCTAGTCCCTTGGAAGGGATGAAAATGACTTTTGATTAGTATCCTGTTTATAATCTATCTCAAAGTTCAAATACATAATGCTATTGGACACTTAATAGACTACAGTATAGTGTAAACATGACTTCTCTATGCACTGGGAAACCAAAAAATTCATTTGACTCCCTTTATTGTGATATTTACTTTACTGCAATGGTCTGGAACTGAACCTACAATATCTCTAAGGTATGCCTGTGACTATGTTCATTTTCCTTATATTTTAGAATGAGGAGGTGGCACGGCGTCTTATCTGGGAAAAGAATCTAAAATTTGTGATGCTTCACAATCTGGAACATTCAATGGGAATGCATTCTTATGATCTAGGCATGAACCATCTGGGAGACATGGTAAGTAAATTACAAATAGTCCTACTTTCATCTCTGGGTACACATGATTTCCATCTCCCAAAAGGCAATTTGAAGGTAAACAGCAAAGGAATATATCTATATGTGTACAAAGTTAGAAAACAGTAGAATTTAAGGACATGAGAATTTGCAGATGCCTTGTTTAATCCTACTGTAACCATTTCCCTTAAAGAATGTTTAAAGAAATATTTGAAGCTCATAGGCTACTACTGCTTTTGCTTATTTTTTTTAATTAATTCTAGAAAGCGTTGTCCAAAGATTACTCACAATCTTTTAGAGTTAAGTTACCATACTTACGTAAGTCTAAACCGGTAATACAATATGGTCCACCTGCTGTCTTCATGAGGGAATGTCGGTATTTAATATCACAAACACTCCCCCATTAGTTTTTAGATTTTTTTCTATCCTATGAAACTTTACCACTGTGGCCAAAATTAAAAACCACAGTACCTCTTGGAAGAGAACACCCCAGGTGGATTAAATTTCTACTTAGATGCAGGCATCTCCTTTGTAATTCTTTCTCACGAAGAAAACCGGTTCCGTCCACTTTTTAGACAGTCCTCTTATAAAATTCTGCCTTGCTTTAAACCAAAAATCTGCTTTCCTGTAACTGCTAGTTTCTACCACTTTATTCTTCCTCTTCCCAATGCCTAACTGGGTGCTAAGACAAGTCGTGAAAGAGACCCTGATAATTCGCCTATCAGATAGTTAGCAGTACCTATGTTGGCCACAACTACCGCTAATTTTTCTCCATTGTCAAATATATTCACAGTTACGATTATTAGAATATTGAAAAGGTCATAAGTGAAAGGAGATACATATATTTGCCTTGTAGACCAGTGAAGAAGTGATATCTTTGATGGGTTGCCTGAGAGTTCCCAGCCAATGGCAGAGAAATGTCACTTACAAGTCAAATTCTAATCAGAAATTGCCTGATTCTGTGGACTGGAGAGAGAAGGGGTGTGTTACTGAAGTGAAATACCAGGTGAGTATTTTCACCCCAGGCCTCTGTACCCCAGGAAGGGCTCTCTCTTCCATCAATATTTAGTCTAGCTACACAATTTGGCAGTGAATCTTCCTTATGTTAGTTCTGATTATTTTTTTTTCTCATCTTTCCAACGAAATTATAAGTTCCCTGAGGACAATGATCACATATCATACTTTATTTGTATTCTCCAATTTAGTCCTTGTTTAGTCTTACTGTGACCACTTTCCTTAACAAAATTTCTAGAGGAATATTTGAAATTCACAGGCTACTGTTGCTTTTGTTTTTTATTAATTCTGGAAATCATTCATTAAAGATTAATTAATTAATTAAAGATTACTCACAATCTTTTAGAGTAAGTTACCATACTTCTGCAAATCTAAATTGATATTAGACTTAGAACACCAATGGCTAGAGCCACGTAAACAAAACTGTCAACTAAGCAAATATGTCTTTAAGACAGACTTTTTTTTTAATGTTTATTTATTTTTGCGTGAGAGAGACAGACACAGCGTGAGTGGGGAAGGGGCAAAGAGAGAGACGCAGAATCCGAAGCAGACTCCAGGCTCTGAGCTATCAGCACAGAGCCCAACGCGGGGTTTGAACTCATGAACTGTGAGATCATCACCTGAGCTGAAGTCAGACTCAACCAACAGAGCCACCTAGGCACCCCTAAGGCAGACTTTTAGTGCTCCTACTATCCATCAAATGACTGGACCCTCCACCAAGCCAATTGCTTGACAAACAATACTGTGTGTGTGAGAGAATATCAGGAAGTTTCTCTCTCCATTTCAGAGTTGAAGGAGAGGAAAAATCTAGAGCTAAGAGTAGCCTGTAAATTGTACCAGTCAACTTTACTCATGACCAGGCTTGCATTGTTAGAGTAAGAAATACAGTATGCATTTTATAAATTCATTCCTATGATTTTGTATTTCCTTTAGTTTGCTTGTTTTTGTTTTTTAAAGGCAGCCAAGATCCTAAATTAGTTAGGGATAACTAAGGGTAAAACCCATGTATCACCTTAGAGGTCAGAGGAAGGGAGAGAAATCAGTGTTCTGAGCAGCTGCCCCAGCTGGTGACCAATGAAGAAAGTAAAACTTAAGAAGTGAATGGTACTGGGGCGTCTGGGTGGCTCAGTCAGTTAAGCATCTGGCTTTGGGCCAGGTCATGATCCCACGGTTCGTGTTGTTCGTGTGGTTCATGTAGTGCGGTTCATGTGTTTCAGCCCCACATTGGGCTCCCTGCTGTTATCACAGAGCCCACTTGGGATCCTCTCTTTCTCCCTCTCTCTGCTCCTTCCCCACTCACTCTCTCAAAACGAACAAGCAAGCAAACAAACAAACAGAAATAAAATTGTAAAAAGAAGTGAATTGTGCTGCTAATATCTTGTTCTTTTCTACCTAGAAAATTTTCTTGCAATTTGTTTTGGCTTTCTTACTAGAGCTTCTCTACAATAAAAGTGTGGGAAGATGCAATAAACTATACATTGAAATGTTACCTACAAATAACTTAATGAGCTCTTTTCCCTGGGTGCTTGCATTCAAATGGGTGATTTTGCTTTAATCAAAAGCAAATTCAATTTCCTTCCTTTGGGTGGAAAGCAAAGCGGAATGAAGGAAGAAATGAAAGAGAACAATTATGATAGGGCCCTGGACCTTTTTTAACTAAAGCAGCTTTGTGTTCTTCTGTTTCTTTATGCTTCCCTGAAAAATACCTTTTTAAAATTTTATCTATTTTATTATTATTTTTTTATTTTAGAGAGAGCAAGGGGGTGGGGGCAGAGGGAGAGAGTCTTAAGCAGGCTCCACACTCAGCACAGAGCCAGCCCAACGTGGGGCTTGATCCCACAACTCTGGGATCATGACCTGAGTCAAAATCAAGAGTTGGACGCTCAACTGACTGAGCCACCCTGGCGCCGCAACTGTAAAATATCTTTGATCAAAAAATTATGAAGCTAAAAATGTTTGAAAAAATTTAACCTTATATTTTCAGGCCTCGTTTGAAAGGAGAAAGGGTGTTTTAGGTCAAGAGAAGATTTGAGCTGCTCTCAAAATCACTGTACTGTAGCTGCCTAATCTACCTCACGTATAGGTGAAGATAGCTGGGATCTGGTACACGCTCAGTACGTACTGTTTCTTAATATATTCGATTATACTCTGAGCTCAGCCATTTGCATCTCTCTATCAACACTGGACTTTGCTCAGAGATCAACCAAGTGTTTAGTCTTTAGGCCCATGTCTAGGAAACGAAGAAACTGTAGTGCGGGGAGCCGTTTCCCATAACAACAGACACAGCTGACATGTTTGCATTAAGGAAGTCCTCCTTACGGACTCTCTGACTGCCTTTGTGACTTTGTCTCTGTTTCAGGGCTCTTGTGGTGCCTGTTGGGCTTTCAGCGCTGTCGGGGCTCTGGAGGCACAGCTGAAGCTGAAAACAGGCAATCTGGTATCTCTGAGTGCACAGAACCTGGTAGATTGCTCGACTGAAAAATACGGGAATAAAGGCTGCAACGGTGGCTTCATGACAGAGGCTTTCCAGTACATTATTGATAACAACGGCATCGATTCAGAAGCTTCCTATCCCTACAAAGCCATGGTGTGTCACAAGCCAACTTTTTAAGCTGCCCTGTGACCTTATGCTATCCCTTGACTAACTGAACTAAACTTACCTTGAGAAGCAGTGTACGAAAACCCCGATCAGGGATTCTTAAATTTTCAAGAGTTCTCTTCCTTGTTCAGTAGCCTTCTTAATTTATTAGTGGCACAATAGTTTTAAGCAAGTAGAATTCATGCTTTAAAAATGGATTTGCAGCAAACCTTAGAATTCCTTCTGTCCATTTGCCTGGTATTTCAACTTGCTTTTCCTGTGGTGTCCCATGCTCACCCTTATTCTCAGATCATCAACCGTATCATTCTTCTACCTACTAAAAATCTAACTAATGGTCTCTTCTTCCTCCTCACCAGTTCATGACATATTTTGTTAAATGAATTCATATATCTTGGGTCGCCTGGGTGGCTCAGTTGAGCATCTGACTTCAGCTCAGGTCATGATCTCACAGCTCGTGAGTTTGAGCCCCACATCGGGCTCTGTGCTGACAGCTCAGAGCCTGGAGCCTGCTTCGGATTCTGTGTCTCCCTCTCTCTCTGCCCCTAACCCACTCGCATTCTGCCTCTGTCTCTCTCAAAAATAAATAAACATTAAATGAATTCATAGATCCATATTACCGAATATTTAGAAAAGATCAAAAATACCACTCCAAAACCTCCTCCCTTAACCACCATTACTTTGGTTTATTTCTTTCAAGTTCTTTCTCTTATTAAGCATTTTAAAAAACTAGTTATATGCACAACAAATGTGAATTTGTAACCCCTCTTTTGCCACTAAAATATATACTCTGTTTTTCATATTATACGGTCTTTAGAAACCATCATTTAAACTGCAGATCGTCTTGTTGGTATTATAGCATCAAAAAGATTTTTAAGTTCTAGTACAGAGCCTGTAACCTTTACGCAGTATGCCTCCACAGCCCACCTGACCCTGAGGGACATTATCCGGCAACTTTACAGGCATGAAGATATCCACAATTTAAAACCATAGAATAGTTACGTATTTCCTCTGTTACTGGTGAAACATGGAACTGTCAGGGTTTGGAAGATTCGATTTTTCTTTCTTTAAAAGGAGGAAGGAACCTTAGACATTCGAAAGGCTAAACGAGGAAAGAAAATGTATTTGAAATCCAGACTTAGGATGTTGGCGATTTATAAAGGAAGTTGAAGTATACTTCTTCATCTGATTTATATTCTTTTTTACAGGATGGCAAGTGCCAGTATGACTCAAAAAATCGAGCTGCCACATGTTCAAAGTACACAGAACTCCCTTTTGGCAGTGAAGAGGACTTGAAAGAAACCGTGGCCAATAAAGGACCCGTGTCCGTTGCTATAGATGCGAGCCACTCTTCTTTCTTCCTCTATAGAAGTGGTAAAAACTCAGACACATCGTCCTCTTGTTACATGCTGCCCTGCGCTGTAAGAGAGAATATCATCCTTCCCCATCACCCCACCTCTGAATGTTGAGACTGGGTTAAACAGATTCCTCCATTTCATATACGTATTTTATATCCAGCTCTAATTAGTGAAGGAATACTCATCAAAGTTTACTAACACTACATGCCACGTACTATGATAAAGTCTTTCCATGCATGATCTTATTTAATCTTCACAATAACCCTATTTTACAGATGAACAAGTCTTAGTTAACTTGCCTAAAGTCATATAGTCTGAAAGTGGTCAGTTAGGATTAGAAACCCTGCTACTTGACTTCAGAACCTGTGCCCCTAACCCCTGTCGCCACTGTGTACTGTAGGGGTAGCACGGCAGAATACAAGGAGGGCAGGGCACCCATCAATGTTAGAGCCTTGTATTAAACAAAGTAAGTGGCCCTTTTATTAAAAAACAACAACAGCAACACACACCTCACCTTAAAGATCATTTCACCTAGTAAAGAATAAAAATGTATGGAACAAGCAATTTAGGAATATATACAAAGAAATATAATAACTGACTCTATGTTAAAAATCATTAGGAAAAGGTAGCCATTTATCAAAGATTTCTGAGGGAACTGTGATTGGGTTGATGCCAAACTTGGCAAGAAAACTGACAAGTGTAGCATTGATGGCAAAGAATTATGGTCTAAATAGTTTAATTAGAGTATATGTTTCTAAAATTATAATTAAACTTGCCATGTATCCAAAACAGTCTACTAAAAGCAATAGCATTTTCAAATGTCCTCCATTGCTACATACCATTTACTCGTTTTCCCACTCATATTTATTCTTAGGTGTCTACTATGAGCCAGCCTGTACTCAGACCGTGAATCATGGTGTATTAGTGGTTGGCTATGGTAACCTTAATGGAAAAGACTACTGGCTTGTGAAAAACAGGTAATGCATTCGCATGTTAATGTATATTTAATAAAATACGGAATTCGATGGAGCTTCAACAAATGCTTTCTCGTATGATGATGATGATCATGATAATGACAATGATAAATATTATAGCTTTTTATAAAACGACATACTAAATTAATCACTCAGTGCCCCCATTTCCTCACTTCCTATTCTGGCTTCAACACTTCGTTTTCATGACTTCTCTCCTATAATATTTCTCTGATCATTCCTTCTCAGTCTCTTTGATAAATATCTATTCCTCTGCTTAGTCTGTAAATGGTGGTCTTTCCTCCATGACTCCATCTTTTGCTCATTACTCTTCTGATTCTACATTTTTCTTAGGTACCATCATTCCATTCTTATGATTTTAGTTATAACCTATGTACTGATGGCTTTCATATCTCTAGCTTGAGCTCTGACCTCTGCCCTGAACTCTATCTGGACATATCCACTTCTCTGTATCTTAGTTTCTCCAAACTCAGTATGTCCAAGGAGTTCAGTATCCTCTCTGCCATATCGTCCTCCCAAAACTTCCCATCTCGCTAAATGGCAACAACACACAACACAATCACCCAGTCAGATATTATGGATTTGTCATAGGCCCATCCAGATCTCATCAAGCAACAAGTCAAACTACTTTTCCATGTATCTGTCCTTTTTTTCTGTCCCCTTTCCATCTCTTCAATTATTGCTTTGGGTCAGATGTTTCTTGCCTGGACTATTCCTACAGCCTTCAAACTGGTCTCCTTTACTCTCAAATCCATCTTTTACACTGCTTCAAAACTGGTTTGTCTCACATATGACAAACTGGGTTCATAACTGTTCTACTGGGTACCATTTGGTATAAAATTAATATTCCCCAGTGGGGAAGACAATCATCTATGTTGTGATCCCTACCCGCCCTGCCAGGCTCAATTGCTGGCACCTGTCTTACACTTTTTTCATTTCAGTTACATTGAACTGTACATGGAGTTCCCATACATACCATTTATCTCTAATATCTTCACATCTTGGTTATGCTGTTCCCTCTGTCTGGAACATCCTTTCTCCTCACTTGGTTTATCCCACCTTTTCCTTCAAAACCAGCTTGGGCATTCTCTATACCAGAAATTTCCCCCTAAATCCTTGGGCTGGGTAAAATGTCTTTTTTCTATGCTCCCCAAATGTCTTATGCATCCTGGAGTATTTTATAGATTGTATTTAAATTTGTTTTTACCTATCTATCACTCTAATATTAATATTCTGTCTGTGCCTTTGGGGTAGGGATTTGTTTTGTCCTTGTATCCTTAGCTGTATGACCTGTTAGGAAAGTAGTTTCGGGAAATAACATTTCGCTTCACTTGTAACCTATTCATAGCACTGATCAGCTTGGGCCTAGATGAGTGATAACTTTTTTAAGTGAAGCAATATTTTTTCACTTACCTCTTTTTTTTGTTGTTGTTGACTTCCTACAGCAAATATTTTAACTTCTTTCTCTATTGAAACTGCTCTTCTTGAAGGCCATTTATAACTTTTATTTTATTTTTTAAAAATTTTTTAACATTTATTTATTATTGAGAGACAGAGAGAGACAGAGCATGAGCAGGGGAGGGGCAGAGAGAGAGGGAGACACAGAATCCAAAGTGGGATCCAGGCTCTGAGCTGTCAGCACAGAGCCTGACGCGGGGCTCGAACCCATAAGCAGCGAGATCGTGACCTGAGCCGAAGTCAGACGCTTAACCAACTGAGCCACCTAGGCCTCCTGGCCAATTATACCTTTTACTGTTTAAACTCAAACCCCCTTCTCAGCACTTATTCATTCAATAAGTGTTTACTAGGCATCTCCTTGTAGGTGGGGGGGCATTATCTAGGCCCTGGAGACACAAAAATTAATGAGAAGTCATCCTGTTCCAAATGAGCTCACAAAACAGTCCAATGGGGAATTAGATATATTTTTAAAACAATAAAATACAACACATCATGGTGTATGTATATGTCTCAATGGCTATGGGGCCATAAAAGAGGAGATGCCTAACTGCCCAAAAGTTTCACAGAGAAGGCACTACTTACTTGCATTAAGTTCTCAAGTAAGTGGAATTGCTCATGTGTTGGTGGAGGGAAATAAATGGCCCAATAACTCAAAAAGGATATGCAAAGGCAAAGAAATATGAAAAATTTCTCTGCTTTATAAACTCTACTGCATTTATTTCTTTGGCATCTATGACATAACACTATCCTGACCCGTTTTGCTACACCAGCTTTAGCCTCATTTCCCATTTTCTTCCACTGGTCCCTTACAGTCTAGTTCTATCTGTATCAGAGAAAACTCTTTTGCTCCTTGAGTTTCAAGGTTATTGCCATTATGTAGATGATAACCAAATTCACAATCTCTAAAAATGACCTCTCTACTTAGCAACAGATATCCAACTTCCAATTTCATAGCTCTGCTGGAAAGTCCAAATTCCCCTCCTGCCTACCCTATTACTACTTACAACATAACTATCTCTCTTTCACACACACACATACCCACACACACACACACACTCAACAAGTCTAAAATCAAATTCCCTCTCTCCCTCCATCTCAACTCCCCTTCCTACTCCACCCCTGTAAAGTATTTTAGAATAAGCTCAAGGGAAACTCATTCCCTGTTGTGAGTAATGCATTACCATCTTCAGGTTATCAAAGCCACACCTTGGTGTCATCTGGGCTCTCCCCTCTTTCCCTCAATCCACACGGCCCTGTCCATTTGGCCTTTGAATCGTACTTCGTATTCTTTTCTATCCAGGCTCTAATTCAGATTCCAGTCTTACCCAGCCAGGGAAGTATCTTCTTAAAATATAGATCATGTAGGGGCACCTGTGTGGTTCAGTTGGTTAAGCGTCTGGCTCTTGCTTTCCACTCAGGTCATGATCTTGTGGTTTGTGAGTTTGAGCCCCACACTGGGCTCTGAGCTGACAGTGTGGAACCTGCTTGGGATTCTCTCTCTCTCCTCTCTCTCTCTCTCTCTCTCTGCCCCTCCCCTTCACATGTGCATATGTGCATTCTCTCTCTCTCTCTCTCTCTCTCTCTCTCTCTCTCTCTCAAAATAAATTTTAAAAAAATAGACAGGGGCGCTTGGGTGGCTCAGTCGGTTGAGCAACCGACTTCGGCTCAGGTCATGATCTCATGGTTTGTGAGTTCGAGCCCTGCGTCGGGCTCTGTGCTGACAGCTCAGAGCCTGGAGCCTGCTTCTGATTCTATGTGGGTGTGTGTCTCTCTCTCTGCCCCTCCCCCACTCATGCTCTATCTCTCTCTGTCCCAGAAATAAACATTAAAAATTTTTTTAAATAAATAAATAAATAGATCATGTAAACCCATAGTCAAAATTCTACACTTGATCTTAGTCAAAGGCTAAGAAGCGATGCAAGGTCAAAAATTCTAAATAGTTTACCATTGTCATCATAACGATGTCCAAATTTCTGGCCAGGCATTCAAGATTCCCCATTATCTAGTTTCCAACATAGCTTTTTAGACTTTTCTTCCACTAGTTCTCATGCACCCATATTTACACTCTGGCCACAGTGAACTACTTACTCACCATTCCCTAAGTTTATATACAATTGGCTATTTCTATATCTTTACTTAAGCTGTTTCATCTTTATGAAATGCCCTTAAAGCCCATTGCTACCTATAGAAATCCCACCTGTGTGGGGCACCTGGGTGGCTCAGCTGGTTAGGCCTCTGACTCTTGATTTTGGTTCAGGTCATGATCTCACAAATTCATGAGTTTGAGCCCCACATCAGGCTCTGGGCTGACAGTGCAGAGCCTGCTTGAGATTCTCTCTCTCTGCCCTTCCCTCACTCTGCCTCCTTCCCTCTAAGTCAATCAATCAATCAACCAATACCACCAATATATGGTGAAATGGGCACTCTCATACATTCTAGGAGAAGAATAAATTGTTACATTCCTTCTTGGAAGCAATTTGATAATATGAATCAAGAACTTTTTAAATGTTTATACTCTTTGTCCAATTTTTCCTCATTTCTTGGAATCTATATGAAGGAAAGAATTCTACATATGGGGAAAACGTCATACCCAATTTAAGTAAATTATAGCATTCTTCTTCTTTAACAGTGAAAGCCAGTAAACAACCGAAAGTACCTAACAATAGGGACACTATTAAGCTATTACACAATCAAGCCCATGTATTAGAAATTATATTAGGGGCACCTGGATGGCTCAGTTGGTTAAGCGTCCAACAACTTCGGCTCAGGTCATGATCTCACAGTTAGTGAGTTCAAGTCCTGTGTCAGGCTCTGTGCTGACAGCTCAGAGCCTGGAACCTGCTTCTGATTCTGTGTCTCCCACTCTCTCTGTCCCTCCCCCTTTTGTGCTCTCTCTTGAATATTTTAAATAATGTTTTAAATAAACAAAAACATTATTTAAAACAAGGAACTGTATTTATTCAGACTATTATTAATACCCCAATAAAATGCTTGGAATATATGTTTAAATTGAAAATACATATAAACATAAAACCTATGTATAATATAAATATTAAGTTTAAAATAATATGCCCAATTTCTTTGATTAATGTTATACTAAAGAATGAGAAGGAATGATACCAATTGTTAATAATGGTTATTTTTGTCTACCTTTATCTATTTTCCAAAGTCTTTAACATGTACCTTATTACTTTTAAGATGAAAAAGAAAGACACGAAAAATCCTATTCATTCTTCAAAACAGACCTGAAATGCTATCTCCTCCATATCCCATTAATTTACTCAGAACTGTTTCTCTAACTTCTGAGCTTTAGAAATGCTTTAGAAATTCTATTCTAGTATTTAATACATTGTGCCTTGTGTTATAGCTATTCCTGTAAAGCATGCTCCATTCACTACAATATGAACTTATTAAAGGTAGAATAGTTTCTTGTTCATTTTTGCATCTTCATTCATACCCTGATTCAACAAACATATATTGAGTACCTACTGAGTGCCAGAGTGCCAAGCAGATATGGCAATGAAAATACAGCCTTTCTATCATCCTTCAAGATATTCATAGTCTACGAGAGTCAGGAAAACAGGCGGGTGCATGTACTGACCATTACAATAGAATGTGATAAATACTAGGATAGAGGTTTGTACCAAGTCGCAGCGGAAGCACAGAAGAGTACTTGGCTGAGTCTGGGAAGTCAGGGAAGGTCTTTTGGCTGGGTTATTTGACTGAGTCTTGAAGGACAAGATGGAATTTGCCACATGAAAAAGAGCAATCAGAGCAGAGGAAGCTAAATGTGCACAAACACTGAGTGAGAGAAAGTAGATGAGTTAAGGGAACTGCATGTTCTCTTATAAAGATTGTAGTATAAGGTGCCTGTTAGAGAAGTGAGATAGAAAGGGACCAAATTATGAGACAGCACAGCGATCATGGACACTGAGTACTAACAAGGAGAGACCAGACATGGACATGAATTCTAGACTCTACAAGAGGTTGACTCAAACAAAATCCTGTTAGGTCATCAAAACTGTCTTACTGACCTCTTAAAAGGTTACTTTATATGTCATTTCCAGTGCTACCAGGTTAACCTCAAGTAAACGAATGTGAGTCTTCTATTTGGGCTCTTCTTTTATATCCTCCTTTTGTTTACACTTAATTTTTCTGGCAGGTGTATAACATTGATCCATGTTCCTGATTTTTTCCCCCTTTCTGGATATAGATATTTAGCTTCTTTATATAATACACTGTAGCATAGTGAGTAAAAGCAGTGACTTTGAAACCAGGCAGATCTTGGTTAGAATCCTAGTTCCATTTACTGTCTATATGACCTTAGGTAGTTATTTAACATCTTGAATGTTCAATTTCCTCATCTGTAGAATGTGAATAATAGCCTCAAGGTCATTATAAGGATTAAACAAGATAATGTCTGTAAAACACATAGCACATAGTGCCTGACACGTAATAAGTGCCCAATAAATCATAGTTATTATTGCTATTATTATTCCACCCTTGAATCTCTCTCTATATATAAAAAACTATGCCCTCAGTAGCATGCCAAGCATAAAGTTATGTTTTATAGAATGCTTTCATAATGCCTAAAAATACAGACCAATAATTTAATGCCAAAGCATAATTGAGAAAAATTATTTTATGGGGGCAAAAATAATGCAAAGTACCTGATTGTACAACCCTCTGATGGTTTGCCTTAATCCAGAAACAAAATTTAGAGCATCTAGGTGAGGAATGGTGACCTACATATTCTTCAGGGACATCTCCTTAAACATGAAGCAGTAAAAATTCTGAGGTTATACTATCTGATAAGATCCTGAAGTATCTGTATAGTCTGTGTTGCCACTTGTGGGCAGATCCATAAATTTAGAAAGCTAGATACAGTTGCTATCTACTTAGAAAAAGTTAGCAGACTAAGGAGCAGTGAAAGCCACCTCAGTCTAAGAGACTGTCAACAAGAAGGGCCAAAATCATCTTTAGAAAAAAAAGGAGTTCACTGCAGCATTATTCACAATAGTGAAGATATGGAAGCAACCTAAATGTCCATACACACACACACACACACACACACACACAATGGAATATTTCTTGGCCATAAAAAAGAATGAAATCTTACTGTTCACGACAACAGGTATGAAACTAGAGGGCATTATGTGAAGTGAAATAAGTCAGAGAAATAAACACCCTATGATTTCACTTGTATGTAGAATCTAAAAAATAAAACAAAACAGAAACAGACTCTTAGATACAGGAAATAAACTATTAGTTACAGAGGGGAAAGGGTTTGGGTGGATGGGAAAAATAGGTAAAAGGGGATTGAGAGATACAAACTTCCAGTTATAAAATAAATAGGTCATGGGGATGTAATGTATAGCATAGAGAATATAGTCAATAGTATTGTAATTACTTTGTAATGGTGACAGGTGGTAACTAGACTTATGAGGATCATTTGTAATGTATAAAAATAGTAAATCCCTGTGCTGAAACTAATAGGATATTGTATGTCAATTATGCTTTTGTGTTTTTTTAGTTTATTTTTTTAATTTACATCCAAGTTAGCATATAGTGCGACAATTTCAGGAGTAGATTCCTTAATGCTCCTTACCCATTTAGCCCATCCCCCCTCCCACAACCCCTCCAGTAACCCTAAATTTGTTCTCCATATTTATGAGTCTCTTACGTTTTGTCCCTCTCCATTTTTATATTATTTTTGCTTCCCTTCCCTTATGTTCATCTGTTTTGTCTCTTAAAGTCCTCATATGAATGAAGTCAGATGATATTTGTCTTTCTCTGACTGACTAGTTTCACTTAGTATAATACCCTCTAGTTCCTTCCATGTAGTCGCAAACGGCAAGATTTCATTCTTTTTGATTGCCAAGTAATACTCCATTGCATATATATACCACATCTTCTTTATCCATTCATCCATCGGTGGACATTTGGGCTCTTTCCATACTTTGGTTATTGTTGATAATGTTGCTATAAACATTGGGGTGCATATGCCTATGCTTTTGTTTTTTAAAGGGAGGAGTTTAGGGGCGCCTGGGTGGCGCAGTCGGTTAAGCGTCCGACTTCAGCCAGGTCACGATCTCGCGGTCCGTGAGTTCGAGCCCCGCGTCGGGCTCTGGGCTGATGGCTCGGAGCCTGGAGCCTGTTTCCGATTCTGTGTCTCCCTCTCTCTCTGCCCCTCCCCTGTTCATGCTCTATCTCTCTCTGTCCCAAAAATAAATAAACGTTGAAAAAAAAATTAAAAAAAAAAATAAAGGGAGGAGTTTAATCTAATGTACAGATCAATGAGTAATGCAGACCCAAAGTTATTGGGCATAGAATAATTTTAGCTTGGAGGAAAAAATTAAAGGTGTTAACCATGTACTCATGAGAACCTTAAATACCCACACACATACCACCAAGGAACTAAGAAACCATCCAGAATATCTTTAAGCAATATCTGGTGAACTCTCTAAGATAATCAGTTGTGGGGTGCCCAGGTGGCTCAGTCGGTTAAGCATCCAACTTCAGCTCAGGTCACGATCTCATGGGTTCATAAGTTCGAGCCCCACATCGGGCTCTGTGCTGACAGATCAGAGCCTGGAGCCCATTTCGGATTCTATGTCTCCCTCTCTCTCTGCCCCTCCCCTGCTTGTGCTCTGTCTCTGTCTCTCAAAAAGCGAATAAACATTAAAAAAATAAGATAATCAGTTGCAAAATAGATGGGCCTCTTAGACAATGAAGAAAGTTGAAGGAGTTGGTGGATGCGGGACACTAATGTTTCCTTTTCATCCATAAGTGGATTGTTAGTAAAATGCAAGTTGGAAAAAAGAATATATTCCATTTTCCCTCACTGAAAGCTACTGTCTGATCTTTCAAGAGATCCTGACTGTTAGAGTTAGAGTATACATTCTACATTAGACATCATGGGTACTTCCTCCTCTCCATTGAATCAAAGGCTGGAAAATGGTTAAATAAGGAAAAAGTTATAATCTCATGATTTTTCTTAGATATTTATCTACAAAGATATTAAGAATGTGCATATTGGTTTATAACTCAAATAGAGTATTTATTGCCACTACTCCACAGAAATCACTCTTGTCAAGATTAGCAATCATCTCCACCTTGCCTCATTAAACAGTTTTCAGGTCTCATCTTCCCTGAACTCTTAACGTTTGATGTACGGTGACTCTCTATATTCTGAAGCATTTCATTTGACTTTCAGGGGACCATACCCCCTGGTTTTCTTCCTATTTTACTTTTCAGACTCCTGAGCTCCTTAGTTCCTCTTATTCTTCCTCACTTTTATAAATATTAGAATGACCCAAGCCTCAATTTCTCTCCCTTTATGCTCGCTCTTTAGATGGTCTCATTTAGTCTCACAGTTTTAAACAATACCTGATGACTGTCAACTTTGTATTTTCAACCTAACTTCTTCCCTGAGCTCCAGACTCTGTGTCCAAAAGCCTACCATCTGCCCTTCCACTTGAGTATCTACAGGCCTCTTTAACGAACCATGTCCAAAATAGAATTCTTGACTCCCTGCTACTGCCCCAGTTTTTCCCCTCTCAGTATATGCCAACAGCATTTTCCCCAGGTCAGAATATTGGAGCCATCATTTCTTTCTTCGTATGATACCCCACACCTAAACCATCCGCAAATTCTGTCATTTCTATCATCATTAAGTTGTCCCAAATCTTACCACTTCTCAATATCTCTACTGTTACCACTCTAATTCAAGCCACCATCCATCCATCTCTTGGTCTACTGCAATAATCTCCCAACTGGTAGTCACTTACCCCCTTGTTTGCCTACAGTCAATCCAATACACAGTAGCCAGGGTGATCTTTCTAAAGCATCAAACAGATTATACTATTCTCCTACCCCAAACCCTCTAATGGCTTTCCTTCACACCCATAATAAAATCTGTGACCTATAAAACCATGACAATTTCTGGCCTCAGCCTGTCCCTCTAACCACTACCTTCCCCTGTCTCACTCAGCTCCAAGGACACTAGCCCTTTTTCAGTACATTTTCTCAAGGTACACTTGAAATTTCTCATACATCAAGCTTATCCCAGCTCGTTTTTCCAGACCTTGGCGTCATTTGCACCTTCACTTTACTAGATCTTTGCTCAAATATTTCCTGAGAAGCATTCCCTGACCACTCCTTCTAAAATGTAGCCGACTCCCAACATTCCATATCCTCTAACTCTGCTTTATTTTTCTTTATAGTACTTACATCTTGTCATATTATTTATTTGTTTATTGTATGTTTCCTGTATAGGCTTTGAAAAGACTTTGTCTGTCTTATTTACCTCCATAACCCTAATGCCTAGAATAGTGTCTGGCACAGTCTAAGAAGCTAAGCACTGTGGTTTATTAGAAATGAAATTGGTATACATTCTAGAAGGAATGTCTAACCAATTGGTAGTCTATAATATGCAGAGAGAAGATAGGGTGACCAACCATCTCACTTTATCAAAGACTAAGGGGGTTTCCAGGCCACAGGACATTTAAAAAAAAAAAAAAAACTAGAACAGCTCCTTGCAAACTGGACTGTTGGTTACCCTAGAAAAAGGCTATCTTTTCTAAAAGGGGTTTTCTATCTTTTCTAACTTTTCTAAAAGTTGTTATCACACTTGGATAACAAAAATAGCTACCTCTACTTATTCAGCATTTACTACATACAGACACTGTACAAGCACTGTACATACATTTTTCTCACTTAGTTTTTAAGGTAATCAATGAGATATCCATTTTATTTCCTGATAAACCTCTGATATTGACAGAGGTAAGAAACTTGCCTGCAGGTGAACAGATTGAATGAAAGGGCTGTAGAGTTAGTAAAAATAAACAACTTGGTAAGGACTAGAATGAAAATTTGAGCTGACCTTGTACAGTTCTGAAGGAAAGAATTTGTCCTCATATATTTATTTAGCTTGAGACTTTTAATCAGTTTTATTCTTTAAGAGAAGGTTACCAGGACTCAGTCAAAAAGAGTCTGGGATTTTCTACAAAGTTTGGGACAGTTGATCTTGGTCTATGAAGGCGGGAAGAGTAAGCTCTCCAGATTCTGAATAGGACCTCATTGACTGAATTCATACTACTAGTAATTACAACCTCAATTCAACTTTCATTACCAGAACGTAGGTCCAAACTCAGCTTGTCTAAAAATTGTTATCTACTTTTTCAAGGCAATGAAATAACTACAAAGCAAGGTACAGTAATATATCTGATATAATTAATTCAAGGTCGTGGATGTTCTGGTCTGAATTTTATTCTTCATGCTACCTCACTCATAGGAATAATGTAGGGCTAGGGATAGTATAAATGTTAGAGTAGGCTTCGGAATAAAACAAGCCTAAATTTGCACCCTGGCTTCATAATTAACCATCTGCGCAAGCCATTTTACCTCTTTGACCTTTTCCCTCTTTAGTAAAAAGAAGATAACACCCACCTCCCTGGGTGATGATTGAGATAGCATATGTTTGTGGGTTTTTTTTCAAAATTTTAAAAATATTTATTTATTTTTGAGAGAGAGACAGAGTGCAAGCAGGGGGAGGAACAGAGAGAGAGGGAGACACAGAATCTGAAGCAGGCTCCAGGCTCCAAGCTCCAAGCTGTCAGCATACAGCCCGACGCAATGCTCAAACTCATGAACCATGAGATCATGACCTGAGCTGAAGTCGGCTGCCTAACCGACTGAGCCACCCAGGTGCCCCAGTGAGACAGTATATGTTAAGGTACTTAGCACAGAGTACTTGTTCAATGAATGATGGCTATTAATATTAATGATAGCTTCGCCAGAATTTATTATCATTGCTTTTAGATACTAAAAGAATAGTGCATCCATTGATGAGAGGTGACAGTGGAGTTTGGATTTTATTCTAAAGATATTGGGGAGGCATTAAAGGATGTTAAGCAACAAAGTAGCAATAAATTAAAGGAAACAATAAAGAAGCCCAAAAAGTTTTATTTTTTTTACTTTATTTTTTTATTTTTTTAAGTTTTTATTTATTTTGAGAGTGAGAGAAAGAAAGAGACAGCATGAGCAGGGGAGGGGCAGAGAAAGGATCCCAAGCAGGCTCTGAGCTATCAGCAGGGAGCCTGATGCGGGAGCCCATAAACCCTGAAATCATGATCTGAGCTGAGATCACCACCCAGGTACCCCAGCCCATCAAAGAGTTTAAGAGGAGAAAGCAGAGAGAGAAGAGAAAAATCAGGACACGGTAGCATCTTAAGGCCAGGAGAGAAGTAATAGATAACGGTGTTAAAATGTACAAGAGAGGAAAATTAAGACCTGTAACGTGTCCACAAATGGCTGATACAGAGAACGTTTAAGGTCTGAGCACAGCCATTCTAAAGCAGCCACTTGTCTGCTTGCAATTAAGCAGCATTTCTTAGTTTCCCTGCTGCATGTTTTTACATGTTTTACACAATCAACCTTTCCTTCAAGTCTCGAGCAAAAATTTGCAATGGCTTCCTTTTGCCGATGGAATTAATACTACAAGTTCCTTAGCCTGTTGTTCTAAGCTCTTCACAACATGGCCCCAAACCAACTTTCTAACCTCTTTGTGTCCTACTACCCTAAAGACCTCCAATTTTCAACTAAATGTCTCGCTACTCTCCAAATATAAACACAGTAGGCATTTTCTCCATTTCACGCTTTTATTTGTATCCTAGTTATAGCACTTAACAAAGTCTCTTAATATTAGCATTATTTGTATATCTACAATTACAAAACCTCAGAAACATAAAAAACTTAAGAAATTATTTCTCTTACAAAAAGTGTGACCAGAAAAAAAAAAAGTGTGACCATTTTATTTTTACTAGTCCGTGGAAAAATGAGAAAAAAAAAAAGAATATTTTGGTGTATCTTCCATAAAATAAATATATCTGACTCAAAGGACTATCCTTAAATTAGAGACTATGTCCTCTTAAGTTTTCTTTTGGTGTTAAACATCCTTTCTTTTACAATATGATGGTGATAATAAGGAGTATGGGTTGTGTGTTGTTTTTTTTCAATGTCCCTACTTGCTAATTTAAAACTTGGTAACCTTAGGGGCGTCTGGGTGGCTCAGTTGGTTAAGTGTCCAACTTTAGCTCAGGTCATGGTCTAGCAGTTCATGGGTTTGAGCCCCACATTGTGCTATCTGCTGTCAGCACAGAGCCTGCTTCAGATCCTCTGTCCTTCTCCCTCTGCTCCTCCCCTGCTCACACTCTCTCTCAAAAATAAATATTAAAAACAATTTTTAATTAAAATTGGTAAAATTGCAAAAATTTTTTTTTGAAATTATAAAAGTTGATGAAATCAAAAAGTGAGAGAACCATTGATCTCTTCTAACCCTTACCTGACCCACGATTCCCCTCTGCAACATCTCTAACAGGTTATGCAAACCTCTGGATGAACACCTCCAGAGCCACTGAACTCACCCCCTCCCAAGAGAGCATATTCCATTTTTTTCACAGCTTTACCTATGAGAAAGCCTTACCTCAGCTCCACTTCTATGTCAAAAAGCTGTTTGAAAGCTTCACTTTTTATTGCTTACTTTGGAATTCCCTGCCCTATGCCTTTTCCATAATAGTCACTCAAAAATCTTTTTTTTTTTTTTTTTTTAATTTTTGGGACAGAGAGAGACAGAGCATGAACGGGGGAGGGGCAGAGAGAGAAGGAGACACAGAATCGGAAACAGGCTCCAGGCTCTGAGCCATCAGCCTAGAGCCTGACGCGGGGCTCGAACTCACGGACCTCGAGATCGTGACCTGGCTGAAGTCGGCCGCTTAACCAACTGCGCCACCCAGGCGCCCCACAAAAATATTTCTTTTCTTTTCTTTTTTTTTTTAATGTTTATTTATTTTGGGGACAGAGAGAGACAGAGCATGAATGGGGGAGGGGCAGAGAGAGAGGGAGACACAGAATCGGAAGCAGGTTCCAGGCTCTGAGCCATCAGCCCAGAGCCTGACGTGGGGCTCGAACTCACGGACCGTGAGATCGTGACCTGAGCTGAAGTCGGACACTTAACCGACTGAGCCACCCAGGCGCCCCAGATATTTCTTAATTGACATTCTCTAAAGGAATTTAAGTTTGATAGAAAATTACAACCTATGATCCTACTATGCAAAAACATTTAGAGATGGGGCCTTGGAAAGGATAATAACACTCTTTCCCTGCAGAAGGCATATTTACAAAATAGGAGGATTAAAGGTTTGGGATGGAATTTATATTGTTTTCCTTAGGTATTAAGTCAATTCACCAACATAGCATTAAAGCCTTCCAAACTTGCCTTTGAAAATTGCCTAAAAGCCCTGGGGAAATTATTATATTATTTTGTTCTAATTTGGTTTTATACTTTTATATATAATCACTTTAGGAGAACAACAATTTAGGAGATAAAAAGCTGATAATGTGATATGATTATATTCATTTGTAATGTTGTGTTGTCTTTTTCTGAAGCTGGGGCCTGAATTTCGGTGACCGAGGATATATTCGGATGGCAAGAAATAGTGGAAATCATTGTGGGATTGCTAGTTATCCCTCTTACCC
The DNA here is from genome assembly GCF_018350175.1 of Felis catus. Classification (NCBI taxonomy): domain Eukaryota; kingdom Metazoa; phylum Chordata; class Mammalia; order Carnivora; family Felidae; genus Felis; species Felis catus. The sequence continues at coordinate 105,401,852 of NC_058375.1, read as the reverse complement.
AGAAATCTAGAGGATCTCTTCATTGTATAACAAGCCAAGAAAAGAAACACTTTCTCTTGACTTAATTTTACCTGCCATAACCAGTAGAAATAAGGGAATCATGAACAATGTATATTTAACGTACTAACAAAATATATAGTTTGACTCTTCTACTTTTTTAATCTTGCAGTTATGGAAAACTTTTGCCAGGTAAATTAACAATGCTTTATAGATATAACTGTATGGGAATTAGTCAACCTACGACAATCAGTCATGTTTGTTTTGTCACTGTCTTATTTTACATGCTTTGTCTTTTTAAGTTCCCTGATATACTTTTGTAATACGATGGCATATCAATGCTTAATAAATATCTGTTTTCATCTTTGTATCATTACCACATACCATTATTTTCTTATACTTAGGTAACTATTATAATCTATCATGAGAATGTAAACTGTAGGATGCTGGTGAAGGGCTTTGGCAACTTTAATGGAAAAAACTACTAGGTTATTAATGTCCTAGGGCTCAGATTGTATCTTTGCACATTAAAGGATTCAATTATTTTTTAAAATAAATGTTAAGGTAGGCAAATATAGTAAAACCTTGGTTTGCAAGCATAATTTGTTCCGGAAACATGCTTGTAATTCAAACCACTTGGGTTTCCCCATAAGAAGTAATGGAAGTTCAGATGATTCATTCCACAACCCAAAAATATTCATATAAAATTTATTACAATACTATAATAGAATATAAAATAATTTTAAAAATACAAAATATAAAATTATAAATTATAAAAATAAAAATAAACAAATTAACCTGCACTTACCTTCAAAAACCTTCATGGCTGATGTGAGGGAGACAAGAGAGAGGAGAGTTATTGTGTAGGATGACTTTTACTATCACTAACAGAATCACGCTATCTATTGGCTCAATGGGATCTTCTTCTGCCTGGAGGCCATTGTATATGCTCGCAAGGATGTGACTATAGTACAGTATTAATAAACTTGTTGCATACTGTATTTAACGTAACTGGCAATCAGGCAGCAGAGGAAAGGGTCTATATCTGCAGGCAGCCTGACTTAGAATGAAGCAAAGCATTTCTAAGCTTACTCTTGTACAGAAAAGCAAAGGACTGTCCATAGGTGCTTGGAAGTGACAAAACATACACTAGTGACAGTTGTGGGCACCTTCCAACATTCTGAAAAATCACTGATTTCTGCCAAATAGTGCCCCTGAGACCCAGCATCCAAGCATGGGAGATGATCACCCACAATCCCATAAAGAGAGAGAGAGAGAGAGAGAGAGAGAGAACCATTGGCTCAGTTGTGATTATGTGACATTCAGTGTCACGTACTCCTCGTATTGCAAGAAATCACTCATTTATCAAGTTAAAATTTATTAGAAACGTTTGCTCATCTTGCAGAACACTCATAGAACAAGTTACTCGCAATCCAAGGTTTCACTGTACTTAAGAGACAATCTGTTTTCAAGCACTTTGGAAGAATCATTTTAACGATCAACAATAAATATACTAATTCAAATTATTTTTACCTAGTCATTAGCAACTTGGCAAATAATTAAGTCAACCTGAATAAAATAAGAAATATTTTTATTTCCATTACTGGTATTTTATTCCATTACTGGTATTTTAATCTATTTCAGATTGAGCTTCCTCTCAACTGCTCTAGAATAGTATACAGGTTCTGAGGATGCAGCAAGAACTTTAAATTTTACAAGTTTATGCATATGACATGAAAAACATGTGGGATGATATAACTTGTTTATCCTAAAATGAACTTAAACTAATTTCACTATCTTTGGCTCCCTCTCTGCAAAGAACATTTTATTTTATTTTATTTTATTTTATTTTATTTTATTTTTTAATTAAAAAAAATATACTTATTTATGTATTTTGAGAGAGAGAAAGATAGAGCATAAGCGGGGGAGGGACAGAGACAGAGGGAGACAGAGAATCCAAAGCAGACTCTGCACTGTCAGCACAGAGCCTGACATAGGGCTCGAACCCATGAATCGTGAGATCATGACCTGAGCCAAAATCAAGAGTGGGTCTCTCAACCGACTGAGTCACCCAGGCATCCCAAGACCATTTTAAAAAGCAAGGCTTGCTAATTAATTAATAAAAACATGAACATAATATATGACTATCATTAAAAGTGTAGAGAAGCATTGTAATTAAAAAGTATTTAGTCAAGGGGTGTCTAGCTGGTTCAGTCCTTAGAGCATGGGACTCTTATTTTCGGAGTTGTGAGCTCAAGCCCCATGTGGATGTAGAGCTTACTTAAAAAAAAATAAGAAAAATAAAAGTGTTTATTAAATATATATATGTATATGTGCACATATATCTAGTTGATTATTCTTTAGTTTTTATTTTGCTCACAATTTTTCAAGCACTGTAAATGGAACAAAAACATAGGTCTTAACTTTATTAAGTCTGATGAAGCCTATAAACACTTTTTCAAAATAATGTTTTTAAGTGAAAAAACTAAAACATAGGATCACAAAGGAAACCAGTTTTATTGAAATACAGTTATTAAAATGTTAAAGTATAGGGGCACCTGGGTGGCTCAGTTGGTTAAAGTGTCCAACTTCGCCTCAGGTCGTGATCTCACAGTTCATGGGTTTGAGCCCTACGTTGGGTTCTGTGCTGACAGCTCGGAGCCTGGAATCTGCTTCCAATTCTGTGTCTCCCTCTCTCTCTGCTTCTCTCCCAGTCGCTCGCTCGCGCTCTCTCTCTCTCTCTCTCTCTCTCAAAAATAAGTAAAGCATTAAAAAAACATTTTTTAAGGTTAATATATATATATATGTGTGTCATAGTAATACATATGCTTCTTTATAAATGCATTAAATAACAAGAGTTAATAACTATCTTAAATTTGAAGTAGTGATGAGTATAAATGATATTTGAAAGATATCTGCAGAAACTGTAATGTGATATGAAAACATCTGATTTTTCTTTTGGTGATAAAGTTACAAGTATTGCTAATATTATTGTTTTATGGACTATATTCAGAATTGAAGGAAATAGTAACTTTCAGTTAGAGGTTAGTGAAAAGATATAATATTTTACCCATACAAATTCATACTTTCTCTGAATTCTAGCCATGGAGCCTTTAGACGTCTTAGATCCCAGGTAAAGAATCCTTGAACTAAATAAGCAGAGTAAGGAAATACTTAACAAAGATCTTTATTCTATGTGCAACATAAAGGGAAATTTTTAGCAATAAGTAATATCAAACTTACAGAAATAAACAGCTTTTTTGTTAAAAAAAATTAAAAATTTGAGGGCGTCTGCATAGCTCAGTAGGTTAAGTGTCCTACTCTTGATTTCAGCTCAGGTCATGATCTCACAGTTCATGGGTTCAAGCCCTGAGTTGGGCTCTGCACTGACAGCATGGAGCCTGCTTGGGCTTCTCTCTCCCCTTCTTGCGGCCCTCCCCCACTCTCTCTCTCTCTAAGTAAATAAATAAACTTAAAAAAATAAAAATAAAAATTTAAAACAAAGAAGAACCTAAGATTAAATTTATCCTGGGGGCACCTGGTGGCTCAGCTGGTTAAGTGTCTGACTCTTGATTTTGGCTCAGGTCATGATCTCAGGGTCATGAGATGGAGCCCCAAGTTGGCTGCACACTCAGCGCCAAGATTCTCTCTCTCCCACTCTCTGCTCCTCCCCCTCTGTTTCTCCTTCCCTCCCTCTCTCTCTCACTCTCAAAAAAACTTTTTTAAAAACCAGAATAAACTTATCCTGGAGCCTGTATATAGGGATGATTTGAAGAAAATAAAAAGAAGGATACTACCCAGAAAGTATTACAGTAAGTACATATGTGAAGTGATATAAAACCCTGGACAACTTTAGCAGCCATGAAAAAGAGAAAAAATTTTTTAAAAGACACAACGAGTAAATCTAGGAGTCATAGACTAAAAGCTGACAAAACTTTTAACTGGATATTAAAGGTAAAGAAACAAGGATTTAAACATTGCAGAACTAGGAATCCATTGGACAATGCTACCATGAACATATAAGGAAAATATGAAGATAAGACTTATTTCCTTGAATAAAATTATCCTTTTTTTTTTTTTACTGTTCTCTAGATGAGAATCTTGATGATGCTTCAAATATGCATACTCTAAGTTACCAGAGGAACTATATAAATCAGAACACGCCAATCTTTAAAAATGAAAATACTCCTTCCTATCTTTCTTAGTCTTTCAGCAGAGGCAGGATAAGGCACCTCCACACGGAAAAAGACCAATTCATCCATACAGCAAATTCTAATGGAGCACCTTCTACACGCCAGGCTCTGCAAAGTATCAGCAAAGACACCACAGCTTTCTTGGAGCTTATCCCCTGGGTGGTGGGTGGAGATGAGGGCAAGGGTTAAATAAGTAACCAAATAAATAAAGATGATTTTGAACATTGAAAAACAAATTTTAAAAATTAAAACAAAGCAATCCTTAAAAGACATAACTACTCAGGATGAATCAATGTGTCTTTCCAGATGCCTGCCCCTCTCCCCAATTCATTCTCCAACCAACAACCAGAGTGATAATGTAGAAACATAAATTTGATATCTTTCCCAATCGTAAGCACTCAATAGCTCCCATTATACCTGAAATAAAACACAAATTCCTTAACATTGACTATTAAATTCTGCATATTCTGGTTTTCCTATCTCATCTGGAGTCAGTTTTCCACATTTGCTATGTACTTGCCATACTGGCCTTCCTTCAGTTTTTGAAGTACTTCTCATATTAGGGCCTTTGCAAATGTTTTTCTCCCTGCACAGCATACTTTCCCGCCACATTCTTCTTCTTTTTTTTTTTCTTTTTTTTTTCACACTCTTCTTCTAATAACTTCTACTCACCCCTCTGGTTGTAACTTAAATGTAATTTCCTTAGGTCTTCCATGACCCACCTTCTCATGTAAACTGCTTTTCCACCTTTGACTCTTATTGAATCCAGTACTTACAACAAATTATAATTATATACATATTTATACTTGTTTGTATAACATCTCTCTCCTTCATTAGATCATAGACTCAACTATGGCAGAAATCATGACTCTTGTTACCACTTTGTAACATACTGTAATTGTACATAGCACAGTGCCTGCCTTAAAGTACTCTGTCACTATTTGATGAAAGAAAAAATACACGAGTGATAGATGAATGCAAATGAATAACCAGCATATTGTGTTAGAAGTAAAGCTGTGTCCTAATAGTTCTTCCACAGTAATGGAAATCTAAAACTTGCAGAAACTATTTTAAAACTTCTATTAAAATTTAAAGGAACCTAAAGAAAAAAAATTTTTTTTAAATTTTTTTTTCAACGTTTTTTATTTATTTTTGGGACAGAGAGAGACAGAGCATGAACGGGGGAGGGGCAGAGAGAGAGGGAGACACAGAATCGGAAACAGGCTCCAGGCTCCGAGCCATCAGCCTAGAGCCTGACGCGGGGCTCGAACTCACGGACCGCGAGATCATGACCTGGCTGAAGTCGGACGCTTAACCGACTGCGCCACCCAGGCGCCCCAAGAAAAAAATTTTTAAAGGAAGCTATTATTCAAAACTTTCTTTTCCTTCTTCCCTCTCTCTTTCTTATCCCTCCTAAGCCTATACTTTAACCCAGATTTTGTTCCTCTTTCTACTTCACTGAGATAAAGATAATTAATGAGATTGCTTTAAGAAAACAGTAAGCTGGGACACCTGGCTCAGTTGGCTAAGCAACATACTGTAGATCTCAGCTCAGGTCATGATCTTGCGGGATCATGGGATTGAGCTCCGAGTCAGGCTCCTTGCTGATAGCCCGGAGCCTGCTTGGGGCTCTCTCTTTCCCTCTCTCTCTGCCTCTCTCCCACTCATGCTCAATGTCTCTCAAAATAAATAAAAATAATCTTTAAAAAAAACCATTAAGTTAAAATTTTATAATATTCAGGTAGCAGTTCCTGGAGCTGGTTGTTTGTTTAATTTTCTTTTAGTAGAGCTAATACATTCACAAGGCTCAAAAATAAAAAAGTATTGTAGGGGAGGAAGAAAATATCTTTTTCCCACTACCTTTCTAGATTCTCTAGCTGGAGACCTGTGAATTCAACTGCAATAGAAAAGCATACAGATTTATTTAATGTAAGTTTTACATGACACAGGAGCCTTCATAAGGAAACGAAGACCAGGACAAATAAATTTGACTGTTTTTATACAATGATTGATGAAGAATGGAAAGTCCTGGAAAAGTGTGATAGGACAAAAGGGTATGAGCTAATAGTACTGAACTACAGGAATCTTACCAAGGCCTGTTCATTTGGATTTCTCTTGGCATCCCTTTGTCTTTGGAGACAAGGATGCTCCTTTCCTTTAGGTATAGAGAGTACCTTTCAAATGAAGGTCTTACAACATGCTTCAGAGGAAGAGGAGGAGGTCAGAGAGTCCTTCTGCCACCACTGTTTCTAGGCACTGGTTCAGTGGAAACTGGACAGATGAAGAGAATCCTTCCTGCACCTGCCATTTCTCAAAATCCTTCAACTTAAGAATTCAGTATGCTGGGGTGCCTGGGTGGCTCAGTCAGTTAAGTGTCTGACTTCAGCTCAGGTCATGATCTCATGGTTCATGGGTTCGAGCCCCGCTTCCAGCTCTGTGCTGACAGCTCAGAGCCTGGAGCCTGCTTCCAATTCTGTGTCCCCTCTCTCTCTGCCCCTCCCCTGCTCCTGCTCTGTCTGTCTCTCTCTCAAAAATAAATAGACATTAAAAAAAATTCCAGGGGCACCTGGGTGGCTCCGTTGGTTAAACATGGGACTTCAGCTCAGCTCATTATCTCACAGCTGGTGAGTTCGAGCCCCACCTTCAGGCTCTGTGCTAACAGTTCAGAGCCTGGCCTGCTTCAGATTCTGTGTCTCCCTCTCTCTCTGCCCCTCCCTGTTCACACTCTGTCTCTGTCTCTCTCTCTCAAAATATAAAAAGATAAACATTGAAAAAAAATTTTAGGGGGGCCGGAGTAGCTCAGTCAGTTAAACGTCCAACTTTGGCTCAGGTCATGATCTCGCAGTTGGTGGGTTGGAGCCCCACGTCCAGCTCTGTGCTGACAGCTCAGAGCCTGGACCCTGTTTCGGATTCTGTGTCTCTCTCCCTCTCTCTCTAACCCTCCCCTGCTTGTGTTCTGTCTCTCTCCATCTCAAAAATAAGTAAACATTAAAAATTTTTCAATAAAAAAAGTTTTTTAAACTCCAATATGCCAATGTACCATATTTTGGGGTAGTATGTTCTGAACTCTGTCAGTATATAATGTCAGGTCTCATTATTTTCCGTTGTTATGTGCAAATAATACCACAACACTGAATTCTTGAATATTGAACCATTGCTTCTAAGGGAAATACAGGGTTACATTCCTGTGAGACCATGGTCACAACATTTTCATTAACTGATTAATATAAAATCTCATTTTATGTGTGTTTCTGTTTAAGAAACTTTATTCAATATATTTTGTGGATATCATTAACATTGAACTCACAGCCAACACCAACAGCACTATAACTCATGCCTGAACAAAGCTTATCCAACACATGTAGTTTCCCTGTAAGGCACATCACAACTTTCTTAGGTCTAAACAGCACTTCAACTATCCATTTTAAACAGCAAAATTACCAAAAAAAAAAAAAAAAAAAAAAAAAAGGAGAGAGAGAAAGGAAAAAAAGAAAACAAAAAGTCACAACAATGCAAAAACATGGTACTAAATAGACCACAAAAAGAACATTTTTTACAATATGAGAGCTAAAACAAGAAAGCAAAACATCATCTTGTTCAACCTCAGCTGGGAATGTGTGTATAGAAAGACTCAAATTTTTTCTTTACCACTTTGAACGTGTCTGCAAATGAATGCAAATGCATTATATTGAACTGCTTTTTAATTTGGAGGTTACAAATTAATTTTAGTAAGTGGGCAATTTCACTGTTATGAAGTCCATGAATAATGAAGATTGACTATATATATAAAACAGTGAAAAATTTATATCCCATTCCTTTCCCCTAAAGGCTCAGATCCTTCCTCCTTAGAAGTAACCACTATTAAGAGTTTCTTGTATATCTTTCTAGAATTTATTATTCATATACAGGCAACTTAAACATATTTGTATGTTACTTTTTTATCATTATTTATTTATTTATTTATTTATTTATTTATTTATTTTAGAAAGAGAGTGAGCATATAAGTCGGGGAGAGGGGCAGAGGGAGAAAGAGAGAGAGAAAGAATATCTTAAGCAGGCTCCAGCCCGGAGCCCAATGCAGGGCTTGATCTCATGACCCTGAGAATCATGACCTGAGCTAAAATCAAGAGTCAGCCAACCAATCGACTGAGCCACCCAGGTACTCCAAATTTTTTATTATTAATTTTGAAAGGGTCGAGACGATGCCACAGTGGCATAAGGATTATTGTGAACTAAAGACATTTTGAAAATCAATGGATGTGGGAAGAGGCTTTCTCTCCATTCCCCTTATTTTCCTAAAAGCAAAGCTTCCCAAAAGAATTCAACTGTCCTGAATCTCCTCCCAAGAAGTTTCACCACAGGGAAGATTAACTCTTGTAAAGACAAGAAGTCAGCACAAGTCAACACTGGATAAGAAATCACCTCAAGAGACATTGTTATAAAACTACCATATATCCCATCTATTCTCCTAAGGGCCCATTCATTTTTCCTAGAAGTCCTCTGTTCTCCCATAAGTGCCCCTCTACACCTCCCCATTACCTATTAAGATGGTATATAAACTCCAAAATCTAACTACATCCTTGAGTCACATTTCTTTGTGAACTCCTGTGCATATGTACATACTTACATTTATTTTTCCCTCTTGCTAAGCTGTCTGTTATCCATTAAAATTGCAAGCCCTCAAGTACAAAATCTAAGAGGATACAGGAAGGGGTGCTTGGGTGGCTCAGTTGGTTAAGCATCTGACTCTTGGTTTCAGCTCAGGTTGTGATCTCACAGCTTTGTGAGTTTGAGCCCCACATCCAGCTCTGTGCTGGCAGCTCAGAGCCTGCTTGGGATTCCCTCTCTCTCTCTCTCTCTCTCTCTCTCTCTCTCTCTCTCTTTCATTCCCACTTTCATAGCCCCTCCCTCATTCATGCTGTCTCTGTCAGAATAAATAAACTTAAAATTAAGATGATACAGAAAAATATTTTCCTCCCTAATAATTTCAAACAGCAAATGATAAATTGTACAAAAATTGATCCATGGGGCACCTGGGTGCCTCAGTCGGTTGAACACCCGACTCTTGATTTAGGCTCAGGTCATAATCTCATGGTTTGTGATAGAGCCCTGCATTAGGCTCCGTTATGTCAGTGCAGAGCCTGCTTGGGATTCTGTCCCTCTCTCTCTACTCCTCCCCAATTTGTGCGTGCATGTGTGCGCTCACTCTCTTTCTCAGAATAAGTAAATAAACACTTAAAAAAAATGATCCATGGTAGATAGATATGTGTATTTGGGCAGCACTTGTGTCATGTAACCAAGAACTCATCAATTTCTAGATAGCAAAAATGTTATGGTCTCTAAAGTAAGTACCTAGTAGCTGTCATCAAACAATTCAGAGGCACATTCAAAATGGTACTATGATTAACACCATGCATAACTGAAGGTCGTTTGTTTTATAGTATCTCTAAAAGCCTAACATCCCGTTCTCTTAACCAATATTTTTAAAATCAGTATTATTTTTAAATCAGCGATAATTCTTTTTTTTTTTTTCAACGTTTATTTATTTTTGGGACAGAGAGAGACAGAGCATGAACGGGGGAGGGGCAGAGAGAGCAGAGAGAGAGGGAGACACAGAATCGGAAGCAGGCTCCAGGCTCTGAGCCATCAGCCCAGAGCCCGACGCGGGGCTCGAACTCCCGGACCGCGAGATCGTGACCTGGCTGAAGTCGGACGCTTAACCGACTGCGCCACCCAGGCACCCCAAATCAGCGATAATTCTTTTAACTGTCTCTTCTAGTACTAACCTTCAGATTTCTAATATATTTGTATACTATTTTTTTTTTAGTTTATTTATTTTGAGAGAGTGAGTGAGCAAGGGAGGGGCAGAGAGAGAGGGAGGGAGAGAGAGCCCCCAAGCAGACTCTGCATTGTTAGCATAGAACCCAATGAGGGGACTCGATCACACGAACCATGAGATCATGACCTGAGCTGAGATCAAGGGTCAGACACTTAACTGACTGAGCCACCCAGGCCCCCCTGTAATGCTATTTTTAATGGTATGTACTTACTATTATGGTAATCAATGTTTTAAATGTCTTGCCCCAACACCACCCACTCTCATCCTCAAAATATAGTCAGTGATCTAGTTGGTTAAATCAGTACCTACTGATTGCATTGAAGGAGTTCAGAACACAGAACCTCAAAACATGTTGCTGTGGCATACTGACTATGCTGCGTTAAAAGCATTTGAAAAATAGCGCCTGCAAGAAGGACATTCTGATTTTCCTTCTTTTTCTTAAAAGCAGGAGAGAAAATTCCCTCGTGAAAGATATCCTCCCTATATCAGAAGGAAAGAGAAATTCTTGCCACCAAGGACACGAGGTCAAGGCCAAGATCAACCTGTACAAACAAACCTTGTTAACCTAACCCCATATCACGTCACTCACTTAATGGCTCCAGCCAAAGCCCCTTTGCCTAGTCACATTTGCACAATTTAGTATTCTTTGTCCAATTCAGTATACAAGCATTCAACTTGATTCTTTAGGTCTTTACTTTTCATGTGAAGACTCCCAGATACGTGTAAAAAAGATGTAATTAAAACATGCACGTTTTCTCCTGTTAATCTGTCTTCTGTCAGTGAAATTCATAGGCCCAACCAGAGACCCTAATAAGGGAAAGAGAAATTATTCCTCCCCTACAGCATTATTCTGATTCTGTGACTCAGGATGAGTCCGACTCTTGATTAAAAGTAAATTACCTGATTAAAATAATTGATTAAAAGTAAATACACTTTTTCATATTTCTTTTCTATAGTTGTTAATAACTCAGAAGTAAATTTAGGGGCACCTGGGTGGCTTATTCTGTTAAGCATCCAACTTTGGCTCAGGTCATGATCTCACAGTTCATGAGCTCGAGCCCGCGTCAGGCTCTGTGCTGACAGCTCAGAGCCTGGAGTCTGCTTTGGATTCTCTCTCTCTCTCTCTCTCTCTCTCTCTCTGCCCCTCCCCCACTTGTGCTCTGTCTCTCCGTCTCTCAAAAACAAATATTAAAAACATTTTTTTAATGTAAATTTAACATGAAGCACCATATCATAAACCTAATGTGTCATCATTAGGTGGTGTCATGGCTCCCCCTCTGCCAAGGCTAAAATTAGTTGCAGTTTCAGGAAACCAAATTTACCTGGATCAGTTTTCTCATCTCTAAAATAGGTGTAGGGGCGCCTGGGTGGCGCAGTCGGTTAAGCATCCGACTTCAGCCAGGTCACGATCTCACGGTCCGTGAGTTCGAGCCCCGCGTCAGGCTCTGGGCTGATGGCTCAGAGCCTGGAGCCTGTTTCCGATTCTGTGTCTCCCTCTCTCTCTGCCCCTCCCCCATTCATGCTCTGTCTTTCTCTGTCCCCCCCAAAAAATAAATAAACGTTGAAAAAAAATAATAATAAAATAAAATAGGTGTAACAGGGGCGCCTGGGTGGCTCAGTCAGTTAAGCATCTGACTGTTGATCCTGGAGTAGGCCATGATCTCAGGGTTCCTGAGTTAGACTCATGTCCAGCTCTGCACCAACAGTGTGGTGAGGAGTCTGCTTTGGATTCTGTCTGTGGGTCTGTCTGGCGCGCGCTCTCTCTCTCTCTCTCTCTCTCTCTCTGCCCCTCCCCCGCTCATGCTCAGTCGCTTTGTCTCTCTCTCCTCCTCTGTCTCAAAATGAATAAACTTTTAAAAAAAATAAGTAAAATAGGAGTAATACTTATGTCTTCTTCACAAGGCTCTTAGAATAAGCAAAGTAGGAGAAAGAAGTGAATTTTGAAAGCCATTTGTAAACAGTTCTACCTGTGAGAGAACTATAAAGCAAAATAATTATTAAACCAGGGGATTTGAATATTGAATTTGCGTGGGGCCAACGGGGAGCTTGCACTCATGATCCTGAGATCAAGCCCGGAGCGGCGATCAAGAGTGGAATGCTCTCGGACCGGGCCACCCAGGTTCCCCAGATACTGAATATTTTTCATTGAAAACAAGATTCTAGACTTCATTCCTCTAACTGACTTTGGGCAAATCTTTTCATCTTTTCATACAGACACATCTAAGTTAATGAATACTTATGAAATGTTTATACCGATAACACAATTTATTTGGATATATAACAATTAGTAAACAATTTGTACTCTTCGACAATGTCCAACTACCTACCAGCTCTGATCGTGTTTGTAAATGCGACATTAACTACATTAATAGCTATGCACTGTCCCCACCGACAGCGCAGCGGAAATAACTAAGTAGGCCACTGCCAGAGCAACTGGCTTCCTGAAGACACAGGAGACTAAGGTGGGAGTGCAATATATATGTGGTAGATCGAATAACAAAAGCAAAAGTTCGAAACCGATCGGAAATTAGCAGGATTCATTAAATGACGGCCGAGAACACTTGGGTCACCGTAGGAAAGCTTTGTTATTTCGGGAAGCTTGGCACACGCCATTACTTAACGTTACCCTGCTGGCAATCGGGCCTTTCTCTGGCTGAGACGAGCTCTTCAGCGGGTTGGGGTTCCCAGCGCGCCTTGCGCGGCTCTTGGCGGGAAAGCGACGGTGCGGGGATCACACGGCCCTGTAGCGCCTCCGCGGGCAACCGTTGAAGGAAGGCGCCTGCGCGTCAGGCAAAGCGCGCGCCGCACGGTGCCAGGTTTCCCAGCGGCTGGCGCCCCTCAGACCTTACGTAATGTATTTGTTTTCTTTCCTGTTTGTTTGTGTCTTCTGCGTTTCAAGCTCTTTTTCTGTCGCTTCACAACTACTCTTACGCTTCTTAAAGTCTTAATGGTGAAACGGGGCGGAAACGTGAGCCTGCTTCTTTTTCACGAGAGGTTCGAGATTAGGTTAACTCCGGTGTCTAGTCCGGGCTTCTTTAGGGTCAATGACAGTAAAGCGTGTCCTCTGGGACCTCTTCCAGTGGAATTGTCTGCTTAAGACAAGGGAAACTGGAACCCCCAAATGAAACTTACGTGAAAATACCAGTTGTAATTGAGAAATCAGAATCAGCCAAGAAAGATCTGGAATATTTTCCATTCCGCTTTTTGGGGTGGTTCCACAGAGTAGGACAATATGTTTTTATACCCAGAGCTAGGCTGAATGAAGTTCAGTTAAAGAACCTGACTTGAATCAGTCGTTTGAAACTATAAATGTAAAAAACAAAAACAAAACAAAACAAAAAACTTCTGAGATTATTTTAAAGAGTCTGGCAGGGGCCGGTTTCATACCTACCTAACTGTGCAATGTAGTCAGTACTCGAATACTGTGATTGATTTCTTTATGTAAACATTATTTACATGAAATTGATCACATAAAATTTATTTTTATTCACTTAAAGTTCTTTCTGACTTTACATGTAGCCAACTAGAATATTAGCGATACAAAAAAGATCTGAAGTTAAAGCTCACGTTTCTGTCACAAGGTTGAATTAAGGAAAAGACTTTCCCAGAAGATGGCCACTGCGCAATTACAGAGGACTTCCATGGTATGATTTCTTGTATTTAAAAATATTTTAATGTAGCTAATCTTATTGTTTCCTGGAGTCTTTTATAAAAGTTAGAGCCAACTGTTTGAAGGGTTTAATGAGATCAGGAAACTCCATGTTTTAAGAAAGGAAGGTATTTGCTAAACTAATATTTAGAATCCGTGGAGAATTGTGTTGGATGTTTGATGCATTGCATTAAATCACTGGTTCGTATCCAATTTACACTAGGTGTTAATGAATGCTATTCTGTGGCTTTGATGAAATTGTCATTCATAGCAGTCTAGTCCAAGGAAATGAATGTGCATGCCTCACAAAGATAAAATTCTCATCTTTGCAATGTTCTTGTGTTACAGGGTTATGTGTGTCAAATCTAGTTAGTAACTAAAGAGTTACTACAATCTATCATGTATTATGCACTTACAGACTGTTAACCTGCAAGAGGATTTTTAAGCACTTTTTGCATTTTACCTTTAGGCTGCTTCCCTGAAATCACTTTCGCCTCTTAGAAGCCACCCTGACTTTCTGGGTTAGAAATTCTATGGGAAAGTACCATGATTCACCACTATGGTTAGAAATTCTTTGGGAAAGTACCATGCTGACGCAAAGTTAGATCTACCTGAAGTTTGGGAGGATGTTATTTTTAATAAATCTAAATAAAATGTTTTAATTTTCCTGAAATTTAGAGTGCATTGGTATTTCCCAATAAGATATCAACAGAGCAGCAGTCTTTAGTGTTAGTGAAGAGGCTCCTAGCAGTTTCAGTATCCTGCATCACCTATTTGAGAGGAATATTTCCAGAATGTGCTTATGGAACAAGATATCTAGATGGTAATGTAATGTTTATTTTTTGTTTCTTTCAACTTTGTTCATGTTGATTTTAAAACTTGCTTTAAACATGTTGTTTTTATTTTGGCTTGCTTTAAGACTGTATAAATTTTTGCCTAGAGATCTTTTTTTAATAATAGCTTTAGTGAGATGAAATTCACATACCTGACAATTCACTCACTTAAAGTGCACAACTGAATGATTTTTAGTATATTCAGATTGGTGTGCAACCACTACCATAGCCAATTTTAGAACATTTCATCACCCCAAAAGGAAACTCCATACTCACTAAGTCATTCTCCCCTTCCCCCAACCTCCCCAGTCCTCGGATTCCACCAGTCTGCTTTCTGTCTCTATGGATTTACCTATTCTGGACATTCCCCATAAATGGAATCATATAATATGTGGTCCTTTGTGACCAGCTTATTTCACTTATGTTTTCAAGATTCATCCGTATGGTGACATGAATCAGTCCTTCATTCTCTTTTATTGTTGACTAATATTCTATATATATCTATTTATATTGATAAGCAAACATTGATGAATGTTTGTTTCAGTTGTTTACACTTTTTTGGCCATTATAAATAATGCCACATTCATGTACACATTTTTATGTGGAGTAAGTAGTTTTTAAAAAGTATATTCAATACCTTTGGAAGCACTTAATCCTAAAATTTTTCCTTAGTTTCTCAAGTTTAATTTCACCTGACATTACTCTTTAATGATGAAGTTGGTAGGTAAAAACATTCTATTATTTATTGCTTTGTATAGTAGTAGTATATATTCTTGTGTTATTTTGGGAAGTAAAAATAATACAGCCTATTTATACTACAGTAATAATTCATTACCCAGCACATAGTGTGTACCTAATTTTGTGTGCCAGCTATATGGTGGGCAATATGTTAAGCACTATGTTATGTATTACAGCTTGTTAATTCATATTACGGGCCTGTGAGTTAGCTATTACTCCTATTTTTCAGATAAGGAACCTGAGACAGAGACAGAGATCTTAGTCCTTTCCATTGTATTACCTGTTGCTTCCTTGCAGGTCTCTATCTCTCACAGCCAGTTAACTTCTTGGCCTTTTACAAGAATTTAATTGGGATACGGGCCCATGCAAATACTCTAAAACTCTTGGATAATGATGGTGTGAAAGCATTATATCTAACTTTTAAGTATTCTATAGCTTTTAAAAATTACATTTTTTTTTGCCCATCACATGTATCCTAATCATTTTGATGCCATTTTATAATAAGGATAAAAAGATTATTTATTTCCATAAGACCTTTCTTCTTTTAAATTATGTTAATACCAATCATCTGGAAGTTCATTGCCATTGCATAATATATATCTAATACACAGCTGACGAAAATAATTTCACTTAAATTTCTAGGTGCTTGGGGTGCGTGGGTGGCTCAGTTGGTTAAGCATCTGACTCTTGATCTCAGCTCAAGTCTTGATCTCGGGGTCATGAGTTCAGGACCTGCGTTGGGCTCCACCGTGGGCCTGAAACCTACTTAAAAAAATAAAATAAAATAAAATTTCTACTTGCTTACTAATCTTGAATAGTTCTATATTTATATCATTTTGGTGTTTAGATCTTTGTGTGAAAATTCTGAGAGAAGATAAAAACTGTCCAGGATCTACACAGTTAGTGAAGTGGTAAGTAAAAGATTACCTAATGATATGAAATTATTTTTCTCTTAAATCACATTTTTTTTTTGTACCTTGAATACCTTTCATTGTTTAACCCAATTTTAGTAACTCCCCCTTTAACACTAGATACCATTTTTGCAGGTCTTTGGATCTTTGCATTAAATTTTTTCTTTAATTTTAAAGAAATTAAAATTCTGGCTCAATAGGTAGAGCATTTGACTTTTGATCTTGGGGTTGTAAGTTTGAGCCATACATTGGGTGTAGAGATTACTTTAAAAAAATAAAATTCTAGGGGTGCCCGAGTGTCTCAGTCGGTTGGGCGTTTGATTCTTGGTTTCAGCTCAGTTCATGATCTCACGGTTCATGAATTCTAGCTCTCCATCAGGCTCTGTGCTGACAGCGCAGGGCCTAGTTGGGATTCTCTCTCTCCCTCTCTGTCTGCCCCTCCTCACCTCTCTCTCTCTCTCTCTCTCTCTCTCTCACACACACACACACACACAGTGAATAAATAAACTTAAAAAATAAAATAAAATCTTAAAAAAAGGGAGTTTTTTTTTTTTTTAAGTAAGCTCCTTGCCAAATGTGGGATTTGAACTCACAACCCTGAGATCAAGAGCTGGATGCTCCACAAACTGAGCCAGCCAGATGCCCCAAGAAGGGAGCTTTAATAAGAAAATTTTGTATTATTTAGTAATGAGATAATATGGAGACTTATTAAAAGAATTATTTTCTGGAAAAGCATTCGGTCTAAAAATGAATATTTCATTATTTTTTAGGATGCTAGGATGCTATGATGCTTTACAAAAAAAATACGTAAGTCAGTATCTCATTGTCTTTTTTTCTACAGCTTATACTCTATAAATGTAACAGCAATAGCCACAAAGTAGAACATTAATTTAAACTAATTTGGGCATAGGCCAGCCCAAATTACTGAAAAGTTTGAACATTTGAATATTTTAAAGACTAATATTCAACTCAATTTGAAGCCAATAGAATTAATGCTTAACAAATTTTGCCAAGCCAGTTTTAGTTAACACTTGGTTGTGTTAATAATAACACTTATTAACTTACAAAAACTTAATGAATTAAAAAAAATTCTTTTAAAATAGTTTATTAGTTTCACATGCCTTGTACAATTTTGTTTATACTAATAATTTTTTTTAATTTTTTTAACGTTTATTTTTGAGACAGAGAGAGACAGCATGAACGGGGGAGGGTCAGAGAGAGAGGGAGACACAGAATCTGAAACAGGCTCCAGGCTCTGAGCTGTCAGCACAGAGCCCGACGCGGGGCTCGAACTCACGGACTGCGAGATCGTGACCTGAGCCAAAGTCGGCCACTCAACCCACTGAGCCACCCAGGCGCCCCTGATTTGTGACAATTTAACCTAGACTACACAGAAATTTATTTTTGAATTCTTATGAAGAAACAATTTATTAAATTATTAGTATAAACATGGGACGCCTGGGTGCCTCAGTGGGTTGAGTGGCCGACTTTGGCTCAGGTCACGATCTCGCAGTCCGTGAGTTCGAGCCCCGCGTCGGGCTCTGTGCTGACAGCTCAGAGCCTGGAGCCTGTTTCAGATTCTGTGTCTCCCTCTCTCTCTGACCCTCCCCCGTTCATGCTCTGTCTCTCTCTGTCTCAAAAATAAATAAATGTTAAAAAAAATTTTTTTTTAATTGTCACAAATCATAAATAGGTGAAATTTCGATTAATAAGGGTTTACTGTAGATTATAAGCCTTTTTGTATACTTATGTTTATATTAACATACATAAAGAAGTCCATCTCTAAACAAAATGTAAAAAAGATATAATTTTATCCATGGTCACTAACCTCCCTTATTAAGGCATCAAGTATTTAATACTCATTAAATATTAAGTGCCTACTATGTGCTAAACACATACTCCAGGTAGGAGCTGGGTGAACAGTGGTCAGCAAAACAAAGAGAGCCCTTTCTATAGTGGGAAAACAGTCAATAAAACAAGTAAATCAGATAATTTCCAATTGTGCTAAATGCCAATAAAATATTTAGAAAAAGTGTGTTGCAGGTGAAGAGGTGGGGTAACTTTCGATAGGATAGGAGCTTCTCTGAGTAGGTGCCATTTAAGCTGAGAATTGACTGAGAAGAAACCAGCCAGGCGTTGACTTTGGGAGAGAATATTCCTGGCAGAAGAGCAAATACAAAGAGTTGAGGGAAGTTTAGAGAGTTCAAGGAACAAAAAGAAAGCGAGTGTGAATGGAATGCAATGAGCAGTGGGGGAGGAGGCGTTGTTTAGAGGAGCCTGGAGAGACAGGCAGGGCCAGAGCTTTCAGGACTATGTAGGTGAGGGGTTTGAATTATATTTTAGGTGCCATTTGAAGGTTTTGAGTAGAAATGTAACATCATTTAATTTACATTTTAAATTAAAAATCACTGTGGCTACTTTCAAGACAATATACTGTGGAAGGAGAATAAGATGGGAATCAAGGAGAGTGTTGCTTAGTCCGTTAATGCAGTACTGGTGAAAAATCACTGTGGCTTAGACCAAAAGGGAGAGAAGGAAATAAATGAAAAGATTCAGGATATATTTGGCAGTAGAACTGATTCGACTTGTTGATAGATTGGTTGTGGAGTATAAGGAAAAGATCCAAATCAAGGATGACTCTTAGATTTTTGTCCAATTACTTTAGTGGGTGATTTCCTATGATTCTCTATTCCTCTGGTTTCCAAAGCTTCTTCTCTTTATTAAATGAACAGAGTCCTGAACTCTACTTTCCTCTTTTCAAAATTAGTTCTAACATTGGTAAGGTTTAATGTGTTATTTCATAATATGTATTTTCCTTGTAACTGGCAGAAATACCCATGTTTGCTTAAGTCAGTGACATGAATTTCAACCTTTAGTAAGTCAACTAGAAATATCTATTTGGGGGTGCCTGGGTGGCTCAGTCAGTTAAGCGTTGAACTCTTGATTTCAGCTCAGGTCACGATATCACAGTTGTGAGATTGAGGCCCACATTGGCTCAGATCTGGGCATGGAACCTGCTTAAAATTCTCTCTCTCCCTCTGCCCCTCCCCCAGCTTGTGTGTGCACAGGTTTCTCAAAAATAAAAGAAAGAGAGATATTTGGGGGACTAGAGAAAGATACATAATGTATTGCTTTATATACATCATATTTTCTGCAAGGTTATTTCTTACTAGGAATAAATGTTGAAATAAGGCGAAGAATTCTTATGATCCATCATGAAAAAATATTTTATGGAGTAAAAGTAAGATTTTTGTTCTTTGTTATATTTCAGCTAAGGATGGTTGTTCTAGCTGTAAGTATTTTTAAATTGTATGTTCTTTTTTAAAGACATCAAATTTGGCCTTGCTTATTTAAATAACACTCAAACCAACAATTGATTATGTCACTTTATTCAAGTAAATGATCTATTCAGTGGGGGGGAAAGTAACAAATTAATATTTTGGGAGGTTATTTTGTATTTTGTTTTGCTGAATCCATTTAATAGTTTCATCTAAGTATCCAATTTAGTTCTTCTTGAATACTTAGCCTTATATAAATAACTCAATTATAAATTATTTTTAAATAGGTATACACCAATCCAGAAGACCCTCAGGTAGGTGTACTTAGGTTAGTAAAGAAACATTATATCTTTAAAATCTAAAAATAACATAAAATTATAATAATATCCTATGCTTTTACTTGTGCTTTAATCAATACACTTTCACATATATTTTCACATTTGAACCATTTGAACCTCGTAAAGGCCTTTTGAGGTAAGACAAGGCTTGTATTGTTATCTTTAAACAGATTAATACACTTACTACCAAAGAGACTGTGTGACTGACCCTTGGCCACTAAGCCAAAAACCAATAGAAATAACCTAAAACTCCTGATTTCTGCTTCAATATAATATTCTTTTTATGGAATTTTGAAAGAGGTTGAGTTTGACAAAAATAAGATACTTAACACTTGCACTTTGGATATTCATCCCAATTCAGTCACATCCACCTGTTCATCTGACAATTAAAGAAGGTATTACAAGAAATGACAGGGAAAACCAAACAAGAAACAAAGGGGAAAGATCTGTTGAGTGCCTACTATTATTAGGCTCTGTTCCTTGAAGCTTTATATGCATTATCTCATTTATTCATCATAACCTTCATGGGGTAACTACCATTATCATCTCCACTCTAGATAAGGAAACCTAGATACAAGGTTTCTTGCCAGAGGTCACAGTGGCAGAACAAGAATTTGGACCTAAGAAGTCCAGTTCATGACCTTGGTGCTTAACCATTGCACAGTAGCTGTTATAGTGTTCCATTCAGTCATGGAGAAGCAGCTGTTTTTAAAAAGAAAGAGCTGATCCCCATTCCTATGTGAGCACTGAAATACAAAGAAAGCAATTAAAAAAAAAAAAAAGCTTCAAGAGGGCTGGCAGTGTCTTTTCTTTGATACTCATGCCTGCAGTTAATGCTTAATATATGTCCATGGTGACAAAAATCATGTAAGCAAATGTTGGGAATTAGTTGATTGTTCGGAAACTAACTGCTCAGAAAATATTCATTTAGTTTCAGATGTTTTATATAGTTGAACATTTTTTACTTTCAGTAAAAGAGCAACTTTGTTGATTCACTAATATTTATTGAATGTTGGCATGCCAGGCAGTTTATTAAGTGCTCTGTATAAATTATCCTGTTTGTCAAATATTCATAACCACCAATGAGATAGGTACTATTTTCAACCCCTTTTATTAGTTGGGGAAACTGAAACTTAGGTTTAAATGACTTGCTCTTAGTCACAGTGTAGCAAGGATTTAAGCCCTGTGCTTGAGCCATTCTGCTAGAATTAGAGATAATGCTGCCCCTCTCACCTATCTGCTAAGGAGTTCCTTTCTGATATATATGATATCCATTGCAATTAGTAGGGAAATGACCATCTCTCCAAGACTGAAGCACCAAATCCCAAACCAAGGGAATTATTAGGATTTGAAGATTTCAGTGGACCAATAAGGGTTAAAACATGGCAGAAAAATTACTAAATCAGCATGAAGAGTCATAGAAAAGCTGTATATAGCTACTTGGCTGCCAGTACTGTAAATCAGATACATAACTGCAATGTTTTCTATTTAAGACAATTTCAGAATGTTACCAATTTAAGTTCAAGTACAGTAATAATGGACCAGTCATGGACTTCATAAGGTATGGTTTTATAGTTTTCTTTTTGTATTACGGATTACCGCTTATTCATATTAATACTATATTGCTAAACTTCAGAAGTACTGAAGTACTTCTGAAATGTCTCAAACACCCCCAATTAACCATCCAGGAGTGGCTGTAAAAACATCCTTTGAGTAGCTGCAAGCCCAAATTCTGTGGCTTATTATATACTATTTTAATTATGAAACAGAGCCAAAGGGTAGGAAAGCTGTTGTATGCTTGAGTGATTAGAAATGTAATTAAAATCCATCACTTGTTTCCTTTAAACATCTTATATAAAATGCATATTAAATAAAATTATTAGTTTATACTGTTATTAATAATGATATTGATGATATTAAATCTTTCATAATAGTGACATTAAAACACGTTTATGGTAACTTTCAACTTAAAAACTTAATGCTATAATAGGAATAAGAATCTCAAATAGTAAAATATGAAGTTACTAGAAGCCATACATGCCATAAAAGAAATTAATGTGTGACTCTCTTGTAGTAAAAACCAAAGCAACGATTCCAACATGTCATCTGCTGACACCAAGAAAGCAAGTATTCTCCTCATTCGCAAGATTTATATTCTAATGCAAAATCTGGGACCTTTACCTAATGATGTTTGTTTGACTATGAAACTTTTTTACTACGATGAAGGTACTATTTGTAACACGTCCTCTTGTTACCTGTATGTTTCAGTATTGAAACAATTGGTTTCCATCCTAACTGATTTTAAGACCTAAATTGTAATATATTTTTTGAAATTATAAAATTTTCATTTAATATAAGTATTTGAAAAAGAAAGATTAGAAAAAATAGACTTTCAAATGTATATAAGCTTCTCCAGCGATATGAACATACCCATATGAGGTACAACCTCACTCATAATTAAAGAAATAAAACAGTGAGATGCTACTTTTCACTTACCAGAGCAGTAAAACTTGTAAACCATTTCTTGGCAAGGGTGTGAGGGAAAAGTAGGCACTTTTATAAATTCTCAAGGGAATGTATGTAGGTGCAAGATTTTTAGAGGACATTTTGGCAGTATCAGAATTTTAGATGCACATTCTCTTTAATCCAGAAATTCTATAGCTAGAAAAGTGTCTTGGGAATATATTTAACACAAACATGCAAGGTTATATGTTTATAAGGATACCATGCAAGCTATTATAGAGAATGTGCTAGGGCACCTGGGTGGCTCAGTCAGCCAAGCATCTGACTCTTGCTTTTGGGCCAGGTCATGATCTTGTGGTTTTGTGAGTTCAAGCCCTGCACTGGGCTCTGGGCTGACAGCTTGGGGCCTGCTTGGGATTCTGTCTCTCCCTCTCTGCCCCTTCCCCACTCACGCTGTCTCTCTCAAAATAAATAATAAGCTTAAATGTGCTGATTAAGTTAATTTATCCAAGAAATAATACAAATGGATTAAAAAGAAAGGTTAAAAACACCTAGGTATAGAACAGTATGATCTTATTTGTGTTTTGTTAAGGATATATAGGGGCGCCTATATAGGGGCGTCCGACTTCAGCCAGGTCACGATCTCGAGGTCCGTGAGTTCGAGCCCCGCATCAGGCTCTGGGCTGATGGCTCAGAGCCGGGAGCCTGTTTCCAATTCTGTGTCTCCCTCTCTCTCTGACCCTCCCCTGTTCATGCTCTGTCTCTCTCTGTCCCAAAAATAAATAAACGTTGAAAAAAAATTTAAAAAAAAAGGATATATACATATATGAAATATATATAGAAGAACATAAAGCAACAATAGTAATAACAACTAACATTTATTGGATACTTAGAATGTGCCAGTTTTAGTCTGAGTAGTTTATATACTTTAATTCATCTAATACCCACAATTACCATATGGGGTAGATACTATTATTTTCCGCATTTCATAGGTGAGAAAACCAAATCAGGGATGATAAATAATTTATTCAAAGTCATACAGCCAGTCAAGTGAAGAAGAAAAAAGGTTGCCTTTCTATACTATTTGAAATGTTATCAATCTTTGTATGTTATTATTATTATATTATGTTCTCTTCAGTTTCATGAACTTCATAGTTTATACTTTTTGCAGTTACACCCCCAGATTACCAACCTCCCGGTTTTAAGGATGGTGATTGTGAAGGAGTGATATTTGAAGGGGAGCCTATGTACTTAAATGTGGGAGAAGTTCCAACACCTTTTCACACCTTCAAAGTAAAAGTGACTACTGAAAAAGAACGAATGGAAAATATTGATTCAGCTATTTTATCACCAAAACAATTAAAAACACCACTTCAGAAAATTCTCATGGACAAAGATGATCGAGAAGATGAACAGGACCATTATATAAGTGTCAGTACATTTTAAAGAGTTATAAAGTACCATAGTAACAAATGTTTGACTCAATTCTAAAGACTAATAGTTCTCATTAATATTTGTATAAATATTGTATTATAATCATAAACTCAAGGTTGATCTGGACCGTAAGAAAGGTATACCCTTTTCATTTTAAAACTCTGTATCTTGGTGCAAACATTATTCTCAGAAATTTAAAGCACAGCTATTCTGGGGCTCCTGGGTGGTTCAGCCAGTTAAGTGTCCAACTTCTGCTCAGATCGTGATCTCACAGCTCATGAGTTCAAGCCTCGCATTGGGCTCTGCAGCTGACAGCTCAGAGCCTGAAGCCTGCTTCAGATTCTGTGTCTCCCTCTCTCTGCCCCTTCCCGGCTCATGTTCTGTCTCCCTCTCCTTCAAAAATAAATAAACATTAAAAAAAAAAATGTTTAAAACAAACAACTATTCTGAATGAAGTCCTGGAGGCCCAGCCACTCACCACTTCAACTACCCTCATAGTGTACTCTGAGGAAACCCCTTGGTCTGGAGCATAATTTGCAAACCACTGAAATACTCCAATCCCCCAACTAATGTTGGAATCCTTCCTACAACACCCTTACTAGATGCTCATTTAAACCTGTGCTTGAATTCATTTGGGGCCTGCAAAATCACTGTCCTAAAGCAGGCTGGAAGTTCCTAGAAGGCAGGAAAAGTGTCATTCATCTTTGTAATCCTCCAGTGCCTACCAGACTTAGGTTTACTGTGTACATTCTCAGTTTTCAATAGAAGTATAAGAAGTATAAATAGAAATATAAAAAAGGCCTTTTTTTATTTAATCTTCCACATTAACATGATTGTTATTTAATGTAATCTTTGTTGTTTTGTCTTATCTCATTTAATTCTAAATTATGATCTTAGTACTTATATATAGAGACTGACTTTTCTGATTTAGGCTCTGCCACATCCTTACAAATAGAAAATTCAGTTTTCAAACAGTTTAGTCAAAGAAAAAGTCTTCTCAAAACCTAAATCCCAGTCTTGCTTTATAAACAAATAATGCTGGGATTTATGTAGCATTCTTTAAAATATTTAAAGCTCTTTGACATATGTCACAAAAAAATGTATAATTATAAAGTAGACATTAAACTTGTTGCTATTTCTACCATACCATGACTGATCTATTCTTCACTAACTTCCTGAAGAGGTTTGGGGCATATTCAGTGTGTGCTAACATATGTATAGAAATTCCAGAGATATGGGCGCCTGGGTGGCTCAGTTAGTTGAGCGGCTGACTTCGTCTCAGGTCATGATCTCGCAGTTCGTGAGTTCGAACCCCACGTTGGGCTCTGTGCTGACAGCTCAGAGCCTGGAGCCTGCTTCGGGTTCTGTGTCTCCCTTTGTCTCTGCCCCTTCCCCACTCATGCTCTGTCTCTGTCTTTCAAAAATGAATAAACGTTAAAAAAATTAAAAAAAAAAAAAAAGAAATTCCAGAGATACAGCAATGATGCTTGTGTAAACATGTCTAACACAGTGCCCTCCGACAATAGTAAGAACTAAGGATTCTTAGAGCCATTATGTATTTTTGAGAAAGTTGTATATTTGTTCTTAAAGCAACCCTGCCAAAAAGAGTAGTAGTTTTTACTTTGGATAAATGTTGTACCTTGTTATAGTAATTATAGGACTTTATTTCTAGCAAACGTAAGGTAGTTATACTGTTATGTTATATTTAACCTTCATAAAACAAATTTGTTCATAAATACTTTGCCCAGTTGTTTTAATTTCTTTTCAAAATGTGTCCATTTTTTTTATTCATGTAATTATGTAGGATGATTTTGACATTGAAACTAAAATGGAAGAGCAGGAAAAAAACCCTGGATCTTCTGAACTTGGAGGTAAGAAGTTAATGAAAATGTAGATTGATTCACTTTCAATTCTATTTCATACCACTTTAACTCTTTTTTTTTTTTTTAAACAGAACCAAGTTTAGTTTGTGAGGAAGATGAAATTATGAGATCTAAGGAAAGTCCAGATCTTTCAATTTCTCATTGTCAGGTATAAATTTGATAATTCATCTCACTTTTAACTTGCTTTTTTTCCCCCAAAAGACTTGCTTATATAGTTATCTAGTTATTTTTCAGGTTTTGTTATTATATTCAAGGTCTTTTAGGATAAAATTAGGTTTCAAGAATGCTTTTTAACAAAACTTGAAAAGTATATACTGCAAAGTTTTGAATTTTTGTGGATTTATTTAGTAGTAAACCTAAATATTGTTCACAGAATCTCAGAATTTCAGCTAGAGAGAATCTTAAGCAATTATTCTACCACCTTTTGTGCTTACAAATGGAGTATATAATACATTTTTATTGCCTTGAGAAGACATGTTTAATTTTGTTTTCCGTAGACAGTAAAATCTTGATATAACATTTAGATAAAAAGAACTTGAAAATAATGGGACTGAGTATTGTCCACCTTCCTCTGCACATCTCCTTTCTCCAATGAGGGTGAGCTAAAGTTCTTATCTTCTGGAAGAGTAGTGTAGTGCCCAATGATCATTTGGGACTTTTTCAGTTCAGTGAATGATCGACTGTATACAGGGTCAGTTTCATTATTTTTACCTTTACATTTTTTGTGACAGTAAGAACCATTCAAAATTATTGGTTTTCATTAAGATAATACCCTAGATTTTATGTTACTGAATTTTAGAGCCTAGTATTATGTTATGGAAAGTTTTTATTATGTTATATGATTTTGTGTAATTATTTTCTTTTCTAGTTTGAACAGTTAGTCAGTAAAACATCTGAACTTGATGTATCTGAAAGCAAAACAAGAAGTGGAAAAATCTTTCAGAATAAAATGGTAAGTGTCTCTTTAGATTTGTTTTCCATTTTAACCTTGTAATTTTTCCCCACGTGTGAGTTTATTTTGCTTCTTAATCCTTTCTTTATTGGACCAATATTTAGTAAGCGCCTATTATGTGTCAGGTACTTTTACTAGGTGTTGGAGATATAATATGAATAACACATTGTTCTACTCTTAGCTAAAAGTTTAGTAACTGGAGCAGTGATATAGGGCCACGGTAGCAGTCTGAGTAGGCTACATGGAGGCACAAAGGAAAGAATGGTTACTTTTATTGAAGGTGCATGAAAGAGGAGAATTCAGGAAAGGCTTTGAGAAATGACACTATCATCCAGTCTCCCAAGGAGATTTCCTAGAATGCCAAAATATTCTCATGTTCTATCTTGTAAATGAATTGTCTTGTTAATGAGACATAAAAATTAATGTTTTGTACATATTTTGCATAAAATGAATCTCATGTTTTTAAGGAAAAACCCACTGCTTTATTTTAGTTTTCTATTTTTATTAAATGGAGATTTATATTTTATTTTAAACCTTTAAGTTACTCAAATGTTCAGGTATGAAGAAAAACCATTCTATAAAATATTATATCCAAACTCAGGAAACAAATAGCACACCCTAACAGTATATTGGCGTTTCTTCCCAACTCCTCATTCAGTGACATCTTGTTGATAGCTTAAAAGTGGAGATGATGAGAATATCCACAGCATGGAAATCTGCAAAGGCCTCAACTCAGGATTCGTTACTCCTAGAGAACTGGTTGTTAAACATTTACCAGCACACCATTGATTATAGTGCCATTTTGAGGTGTTCTTTTTTCTACATTCTTTTTTTTTTTTTTAAGTTTTTATTTTATTTTTTTAGTAATCTCTTTCTCCAACTCAGGGCTCAAACTCATGACCCCAAGATCAAGAATCACGTGCTCTTCCAACTGAGCCAGCTAGGTGCCCCCTTTTCCATATTCTCAGTAGAAAGTTAAAACTGGCAGAAGGCAGCATGCAAACTAATATGCTGATGAAAGCAAAAGATAAAAAGTTTCAAAAGTTAGTACCCCTAGCAGCAAAATGGTCTTCTAAGCAGCTTCTACTTAAGATGAGTATCCTTTACTAGGATATAGGGAAAAAAGCAAGAGTTAAAAAAAAAATTATTAGGCAGGATTTCCTTGTAATGTGACATTAAGACACTTTAGGAGCATAAATTCACTTCTAAAATTGCCCATGTTGGGGCGCCTGGGTGGCTCAGTCAGTTAAACATCCAACTTCGGCTCAGGTCATGATCCTGCAGTTCATGAGTTCAAACCCTGCATCAGGCTCTGTGCTGACAGCTCAGAGCCTAGAGTCTGCTTCAGATTCTGTCTCTCTCTCTCTTTCTGTCTCTCTCTCCCTCTCCCTCTCTCTCTCTCTCTCTTTTTCAAAAATAAATATTTTAAAAAATAAAATAAGAAATAAAATTGCTCATGTTTTTGTATATGAACTCTCTGCCAAAGTATTGCTGCTTTTGAGAATCATGACTGCATTATTACTAGAAAAGGGCAAGATATGAAAATACTTAATTGTATATACATTAAGGAAGCTATATGGAAAAGTACACTTCCCACATCAGAAAATATGCATGTCTGGGGCGCCTGGGTGGCTCAGTCGTTTGGGCATCCAACTTCGGCTCAGATCATGATCTCCTGGTTTGTGAGTTCAAGCCCCACGTTGGGCTCTGTGCTGACAGCTCAGAGCCTGGAGCCTGCTTCGATTCTGTATCTCCCTCTGTCTCTGCCCCTCCCCCACTCATGCTCTGTCTCTCAAAAATGAATAAATGTTAAAAAAGTTTAAAAAAAGAAAAGAAAAGCATGTCCTTTTAGAGAATAGTAATATGACAGCTAACAATTTGTCATTGTCCAATATTCATTTTATTTTATTTTATTTTTTATTTTTGGGACAGAGAGAGACAGAGCATGAACAGGGGAGGGGCAGAGAGAGAAGGAGACACAGAATTGGAAACAGGCTCCAGGCTCCGAGCCATCAGCCCAGAGCCTGACGTGGGGCTCGAACTCACGGACCGCAAGATCATGACCTGGCTGAAGTCGGACGCTTAACCGACTGCGCCACCCAGGCGCCCCCAATAT
The DNA here is from genome assembly GCF_018350175.1 of Felis catus. Classification (NCBI taxonomy): domain Eukaryota; kingdom Metazoa; phylum Chordata; class Mammalia; order Carnivora; family Felidae; genus Felis; species Felis catus. Next base: position 105,373,228 of record NC_058375.1, on the reverse strand, counting down.
TCATTTTAAAAACAGCATAGATAGGGGCACCTGGGTGGCTCAGTCAGTTGAGCATTGACTTTTTTTTTTTTTTAAACGTTTATTTATTTTTGAGAGACAGAGCACGAGAGGGGAAGGGGCAGAGAAGGGGGGGGGGGGAGACACAGAATCCGAAGCAGGCTCCAGGCTCTGGGCTCAAACCCACAAAACATGAGATCATGACCTGAGCCAAAGTATGATGCTTAACTGGCTGAGCCACCCAGGTGCCCCAAGCGTTGACTCTTGATTTTGGCTTGGGTTGTGATCCCAGGGTCACGAGACAGAGCCCTGCATCGGGCTCCATGCTGAGCACTGGAGTCTGCTTAGGATTCGGGCTCTCCCCCTGTCCCTCTCCCTGGCTCACACACTTTCTCTTTCTCTCTCTCAAATAAAAATAAAATTGGGGCGCCTGGGTGGTGCAGTCAGTTAAGCGTCCGACTTCAGCCAGGTCACGATCTCGCGGTCCGTGAGTTCGAGCCCCGCGTCAGGCTCTGGGCTGATGCCTCCGAGCCTGGAGCCTGTTTCCGATTCTGTGTCTCCCTCTCTCTCTGCCCCTCGCCCGTTCATGCTCTGTCTCTCTCTGTCCCAAAAATAAAATAAACGTTGAAAAAAAAAATTTTTTTAATAAAATAAAAACTGCATAGATAGCATTATTTACAATAGCCAAAGGTGGAAAAAAACTATCAATAGACAAAATGGATAAACAAAATGTAGTATATCCATGCAATGGAATATTATTCAGCCATAAAAAGGAATGAAGTACCCATATATGCTTCAACCTGAATAAACCTTGAAAACATGCTAAATGAAAGAAACCAGTGATAAAAGTCCACATATTATTTGATTCTACTCATATGAAAGTCCAGAGTAGGAATTTCTATAGAGACAGAGTAGAATGTCTCAGAGCTAGTGGGAGAAAGGGGGAATAGGGAAGTGATTAGTATACTCTACATGTAAAGAAACCAGGTATCCTATCTGAGTCGGAAATAGGTACACTATGTATAATTTTAAAAAGAAAGAAGAGAAGGAAGGAGGGAACAAACAAACAAACCTCAGCGTTTCTTTTTGGAGTGATGAAGTATTCTAAAATTGACTGCAATGATGGTTGCACAACTCTGAATATAATTAAAATTACTGAACTGTATGCTTTTTAAAATAGATGAACTGTATGTTATCTGAATTATATCTCAGTTATATCTCAGGAAAGCTTTTTTTAAAAACTGCATATAGTTAGTTGCCTCTTGTTTTTCAAGTGTTGGTTATTCTTTGAGAAATAATCAACTGATGATTATTCTGTCTTTGTGGAGGCTAATGGAAATCAACCAGTAAAATCTTCTAAGGAAAATCGGAAGAGAAATCAACTCAAATCTGGGAAAACAGTAAGTTTTATGATAGTATATAAGTTGAAAAAAATGGCAAGTATCAAACTATCATTACTATAGATTAAACTTTAAATGCTAAATATAATATTCCTGGATATTACCTCAGAGTACTGATATCCAAATCTTGTGTATAAATTGGTTCTAAAAAATGAGGTGATTTTAAATAAGGTGTGCTATGGTTGTTTATTAATTTTTCCCATGTAAATATATACTGATTTCATCAATGATTTGAAATAGTTGGAGGAATGTATAAAATAAAAATCAGTGTGTCCAGAAAAATATGAATAGAATGAGAAAATTAAATATGAATAAATATGGTAGAATGAGAAAATATAAGAATATTTAGGCCATTTTATTTATGTAGAGCTAACCATTTTATTTATGTAGAGCTAAAATTGGGCCAGAAATTTGATCTGAGCTTCCTAGAGATCAAAAATGAAGTAGAAGTAAGATAAGTTACCAAATCAACTTGTTCCCTAAAAATATAGCATCTCCCCTCAGTACCTTAGGGGAAAGAAAAATTTTCCTGACCTAAATTTTTTAACAGTTGTTTCATATTTGGGACCTTATTGTGTACCAAGTCAGATCATATGTTTGCCATTTCTGAGATAAATATTTGTATTTTCAACTATAACTTTTAGTATTAGTAGGTTAAAATTAGACAACTGAATACATAAGACTGCTTTAAAGGGGTAATCTCAAAAATATAGTTAATAGTATTTTTAATTTACATATCTTAAGAAGGGAATGAAATAACCTGATACTTCATTAATGTATTAAGTTGTCTGACTTTTCCCAATGTATTAAGCCTTGATTTTTTTTTCAAAATCATTCAATTTGTATCATTAGTGAGGTGGGGTGTTGTTGTTGTTGTTGTTGTTGTTGTTTTCCAGAAAAATCAAAGTTGAATAACTCAGGGAATACTTTCAGGAATTTCCCTAATTTGTCCTCCTATTCATTCAAGATTATACATTGAATGTCTAATAGCTATCAGGCACTGCTAAGTACCAGGAATACAAAAAAAGAAAACATGATTTAAACCTTACATGGTGCAGGGGCACCTGGGTGGCTCAGGAGGTTGAGCGTCCAACTTGGGCTCAGGTCATGATCTCACAGTCCGTGGGTTCGAGCCCCGCATCGGGCTCTGTGCTGACAGCTCAGAGCCTGGAGCCTGCTTTGGATTCTGTGTCTCCCTCTCTCTCTCTCTCTGCCCCTCCCCTGCTCAAGCTCTGTCTCGGTCTCTCTCAAAAATAAATAAACATTGGGGCGCCTGGGTGGCGCAGTCGGTTAAGCATCCGACTTCAGCCAGGTCACGATCTCGCGGTCTGGGAGTTCGAGCCCCGCGTGGGGCTCTGGGCTGATGGCTCAGAGCCTGGAGCCTGTTTCCGATTCTGTGTCTCCCTCTCTCTCTGCCCCTCCCCCGTTCATGCTCTGTCTCTCTCTGTCCCAAAAATAAATAAACGTTGAAAAAAAATAATAAAATAAATAAATAAACATTAAAAAAATAAATAAATAAATAAAATAAACCTTACATGGTGCCAAGGTCGAATGTTTCTCTCTCTGCAGCTCATTATTAAATCTTTTCCCCTCTTATCCCTCCAAAATATTTTGAGGACATAATGTTAGATCTTTCTGATTTCTCCAACAGCCCTAATGAAGACCTTACATTTTACAAGTGTATACTTTCAGCAGCCATCAGAAGATATAAATATATCAGTAATAAAATTTACCCTACTTATTTATTTGTTTGTTTGTTTTTAAGAAATCTTTACACCCAGTGCGGGGCTCGAACTCACAACCCCAAGATCAAGAGCGGCATGCTCCTTGGACTGAGCCAGCCAGGTGCCCCAACTTTACCCTACTTTTAAACAACTCAGATATACTGTCTTAGTAGGAAATAGTTACACTACGTATACTTTTAAAAAGAAGGCAAGGAAGGAACAAACAAACTTCACAGATGTGAAAAAATTTAAAATTAAAAACATGTAAACTGGAAAGTATCCTTGTTTTCTTTTGACAGGTCCTTCATCACTTTGATACTTCTAGTCAAGAGTCAGTGCCAAAAAGAAGAAAGTTTAGTGAACCAAAGGAACATATATGAAAATTAATTCTTCTTCATGTTTGCAAAGTTCTCAACATTTAAACTAAAGGACACTGTATTACTATTTTAATGTGTATTTGCCCTACCTGTGAAAAATTATATATAGTCTTAAGCAGTTAGTACACTAAAATGAATTTTTAGGTGACTATCATATTATCTGAGACAATCCAAGAGAACTTTTGTGTAAAATCAAAAGTACCAATGTCGTAATTGATTTTGTTTATTATCTGTTCAATATTGATCTATCTTCCATTTTGATGGATACTGCCTTTAAACGTATATTAACTTTTAAGTCCATTTTAAAAACAAATAACGTTTATTTTGTTATTAAATTTTGGTAGGAATTTACTTTTTACTTACGTTAAAACTATACCACTTAACTGTTTGTCACTGTCATTAAAACCGTATTCTTCAGTACTTTGAGTACTGAATAGAGTGTATTAACATGGTAATATATAACATACCATTAAAAATTGGTTATCTTTTTAACATTTTTGTACTTGAAGACAAAAATGAGGACTGATTTTTAAGGTCTGGCATTTTTGGCAACATAAATAAAATATTGTTCAGCATCTAGACTCTTTCATGGCTTCTAATTTTTATTTAGCAGAAGATGTTTAGGCACTAATTCTATGATCATTTTGGTAGATGATACTTTGCAAGAGTTGAGCACACTTCCCAGAATCTTTAAGTGGTCGTATGAAAGATACTGTGCTTTTAGTGAGAAACCTGGGACCTGGTTTCAGCTTTGACCATTTCCTTTGCCTTAGAAAAGGAAGACTTAAAACTTGGTCTGTTTGCTTCTTGCAGTTTTCAGCAGCGTATTATAAAACATACATTACCCATGGGTTTGCCAGTAACAAGCGCTGATAGAGAAGGTAGGGGTGTATGCTATGGTAGAAATGTACCTATTCCTGTTTAATGTAAACCACATAAACGTACACAGACTGACCCAGATCAGGTTTTTCTGGAACAGGAAAGTTAGGGACAAGCTAATTGTCGAAAACAACCAATTTTAAAATGTGTATTTATTCTTAGTTTTTTTGGATCCCAACACATCTCACCGAATTGTCCTAGAATACACTGCTACAGTTAACACACCTGCTACAGAGGTTGACCAACAAAAACCTTTGTTGATTGGCAGCTGGTGCTAGCTCACTGAACGCTTTGATTGGACGATTTAGTGGGGGTGGGGATCTCAGCTCCCTTTCCTCTCTTCTACCAAGGTTACTTCATTGGATTGACCAGCTGTCAGGTTGACCCAAACCTGCCTCCTTTTGGTGGTGTTTGTCGGGATCGCAACACAATAGCCCGAGGAGAGCCTCCCCTCGTAAGCTCCGATTGGCTGGGCTCAACCTTGGCGGTTTCTGATTGGTCCAATGAAGAAACACCAAGGTAGGTTGCCTAGCGATCCTGAGGAAGCTGATGTGTTATTCCTTCTCTGCATCGAAGGATCAGGAAGTTTGTGCTCTCTGCGTGGCTGAGAAGTTTTTCTACCTACTAGGACGGGGGGGAAGAGGGGGAACAGGTGTCCCCCTAAAACAGAGCGCAAGCTGCAGCCTGCGTCGGGCCGTAACCCAGGAGTAACGTCAGGTAAGCAACGGAGGATATACATTTCCTAACGTCCAAAAACAGCCTCCAGATTTTTTATTTTCTGGGGAGAGGGAGGTTCTTATTTAGTTAGTTTTTGGCCATTTTTTTTTTTCAAATAGTGTTTTTAACTTGTAAATGTCGAGGGGGTGTTAGTTCCTCAAAATTCCCCTTAATTTTTTTTTTTTCTCTGAAGACCTAAAGTTTTTTTGGATTGGGTTAGGAAATAAACCCTATTCACAGTACCAAATAAGGCTAATGCCTGTAAGCATTTATTTTATGTTTTATTTTTTCCTCCTCCACTCTTCTTCCCGCCTCCCACCAAGAATTATATTTGAAATATAGCCTTGTATAAACAGTCTCTTGTAGGTCACTTCACTTGTATTTCTCTTAAAAATGTTCACATGCATTTCTGAGTATTCATTTTAATCAGTATATATTTATTGAGCAGTTACAACGTTAAAGACATTGTGCTAGTTGCTATGGAGACTATAAAAACCCAAGAAGACAATATCCCTGCCCTCAAGAAGTTTACAGTTGAGAGACAGCCATACCAAAAGAAAGACTATAATAAATACTTTAAAGGATGTAAGTATAAATAAAGTTCTGTGAAAGTACAGCTGAGAGAGAGACCAATTCTGGCCATGGGACATATATGGGTAATGGAGAAGGAGATTCACTTAAGGCTTTACCTGGGTCCTCAATAGACCTTTGAAGAATGGGTAGGTAATAGAGAGGAAGGGAAAAAGGAGAGAACACCGACATGTACAAAGGAGGAGAAGTAGCAGCATGGGACGTTTGAGAAATGGTTTGTTAACAGTACATAATTGAGAGTAATGTAATGGGAAATATTGCTAGAAGGTAGGATGGGATCCAGTCACAGAGGCTCTTGAATGCATTCTTTTTGTCTTAAAAAAGATATTCTTTTAAATGATTGCTGATGAGGGGCGCCTGGGTGGCTCGTTGGTTAAGCGTCCGACTTCGGCTCAGGTCATGATCTCACGGTCTGTGAGTTTGAGCCCCTTGTTGGGCTCTGTGCTGACAGCTCAGAGCCTGGAGCCTGTTTCAGATTCTGTGTCTCCCTCTCTCTCTGCCCCTCCCCTGTTCACGCTCTGTCTCTCTCTGTCTCAAAAATAAATAAACGTTAAAAAAATAAATAAAAATAAATGATTTCTGATGAAAAATATTTATTATATATCATCTTAAAAATGGATGTTTAGATTTATTTAAAATAAAGTACGCTAATTTTAAACTTTATCACAGATGATTTATTGCACTTTCTCTTGAACGTAGATTTTTAAAACATCTGTGGTATATGGTATAAAAGGGCACGTGCTTTGTTTGTAATTGACAAAGAATTTGTTAATCTTTTAATATTCTCTTGCTGGTACTTTTTGTTGGCAGCTGTTTGTGTATTTGCAAGATGGCTAGCTAGGGGTAGAGATGAAAGTTTTCTGGCTATATAGAATTACTACACGTGATCTTCTAAGTATTATTCTGTAGCAGTGATTTCCAAAGGGAGTGCATGAAGTGAGTTATTAAGTTATGGGAAGAAAATATGAGAATATATGTTTATATTTAGTTTTTCTTATTTTTTAATTTTCTCTTTTGTGTATTATAATGTGCCATTGAATGCTTATACAAATTACATATAAATTATTATATGCCTTTTGGACCTGGATGCTCCACAATGTTTATGCTGTCCCATAATATTTAACTTGGGGAGGATCCATTTTGTGAAAGGAATTACCATGATGGATATATACTCCTGGGTTATAGACTATGCACGTAAAATTGGCAGACTTAAAAGATAATCATTTCTACCAGTCTTTAAAATCACTGATTTTATTTTTCTGTCAGTGCCTTCTGTGTACTTTGGGAAAGATATGTTAACCTAGTTTTTCTGGTCATTATTCCTTTATTTAAGTTTGTATATATTTCATATTTCTATACATTTGTAGTATGTTAATATGTATGTTTTTGTTTACATAAGCACACATACAGATATTTTTTTGTCACTGCCCCCCCTCCCCCCCACCCCCCCCAGAAACAGGTGAGAATGACCACTTTAACTCACCGGGCCCGTCGCACTGAAGTAGGCAAGAACTCTGAAAAGAAGGTGGAAAGTGAGGAAGACACTAATCAAGACAAGAGTCCAGACAATGAGGACTCTGGTGACTCTAAGGATATTCGCCTCACCCTTATGGAAGAAGTATTGCTCCTGGGACTAAAAGATAAAGAGGTAATGCAGTTGGGTTTGGTAGCCCGTCTCAAAGACTCCTGAATGTCAGAATGTTTTTAGGAAGTAACCTGACAGAATATTTTCATGAATGCTCAGTTGGCCTTGGAATTGTGCTCTAGCCATCTGAGGGATGGGAGAGTTTGGGGAGGATGAAATCCAGAAGTATAATTACTTGAAATGTAATTTAATTACAAAATTACTCCAAAATTCTGGAAGAGACAACAGAGAATATAACACAGTGTAAAATTTTGGTACTTGTATTTCCCCAGCGAGATTGAAGGTGAAATAACTTCCTATTAAACTAAGCAGGCCCACACAATGAAGTTGTCTTGAGCTGTGGAGAGGAAAATCTTTTAAATGACAAGGAACATGTATGATTAGCTGTTTTACAAAAATAAACAGTGGGTAGGTTTCTTACAATTCAGTAGAAATAATTTTTTAATTCTATTTTCTGGATCTTTAGAAGTTAAATATCAATAACTGATAAGGAATATTTTAATTTAGAAAATGTTTTTAAATTAATTGCAGTTTTCCCTTATTAATAGAACATTTTATAATAGAATTAGTCTTGAGATAACAAGTCTTGTGGTACATATTTGTGGTATATATGTGTTGGCTTTCCTACTAGTACTATACATCATCTTTCATTTATAATTTAACTATTTTTTTTAATGTTTATTTTTGAGAGAAAGAAAGAGAGCATGTGAGCGAGGAAAGCACAGAGGGAGAGGGAGACACAGAATCTGAAGGAGGCTCCGGGCTTTGGAGCCCAGTGCAGGGCTTGAACTCGTGAACTGTGAGATCATGACCTGAGCTGAAGTCGGGTGCTTAACCGACTGAGCCACCCACGTGCCTCTGTAATTTAACTTTTTATTGTGTTTCACTTTCTTCTTTAATGAAGAGGTTATGAAGAAATATAAATGTAATATTTTAAACAGTCTACTTCCTTTCCAAGAAAGTCTTTAGTAAATACAATAATAATAAAGGCACATTTATTATTGCCTCTGTTTGGAAACTTAGCAAGTTAAAGTGTTACTTTACATTAAAAAATACTAAAGTTGGGGGCGCCTGGGTGGCTCTGTCGGTTAAGCATCTGACTTCGGCTCAGGTCATGATCTCACAGTCCATGAGTTCGAGCCCCACATCAGGCTCCGTGCTGACAGGTCAGAGCCTGGAGCCTGCTTCGGATTCTGTGTCTCCCTCTCTCTCTGCCCTCCCCCGCTCATGTTCTGTCTCTCTCTGTCTCAAAAATAAATAAAAACATTAAAAAAAAATTTTTTTTTTAAATACTAAAGTTGGGCGTGCCTGGGTGGCTCAGTTGGTTAAGGGTCTGCCTTTGGCTCAGGTTATGATCTCACAGTTCATGAGTTCAAGCCCCACATCAGGTTCTCTATTGTCAGCGCAGAGCCTGCTTCAGATCCTCTGTCTTCCTCTCTCTCTGCCCCTGCCCTGCTCGCGTGCACGCGCGCGCACGCTCTCTCTCTCTCTCTCTCTCTCTCAAAAATAAATAAGCTTAAAAAAATACGAAATTTTGCTCTGATAATTGTCCTTAGCTAGTAATGAATTGGCTACATACATCTAATAACACGTGTTCTTTTCTGCACCGATTCCTCAAATTTAGGATTACCTTTGTTTCTTTTTCTTTTTTTTTTTCTTTTTTTTTATTAATTTTTTTTTCAACGTTTATTTATTTTTGCGACAGAGAGAGACAGAGCATGAATGGGGGAGGGGCAGAGAGAGAGGGAGACACAGAATCGGAAACAGGCTCCAGGCTCTGAGCCATCAGCCCAGAGCCCGACGCGGGGCTCGAACTCACGGACCGCGAGATCGTGACCTGGCTGAAGTCGGATGCTTAACCGACTGCGCCACCCAGGTGCCCCTCTTTTTTCTTTTATTTTTAAGTTTTTATTTATTTGAGAGAAAGTTTGTGAGTGGGGGAGGAAAAGAGAGAGGGAGAGAGAATACCAAGCAGGCTGTGCACTGTGGGGCTCAAATCCACAAACCATAAGATCATGACATGAGCCAAAGTCAGACCCTTAACTATCCAAGCCACCCAGTTGCCCCCATTTTATTTTCTTTACCACTTTTCCTTTCACTATTTTTTGTCATGTCAGATTACCAACTTGAACAAAATTTATAAGACTTGTTATAGCTTGTGTATTGGTAAAACTAATATTAAAGACATCATATATGTACTTGACCAAGACATGGAAAAATCAGAAAATCTTGCCCACAAGTATATTTTCCTGTTTGCTGAGAAAGTTGATGAAGCTCTAGTTTTATAAAAATCAAACAAATGAGGGGCGCCTGGGTGGCTCAGTCGGTTGAGGTCTGACTTCAGCTCAGGTCACGATCTCGCGGTCCGTGAGTTCGAGCCCTGCGTCGGGCTCTGGGCTGATGGCTCAGAGCCTGGAGCCTGCTTTCCATTCTGTGTCTCCCTCTCTCTCTGCCCCTCCCCCGTTCATGCTCTGTCTGTCTCTGTCTCAAAAATAAATAAATGTTAAAAAAAATTAAAAAAAAAAAAAGAAAGAAAAATCAAACAAATGAAAACACAAAATTGACTCTCCAAGAGAACATGAGAGTAGGTCTGAAGATTAGGTGGTATAAATACTGTTTTGAGATGTTTACACAGTGGCTAGGAAACCTTCACTGACTGTAGAAGAGCATTTTAGAACTAAACATCTATTTGGTTATTTTACTTTTGAATAGGAATGATTAATTTCCTGCTGACCTTAGATACTAGAATTTTTGTTTCTGTTTTGTAGAGAATCTAACTTTGGACTTCTCTTTGTGTGTTTTTAAATGTATAATAGTTAATATAAATTTAAGGCAATAGAGTAAAAAATAAAGGAACTCTGGCAAGATACCATTCAAAGATGAGCATGTAACAATTAACCTTTTGAATTGTTCTCATTTTATTTTGAAAATAGTTGACAAATTATGTTTTTACCTTTCAGTTGGCTTAGGAAGAACAAGAAATGACAAATCCTTAGGTGTAAATAAATAGGAGAGGTCAAACCTTCTGATTTATTAAAGTAGTTGTGTTGTTCCAAAATGCCAGTTATATAACTATCTCTAAAATTATTAGTTGATTTCCAGCACTAATTATTTTCTTCTCAACTCCTAAACTACTCATAGATTTATTTAATCATTATTTAGCATGATCGGGGGTACCCATTATGTGCTTAGCATTGTACAAATACTAAGGTAAATATAAAATAGTATAATATATGGTCCCTGGCTTCAAGAAACTTGAATTCCAGCAGGGGAGACAAGACATCGATACCTTGTAAAACTAAAGTAACACAAAGGCACCTGGGTGGCACAGTCAGTAGAGCATAGGATTCTGGAGCTTGGGGTTGTAAGTTCAAGCCCCACGTTGGGTGTGGAGATTACTAAAAAATAAAAAAATAAAAGCTAAGTAACCCAAAGGTCCATCCACTGCAGAATAAATAAAAATGAATTGTCCATTTATTTAAATGAACATAAATATCTTTTCTATACAGAATTAAAATGAACATTGTTATAAAACATGTATGATTCTCATGTAATGTTCAGTACTGGAAGCCAGACACAAAAGACATACTGTGTGATTTCATGTATATAAAATTTTTAAAAAACTAAACTATAGTGTTTGGGTTTGTGTATTTAGGTGATTAAAACTATAAAGAAAAGCACAAAAGGGATTACCATAGTTGTGAGCATAGTGCCTACCTTTCTTTAGGAAGTGTGAGAAGTGGGGGGTAGGTATTAGTGGTTAGAAAAGAACACGAGCTTTCTGGGTACTAACAGTTTCCTGTTTCTGTACTTGAGGAAAGTTTCATGGATTTTTCACTTAGAGATAAGTCATTGAGCTTTTTTCACTTTTGTTTCATGCACTCTTCTGTGTGTGTCTTATATTTCACAATTCAAAAGATTTTTAGAGAAGTAAACAACAGTAAAAATCCCAAGTTTTCCATGTTAGAAGGGTAAAAAAGCCAAGAGAGTTGGAAGGAAGAGAGATCATCATGGGGGAAGAATAGGAGGTAGTAAAACAAGCTGGACCTTTAAGAAAGGTAGGACTAATATAACTGGAGTGAAGGAAACATATTCTGGATGAGGGAACCTGCAAGTATGAGCTTGATAAGTTTGGGAGATAAGTAACCACTATGACTGAAGTAGGTGGCATTCTTGGAGAACAAGGAGAGTCAAAATTGGCAAATTAGATTCAGACTATAGAGTGTGGCAGATTTTTGAATGCTAGGTAGAGACTTTTAGACTCTTTATTTATTTATTTTTATTTTAATTCCAGTGTCGTTACATACAGTTTTATATTTAGGAGTATAACATAGTGATTCAACAATTCTGTGCATTACTCAGTGCTCATCACGATAAATGTACTGTTTATCCCTTTGACCTAATTTCACCCATCTTCCCAGCAACCTCGCCTCTGGTAACCATCAGTTCGTTCTCTATAGTTATAGATTCTTTCCTTTAAGTAATGCGATCAGCCGAATGAAAAGAGCAAAGCCCATTTCATTTTTGTGTACAAATTAATGACTTAGTGATATTTTTACTCTATGTTCTTTGTGAGTATATGTTTTGATATGTATATAATTTCTTGTTTTTGCATGGCTTTAGGTTTGTGGCACGTAAAAAAACAAAACAAAACAAAACAAAACCACCTTCTAAGTGTTAAACTTTGTATTCCAAACTCCCAAAATTAAATTTTGCTGAAGATTTCCATAGGATTCTTTGTTTATAACCCAATACTATGCAGGGACAATAGTCCCTACTTTTGAGATCATTTATAGTCTAGTGGGATGAGAGTGGCTGGAGAGGCTGGAAGGGGGATAGGGAAAGTCAGCAGACCATTGCAGTGCATGTGATATATGTGTGACTGTGTTGTGGGGACTGAGGGAACAAAGAGGAAAGAAACCCAACCCAAGTGGGTGGTAGAGAGTGCTAGTGGGATAGGGGAGGAAAGAGATACTGGGAAAGACTTCTGGGAGGTGATAACTCTTAACCTGAATTCTGAAGATGAGCAAGAGTTAGTTTGTGAAGAGAAACAAGTTCTAGGGGGAAAAAAATCAGCTGAATGCTTGTGATAGTTTCAGTGATGTGCAACTGGAATCACAACAGATATTTAAAAACATCTCATCTCCTTTAAATGAACTCAGTTGTTTTGAAACTCAACTACCAAAACTTAGCTGGGCATTCAGTTCTGTATTTTATTGTTTAACCTTTCTAAAATTGTGAAATACAGCGTATCTAGAAAAATATATAAAACACATATCATGGGGTCATCCTCTTGTACCCTTCCCTGATCACATGCTACTGCACTTCCTGCTACTCTGAATATGTATATATATCCTTAAACAATGTATTTTAGTTTTGCATGTTTTTAAACTGTATGTTATTCGATTATGCTGTTACGTATCTATCGATTATACTGTTACGTATTCTTTTGCTCAATATTATGTTTGAGATTCATCCCATGTTGTTGCATATCATTTAATTTAATTCAGTTCATTGGAATATAGTATTTCAGTTATATCAGTATACCACTATTCATTCATTCTCATGGTTAACAGACATTCAGGAGTCCATTATAGACAGTGCTGATAAGAATATTCTTGTATTTATCAGTTATGTTCTTTCAAACAATGCCACTATTCATATATATAGAAAAATGATAAATCAGGGGTATCTGGGTGGCTCAGTCAGTTAAGCGTATGACTCTTGATTTTGGCTCAGGTCATGACCTCACTCACGGTTTGTGAAATCAAGCCCAGTGTGAGGCTCTGCGCTGACAGATTTTTAAATTAAAAAAAAAAAAAAAAAAGATTCTTTCTTTTCCTCTGCTCCCTCCCCCACTCTCACTCTTTTTCTCTCTCTAAAGAAAAAAAAGGAAAGGAAAAGTTGCTGAGTCCTAAAATATTTTATTAAAATCAAAAGTTTAAAAGTCTCATTTAGGTCACTGCCTGGTCTTTTAGTTTCCTGATTGCACAAAATGAACAATAAATCCCTTGTCAGTAGTTTTTGCCATTGTAAATAGAGCAAGTGTATCAGAAAGACTTGTTTGTCAGGTTTTGTGGTTTTTTATTAACATAGGCTGTTAAAAAAAAAAAAAACAGAACCGTTTTGTTTTTTTTTATTATATCCATTCATATAACCCCCCAAATTTACTATTGGTACAAAAAGAAGAAAAATGGAAGACCAAAGTCCTATTTTAACAGTAGGAAATATAGTTTAAGCTATTTAATTGAGAGGCCTGCCTCTCCGTATACCTCCAACCCCTAACTGCACACTGTTCTCTTTCAAAATATCTGGCATGGATATTAAGATAAAAACCACCTACTTATATTTGGACCTTTGGCTGTAGCCACTGAACCTATACATTTGATGTGAGCCAGTCCATGTCTTTGTGTCCTTTTTTTGTGTGTTTATCCAACTTAAGAGTCTTCAAAACAATTTGCATTTTCTCATGCTTGATCCTGCAAGGCAAACATCATCTTCTCTTTATGAAAGCAAAATCAGATGGTTAATTGGCCAAGAAGTGATGGAATTTATGTTCAAACTGACTCCAAGTACAGTTTAAGAAGGGGCATGCTTGCAAAACACGTATCACATATTTTTCTGTATTTCTTGCTGAACAAAGAAAATTGTTCAGGATTGTTAATGCTTAGTGGAAAACCAAATATTTCATCTCCTAAAATAGTTTTATATGGAGTTTATACCTCCTATAGAGATAAAAGATTATTATGTCCTGCAGTAATTTTTGGCACAAGTTATTTTTCTCAAGCTTTATCCGTGGTTTTCTTATTCCAATATGTAATACCCTAGCAAAGCCCACTGTGTTTTGTTTTGTTTTGTTTTGTTTTAGCAAAGCGCACTCTTAAAGACTTTGGGATCCCATAAAAATATTAAGTTGACATCAATAATGGCAGAATAAGAGAAAGTACCATTTAGCAATTCTCAATGATACAATTTTATCTTAGTTTCATCCTACTACCTCACATTTTAAGGAGGAAATATGAAAGTCCTACACATTTTTTCTCTTTTCTTTCTTCTGTCAAACAAGATACCCTGGTCATAAGAAACAATAAGTCCAGGGGTGTCTGGGTGACTCAGTCGGGTAAGCACCTGACTCTTGATTTCCGCTTGGGTCATGATCTCACGGTTAGTGGGTTCGAGTCCCGCATCGGGCTCTGTGCTGAGAGCCGGAGCATACTCCGGATTCTCTCTCCCTCTCTCTCTGCCCCTCCCCTGCTCATGCTCTCTCTCGCTCCCCAAATAAGTAAACTTTAAAAAAAAAAAAAAAAGTAAACATATAAGAAACAATAAGTCCAATAAGAAGTTTCAATAATCCAATTTACAAAATGAAAAGTGTTTAGAGGCAGTAAATGAGGGGTGCCTGAGTGGCTCAGTTAAGCATCTGACTCTTGATTTCGGCTCAGGTCATGATCTTAGAGTTCATGAATTCGAGCCCCACATCAGGGATTCTTGGGATTCTCTCTCCCTCTCTGCCCTTCCGCTCCTCACGCACTTTCTCACTCTCAAATAAATAAGCTTTAAAAGAGGCAATAAATGATATTTATTATAACCATATCTTCAGAAAGTCTAGTGTGTAAATAAATAGGCATTATATTTTTCTTCTCAGTTCACAATGACAGCCATAGATTAGATCCCATGTCATACATTTTTCTTATGGAAGGAAGAGGAGACTATTATACTAAAAAGATACAAATGAGTAGGTAGGGTTCTTTTTCTTTAATTTTATTTTTTTAGGTTTATTTCTTTTTGAGAGAGCGCGCGCACGTGCACGAGCAGGGGAGGAGCAGAGAGAGAAGACAAAGAGGATCCCCAAGCAAGCTCCACGCTATCAGTGTGGAGCCCGACTCGGGGCTTGGACTCCCAAACAGTGAGATCATGATCTGAGTTGAAATCAAGAGTCAGGACAAGAGTCAGGACACGTGTGGGGGGTGGGGGGAGAAGAAAGAAAAAAAAAAGAGGACATCTTAACCAACTGTGCCGGCCAGGCACCCCTTTCTTTAACTTTAAAGCTAAGACCAAATGAATACACAAGCTTCTTTTAGATTTTTGTGCAGGAGTATGTTGTATTAAGTTTGCTAGGGCTGCCATAACAAAATACCACAGACTGGGTGGCTTAAACAACAGAATTTTTTCCCCCATAGTTCTGGATGCTTGAAGTCCAAGATTTCGTTTCTCCTGAGGCCTCTTTACTTGTCTTACAGATGGCCATCTTCTCACTATGTCCTTATATGGTTGTTCTTCTGTACATGCATCCCTAGTGTCTCTGTGTCCAAATTTCTTCTTCTTATAAAGACCAGTCAGATTGGAGTAGGGCCTCCTTAAAAGCTTTATTTACTTAATCACCTCTTTCAAGGCACTATCTCCAAATACAGTCACATTCTGAGGTACTGGGGATTAGGGTTTCAACATATGGATTCTGGGGAGACACAGTTAACCCCATAACAATGATTTAGAAGAGTTGAGAGGAAGTGGGAAGGTTTTAGAGATAATTTTGTAATATTTACTTATATCCACCTGGAGTGCAGTTCAACCTCAGGAAGTGTCATTAAAACTGTATAATGATGTGATGTTTCCTTTAGTTCAAGTCAGGCACCATTTATTGAGCACCTGCTCTGTCCAAGCTACTGAATAAAGTAAGGAAACAGAAATAATTAAGATGTGTTTATCTTTCATCAAGAAGCATTTGAATCTGAAATGGGAGAAAAGATATGTATACAATAACTGTACTACTAGATACAGTATGTAAGTGCTGTAAGAAAGGTACAAAAAGTGCTATAAGAACATGGAAGAGAAAGACAAAAATCATGGAAGAGGAGGAAATTCCTTGGAGGTTACTCGTTACTTTCTGTGTTTGCTCTCTCCTATTCACAGTTGTCCAGAAGGTTTAAGGTGGGAATGACAAATAGAAAAAACTACTGAGGCCTGAGTGGCTCAGTCAGTAGAGCTTCCGACTCTTGATCCCAGAGTTGTGAGTTCAAGCCTCACATTGGGAATGGAGCGTACTTAATAGAGAGAGAGAGAGACTGAATAAAGTGTCTTCAGGTTTTCATGTGTTCATTGGTGGATTGTGCTCACCCTTCTTTATGGTATTATTGACTTCTTTTAAAAATCGGTCTAAGAGGGGGCGCCTGGGGGCTCAGTCGGTTGAGCGTCCGACTTCAGCCAGGTCACGATCTCGCGGTCCGGGAGTTCGAGCCCCGCGTCAGGCTCTGGGCTGATGGCTCGGAGCCTGGAGCCTGTTTCCAATTCTGTGTCTCCCTCTCTCTCTGCCCCTCCCCCGTTCATGCTCTGTCTCTCTCTGTCCCAAAAATAAATAAACGTTGAAAAAAAAAAAAAAACTAAAATGTTTATACTAAGAAATTGATATAAAAGTCTACATGAGAGAACTTAGTGATAGGGCTGTGAAATATGGGGATATATGCATTTGTCAAAACAAACTGAACATCTGTGCATCTCATTCTATATAAATTATACCTCAATTTTTTATAAAAACTTTTTTTTTTAATTTTTTTTTTTCAACGTTTATTTATTTTTGCGACAGAGAGAGACAGAGCATGAACGGGGGAGGGGCAGAGAGAGAGGGAGACACAGAATCGGAAACAGGCTCCAGGCTCTGAGCCATCAGCCCAGAGCCAGACGCCGGGCTCGAACTCACGGACCGCGAGATCGTGACCGGGCTGAAGTCAGACGCTTAACCGACTGCGCCACCCAGGCGCCCCATATAAAAACTTTTAAAAAAAGGTTTTTTTAACATTCATCTATTTTTGAGAGACAGAACGTGAGTGGGGGAGGGGCAGAGAGAGAGGGAGACACAGAATCAGAAGCAGGCTCCAGGCTCTGAGCTGTCAGCATGGAGCCTGACGCGGGACTCGAATTCACCAACCGTGAGATCATGACCTGAGCTGAAGTTGGATGCTTAACCGACTGAGCCACCCAGGTGCCCCTATAAAAAGTTTAAAGAAGAGAATAAAATTCACCCATAATCTCACCCCTGAAAAGTAATTGCTATTAAAATATTTATAGAAAAATCCTTACAGACTTTTCTATGTACCTCTTAATAATCTTTCTTAGCAGTCTTGTAGGAGATACCTCTTATAATAAAGAAATGTTTGAAGTTCAATAATTCCTTCAGTTTCACTTCATTTTCTCTTTCTTATGTTAAATTTAAGTAAAATTATATTTATTACATTTTACTTTTAAAATAGCACAAGTAGAATGATTTATTCCATTTTTTAAAAAAGTGATAAGTGTGATGTTACTTGAATTTTACATAAAAGGGAAATTAAAGTTAAGCTGAATCTTGCTTTTGTTCATCACAAAATACTATTTACTAAAAAGCCCACTAAAGATAAAAAAAAAAAGATCTTATGAAAAACATAAAGCTATGTATGTGTGGACCTTGTTTGGCTGTTGATTGAAACAAACCAGCTATATAAAAATATGTATTGGGGCGCCTGGGTGGCTCAGTTGGTTTAGCGCCTGACTTCAGCTCAGGTCATGACCTCGCAGTCTGTGAGTTCAAGCCCCGCATCAGGCTCTGTGCTGACAGCTCAGAGCCTGGAGCCTCCTTCAGATGCTGTGTCTCCCTCTCTCTCTGCCCCCACCCCTACACACACACACACACACACACACACACACTCATTCTCTCTCTCTCTCTCTCTCTCTCAAAAATAAATAACCATTAAAAAAATATGTATTAAACAATTGATGGAATTTGAAGGCTAACTGAATATTTGATAAAATTAAGGAATTCTTGTTAATTTTTAGGTATGATATTAGTATTACAGTTTTTTTTTAAAAACCTGCAAATCTTGGGGAGAGCATGGTGATTTTTATAGATGATATGTTACAATGACTGGGATTTGTACTGAAATAATCTGGGGAGCAGGGACATGTATAGATGAGAGGTGTATATATTGATAGCTGTTGAAGCTAGGTCATGGGTACATAGAGGTTCATAATCTCTCTCTTTGGTGTGTGTTTGAGAATGTTAAGCCAAAGATGTTAAAAAGAAAAAAACAAGACATTTTCTTAACCACATGATTCCATTTTACATCATATCCTATTGACTCCCTGTTATGAAAGGTGATGAGATTACAAACTGTGTGGCTCACAGTTTGTTCTACCTCTATTCCCCAGTATTTTGTGACAATTTATAATATATACATTCTGTCATTTCATAATTCATACAAAGCTGTTCTGTGAAGGATAGCCCCAAAATTGAAGTTGGGGAAGAAGCATATGGGGAAATTAGTGGTTAGGAGAGAAGAAATGTGTATTGTGTGTTTAAAGAAAAATCTGGTTTTACATAAGCCCAAGAGATAATAGGATGATGAAATTTATGCATCATATTAATTTTTTAAGATTTTTTTTTCTTTCCAATTTTTCTGAAATATATATACACTGCTTTTTAATCAGGGAGAAAAAGCTGTTTGAAAATACAAGGTGTATCTACATTTACCTAGTTTTGTTCTTCTGAGGTTTGAACATACTATACTTACCTGTAAGTGTTTTTAAATCTATTTTAAATTATTTGAGAGTTGTGTGTGGGGCACCTGGGTGGCTCAGTCGGTTGAGCGTCCGACTTCGGCTCAGATCATGATCTCACGGTTTGTGAGTTCGAGCCTCACGTCAGGCTCTGTGCTAACAGCTCAGAGCCTGGAGCCTGCTTCGGATTCTGTCTCATTCTCTCTCTGCCCCTCCCCTGCTTGTGCTCTGTCTCTCAAAAATAAATAAATGTTAAAAAAAAAATTAAACAAAAAAAGAAATGAAGGATATTTTTCTTGGCCAGAATGTGATTTAAACCTTATGAAGGAATATTCAAAGATGACCAGTTGCTTTCCTTTATTTTGAATTTCTCTTTCACTGACAAGGCATTATCATGTTTCCTTTTTAATTTTCTGAACTTTTGACGATGGTTTTATTTTAAGGAAAAAAAAACTTCAACTGAAGTTGAGAAAATTTATAACCTGATCATTATGACTAGCTTTGCATCTTTCACCCAACTTCCTTTTTTTTTTTAATATGAAATTTATTGTCAAATTGGTTTCCATACAACACCCAGTGCTCATCCCAACAGGTGCCCTCCTCAATGCCCATCACCTACTTTCCCCTCCCTCCCACCCTCCTCACCCAACTCCCTGAATAAGCCTGAAAGGACATCATCTTCATGAAGCTGATTGAGAAATTTTGTTCATTTGTCTGGGTTAATAGTCCAGCCTCTCAGTAATGCTGAAGTCATGTGTTAAACCAGAATAACATCCAGGTCACAGTTCCTCATTCCCCCTTATGATTAAGCAGAGTTAGGTTTTAATGCTTAATCTCTTTTATGAAATATTTCTATTGGCAGGAGCTCCTGGGGGTTCAGTTGGTTAAGCGTTCCATTCTTGATTTTGGCTAAGGTCCATGATTTCAGGGTTGTGGAATCAAGCCCCTACATTGGGCCTCCTTGCTGACAGCTTGGGGCCTGCTTTGGATTCTCTCTCTCCCTCTGTCTCTCTGTGCCTCTCTCCCATGATGTGAGTTCTCTCTCTCAAAATAAATATTAAAAAAAAAAAGGGAAGAAAGAAAAACAGCACATTAACTCTTTTTAAGGTAATTTTTTAAAGGAAAAAAAACTAGTTTTGCTTGTATAATTTTCATTTTTGATAATTCTTTTTTTTTTTTTCTGGTAATTCTTGACATCCCCCAGAGGTTATTATACAGACACTGAGCATATAGAAAAAGATTTCAAGAAAACATAGTAAGATTCCTTCTCATATGGAAGGTTGAAGCAGTTTTAATGTTGAATCTTCAGATTTGGTGGAAAGGAAGATTTTTTTCTGATATTTTTCCTAATAAACATATTTGCTCAGTGTAGGTAACTTGGAAAAATTACAAAACCATTTTTTAATGTTTATTGATTTATTTTTGAGAGAGATGGAGAGCGTAAGCAGGGGAGGGGCAGAGGCAGAGAGAATCTGAATCAGGCTCCAGGCTCCGAGCTGTCAGTGCAGAGCCGGATATGGGGCTTGAACTTATAAACCGTAAGATCATGACCTGAGCCAAAGTTAGATGCTCAACTGACTGAGCCACCCAGACGCCCCACAAAACCATTTTTTAAAGCAGGCTCATTCTTTTAAAGTAAGATACTTTGTGTAATTGTGATAATTTTGAATACACAATTATGTATTTGGCTGTTTTTGATTAAACTTTATCATAGGAATTTTCTAACATTTTTAAAAACTCCTTGTAAGCATAGTTTTTAATGATGCTTTAAGTTTCTTTGTTTTCTGTCCTCTTTTTATCCCAAGCAGGCAACTTTAAAATCTTTAACCTTTGAGTTGTTTTAAGGTGTGTCTTTAAGGAAGTTTGGATAAAAAATACTAGACCAGGTGGAAAAGCATAAAATGTTGACTGTCTGAATTTATGGAAGTCTCAATGCCCTACCTTTTATAAGAATAAAGTAACATTATCAAAAATGTAAATATGTACAATCTTTGACCCCAAAATTTCCTGTAGGCATTTATTCAACAGAAACACCAACAATGAATATTTCTTTATAGCATTTTTGTGTGTGTCTGTGATGACAAAAAACTGTAAGCAAATGTACACCAGTAAGGGCTTGGATAGATAAATTATATAGTACATCTAAAGTGCACTGCTAGGTAGCCATTACAGTGAATGAGGTAAATCTATATTAATTCATGTGAGAAGATAGCCAAAATAATGGGTGAGTGAAAAAGTTGCCACTCAGTGTGATCTCATTTCTGTAAATAATACTGAGATAGAATAGGCATATAAAATCTAGAAAATATGCACTAGACTATTAACCCCTCCAGATAAACTTCCATGTTGTAAATTACACGTTTCTTTTTTGTTGTTGTTGTTGTTGTTGTTTGTTTATTTTTGAGACAGAGACAGAGCATGAACAGGGAAGGGGCAGAGAGAGAGGGAGACACAGAATCTGAAGCAGGCTCCAGGCTCTGAGCTGTCAGCACAGAGCCTAATGTGTGATCTACGAACTGTAAGATCATGACCCAAGCGAAGTCAGATGCTTAACCGACTGAGCCACCCAGGCACCCCTGTAAATTACACATTTCTATAATGTGATCTCTTTTCCTGTCTTTTCTTTTCTCTTATACGATCATTTATTATGTTTATAGATGTTATTATAGATGGTTTGAGAATTCACCAGTTCAGCTAGATAGATTTATTTGGGGGAATATGGACCTTAGAATTATAATTATTTTTTAAAACTCTGCATATTTTTAAGCTTTTTTTCTACTATATATGACTCGATAAAAAGAAAGTTTAAAAAAACTCATTTGAGGAGTTTTACATTAGATCCTTGGATGGGAATGATATTCAGAAACATAGTGTCTACATCCTGCTGTTCATTGTTTCTTTATTTACAGTTCTCACTTACAGTTCTGATGACAATCTGACATCACTGTTCCTGAAACAGAAGTTATATGGTCAGGAAGAAATGAGAAAACAAACAAATTAGTTTCCTCTAATTGCTTTAATACTGGCTGATGTGTTTGCACACCTGTTGAGATTTATAAAATCACCAAGATTATATAAAAGTTATGCTTAAGTAAATTATGTGTTCTAAAGCAAGTTGCAGTTTAACCTTAAATCCTTAAAAAAGCCTACTCCCTCCTTAAAGAGGAGTTATAAATTATGACTCTTTTGGAGTAGCCAGATGCAGGTAATGGATGGAACTAACCTCAGCTTTGAATCTAAGATCAGGCCCTCAGGAAATGCGAGTCCGTCTAAGGGTGTTTATGGTTCAAACTGAGCTTTTGCCAGGTTAACATATTTACTTTCTTTTTTGTCTTGTTTTTTGTGTTCTGTTCTGTTTTGTTTTGGGTTGTTTTTTGTTTTTGTTTTTGTTTAAGGTTAACATATTTACTTTCAATCCTAAATTTACGCTGTCAAGAAACATTTATTGAGAAATACTGTGTATCAGTCAGATACTCTCTCCTTAAGGAATTTATAGTCTACCGTGGACAATTGATTACAATGTGATAAAACAAATGATAAGGGAGAAGTATATATAGGCACACCCAGGCGGGGAACCTAACCTAGAGGGTGGGGTGGAGTTGAAGGAAAGACATGGTTAGAGAAGGTACATGGAAGATGTGATTCCTGGAAGCCATCCTTAAGAACAAGGGGAGTTGGGGGAAGAAAGATATTGGTTCTTCTGGACAGAGAGAACAATGTGTACAAAGGCCAGTAGGCAAAAATGATACATTAAGCGTACTTGAGATAGCTCTGGGGGCTCAGATAGTTCTGGGGGGGGGGAGCTCAGATAGTTCTAGAGGGGGGCTCAGATAGCTCTGGGGGGCTCAGATAGTTCTGGCGGCTCAGATAGTTCTGGCTCTGTTGGAGGAGCATCCAACTCAGTCTCACAGTTGTGAGTTTGAGCCCCGTGTTGGGTGCAGAGATTACTAAAAAAGATAAACCAACTTAAAATAGTTCTGGAAAGTTAAGCCCTAGTGTTCGAGGAGAAGGGGTCAGAGAGAGACCAGTGAGCATTTTCTTAGCTTGAGTGCTATCCTAAGGAATTTGGACTGGAGGAGCATTTGAAATATTTTTAATCAAACTTAAAATCCCAGAGGTGATCAATAAACAGATGAGAAAACCAGATTGCCCTAGGACAAATTACCAAATCAGTCCTGACATCCAGGAATTGGGGAGTCAGGAATAAACTGCAGTGTTGAAATAAAACGGGGAAGCTAGGTCTAAATATGATCCCAGTTGGGGGCACCTAGCTGGCTCAGTCAGTGAAGCAAGTGACTTTTGATCTCAGGGTTGTGAGTTTGAACCCCACATTGGGTATAAAGATTACTTAAAAATAAGATCTTTTGGGGTGCCTGGGTGGCTCAGCGTCTGAGGCGTCCTATTCTTGGTTTTGGCTCAGGTCATAATCTTACCATTTGTGAGTTTGAGCCCTGCACAATGTGTATCCTGCTTGGGATTCTCTCTCTCTCTGCCCCTCCTCTGCATGTGCTCTCTCTCAAAATAAATAAATAAGCTTTAAAAATATATATACAATAAAATCTTTTTTAAAAAATAAAATAAATGTGGTCCCAGTTGTGTGGCAGTCCTCCAATCCCCCCCTCCCTATGCCTGATTCTCAGCAGAAGCAAATATAGCTCTTCCTCTCTGAAAGAAGACATCTTTAATTTAGGCCTCCAGGATCTCATAGATTCACACCAAAAAAAATTGAATATGAGCCACTTCTTAGTCAAATGCCAAATGTACAAAGAAGCAAATACCCACAAGAAAGGAACAGCAGAAATAGCAAATAATAGGTCATTCGTGGACCTCAGATATTAAAATGACCAGACAATATAAAATATCTATGACATTTTTAAAGAAATAAAAGAATCACAAAATGAATAACAAAAAGAACTGATCACAAGTGAGCAAGCAAATGTGAAAAATAACTACATAGAACTTTTAGAAATCAAAGTTGAAATCAAAATCTCATGGTTACACATTAGATATAGATGGAGAGAGAAAATTGGAAGCCAGATATAAAATAACTCTTCAGAAAGCAATTTAGAGACAAAGGAAATGGAAAATATGAAAGAGAGTTAAAGATATGGGGGTTAGAATAAGAAAGATTGATGTCCCACAAGGAAAAAACGGAGAGTCAAATTTCTTAGAGATAAAAAGTGAGAAATTTTGAAAACTAAGAAATGGACCTATAGAAACAGGAAGCATATGCCAAACAGGATAAGGAAATTCACATAAAGTCATGTCATAGTCAAACTGCAAAACACCAAGGGAGAAGATCTTAAAGAACCTGAGAAAAAAAGACAAGTCAATCACACCTACAAGAAACCACAATCAATGAGGATGATACATTTCTCACTGCAACAATGGAAGCTAGAAGAGGAGGACTTCATATGGTCAGTGTGATGAAACTATCAACCTAGAATTTTATGTCCGGAGAAACTATCTTTAAAAAAACAGTGGTGAAATAAAGACCTTTCAGATAAAATAGAGTTTGCCTCCAACAGATTTTCACTTAAGGAAATTCTACTTTAGGAAGAAGGAAAATGGTACCAGAAAGGAGGTCTGAGATGCAAGAAGGAATGGTGAGCAAAGACATTGGTAAGCATCTGAGTAAATCAGACCTGTATAAAATAATGATAAAGCCAATAATAATGTCTAACGTGAGGTGGTTAAAAAAAAAAAAAAAGAAAGAAAAAGAAAAGAAAATATTGGTCAACTAGAAGAGTGGTTAAATATTGATTTGTTTTAAAAATATGGGGCACCTGGATGGCTCAGTCAGTTAAGCATCCAACTTCAGCTCAGGTCATGATCTCACGGTTCATGAGTTTAAGCCCTGCATCAGGTTCTGCACTGATAGCACAGAGCCTACTTGGGATTTTGTCTCCCTCTCTCTCTGCTCCCCTCCCCCCCCCCATTTGCTCTCTCTCTCTCTCTTTCAAAGTAAAATAAACTTAAATACTAAATAAAAATAAGGTGGAGGGTGTGCCTGGGTGGCTGAATCAGTTTTAGCATCCAACTCTTGATTTTGGTTCAGGTCACAATCCCAGGTCATGAGGTCAAGCCCCGTGTTGGGCTCTGTGCTGAGCGTGGAGCCTGTTGGGATCCTCTTTTTCCCTCTCTCTCTCTGCCCCTCTCCTGTGTGCTTGTGTGCTTTCTCTCTCTCTCTCTCTCTCTCTCTCTCTCTCTCTCTCTCTCTCTCTCTCTCTCTCTCTGTCAAAAATAAACATGCATTTAAAAATAAATAAAATAAAAAATTTTAAATACTGATTTTTTTTTTGAGAGTGTGAGAGAGACAGCATGAGTGGGGGAGGAGCAGAGAGAGAGAGCGAGGGAGCGAGGGAGGGAGGGAGACGGAGACACAGAATCCGAAGCAGGCTCCAGGCTCTGAGCTTTCAGCACAGAGCCTGATGCGGGGCTCCAACCCATGGACTGCGAGATCATGACCTGAGCCAAAGTCAGACTGAGCCACCCAGGCATCCCTAAAATACCGATTTATGTAGCGATCCTTAAAGGTGATGCTTTAAAGCCATGCTAGAACCTCCCTGCCAACATCTCACCCAGCTTCTCTCCAAGAGGGAGTGCTACACCAAAAGGTAGAGTGTTAGACGGATCTGATACTTTTGGTGGGTCTTCTTATGTTAATCATAACTCCTTGCTTACAATCCTCAGGATTCAATATTGCCTTTCAGTAAAAGTTCAGAGCATCAAGACTTCCCACAGCCAACTTGATCTTATGTCCTTGAGTTAGATCTCTAAACATATTTGATGTCTCCTTCCTTTATACTTTTACTTAGAATGCTCTCTTGAAAAATAAGTAGAATTTGAATGATTTATCTTCATCTGGAAAACCCTCCCTCACTGCTAAATTCAACCTATTTTTCAAACCTCAGTTCAAGTCCCATGAAAGTTTCTGACTAGCCCAAAAGTGGTTTATAATTTGAGAATCTATCATCTAAACCAAACATCCAGTAGTCATTTTTGCCTGTCTCCTGCTTTTTCAATTGAGCTTTTATTTAAAATTTATATTATTATAGGGGCACCTGGGTGGCTCAGTCGGTTGAGCTTCCGACTTCAGCTCAGGTCATGATCTCACAGTCTGAGTTCAAGCCCGTGTCGGGCTCTGTGCTGACAGCTCGGAGCCTGGAGCCTGCTTCAGATTCTGTTTTTTCCCTCTCTCTCTGACCCTCTCCCGTTCATGCTCTGTCTCTCTCTGTCTCAAAAATAAACATTAAAAAAAAATTTTAAAAATATTTAAATTTATATTATTATAGAACTTTCTTCAAGTTTGCATGGTCTTTCCAGTTAGATTTTTAGTTTCTTAAGACAGTGGGTATTTCTTCTATGTCTTTGTACCCCTCTAGCTCCTAACTAAAGGAAACCAATATTTAAGTGCCTACTATAAGCCAGGTTCTCTACTAAATGCTTTCTTATACAGGACACCTGATTTATTCCTCACAGCAAACTTATAAAGATAGATATTAGTGTCCACATTTTATAGATGAGGACATTGCACTTGAGAAATAACATACCCAAAGCATTTACGTAGTCAGTGGCAGAGCTGGATTTCTACCACATCATCCATCAAAATGGCTTGCAAATAATCCATGTCTTGGAGGAGTAAAAGGCTCAGATGGTCTATACGTTTTTCTGCTAATATTGATACTCTGAAATTTAGAATGTCATGAAAACAGATTTCAAAAAAGCTAAAATTCTTTTCAAAAATTACAAATTGACCTGCCAGTTATTAACTAGGAGCTGAACCCTGGGAATTCACAAAGAGCTTGAAGTCAGAAAATCTTATTTCAGGCGTTTAGACGAAGGGAATTAAAGAGAGATTCTGTTATTTTATGCTTTGAGTACATGTAATGTGACATGAAATAAATCACAATGAAATGAACCATCCTTAAGGTGCCTGCTGCTAGCCCATAACCCTTTCAGAACATTCTTTTCTTTTTATTCCCCTTCTCTAGGGTTACACGTCTTTCTGGAATGACTGCATATCATCTGGCCTGCGAGGGGGCATCCTGATAGAGCTGGCCATGCGGGGTCGAATCTATCTGGAACCCCCCACCATGCGTAAGAAGCGACTACTGGACAGAAAGGTGCAACAGCCTTGTGAACATTCTCCTGACTTATGAAAGAGCAGATACCAATGGTCCATTTTGGAGAAATGGGAAGATCTGAGCAGTGAGACAAGATAAATATCACTGACTCAGCTGTCCCATTGTCTAACAGGTTTAATTAACCTATAGCAGGGGGAGAAATTCAAGTATCCATTATCTAAAGAGTTACAAGAAGTTTATGGTTTTGTCTTTTTATGCAGAAAAATCACATTTAGGATGCTGTTGATTGTTACTCCTCTGTATCTATAACTATAACATTATGAAATAGAGTGTTATATAGGAGGAGGGCAAACACCTGGGTTGGGTGCAGTCTTTGTTTAATTCTGGTCATGCTCAGATAACATTAGATTTTTCTCCTTCCATTTATAGCAAGTCCTCTCCACCATATGAGCTTGACTCCCATCTCTGTTTTCTTACTACGTATTTTTTCCACTCAGAACTTCATTTTCATACTCTTAACTCTACCAAAACTACATTCTTCAGTGTCACCAGCAGGCTCTATGCCCATCACGGCGCTTGAACTCACAACCCTAAGATCATGAGGCTCTACTGATGGAGCCAGCCAGGCACCCTATCACCAGCTTCTCTTTTGTCTTCAATTTATTTTTCTCTCTTAACCTATACGTGGCATTTGACATTTTTTGACCACCTCCCCCTACTTGAAATTTTCTCCATTCTTGGCCTTTGTTATATTACATTTTCTTGCTTCTTGCCTGTACCCTATTTCTTTTTTTTTATTTTTTTTAATGTTTATTTATTTTTGAGAGAGAGAGAGAGTGCAAGCAGAGGAGGAGCAGAGAGGGAGACACAATCCAAAGCACGCTCCAGGCTCTGAGCTATCGGCACAGAGCCCGACAGGCTCAAACCCACAGACTGCAAGATCATGACCTGAGCTGAAGCTGGACGCTTAACCAACTGAGCCACCCAGGCATCCCACCTGTACCCTATTTCTTATACTTCTCCATTCCTTAACATCTGAGTCTCAGTTTGCATCCTTTTGCATACCTTTCTTTCCTTTTGGAGATACCATTTATCTTCTAGCTTTATCTATCACCTCCATGATATTAACCTATCAAATCTGAGGCCTGTCTTCTTTTTCTACCCCTAGGAACATATTTAACTCTTGACTAGACATTTCAACTTAGCTATCCCTTATGAGTTAAAACCAAACTTATCCACTTTTGCCCTAAAGTAGCTTCCTCTTCTTTTTTACCTTTATTAATTATTTCACAGGTTAGTTTTCCAGACCTAAAGAGTTATTATTACATATTTTCTTCCTGATCATTTATATCCAGTTTGTCACTAGGGCCCACTTCAAATGTTATTTCTTTCTCCCCACTATCACTCCATAGTAGATATTAAACTTCTTGAGAACAGGGATAGTGTGTTATGTTGTTTTGCATTTCCTACAACATTTGACCCATAATGTATATACAGTATATTGAAAGATTCTAATTTGAATTAAGGGAATGAACCAGGGTCCCTTGTTTCTTCTTTTATTTATTTATTTATTTATTTATTTATTTCTGTTTGGAATTCAAATCTTTTTTTTTTCAATATATGAAATTTATTGTCAAATTGGTTTCCATACAACACCCAGTGCTCATCCCAAAACCTTGTTTCTTCTTTTAAAGGTATTGCTAAAGTCAGATAGCCCAACAGGAGATGTTTTACTGGATGAAACTCTCAAACACATCAAAGCAACTGAACCCACAGAAACCGTCCAGACATGGATAGAGCTACTCACAGGTAAGATGGCTCAAAATGGCTAAAAAAATCCCACACTTTATAATCTTTATCCTACTAGTTCAAGCAGTGGAATACAGGAATTCAAGATGCTGGGTAAGAAATGTATGGCTCACTGTTTAACTGTATTTAAAGAAGGACAGAAAAGACATGGTTAATCAATACATAAAGTTTTCCAAAGCTCTATCTTACGTCCACTACCCCACCACAAAAGCTCTTTAATAGTATTCTCCACAAGAAAAAACTTTAACATTTTTTTTAAATGTTTATTTATTTCTGAGACAGAGAGAGACAGAGCATGAGTGGGGGAGGGGCAGAGAAAGAGGGAGACACAGAATCCGAAGCAGGCTCCAGGCTCTGAGCTGTCAACACAGAGCCCGACAAGGGGCTCGAACTCACAAACCATGAGATCATGACCTGAACCGAAGTTGGTCGCTCAACCGACTGAGCCACCCAGGCGCCCCAAATATTTTTATTGATTCATAATTCACACCATACAGTTGACCCATGGAAAGTACACAATTAAGTGGATTTGAGTATATGCACACAATTGAACAGCCACCATCACAGTCCTAATTTACAACATTTTCATCACCCCAAAAATAAACCCCATACTCATTAGCGATTTTTCCCAAGCCTCCTGCCCAGCTCCAGGCAACCGCTAATCTACATTCTGTCTCTATTGATTTGCTTATTCTCAATATTTCATATAGAGGAAATGTACAACTTATTTTTGACCGGATTAAAGTAATATTTAAAGTTCATCCATGTTTTATCATGTACCAATACTTTATTCTCTCCCTTTTTTTTTTAAGGGTAAATTCAAAAACTTTTATATAACTAAGCAGATCTATGGCATAAAATTTTAGGAGAATCTTCCATGGGGCACTTTGAGGTCACAGCCAGTGTCACCTTCTGGAACAGTTTTTTTTTTTTTATTGAAATTTTAATCGAGGTATCTGTACATTCACATGAAGTTGTAAGAAATAGTACAGAGAGATCCCTTATACACTCTACCCAGAATCCCTCAGTGATGACCAGTTACAAAACTGTAATATAATATGACCTCTAGGATATTGACATTGATACAATCTACCAATCTTACTAGAACTTCCCCAGGTTTACCTTGACTCCTTTTTGTTACCAAATAATACTTCACTGTATAGATGTACCACATTTATTTATCAGTTCATCAGTTGATAAACATTTGGATTATTTCCACTTTTTGACTATTATGAGTAATGCTGCTGTGAACATACCTGGACATGTTTTTGTGTAGATATGTTTTAGTTACTTTGGGGTATATAGTTAACATTTTTTACTGTGGTAGAATACATATAATATAATCTTTATTGTTTCAACCATTCATAAATGTATAATTCACTGACATCAAATACATTCACAGTGTTATGTAACCATCACCTCTGTCTATACCCAAAGCTTTCTCATCATCCCAAACATCCCTCTTTCTCCCTGTCCCCCCATGCCCTGGCAACCTCTTTTCTGCTTGTTGTCTTTATGAATTTGCCTACACCAGGTAACTCATATAAGTGGAATCATGCAATATTTGCCCTTCTGTTATCTGGCTTCTTTTACTAAGCATAATGTTTTCAATGTCCATTCATGTTGTAGCATGTATCAAAATTTCATTCCTTTTTCTGGCCAAATAATATTCCAGTGTATGGATATACCACATTTTGTTTGTTTATTTATTTTGAGAGAGAGCGTGCATGAGTATGAGCAGGGGAAGGACAGAGAGAGAAGGAGAGAGAGAATGTCAAACAGGTTCCACACTGACAGTGCAGAGCCCAACACAGGGCTTGATCTCACAAACTCTGAGATCATGACCTAAGCCAAAATCTAGAGTTGAACGCTTAACCAACTGAGCCATGTGCATGCCCCACCACATTTTTTTTATTCATTTCATTTGTTGATGGACCCTTGAGTTGTTTCCACCTTTTGGCTATTGTGGATAATGCTGCTATGTACATTAATATATAAATATCTATTCAAGTCCCTGCTAGTCATTCTTTTGAATATATATCTGAGAGTAGAATTGCTGGCTCATATGATAGTTCTGTTTTGAGAAACCACAAAACTGTTTTCTACACAGGCTGCACCCCTTCTCGCCAACCCTGCATAAGGGTTCCAGTTTCTCCATATTGTCATCAACACGTTCTATTTTTAGCTTTGTTGAGGGCTTTTTGTTTGTTTGTTTCTTAAAGTTTATTTTGGGAGAATGAGAGAGTGGAGGAGGGGCAGAGAGAGAGAATGAGAGAGAATCCCAAGCAGGCTCTGTGCTGTCAGCATGGAGCCTTATACAGGGCTCAGTCCCACAAACTGATATCATGACCTGAGCCAAAATCAAGAGCTGGACATTTAACTGACAGAGCCACCCAGGTTCCCCTGTTTTGTTTTGAATTATAACCATCCTAGTAGGCATGAAGTGGTATCTCATTATGGTTTTGATTTGCATTTCCCTAATGTCCAGTGATGAGCATCTTTTCATGGGCTTATGGTCCATCTGTATATCTTCTTTGGAAAAATGTCTATTCCAGTCTTTTGCCCGTTTCTTTAATTGAGTTCTGTTGTTGTTATTGTTGAGTTTTGGAAGTTCTTTGTATATTCCGGATATTAATCTCTTATCAGATATATCATTTACAAATATGTTCTCCCATTCTGTAGGTTGTTTTCTCAACTTTTTGATGGTAGTCCTTGATGCACAAAAGTTCTTGATTTTGATTAAATTGAATCAGTTTATCTATTTTTTCTTTTGTTCCTTCCACTTTTGGTTTTATATCCATGAAAAGACTGCCCTTTCCCCCATTGAATGGTCTTGGTAGCCTTGTTGAAAATAAGTTGATCATCAATCTGAGGATTTATTTCTGGACTCTCTGTTCTATTGCATTGATCTGTGCTTGTCCTTATGCCTATACCGTACTATTTAACTTACTATAGCTTTGTAGTAAGTTTTGAAGTTGGGAAGTATGAGTCCCACAACTTTATTGTTTTTCAAGATTGTTTTGGCTGTCTGGGTCTCATGAAATTCCATATGAATATGAGGATCAGCTTTTCCATTTTGGTGGGAAAGGCTTTTGGAATCTTGTTAGAGATTGTGTTGAACCTGTGGATCTCTTTGAGTGATACTGACATCTCAAAAATGTCAACTCTTCCTGTTCATTAAAATGAGATGTCTTTCCACTATTAATGTCATCTTTAATGTTTTTCAGCAGTGTTATATAGTTTTCAGCATATAAATCTTTCACCTCCTTGGTTAGATTTATTCCTAAATATTTAATTCTTTTAGACACTATTATAAATGGAACTGCTTTCTTAATTTCCTTTTCAGATTGTTCATTACTGGTATATAGAAACAACTGATATTTGTGTGGTTTTTTTGTACCCTGCAACTTATCTGAATTAGTTTATTAGCTCTAGTAGCACTTTTGTGTACTCTTTGGAATTTTCTCTACAGTTGGCCCTTGAGCAACGTGCGCAGGTCCACATCTTTGTTTCTTCTCTAACAGCTCTGGTTGCAGTAGGGAAAGCAGGCATCGTTATGTTGTTCATGACCTTTGAGGGAAAACTTTCAGTCTTTTACTATTAAATGTGATGTTAGCTGTGCATTTTTATACCTTTTAAGTATACCCTTTATTCTGGGGCACCTGGGTGGCTCAGTCGGTTGGGTGTCTGACTTTGGCTCAGGTCATGATCTAACGGTCTGTGAGTTCAAGCCCCACGTTGGGCTCTGCGCTGACAGCTCAGAGCCTGGAGCCTGCTTCCAATCCTGTCTGTCTGTCTGTCTGTCTGTCTCTCTCTCTCTCTGCCCTTCCCTCACTCACACTCTGTCTCTGTCTCAAAAATAAAGAAATAAAAACACTAAAAAAAAAGTATACCCTTTAGGGGCACCTGGGTGACCTCCGACTTCGGCTCAGGTCATGATCTCACAGTCTGTGAGTTCGAGCCCCGCGTTGGGCTCTGTGCTGACAGCTCAGAGCCTGGAGCCTGCTTTGGATTCTGTGTCTCCCTCCCTCTCTGACCCTCCCCCATTCATGCTCTGTCTCTGTCTCAAAAATAAATAAATATTTTAAAAAAATTTTTTTAAAGTAAACCTTTTATTCTGTTGAGAAATTTTCCTTTTGTTCCTAGTTTTCTGGGAGTTTTAAATCATGAAGGTGTATTCATCTTTGTCAAATGTCTTTTCTGAGTCAAGTGAGATGACTGGCTTTTTTTTTTTTCTATTAATGTGATGTATTATTACATTGATTACTTGAGGCATAATTGACATACAACATTGTATTCATTTCAGGTATAGAATACATTGATTCAGGATTAGTATATTGTTAAATGATCACAGTATGTTTACTTAACATCCATCACCATATATAGTTACACATTTTTTTTCTTGTGATGAAAACTTTTAAGATCTCTCCTAGCAACTTTCAAATATACAATACAGTGTTGTTAACTATAGTCACCATGCTGTTTATCACATCCCTAGGATGTATTTATTTTATAACTAGAAGTTTGTACCTTTTGACTACATTCACCCATTTTGCCCACCCCTGCCTCTGGCAACCACCAATCTGTTCGCTGTATCTATGAGCTTTTTTGTTTTGTTTTTGAGTTGTTGTTTTTTTTTAAGATTTTATTTTTAAATAATCTCTATACCCAACGTGAGGCTAGAACTTAAAACCCTGAGATAAGAGTCACACACTCTACCAACTGAGCCAGCCAGGCATCCCTTTTGGATTTTTGTGTTTTAGATTCCATATATGTAAGTGAGATCATACAGTATTTGTCTTTCTCTGTCTCACTTATTTCACTTAACATAATGCCTTCAGATTCCATCCATGTTGTTGCAAATGGAAAGATTTCTTTTTATGGCTGAATACTATTCCATTGTATATATATACACATTTTCTTTAGTCATTCAACCATCGATGGACACTTAGGTTACTTCTATGTTTGGCTATTGTAAATAATGCTTCAGTGGACATCAGAGTTTATAAAGTTATTATTTTCATTTCCTTTGAATAAATACCCAGAAGTGAAATCACTAGATCATATGATAGCTCTATTTTTAACTTTTTAGGAACCTCCATACTGTTTTCTATAGTGGCTGCAACAATTTACATTCCCACCAACAGTCACAAAGGTTCTCTTTTCTCCATATCCTTTCCAACACTTGTTATTTCTTGTCTTTTTGATAATAGGCATTCTAACATGTGTGAGGCGATTTTCATTGTGATTTGATTTGCACCTGATGACTAGTGATATTGAGCAATTTTTCATGTACTCGTTGGCAATCTGTATGTCTTCTTTGGAAAAAGTCTATTCAGATCCTTTGCTCAGATTTTTTTTTTTTATATATATATAACATTCCTGGAATAGATTTTACTTGTTCATGATAAATAATCCTTTTAATATGCTATTGGATTCAATTTGCTAATATTTAATTAAGGATTTTGCATCTATATTCATAAGGGTTATTGGTCTGTAATGCAATTTAAAGTGAGTTTCTTGTAGATAGCATATAGTTGGATCATGTTTTTTAACCCATTCTGCCAATCTTTGTCTTATGACTGAATTGCTTAATCCATTTACATTTAAATTAATTATTCGTGAGGAGACACTTCTACCATTTTGCTATTTGTTTGCTGTATGACCTATAGGTTTTTGTCCCTCATTTCCTGCATTACTGTCTTCTTTTGTGTTTAGGTGATTTTTTATAGTGAAACATTTGTATTCTCTCTCATTTTATGTAGATATCATCTTGGTTGCTACATGGGATTTAACATCCTAGAGTTAGAACAACCTAATCTGATTTTATACCAATTTCAATGACATAGAAAAACTCTGCCCTGATATAGCTCCATTCCACCCTCTTTCTGTTTTGATGTCACAGATTATTCCTTTATACATAGTATGCCCAATAACATAGATTAATAATTATTTTTGATGTATTTATCTTTTAAAGCATATAGAAAATAAAAAGTAGTGTCACAAACCAATACTAGTTTTTATAGTTGTACATATATTTACTTTTACTGGAGATATTTATTTCTTCATACTGCTTCTAGTTACTGTCTAGCTTCCCTTCGTTTCTTTCTTATTTTTTTATGTTTATTTATTTTTGAGACAGAGAGAGAGTGTGTGTAAGCAGGGGAGAGGTGGAAGGAGGAGGAGACACAGAATCTGAAGCAGGTTCCAGGCTCTGAGCTGTCAGCACAGAGCCCAAAGCAGGGCTCAAACCTAGGAGCCACGAGATCATGACCTGAGCCAAAGTCGGACACTTAACTGACTCAGCTACCCGGGTGCCCCTAGATTCCCTTCATTTCAACTGGCAGGGCTCCTTTTTAGTATTTCTTGCGTGGCAAGGCTAGTGGTAACAAATCCCCTTGGTTTTTGTTTATCTGGGAAAGTCTTAATTTCTCCCTCATTTTTGAAGGACAGTTTTTCTGGATATAGAATTCTCATTTGACAGGTTTTACTTTTTTCTTTTCTTTTCTTTTCTTTTCTTTTCTTTTCTTTTCTTTTCTTTTCTTTTATTTCAGCTCTTTGAATATATTGGCCCACTGCCTTCTGGCCTTCAAATTTTTTGATGAGAAATCTGTTATCTTACTGAGGATCCCTTGTATGTGATGACTCACTTCTCTCTTTCCTTTCTGCTTTTAGATTCTTTTTGTTTGGCTTTTAACAATTTGATCATAATGTGTCTCAGTATGGATGTTTTATCTGACATTGGGTTCATTATGCTTCTTGAATTTATAAATTCATGTCCTTCATCAAATTTGGAAAGTTTTCAGATAGTCAGAAAGTTTTCATAATTTTCTTTAGATAGTCTCTCTGCCCCTTTTCTGTCTGTCCTCCTCCTGGGACTCCCACAATGCATATATTTGACCATTTGATGGTGTACCAGAGGTCCCTTAGGCTCTGTTTACTTTTTCTCATTAAACATCCTTCTGTTCCCCAGACTATATAATTTCCATTTCCTATATTCAGGTTTGTTCATTCTTTTTCTGCCTGCTTAAATCTGCTTTTGAACCCATATACGTGGTGTTTTTCATTTCAGCCCTTGTACTTAAGCTCCAGAGTTTCTTTTTGGTTCCTTTCAATAATTTTTATCTCTTCATTAATATTCTCATTTTGTTCATATATTGTTTCCCTATGTCCATATATTCTCTTAGCTCTTTGAGCATCTTCAAGACAATTGTTTTCAAGTCTTTGTCTCGTAAAGTTGATATCTGTGCTTTCTGAGGCACACGTTATGTCCACTTCTTTCGTTTCTTTGAATGTATCATAGATACATTCATAGATTCTAGTAGGGCACCAGGGTGGCTCAATTGGTTAAGTGTGATTTCTGCTTGGGTCATGATCTCATGTTCATGAGTTTAAACCCCGCATCAAGCTCTGCACTATGTGGAGCCTGCTTGGGATTCTCTCCCTCCCTCTTCCTCTGCCCCTCCCCTGCTCTTGCACACTCTCTCACAATAAATAAACTTAAAAAAAATAGACTCTAGTATAATTGTTGTCTAGGTGAAGAGATGGATTTCTGGCACTTCTTACTCTATCATCATCCCTGATGTCATACCTCAGTGATTAACATTTTAAAGAACCTTATCTCTATGTCCAGTTTGCCATTAGGGCCCACTTCAAATGTTTTTTGTCTCCCCACAGTCACCCCATACTAGATTTTAAACTTCTTAAGGACAGGAATGGGGCCAGTTTTTCAAAGTGGCTACACCATTTTACATTTCAACACCAGTGTCTAAGTTTCTATTCTTCCACATTCTCATCAATACTTGTTATTCT
The DNA here is from genome assembly GCF_018350175.1 of Felis catus. Classification (NCBI taxonomy): domain Eukaryota; kingdom Metazoa; phylum Chordata; class Mammalia; order Carnivora; family Felidae; genus Felis; species Felis catus. The sequence goes on along the minus strand of NC_058375.1, from coordinate 105,336,664 downwards.
CTGTCTTCTCTATTTTATCTATCCTAATGAGCATGTAGTGGTATATTGTGATTTTTATCGGGATTTTCCTAATACTAATGATGTTGACCATCTTCATGTATTTATGGCCATTTGTATATCTTCTTTGGAGAATTGTCTTTTCATACCTTTTGCCTATTTTTCAACTGGGTTTGCCTTTTTTGCCACTGAGTTGTACTTTTCAAATATACTCTAGATACAAATCGCGTATCATATACAGGATTTGCAAAATTTTCTTCCATACAGGGGCACCTGCGTGGCTCAGTCAGTTGAGCATCCCACTTCAGCTCCGGTCATGATCTCACGGTTCGTGGATTCGAGCCCCATATCCAGCTCCACACTGAGTATGGAGCCTGCTTGGGATTCTCTGCCTCCTTCTCTCTCTGCCCCTCTACCACTTGCACACACATGCTTGCTTGCTCTCTCTCTCTCTCTCTCTCTCTCTCTCTCTCAAACTTAAAAAAATAAAAATCATTTGACCATAAATGTATGGGTTTATTTCTGGGTTCTTCTTTTGATCCCTAGGTCTATTTTATTTATTTATTTATTTATTTATTTATTTATTTATTTATTTATTTATTTATTTATTTATTTATTTATTTATGAGAGACAGAGAGAGAGAAAGAGAGAGAGAGAGAGAGAGGGAGGGCGGGAGGGAGGATGCGTGCATGCACAGGCAGGGGAGGGACAGATAGACAGAGACAGAACCCAAAGCAGGCTCCAGGCTCTGAGCTGTCAGCACAGAGCCCAACACGGGGCTCAAACCCACCAACCATGAGATCATGACCTGAGCTGGATGCTTAAGTGACTGAGCCACCCAGGTGCCCCTCTCTATGTCTATTCTTATTCTCTCTCTCTCTCTCTCTCTCTCTCTCACTGTTTTGTGTTTTTTTTTTTTAATATTTATTTCTGAGAGAGAGAGAGAATAGGTAGGGGAGGGGCACCTAGAGGAGGACAGAGGATCCAAAGCAGGCTCTGCACTGACAGCAGAGAACCTGATGCAGGGCTTGAAATCACAAAGCACAAGATCATGACCTGAGCCAAACTCAGACGCTTAACCAACTGAGCCACCCAGGCAACCCCTATGCACTCTCTTGATTATTGTAGTGTTTGGTTTTTTAAGTTTATTTATTCATTTCAAGAGAGACAGAGAGTGAGCAGGGGAGAGGCAGAGAGAGAGAGGGAGAGAGAGAATCCCAAGCAGGCTCCACACCATCAGCAGGAAGGCCAATGTAGGGCTCGAACTCATGAAACGTGAGTTCAGGACCTGAGGTGAAACCAAGTGTCAGATACTTAACCAACTGAGCCACATAGGCTCCCTGATTATTCTAGTTTTGTAGTAGTTTTCAAATCAGGAAATGTGAGTCCTCCAACTTTATTGTTCCTTTTCAATATTTTTTTGGCCATGCTGGGTCTTTTGCATTTCCGTATGAATTATAGAATCAGCTTGTCAGTTTCGGCAATCAAGCAAAGTAGTGTTTTTTTTTTCTTTTTTGTTTTTTTTTCTTTAAGTTTATTTGTTTAGAGAGGGAGAGAGAGAGAGAATCCCAAGCAGGCTTTGCACTGTCAGTGCGGAGCCCAACACAGGGCTCAAACTCACGAACCATGAGATCATGACCTGAGCTGAAATCAAGAGTTGAACATTTAACCGACAGAGCCACCCAGGTGCCCCTAAGGTAGGATTTTAATAGGAATTATATTGTATCTGCAGATCAATTTGGGGAATATTGCTATCTTAAAAATACTAAATTTTCTGGGGTACCTGGGTAGCTCAGTTGGTTAAGTGTCCGACTTCAGCTCAGGTCATCATCTCGCAGCCCATAAGTTCCAGCCCCGCATTGGGCTCTGTGCTGACAGCTCAGAGCCTGGATCCTGCTTTAGATTCCATGTCTCCCTCTCTCTTTCTGCCCTCCCCCACTCGTGCTCTGTCTCTCTCTCAAAAATAAAATAAAAATTAAAAACAATAATAATAACATCAGGTTTTCTAATCCATGAACATGGATGCCTTTCCATTTATTTAGATATTTCTTGTGTAAGTCTTATACTACTTTTGTTAAATATAGTCCTAACTATTTTGTTCTTTTTGATGCTATTATGAGTATAATTGTAAGAAAACAACTACAAAAATTGAGAAAAAATTTATTTTCAGATTGTTGCTAATGAATAGAAATTCAATTTGATTTTTTTTTATTTACTTTTTTGGGGGGGGGCAGAGAGGGGGAGAGAGAGAGAGCATCTCATGAGGGGCAGAGGGAGAGAGAGAGAATCCCACAGGGGGCAGAGGGAGAGAGAGAGAGGAAGAGGGAATGAATCCTGAAGCAAGGCTCCAACTCACGAACTGTGAGATCATGACTTGAGCTGGAGTCGGATACTGAACCGACTGAGCCACCCAGGCACCCCCTGCCATTTTTATTTCTTTAAGGTCAGTAGTGATGTTTCCTCTCTAATTCCTAATGTTAGTGATTTGACTCTTCTCTCTTTTTTCTTTGTCATTTTAGGTTTGTCAATTTGTTGATCTTTTCAATGAACCAACCTTTGATTTTAATGATTTCCTCTATTGTTTTCATTGTTTCTATTTATCTCCTCTCTAATCTCTATTATTTCCTTTCTTCTGCTTCCTTCGTGTTTATTGTGTTCTACTTTGTCTAGTTTTTTAAAGTAGAAGTTAGGTTATTGATTTATTTAATATCTTTTCTAACATACCATTTGGGGTCATATCTTTCTCTCTTGGCACTGGTTTAAGCTACATCGCATAAGTTTTCATTCAACTCAGAGTTGAGTGTGATTTCTTTGACCCCATTGGTTATTTAGGAGTTTGTTGTTTAATTTCCACATATTTTTGAATTTCCCAAATTGTCTCCTGTATTTAATTTCTAGTTTAATTCTATTGTGGTTGGATAGCATACTTTGTATGTTTTCAGTCCTTTTATTAAGGCTGATTTTATGGCCTAGCAAATGGTCTATCCTGTAGAGTATGCCACGTGTACTTGAGAAGGGTATGCTGTTAGGGTGGAATGTTCTGCAGATGTCTTGTTAGGTCTAGTTGGCTTAGCGTATTGTTCAAGTCTTCCATTTGTTTTTTCCCAAAGGTGAGACCTGGAACCCCTTCAAATTACAGTACCAACTGAGAAATGTGAGAGAACGAATTGCAAAGAACCTAGTAGAGAAGGGTATTCTAACCACAGAGAAGCAGAATTTCCTCCTATTTGACATGACTACTCATCCAGTGACCAATACAACAGAGAAACAGCGACTAGTGAAAAAACTTCAAGATAGTGTCCTAGAGCGGTGGGTGAATGACCCCCAGCGTATGGACAAACGAACACTAGCGCTCCTGGTGCTGGCCCACTCCTCTGACGTGCTAGAGAATGTCTTCTCCTCTCTGACAGATGACAGGTATGATGTGGCAATGAATCGAGCCAAGGACTTAGTAGAACTGGACCCTGAAGTGGAGGGGACAAAGCACAGTGCCACAGAGATGATCTGGGCTGTGCTGGCAGCCTTCAATAAATCCTAAAGCCAGTGGGTGGATTTCTCCTTTTTCCCCTGCTGGCTCGTGACTGTCAGAGACACCACACGGAGTTTTGTGTGATGAGATGTTTTTCATCGTTTTTTGTTTGTATTTTTTTTTCCTTCTCTTGAATCAGACTTATGATTTGGGGAGAGCCAACTTCAGGGCTTCTCCATAAACCTTGACCATTGTAAGCAGACTTTATTTCTCCCTAAATTTCCACTGCAGAGGTGAATAAACTAGGTGAATACACACACACACACACACACGCAATTATCACTTTCTCTCATTCCTGGTTTGCTTCCATCCAGTGTGCTTTTGGATAAACAGGAATATCTAAGTGGGATTTGGAGTTCTCCAGCCACAAAATGTGAATGAGATGTAGAGCAAACCATTAATTAAGATTTCTAAGGTTTGTTTTCTATCTCTTTTTTTTTTTTAAGTGGACTCCACATCCAATATGGGACTTGAGCTCATTACCCTGAGACTAAGAGTTGTATGCTCTATCAACTGAGCCAGCCAGACGCCCTGTTTTCTATCTTAAATACACGTTTTCACAGTCTTTGTCTCTCAGACTCTACTAAGGATTGTAGTTATTGAAATAACTGTCTGGGCAGTAGAAACAAAACTAATTTTTGGAGCAGATGGTCTCTGGGATTATATGTCCCACTAATGATTTTTCAGCTTTCCTTTTCTAACCTAATGAGAATATTGCAAATTTGCTTACCTGGTTCTCACAGTCCTAGAATCAGAAATATGTTCTGTACTCTCTCTTAGCATTATCCTACTCCCTCATTCATCAGGGCAAAAGTCTGAATGAAAAAAATGGGTCTCTCAGCCACGTCCTTCATACAATCAGCATTCCAATTTATAAGGGAGGGAGGTGGCATGAGAATTTCCACCCTTTAGCTCATGATTGTCCTGATTCCTCCAGATTTACTCTATATGTCTCTGCTCTGATCAAATTGAGGGAATTATAAATTTCAGTTGCCTAATAGCAGCATCCTGAGTCCAGACAGTGTATCTAAACTCCAGATCTTCTTGTTCCCTGTTTTTGGCTTCCTTCATAAATTGATAGATTCTGTCCATATTTAAGGGTTCTAGAAGTAGTTTTGTCTGTATTTAGTCCATAGATAACCTCCTAGTCATTAGTCTTGTTTCAATATAACCATCTTTCTAGCCAAATCTCTCAAAACTTTTCAGTTTTTTCAATTCAGTAGTGAGTGCTAAGAGAAGATTAAGAAAAATACTATTTTGATGGGCAATTTGGTATGAAATGCATGTTGACATAAAGTCTACTATTTGAGAATATAAAGAGGACAGGCACCAAGTTGTGCTAAATTCAGGCATTTACTATGCAAATATTTTTTTAAGATTTGTTTATTTAATCTCTACACTCAACATGGAGATCTACACTCAGCTTTTGACCATTACAGAGAAGCAGGCTGTCAAAGGGCTCATACAGACAACCCAGACCTGATATCAACTCTTCCTGATCTGAAACGAATGAATGATTGTAACTTTGATCTCCTCCCCCAAACCTGTGTAGCCCCACGGAATTCCCCAAATCAACAATCATTGTTTTTGTTTTTCACTTTCAGGTATTGCTTATATGACTAGAAATACGAATTTTAGCATGAAATGAGTTCTAAACGTGCAGCTGAGTAGAGCTTCAGTTTGGCACTCTGAAAGTACAAAAGCAGTCCATGTGTTGTCTCTACGTGGCTTAGTTTTCCTTTCTGAACCAGGTTTTGTTCTGGAAAGTGTCAGCTTGATTGGGGGGTAGAAGTCGAGTTCTTTCTTGCAACACTTGGTCAGTGTTTATTTTTATGTTGTATCTCAATGAGAATGTCTTCAGTTTGAATCTGTATAGTATTCTCTGCAAAACACCTTCTTTAATGCATAGGGTTTTCACATTTCTGTATAATAAATAATTATTGGTTTTCTGGTTTTACAACTTCAATTATTTTAACTAGAAATAAGAACTTTCCACACAAGGCCAGTAACACTCCCCCCTTTACACCAGGAGACCAGCCTGTTTCATCCTGTATAGAATATTAGAGATAGACAAATAGAATCGTAACGTATATAGGCAGGGCATACATCAAGGCTAACCTGAACACCAGCTAATGTTGTAGTCTGAATAGTGTCTCCATCTCAATCAAAATAATTTACCCAATTACACCATTTTTCATCAAGAAAAGGATTATGTTCTGCCCTATTCATATCTACTTGCAAGTGACACTGAAACTTACTTAAGAGCTGGAAGTATAAAGTTGGAAACACAGGTAACCTACCTAACTGTAACAGAGTTAACAACATGTGAAAGTGTGGCATCTCTCCCAATCAGATGGGGGCACCCAAATGTAGGGCGACCCAATCAGGTGGAAGCCTGGGGCGCAGGCTGTGGAAGGATTCACCTGAGGCAGAAGAATCGGGATAGAAGTTTCTTGAATATACCACTAGGGAGCAAAGTAGAGACTGTCTGCCAGGAGGCAGTGGGTGGGGGCTGTTTTTAAAGTGGGGGAGGTAAGGAGATATGGGGACCATGGAATTTTCCCTTGTTTTGGTACCTGTGCCTGGTTGTGAGTAGCCCATTGGTTAGTTAGGGCCTGCGGATATTTTGAGATGGGTTGCCTGATGGGCCTGTCTGTATTCAGTCAACTGGTCAGGCTGTGGACCCTTTGGCCTTGCTCAAGTTTCCATTGTTCAAGCCTGTTACCTAAAAGTGGCTTCTACAAAAAAGATAACTGTGCTTATAACAGGCTTATTGTTCTTCCCTTCTTTATAATGTCTACAGCACAAGGAATAATAAGAAACGTATATACTAGGATTGTTTATACTTCCTGTTCTTTTTATTTCAAACAAAACATTGTTCACATAAGTCATCCTTCATACAGTGTTTCTCAAAACATGGTGCCAAGAGCACTGCACTGAAATCACCTTGCGGGGTGGGGGTGGGGGGGTACCTTACGAAAACTAAGTTCCTAGTAAATCATTCTCTAGGGTTAGAGGCTTAGGAAGCTGCACTTTAAACACAGTCTCCAGGGGCGACTGGGTGGCTCAGTTGGTTGAGCTTCCAACTTTGGCTCAGGTCACGATCTCGCAGTTTGTGAGTTCAAGCCCTGCGTTGGGCTCTGTGCTGGCAGCTCAGAGCCTGGAACCTGCTTCTGAATCTGTGTCTTCCTCTCTCTGCCCCTTTTCCATTCATGCTCTGTCTCTCTCAAAAAATGAATAAACATTAAAAAAATGAATAAACAGTCTCCAAAAACTTGCATGTCAAAATTTGAGAACACTGCTTGATATTTTATTGCTTGTAATTCGTTCATCCCAAAAATATTGAGTACTTACAAATTTGGCTCTTATAAGTGCCAAAACTGGCACTTGCTAGGTGCTGACAATAAAAAGTTGTGTAGGACACAATTTCAGCTCCCAAGAACTCACATTTAAGTGAGCAAATAAGGAGCACCTGGGTGGCTCAGTTGGTTGAGCACCTGACTTCAGCTCAGGTCATGATCTCGCTGTCTGTGAGTTTGAGCCCCGCGTCGGGCTCTGTGCTGACACCTGTTTCAGATTCTGTGTCTCCCTCTCTCTCTGATCCTCCCCCACTCATGCTCTTGTCTGTCTCTGCAAAAATAAATAAACTTAAAAAAAATTTAAAAAAATTCTGGCTAATGGGTTTTTTGTTTTTGTATAACACTTTAAATACTCTTATTGTATGTTTTCTGACATCAAATTTTAACAACTCTAAAAAGGATTCTAATTAAAAGATAAAAATTTTGTTCTTCCCCTTTTCCACAGTTCTTAAAAGAACTGTAGACATATATTCACTCATATTATATTTAAAAATGTTTTACTCTAAATAATAAAAAGATTGTTTTAATGCTGAAACAACTTAGGTAGAACTTATTTTTTTAATATTTTCCTATTATCTATTACATGTGTACATGAATCTCTGTTCCTGTGTCCCCAGTTCTTTCCAAGACTTTGGTCTGTCTGCCTTTTCTCCCCAGTGAGTTCCAATGGAAAGAGACCAGACATGGATGACTGTGTTTTAAGTGAGAAAGGGAGCTATCTCTCCCAGGAAGCAGTACAATTATCTCAGAATGCAAGTCAGACAAAGTGAGGGTCACTTCCTGGCAGAAATCTCCTATTTCTAGCAGTCCAACTCAATGCCATCAGTTTCCTTTATATTCCAAATAGTAAAAAAGTAGATTCAACTTTGGGGGGTGGGATCAAGTACTCCAAAAGAGCTCTTTAAACAGACATGTTCTGTGTAGTTTTTTCCCCCTGAATATAGTCTGTCCACCACTTTGTTTTTCTCAACTTACTTGAACCTCCCTAAGTATAGAGCAAATTTTATCTGAACTTACCTTAGAAACTCAGGAATCTAGGGACTTTTACCCCTTCAGAAGGGTTTCTTTTTTTTTCCTCTTTTTTTCTTTTCTTTCCTTTTCCTTTCTTTCTGTTTCCTTTCTTCCTTCCTTTCTTCCTTCCTTCCTTTCTTCCTTCCTGTCTTTTTCTTTCTTTCCTCCTTTCTTTCCTTCTTTCTCCTTCTTTCACCTTCTTTCTCCTTCCTTCCTTCCTTCCTTCCTTCCTTCCTTCCTTCCTTCCTTCCTTCCCTCCTTCCCTCCTTCCCTTTCTTTCCTTTCTCTCTGAGCGGTGGAGATCCAGCGAGGGAGAGAGAGAGAGAATCCCAAGCAGCCCCCACGCTGTCGGTGCAGAGCCTGATGTGGGGCTCACATTCACGAACTGTGAGATCATGACGCTTAAACCAGCTGAGCCACCCAGGTGCCCCTTCAGATTCTCTTTTGAGCCAGTTTAATACCTTATTAGTTCCATCATTTGTGTAAGTTATGATTTTCCTCATAATTTTCTTTTTTTTAATTTTAGAGCACATACAAGCAGGTGGGGGAGAGGGACAGAGGGAGAAAAAGATAATCTTTTTTTTTTTTTTTTAAGTTTATCACTTTGAGAGAGCACAAGCAGGAGAGGGGCAGAGGAGGGAGGGGGAGAGATGCTTAACAGACTGAGCCTCCCAGGCGCCCCAACATGTTTTTCCTTTTTTGAAATTTATCTTTAACTATTATTTTGATCACTTAGCTCCTTTCCTCAGGCTACACTTCGGGCCAGTTCTAAGAGTATAAGTTTGTTAAGGAGGCAAGGAGATGATAGAGCTTAAGAGACCCAGATATTTCTGCAGTCTCACGTTTTTTGTTTTTGTTTTTGTTTTTATGGCCATTCTTCTGTAGAAAGTAGCTTATGCATTGGCAAGTTGTACAGTGTTATTCCCAGATATCCCATCCCATACTGTAAATATATTTAGGTCCTGACCCGAAACAGTCACACATAAGCAAGAAAAAAACCCCAAAAGGTAAGAAGTTTAGGTCTTCTTCTCTCCTTACTTTCTTCCCTCCAATTGCCTCTTCTTGGATTTGCTTCTCTGTAAATGGCACTTCACTCAGGTACCTGGGATTCATCCTTGGTTCTCTCATCTTTATTCCCCACCTCTGGTATCATTTGTCTCTTCGGCTCCTTCATTTACATGGCTTCTGCCTTTGATCAGGCCTCAAGTCTCACCTGGCCTACCACAGGCAGATGTCCAGCTGGTCTCGCCTTTCCTCCAGTCCACTCTCCACCCAGCTACTCCAGTTAAGTCTTTACAAATCCCGTCTAACAGTACAATTTTCCTGCTTGAAATCAGGTTCCCCTGTGTCCTCATGAAACCCCAACACTTGACTATGACTTACAAGTCTCCTCAGGACCCTGGCAACCTGAACAGCTTCATGGTTTGCTGCTTCCACACAGGTTCCTAGATTAGCCTTATTTATAGACTGTCCTTAGGGAGATTTTCAAAACTACAGATTGGGCTAGCAGGCTCTCTCTCCCCCTAGGAAATTGTTACCCTTGCTATAGTTTCCCTCTCCCTCTTCCATTGTCTTCAGTTACCCTCTAACCTTTTATAAGATAAGGTTGTCCTCTAAATTGTCTTCCTTTCCTCCCCCACCCTCTGCCAATCTCCAACCTTCCTATTCATCCTTAGGGTCTGGGTTCAGGTTCCGCCTTGTCTGAAACATTCCTTGCCCAGCTCAGCTAGAAATGATCTTTTAAACACTTATGAGTACAACCCATTTGGTGTCATACATACTTACCTAATACTGTAGTTTTTCTACACAATGTAAGGCACACAATGTGGTGACTTATGTGTTTAAATACATACGTTGGAGACGTATAGCTCATTCCCACCTATGACTATGGGTCACAGTCACCCTGTCCTAACCCCCTTCCCTATCATTATGCTCTGAGACTTCAACATTTGTGACTTCACGTGTGCTTGATTACATCAAAGTCAGTGACTTTATATCCCTGCATATCTACCATCAATTACAATTATAAGCTAGAGCTTGTCGTAACCTGCAATTTCTCCACCTTCCTAGATACACCCTCAAATTCCCCTCACTATGACCTCCTACTCTTCTGCCTCTTAGCATCCCCACCAAATCTGAGCTTCCTCTGTGTCATGCCCAGTTCTCCATCGCCTTTCTATTCCGTCCTTGCTAGAGAGCCTCGATGCTATGGTCAGGTATTTCAACAAACTGGCAAACCAATATGGACTTCCTCATTGTCTTCCCTCCACTGTTCCTTCTTTACCAGTCCTTTGTCCTTATTAACAGGCTGGCTGTTTTCTCCATATCAAGACAGCCAGGAGTTATTGACCAAAGTCACAAAGCCATGGTGATTAAGACTACTACAAATCCATACCTATCTAATCTTAGATCTTTTAGGAATCATTGCTATTTTCTATAGTGCTGTTTCTACCCCCACCTTTCCTAGATTCTCTATCCCACCCTGCCATCCTTTTTATTCCCAAAAGATTGACTGCAGAAAAGCAAGGACATTCAACGTGACTTCCTTAAATGTTTAACTACTTCAAAATCTCTCTGTACAATTTCCCCTTCAACACATCTGTTTCTCTCCCTCTTGATCTAATGATCTCCCCTGAGACTTTAATTCTTTATCTTCTCTTTAAAATGGATAATTACAGCAGAACCTGGGTGGCTCAGTTCATTAAGTGTCTGACTTCGGCTCAAGTCACGGTCTCACAGTTCAAGCCCTGCATCAGGCTCTACCCTGGCAGTGCAGAGCCTGCTTCGGATTCACTCTCTCTCTCTCTGCCCCTCCCCCACTCACGCTCTGTGTGTGTGTGTCTCTCTCTCAAAAATAAATAAACAGAAACAAAACGAATTACCTTTTTAGTTTCTCTCAATTAGCCTCTTGCCCTTTTCTGAAAACATGCTTGAATCGTGTCTGTTTTCCCAAAAAGAAAACAGAGTTCTGCCTCCTTTTCATTATTCTAATTCCTTCCTCTGCTTTACTGTTGAATATTGCTATCACTTCCTCACTCTTTAACTGCATGCAATTTTGTCCCCTCCATCTTCAACTTCTGTCACTTTTTTCCTGGTTCTTCTCCTTACCCATCTGATCATTTGTGTCTGTGTCCCTTGCCAACTTTTATCCAGTTTTCCATCTTGGGACTCTTTTTCATTCTCCTTAGGTGATCTCATCTACTTCCACAACTTTACTTACATTTACATGAAGAAGTCCAAGTTTTGCTCATAGTGACCTTCTACTTTTCTCCCAAACTCTAGGTCTACATTTCCTAGACCTCTAAAATGGTAGCTATGTTGGAGATCTCGGGTCATTTATCCAAAGGCTTCATTGCCTGGATAACTCCACCAAATGGCCCATTTGTCTTAAAAAGTCAATGTTCTCAAAGCTGAACTCCTCATTTTCTGTTTCCAATTCCATTCTCATATTGACTTCTCTTCTTGAATTATTTCTGCAAATATTACCCTGAAGCACATGGCTGCCTCATTCCCTGTATTCACTCAGCTGTGAATCTCATAGACACAGACTTTCTCAATTAGGTTCACAGTTTTCTATAAACTACATTTCTAGCTTAAATCCCAATTCTCTTCCACCTAGAGTATTGTAGTGCACTCCTGGCTAGACTGCCACTTCTAGGGTCTTTCTGCATGGAATTCTGAATTATTTTTATTCATTATCTCCAAATGAATCTTCCTAAAGGGGAAGTTCTGATCTGTCCACTCTCTGGCCTAAAATCCTTAAATGTCTCTCTCATGGATTACTAAATTATTCACAAGTGCCTTATCCTGGCATTCAAAGCCCTCCATGTTCTGCACTCGATTCTATTTTTCTAGCCTTTGTGTTGCACCTATCACCTGGAATACCCTTCCTTCCTTCACCTTTACCCAGAAAACTGCTGAGTTCTTTAAAACTTATCTCAGGGAGACCTGGCTAATTCAGTTACAAGCTGGTTGATGAGTTTGAGTCTCACGTTGAATGTAGAGTTTACTTGAATAAAAAACAAAACAAAAAAAAACTTATTTCAAGTGCCACCCCCCACCCCATGAAGTCTTTTTTTTTTCTTGGTCACAGGTGGTAGGGAATCTAAACTGAATATGACTCTTCCTACGAACCCCTATAACACTTTATTAACACTTTTATTTCAATGCTTACCAGATTTTGCCTGGTATAATTGCATATTACAGTGCTTCTCAGACTTTTCCAGAAGTACACCTAATTATACAAAAAAATGAACAGATAGCCCCAAGGCTGTCACAAGAAGCTGCCTGGAAAATTAAACTTTAGTATGAATTTTGCAGTGTTATTAGTATTAAACTAATGTTTGTTTTTAATATAAAAATGTGGACTGACACTCCAGGAGGATGTGTCTACTTAATCTGAGGGTACACCTGGCACACTGTGAAACCCCTCCCCACATGTCCATTAAGCTAAGAGCAGAGACTGTCTTATTCTATACGTACCGCCGTAAAACTAATATATTACCATCTACACACTGACGCTCAAGAAATACTGTTGAACTGTGACTCAGGATACGTTAACTGGTGTTAACTGTATTTACTGTTTACCATGTACCTAGAACTGTGCTCTCCGTTTCAAGGAACTTAGTCTCCATGGGCTGACCCTGAACAAGTAAAAAACTGTACAGAAGTGTTAAATCATGGAACGTAAAGCCTTCTGTGCAAGACAACTTGGTTTGGGGTCCCAGTCTCTCCGCTCCAAACACCAAGTACATACATGGCAACAGTGTTGAGTACCAATTTAAGGTATACTCTGACTTCCAAATTATTTTCTGAAGATTGAGAGTTTTCTGCTAACACTGCACAAAGCTTAATCCTCTTTATCTGAAAATGAAAGGTTCCCATCTTTTCGCTCTCCAGTTTGAAGCTCAGCAAAGCCTTCTGGGTGCCGGGCCGTAGACAGAAAGAAGTCTCGTCCCACCAAAGGAGCAAAAATGCCAAAGCTAGCTGCGCCGCCCGCTAACACCCCCACGGGCTCCCAATTGGTCCTCGGAGCTCACTCTCTGTCCACATTGGTGTTCCAGCTTGCCTGTCGCCTTCAAAGAACCCACCTCTAGCCAGCGACTATTGGCAGATCGTTACGTCATTGCCCTATCTACCTCACTCCCATTGGCTCCCATAGGAAGGGGCGGCCATAACGTCACAGGCAGGGGCCGCCATTTTGACTGAGCAACCCTAGTGACAGGAGCCGAAGCAGCAGCGCAGGTTGTCCCCGTTTCCCCTCCCCCTTCCCTTCTCCGGTTGACTTCCCGGGCCCCCTACACTTCACAGTCCTGGTCCCGCCATGTCCCAGAAACAAGAAGAGGAGAACCCTGCGGAGGAGACCGGCGAGGAGAAGCAGGTGAAATGGAGGGGGTGCGGGCCGGCGAGCTGGGGGCGACCGTGATGGGGCGGGAGACGGTCTCCCACCAGTGCGGATTGGTCGCCATGGTCTCAGGCTCTGCAGGGGTTGGCCACTTCTTGCGTCACGCAGGGTGAGCTTTAACACAGCTTGCAGCTCTGGGGCTGGTTAGTTGGGCCCGTTGTCAGTCAGTGCCTTACTCTTTCTGATTGGCCAATAGGCCTACTGCTCAACACATTGAAAAGGTGCTATCATTGGCCAAGCTTGGGTGCGGGGTGGGTGTTTGGAAAGACTGGGTGAATGAAAGGGGGCAGGTGGTCCTGAGAAGCGATGTGTGTTATTGGTAGAGGGGGGTAAAAGGTCCAGCAGCTAGGCTGGGTTCCCAATCAGAAGGATACAGGTGGAAATAGAGACGATTAAGAAGGACCAGCATTGGGCGAAGGGAGAAGTAATTATTAATCATGGCTACTTTAAGGCGGCAACTTTCTCAAGAGACCTATTTTGACGGTTGGGGTCCCACTGTTCCCCAGCCTCAATTGGGAACTAACAGGACTGAAGAGGACTAGAGATCCATAAAGCATAATGGAGATTAAACCTAGGAAAGACACGAAAGGAATCGTGACAAGAGAGACTCCACCCTATTTCCACCACGACCCCGACTTCCAAGGCAATGGGACTTAGTTCACCCACAATTCTGTGATGAAAACACCCCAAATAAACCTCTTCTTGGGGCTTGTATTTGACTTACAACATTTAGTACTGGGCTCAGGGCGTTGTGAAAGGCACCTGATATATCTGCCAGATTTTCAAGGGAAGGGAATATAATTACATTAAAAAGAGACACAAATTGCCTTAGGTCTTTTCTTTCTTTCTTTTCTCTTCCTTTCTTTCTTAGGTCTTTCCTCCCTCCCTCCCTTCCTTCCTTCCTTCCTCCCTCCCGCAGGGGAGGCACTTGTGAGCGGGGGAGAGGCAGAGATAGGAGGGACAGAGGATCTGAAACAGGCTCTGTGCTGACAGCAGAGAGCTTGATGCGGAGCTCGAACCCACTAACCGTAAGATCGTGACCTGAGCAGAAGTCAGGCGCTTAACCTACTGAGCCACCCAGGCGCCCCTAGGTCCTTTTTTAAATAATTTTTTAACATTTATTTTTTTGAGAGGAGTGGGGAGGGGCAGAAGGAGAGGGAGACACAGAATCCGAAGCAGGCCCCAGGCTCCAGGCTGTCAGCACAGAGTCCCACGCGGGTGTCAAACCCATGGACCACGAGATCATGACCTGAGCCGAAGTCGGACGCTTAATCGACTGAGCCACCCAGGCACCCCCTTAGGTCCTTTTTTAAAAAATGTTTTTTAATTTATTTATTTTGAGAGAAAGAGGGAGAGGGGATCCCAAGCAGGCTCCTTAGTCAGTGCAGAGCCCAACTCAGGGCTTGAACTCACAAACCATGAGATCATGACCTGAGCAGAAACCAAGAGTCAAATGTTTAACCAACTGAGCCACCCAGGCACCCCGGCTTTAGGTCCCTTTAAAAAGTCACTAAAGAAAAGGGCATTGGGGCCCACAAAAACAAGAAGAGAGTAATAACTACGGTGAGAGCCCCCGCAAGCCAATTCCAAGTTATTGGCATGTTCCCTAAACTTCCATCACTTGCCCCACTGGGGAAGGTGTTGACCTTTTGGCAAAAACTGTGGGTAAATACTAGTGAACCTCCTGTGTCTTAATTTTCTTGAGGTTAAAAATAGTGTCATTTTTATCTCTTTACCTGTTACCTTCCTACCTAAGGTTTATGGAAATGCTGAAGCAACGTTGTTCCTTTATTAAGGTAGAGACATTTGGAGAAGGCCACATAGCTCAGAGAGGGTTAAATCAGATGACTGCCTTAGACTCGGGGTAAAAGGGAACATCTCAGCAGAATTATCCCCTTTGATTTCCTGTTTGACCTGTACTGTGTATTAGGGATAGCCAGGGAACTTTCCCACTCCTCTTGGATCACCAGAAGCCCTAGTTAGCTCTTTTCTTTCTTTCCTAGCTCCTTTGCTGAATAAGCTATGGTTTGCTCTTGATTGAAAAATTGTGTTTAGGTACTATTTTTAACTCCAAGTCACTGAAGTGGTTCCTGAAGCGTAGTGTGAGAAGCAGAGTGTGTGTGTGTGTGTGTGTGTGTGTGTGTGTGTGTGTGTGTGTGTGTGTGTGTCTTTTCTCACAATACAGTTATCTTGAGCTTTAAAGATTTGAACAAAAGTCTAGGTTTGTTTAGGAGCAGGGTAGAGACAGTATATTCACAAGAGGGTAGATTTCCAGGAAAAGTTGATAGTATAAAGTTACTAGGGGCTCCTGGGTTGCTCAGTTGGTTATGCGTCCCATGACTTCAGGTCACATTCTTATGGTTTGTGGGTTCGAGCCCCACGTCAGGCTTTGTGCTGACAGCTCGGAGCCTGGAGGCTGCTTCGGATTCTGTGTCTCCCTCTCTCTCTGCCCCTAACCCCCTCACACTCTGTCTCTCTCAAAAATAAATAAACATTAAAAAATTCTAGATATTAGAAGGGTTGCTTCCCAATTTTTTTTTTAAGTTTATTTATTTATGGGGCACCTGGGTGGCTCAGTAGTTTAAATGTCTGACTTGGGCTCAGGTCGGCTCACCATTCGTGAGTTCAAGCCCCGTATCAGGCCCTCTGCTCTCAGCGCAGAGTCGCTTTGGATCCTCTGTCTCCCTTTCTCTCCTGCCCCTCCCCTGCTCTGGGGCATGCGCACACTCACTCACTCACATGCTCTCTTAAAAATAAAAAAAAATTTTTTTTTTAGGTTTATTTTGAGAGAGACATAGTGTGCGTGGGAGAGGGACACAGAGAGAGAGAGAGACAAGACAGAGAGAATCCCCAGGCAGGCCCCGAACTATCAGTGCAAAGCCCAATGCAGAGCTCAGACTTACAAACCATGAGATCATGACCTGAGCCACTTAACTGACTGAGCCACCCAGGTGCCCTTGCTTCTCAATTTTTAATTTAATTGGCCCATTTGTTTCCTCCAGGACACACAGGAGAAAGAAGGTATTCTCCCTGAGAGAGCTGAGGAGGCAAAGCTAAAGGCCAAATATCCAAGCCTAGGACAAAAGCCTGGAGGCTCCGACTTCCTCATGAAGAGACTCCAGAAAGGGGTATGGGACCCAATCTCTTATCCTCTTACTGGAGCCAAAAGGGTCTTTAGGGATGAGATCTGTAGAGCCTCTTCTGAATGTTTATCCAGAGGTTCTGCTGTTGGGCAGTAGTAGAGAGGAATTAAAAACTTGTAAAGAGCGAGGCAAATTATTGTAAATCCCTAATATGGTATCATACAGGGTATGAAGGCTTAATGTTGAGACATTTGGATGTGGGGGGCATTGGAGGATTGGGGGAAGGAAGGATGTTAGAAACTGAAATGCTGACTCCCCCAGGCATTTGCCTGTTTAAATGGTGGGGAGTTTTAGGACTGCACTTTTTAAGATTAGAGCTAAGTTTTGGGGTGCATGATTTCAAAAAAAAGATCAAACCATCTGTCCTATAGATTTCTTCAGCTTGAAATGAATAGCTTTCTTCAGACCCTTGAAATTAGCACCAGCCATTAACTGTGCTCTCTCAAGAGACATTTTTCCATCCAGAGTGGTGGTCCTCACCAAGGGAGGGTCTGCTTTCATAGCCATCTAGCTCCCAATCAGGTTTCTCAGTCCCCGTAGGTACCTGAAGCTAATTGAGAGATTGTAAGGCAGTAAACTGCCTAAGGGCGTTCCCAGGTGCGGATGAAATAGACGGTGAAACAGATCCCTGTGGAGAATCCTAGTTATTGAGTCTTAGGCACAGATGATGATGTGATGCTGATTTGCAGTTTACCTTGCTGCAAGCAAGGCAGGCGTGGGCAGGCTGTCATAGTCATGGAACATGTGTGGGAGCAGTGGGAGTCAGAGGAAAAGTACATTATCCTCATGAACAAACCGTTTCTATTCATGGTCTGAGGGAATCATTTTTAATTTTGAGGTTGTAGGCTTGAGGTTGATCTCCTGCTGATTGCTAGGATAGCTCCAGATTGACACTTCTGTATGTCTTGTTAATTTCCCCAGGACCAAGCCCATTGGAGACTAATAGGTCCTCAGTAAGCCTTAATGAATAGTCAGTAATTTGGTTGAACCATCCTGTATTGATGGGTGTATAAAGGATGTAGGGGTTATCTCTTTGCTCATAAAATGTCTACTGTAGCTAGGAAACTGCCTACAACCTGAAACGTCAGAACACATTGGAGACAAGACATAAGTACATGTAATTAATGCTAAACTATTTGTGTAATGAGGTTAATCAAGGAAGACTGGAAAAATCTAAGCATTGATGAGGGTTTATAATGGATGTGGGTCTCCTTGCTTTCGAGGAAGGCCAGAGTTCCTCACTCACCTAAACATCCCTCTTGTCTCCTAGCAAAAGTACTTTGACTCAGGAGACTACAACATGGCCAAAGCCAAGATGAAGAACAAGCAGCTGCCAAGTGCAGGACCGGACAAGAATCTGGTGACTGGTGACCACATCCCCACCCCACAGGACCTGCCCCAGAGAAAGTCCTCACTCGTCACCAGCAAGCTTGCGGGGTAACCTGGGCCCCCCCTTCTCTCCCCTTCCTCACCCACTGGACTTTAATATATCATAGGCAGGGATGAAATGAGCACCTAGTTAGATCTTCTCAGCTTGCTAGCCAGAAATGACTGTGATTCTCCTGGGGGCTGCTGAGAAGGTGATGTGGGTTGAAAAGGGGCTCTGAGTTCATTTCTTTGATTAAATTGAGATTTTCGCACCCTCACTGTAGCCCAGGTAGGGGCCCAGAAATAAGAGACTAGGACTGGATAATGCTGCAAATGCTCTTTTTCTTTTGTATGAGAAACTGGGGAGATGTGATTTCTCCTTTTGGAAGAGAATATCCCAAAATTGGTTAGGCTAAGCCTTGGGAATAATATGGTAGATTTCCATCTAGAAGCTAACCCGACATAGCTGGGAAAGGTAGACTGAATGAGATCTGTTTTCTGTGCTTCTAAGTGTTTTTTCCCTTAGGCTGCTATTGCTTTGTGTTTCCATTATGTCAGGTTTAGAGAACCCTCAAAAAGAAAAACTGATTTGCTTGCCTAAAACTACAGTGCCCACCTAACCTCCCTTACTCAGTGAGTGTCTCTTACAGGTTGCCGTGGCTCTTAAATAATGTAAAGATTGGAGAACTTCATTCACATGAAATGGGCACCTTCTCTCTCTCTTCCAGCATGTTGCTTTCGAAAATATCATGGGATAGTGGAAAGATTCGCACTGGCTTTGGAGTCAAGATATCTGGGTTTTAGTTGCACTCCATCTCAGCAGAACTGATATGTAACCTTGGTCATTTAACCTCTGTGGATTTCTATTTCCTCATCTGTAAAAGAGCTGAATATAGATAAGATGGGTTAGAATTTTAAAATCCTGTAACTGCCAGCTGAAAAAAAGTCTGTGCTATTCATTGTAAAACTAAGTGAGGAAGGCCTGTGGGTGAGCCTACAAAGGGGAACCATTAGAGGACTACATGGGGAGAGAGGAAGTTGAGATTTGGGGATTATAAATTCAGGCAAGAGGGCCTCATAAGTATCATGGACTTAAGGCCAAGGGAAAAGTTCTAAGAAGCTAGCTTCTATGGAAGCTTCTTGCCTCTACCCCCACCCACTTTCCTGGCCCCCAGTCTGGGCCTTTGCTGCTAAAAAGCTGCTCTGGGAGCCAGGCTGCAGGCCTGAGGACACGTGCTTAGTCACGCACATGTAGAGTCCCATGTTTCAGATGTGATCAGATGCCAGGCGTACTGCTAAGGAGACCAGAAAAAAAGGGGCAAACTGAGCCAGCCTCCAGGCCTCGGTACTGTGGTGGGGCTGGAGCAGCAGGTTCCTAGGAGATGATTCACTGTGGAGGAAGCTGGTGGAGGAAGATGGTCAGGGGGCGAGAAATGGAGCACTGATAAATCTCTGCCTTCCTAGGGCTCAGTAACTCAGCTCTTGTGGGATGAGAAGCAGCAGTGGAGATTCAAGAGCAGATGGAGGAGAGGGGTGCAGGTGACCAGCGTCTTCAGTCTGCTTATCACTAGCTTGGCCTGAATCCTACTGCTGGTTATGACAGAGAAGGCCAGGGCAACAACTAACTGTTTAAGAGGACAAGATTCTGTAATTCTCTCTTGCCCTCTCACCTCACAAATCCTAATACATCAAACCTTTGGGCTGATGAGAATGACCCGTGGTGCCTGGCTGGCTCAGTCGGAAGAGCATGCGCGAGTTCGAGCCCCATGTGGGGTGTAGAGAGTACTTAAATAAAACTTAAAAAAAAGAAAAGATTTAGCAGGAGAATGACCATGAACTTGCTGGTGCACATGCAGAGTGATTGGCAGGTGTGTATACTCCTTTCCTGACCAGCCATTCACTTTTCAGGCAGTCACTCAGATGGGGTAGGAGAGAGTTGGTGAGGAAGGAATGGAGAGAGCAGGATCCCTGGATTTCCTGGCCCCCAAACTCCTTGACTGTCACTTGTAATTGTATATAATTTTTGTGTTTCTTGCTTCATTCCTCATGCTGTCTTCCTTAGTCTAAAGTCCTTGTGGGAAGGGGAAAATGCTGAACATCCTTGTATAGTTTCCTCAACTGTCCCAGCCATGTTGTACATAGATATGTCATGTTATTATATATATAAATATATATATAATTTTGTACGTTTTCTTCATCTCCGATCTTCTCGAATTTTGTACTTTTTTCTTTTCTGTCTCAGCTGCTTTCTCTATTGGTCATTTGAATCTTCAAGACTGAGGTCACAAGTCTGGTTTTTAGGAAGGAATAGAAAAAATAGGGAAATCAGAAAACTGTTGATCTTGCTCTTTCTCTACCTGGTCATCTTCAAGGATAAGAAACAAAGAAACAGGCTACATTTTGTATTTGCCACCTATTTCCACAGCATGAAATACATCACGTCCATGGCAAAGAAGGGTCATTCCCAAATCCAGATCCAAATTGCTTTGATTAAACCTAGATTATTAAGTCCACTCAGAACAACACATGTGTTGTCTGGCCGTGGACTACATGCTGTCACCACCTCATCACTCTTAGCCCCCCGTCAGTCTCTGCTGCTGCATACAGCTGACTGTGGCCATGCCTGTGAAACCAAGCCTGCTCTAAGCCAGGCAGCTTATGCCCCTGCAAACCTCCAGTTATTGTGATCTTTGTCTAAAGAATTTTCTGTATTGCTTTCATGGGTATCTCCAAAAAGGTAAAGAACACTTTTTGTGGATAGAAAAAAACTGAAATTCCCTCCCCACCACCACCACCACCACCACCCTTCTCTCTCTCCCTCCCTCCCCTCTCCTTTCCTCCCCTCCCCCTTCTCTCCCCTCCCCCTTCTCTCCCCTCCCCCTTCTCTTCTCTCTTCTCTCTTCTCTCTTCTCTACCTCTCTCTCTTTCTCTCTCCCTTCCCCCCTCCCTCCCCAGCTCTCTGTGGATCAGATTCAGGCATGTGCCAGGTAGCCTAATGATTGTTAAGTGTGGAAGAGTCATGGGGTAGGGACTGGGATGGAACTTCGAATTTTTTCCCTTATTACTTGACAGTGTTTTCTTTTTCTTCTTCTGTGTTCGTCCGCAGTGGCCAAGTTGAATGATGCTGCCCGGGGCTCCGCCAGATCCTGAGACGCTGCCCTCCTGGGTCCTGTGCTGGCTCCTGCCCCTCCCTGCTTTGGCAGCCAGGGGTCAGGAGGTGGCTCGGGTGCGGGCTGGAGAGGCAGAAGCCCCTGCCCGTCGGTGTCCCAGCGCATGGAGCCCCTTGGGCTGAGCACCAAGACCCTGAACCTTTTTTGTTTTACCTTTTTTCCAAATAATTGTTGGGAGAAATCTCAGTGAAATCCTGGGGGGTGGGGGGTGGGGTGGGGGGGTTGGTGTTTGAGAGGGTGGGATGGGAAATTTGTGGGGGATATGAAATAGGAGTTGATAAAAACATTCCTGACTATCTTCCTTCCCAACCATGTGGCTGGTGTGGGATGGGTGTAAGGGGGAGGAGTGGAGCAGATTCCAGATGAAGAGTTCTGATTCAGCTCTGTAGAAAAATGCCTTGTTTGCTTGGATGTGGCTGGGGACCTGGGGTCAGATAAAAGAAACTGTCCATCTAAAGATGACAGAAGCAAACAACCCCTCTGGTCCCGCAGAGCAAGCTGAGAACCCAATGTTAATTGTTCATTTTAAAAAGTGCTGTCCTTGAAATAGATTTGCTGTGGGGAAAAGGGCAGTGAGTGTGGGGAAAGGGGCCATGAGCGTGGGGAGCCCCACAGAGCCCAGGGGACTTTTTGAGTATTTGAAATAAAAAAAAAAAAAAAAAAAGAAGATGACCCACAAAAAAACACAACCCAGAAATATTCTGAAGCAGTTGGTGTGTTTTATTGGGGTTTGGGGAAAGGGAAGAAAATGAAACTGAAGACAGCATTCAGGGGAGAAGCTGGTATGGGGCCCTGAGTTTTAAGGAACAGGGGCCCTTAATACAGGATGTGACTGGGCTTGCCGCTTCCATCACTCAGGGAGAGGGAACAGGGATATTGGCGTATAGATCAGGGCTTTTCTGGACTCCTGCCCATCCCTTTTGTTTGTGTAGCTAGTGTAGAAGATGTGTCAACCTCGGGTTTTGGTTCACAAAATAAGGAATCTGATCTAGTTTATTAACACCTAGAGCTTAGTATAGGCTAAGCAAAAAAGGAAGCCCACTCTTCCTTTTTCCCTTTTAGTCTTCCATTCCTTCATAAGTTTTTTTTTTTTTAATTTTTTTTTTCAACGTTTATTTATTTTTGGGACAGAGAGAGACAGAGCATGAATGGGGGAGGGGCAGAGAGAGAGGGAGACACAGAATCAGAAACAGGCTCCAGGCTCTGAGCCATCAGCCCAGAGCCCGACGCGGGGCTCGAACTCACGGACCGCGAGATCGTGACCTGGCTGAAGTCGGATGCTTAGCCGACTGCGCCACCCAGGCGCCCCCTAAGTTCTTAAGACTGTGAAGGAGAAATGTGACCTCTGGTCATAAGCCGAAAGCTTAACCTTTCTGTTTGTGGCCAGCAGGAGGCAGAGTGACTTCCTCACCATTGTCACAAGTATCCCTGGAATCCTGCCACTGCAAGAAGTTAAAAATTGCCTGTGAATGTAACCTAGAAAAGAAACATTACCAAAGGAGAAACAAACTCACCTGTCTCTCCGAGACACACACCAACATTCACATACAGTAGATGAAATCTACTTGCGCATTTTGCCCAACTTTGAGTAGGAGAGTTTACTGTGATATTTTCCCAAGTGTGATTGGCTTCTCAAATGAGTATGCATCAAGGAAGATAAAGTCCAGGAGACATAGATATTCCAGCGAACTCTCCATCTTCTTGAAGGGGACGGGTGATTTTAAACTAGACTAGGAACGTGATTCTCAGTATCTTAACTCATTCTTTCTCTTTAATCAGAAGTTTTCCAAATACGTTTTCAGTTCCTCAGGATGTTACGGACTTGGTGTCTTCTGCTTTAGCCAGGAGATGGTGATGCCTCTTAGCCATCAGCCTTTCTGAACCGCATGCTAGACACTGAGCCAGCCAGGTGGTATGGAGGTACATTAAAGACATTCCCTACCATTGTGGGGTTTATTGTCTTTGTGAAAGAAGACATCTGCAAAAGTTCACATACTTGAAACTTACAAACTCAAAGCTAGGAGCTGTACACACACAAATAGAATGTTTACTGTAGTGTGGGGTTAGTCTTCTCATCTTTATTCCCCTTTAGCCAATCCCATGACTTCTTTTTGAGCATGACTTCCCTAGTGTATGTTTGCCAGGTGCATACAGCTGGGGAGTGAGATCAGTGAGGCTGAATGTGGGATCATTTGGTGCAGGTTCATTTTAATACAGATAAAATTGAAGTGTAGAAATTATTTAGGAGGTGGCAAAGTTAGGTTGCTGAAGAGATCGAGATAGTCTCTCGGCTTATATATATGACTTTTCCAATATTCCTGGCTTCCCTGGTCCTAAGTTCTAAGCTGTAGTCTTAAGGGATCCCGAGGGGCTGAGAAAGGACTGTGGCTATCTCTATTTTAGTGTAGCACCTTGCCATTCCTTCTCCCTCACCCCCATACTACGGGGCCAGGCAAGCAGGACAGATTGCTCTGCAGTACCTCAAGTAGCTATTCCTGCCCACATCCCAAAGAGTGTGGTAAGGGTTCTTCCACTCCTCCAACATAATTGAGTGATGATTGTACTGACAGTCGTCTTGACCATCTGATATACAGGGTGGCAGGGATGAAGTCACCATTATTATTGTCCAGCAGCATTTATTTTAAGCTAATGTGGCCCGGGCATGGAAAATGCAGGCAAAATAAAAAAAAAACTTGGAGCCTTTCCATTGAGAATATCTGCAGTGAGCCAGCAGTACTCACACGAGCAATCCTCGGGTGTATAGTGCCCTCTACTGGGCCTTGACGGGGGTTAACTAGGAAAGGGAAGCTAGGACTTGACAGAGGCATACAAATAAATGCAAATTCTAAGCAGAATTCTAAGGGAAGGAGAATCAGGAGAAGGGTTGTTAGCTAACTTAAGAGACTAGGGACTTACTAATGAGGTGAGGCCTCCCGTGCTTGGGCAAGAATATTTTCATTCACCGGTAACTGCTGAACACCCACTTTGCAGTTAGAAATATTAGCTGTTGTTGGGCAGATAAACAATGTAAGAGATGGTGTCTGCCCTGGAGGCACTTGAAGCCTCATTGAGACGATGCTTCTACATATAATGCAAGGCAGCATATCATCAGTCCGTCCGTAGTAAAAGAATCCCAAGAAGGGAACATCCAAAGGGCTGCAATCATTAGGTAAATACTGGTGGTGGAAATGAAATTGTCCAGTTTGATTACTTAATAAAAGCCCAAAATATGCCAGGTGCTGTGCTAAAATATAAGTGATATGTGGGTACTTCCTTTTTCCACGTGAAGAAATCATGCTACCGTGTTGAACTTGGGTAGTACCCAAGTAGGCCTAGCTACATAGAGGAATGGGGATGAGCAAATAATTGCTAAATGTTTTGAGCACTTATGGTGTGTCAAGCCCCATGCCGAGTGCTTAACACACCCTCACAGCAGCTCCATGAGAAAGCAGTCTTACTGCTGCCATTGTCCAAGTGAAGAAACTAAAGCAGTAACTTGCCGAAGTGGCACAGCTTCTGAGAATGGAGGCAGGAGTCGCTACGGTGTCTGCAAAGGGATGGGGAAAGAGTGATCAGGAACACTTATGGAGCAAGTTCTGAAGGAGGAACAGGATTTCTCCAGAAAGGTAAGGTGACAAGGGGCATTTTGGTAGACAGACCAACACTTAGAGAAGGACGGGACCTTGTGGAGTCGGTGGTATTTCTGCAACAGCAGCATCAAGTCCTGGGGAGTGGCTGGTACCAGGCCAAAAGGGCAGATAGGAGCCACATGACAGAGGCTATGACAGGCAGGCATGCCTAGGGACCTGATGGATAGCAAAGAAGAATATTTTAGGTCAATGCCAAAACATGTGGAGAAGGAATTTGAAGGTGAAGGATTTACTGATGGACTGGCTCTAGCATCAAGTTGTCTGGTTTTTATCTATTTTGGTAACTCAGGACAAGTTTCTTCAACTCTCTTTGCTTACTTACTTGTAAAACAGGAATGATGTGGTACCCACTATGAAGGGTGGTCATGCTGACTAAACAGCATAAGGTGTGCAAAGCCCTCTCTTCAGGGATTCCAACAGCACATGAGCCATCAAGGAGCTTACAGACTATAGAGGGATATAATAAGGATGGGTAGACAAGACAATTAGAATACAAGAAGGGATGAGCACAAAATGTTCTAGAAGCACTTCCCTAATTTGGGGAGGTAGAAGAACAGAAAAATCCTTCCACAGAAAGGAGTTAGTAAGCTGAAATCTGATACAGTAAGACTGACAGGTAAAGGTTATGTCAGGAAAGGGGGTCTTCCAAAAGGAAGCATGTAACAAGATGCAGATGTAATTCCATTACATTGCAATAATTGGAAACTTGAAGTAATTGAGAGTAATTGTAGCATGCCATGCAGCAGGTGAGGCTGGAGATGGGTGGAGGGATGCAGGAGTCCAATCACAGAGGGCCCTTTGGACTTTATCCTGGAGGCAATGAGAAGCGCTGTTTAAAGACTGAGCAAAAGAATGACAAGTCAGATTGGCTCTTTAGAATAATCTTTCTGACTACGGTGTGGACAAGAGGTTGGAGAGGGTAAAATTGATGTATTTAGAGGTGCTGTTAACAGGATGGAAAGTTAAGGGATATGGCAGTTGTAAAGAAAAGATGATTCAACCTGTGGCATAAATTTGACATAGCAATGAAGCATCATTACCTAAGTAGGGAATTCTGTACTACACTCCACTTAGTAAACTGTTAACACAGGCTAGTTATACATAAGACAGACTGTTGTGTTGCTACAGTACTTAGGCTAGATATGATTAGTAACTAAAGAAGGTAAAGACAGTAGGGATGAAGAAGAGTGGACAAATTCAAGAGATACACAGGAAGCACAATCAACACAACTGGATATGGGGTGTAGGACTTGGGAAGAGAAAGCACTCTAATGAAAGATCCCCAGGTTTCTGGCCTCGGTTACTGGGCAAAGGATGATGCTATAACCTAGAGAGAAACTACCACTGAAAGAGCAAGTTTAACAAGGAAGATCATGAGTTCTGTGTTGGAGAAAGGATGATACGAGGTGCCTGTAGGACATCAAAGAATAGGTTACCCATAAGTTATTGCATTTAGGAGCCTAGAAGGTGAAAAAATCAAAATAGGAAATGTAGATTCTGTGAATTTCACAGTACACTTAGTAATACTATGGAAGTGAAAGCATATAGAGCAAAATGACTGGAGGGCTGGCCCTGATGAAAGCTAACATGTGAAGGCAATAAAGAAAGGGCCCAACAAAATAAGAGAACCTGGAAGATGTGGTGCCCAATGACAGAGTTTAATGGAAGAATTGAGTCAATGTGAAATGCTATTGGAGGTTGCTGAAGTAAGAAATTAGAAATATCTCTTCTATATAATAAAAAGTGCCCCTTGGGGCACCTGGGTGGCTCAGTAAGTTAAGTGTCTGACTTTGGCTCAGGTCATGATCTCACAGTTCGTGGGTTCGAGCCCCATGTCGGGCTCTGTGCTGACAGCTCAGCCTGGAGCCTGCTTCGGATTCTGTGTCTCTCTCTGCTTCTCCCCTGCTTGCACTCTGCCTGTCTCTCAGAAATGAATAGACGTTTAAAAAATTTTTATTTTTAATTAAAAAAATAAAAGTGCCCCAAGGGGTGCCTGGCTGGTTCAGTCAGTGGAGCACGCAACTCTTGATCTTGAAGTTGTAAGTTTGAGCCCCGTGTTGGGTGTAGAGATTAAAAATAAGATCTTAAAAAAAAAAATGCCCAGAATTTCAAGAAATGTGTCACAACAGTGGGTAACTCTATTTGTCATGATTATAGAGTGTCTATGTATGTCCACTTTCCATATTTTTCCAGATTTTGGAAATGAGTATATATTTGATAGAGGTCATTTTAATTCTAAAAACAATAATAAAAATCACATTTTTTTTAATGGACTAAAGGGTGTCCATTTGATTTGGCAATTAGTAACCTTCTTGAGCCAGCAGTGTCAACAGATTAGTAGAGGTAGAATCTTGCCTGTAGAACCAAGTGGTGTGGGAAGGTTTTGTTGTTTTAAGGTGTTAAATTTAGGCACATTTATTGACTTGAGTGAAAGGAACCAGTAAATGTTGAAGCTCAGCGGAGAATGATGAAGAAAAAGGAGGGGATGTAAATGAGTTCAGGTGGATATGGTCAATTAAACATTTCAACATACATTTATGAAGCACTTATGTGCCAACCACTATGCATGGTGAGGTGCTGGGGCTGGTTTAGTTGGGAAGCCAGCTGTGTAGGAAATTGGTCTCAAGCAGGGAGATGTTTACTGCATCCTGCTTGAGGCTCAAGGTGAAAATACAATGAGGGGTAAACTCATAGCTGTTTGTGACTGGGGTTGGTAGTTGATGGGAGTCCTTCTCCGATGGCTTCGCTATTCTTTGCGGAGATGTAAGGTTGCAAGTTGACAGGGAGATGAGAGTTAGGGGGCTTAGGAAGAGTGGCCATCGTTTAGGAGAGAGGTTGAAAGGGAGAGGAATGGAAGAGAACAGACAATAATACTAAGTAAAAGGGTTAGAGAACAAGTGTCAAGGGCCTAACAGATTGGAAACCATGAATGTATAATCCTTGGAATGTGTAATCTACTGGAATGGTACCAATCTATATTTCTGCTGTTTTCTCTAGCAACACCCAGCCGCCTGGGTACAAGAGCAGATAAGATGCATTATTATGTAGCTCCTGGATCATAGTCTGTGGACACATTGAGTGGACTGATAAGGGAATAAGGGGGTGGAAGGTGCTGGGGAGGGACAGTTCAAGATATCCACCCTATTCAGACTGGGTGAAAAGGTAGGCCAAAGAAGGTATGATCAGCTCTGGTCAAGAGAGGTCTTGATAAGGTGAAAGAGCTGATGACGATTTAGAAGTGAAAGAAGTGATTAAGTTGGAAGCTCAGGACCTGGTGGTCACAGTGATGTTAGAGTTAAGATTTTGGAGTTGGAACTCTTCCATGTAATGAAATGGGTAGTAGGAATGGGTGTCTAAAGTGGGGTAAAAGTAAAGGTCATTAGAGTCAAAGAACAAGGGAGCTCCTACATCCAGCTGCAAAGGTAGGTAGCTCAAGTATTTGTGGTTTTGTTGTTATCTCTTGTTAAACCCAACTGTCTTTTTTATAAAAGGAAGATTAAAGCAGTTAGCTTACAAAACAACAACAGAGAATTATGGGCTTGGAATGTTGGATCAGTAAATCAAGGTGTTGCAATCAACCCAGAATTATGTAGGATTGGGGAGAAGAGGAAGCCTCATAACAGTCCTGGTATAGAAGTGACCAGGAGTAGCCAAGAACATGAAGGAGAGTTTAGCCTGAACTCCATAGCAGGAGGAATGGCATGTAAATATCTTGGAAGAATAATGGCCTGAAAATGACATTAGGGAGCTAGAAGTATCTCAGTTTCCCCACTTTCTGATACTGGAGGAGGGGAAAACCCTCCAGGGCTGCAAACAAAGCAGGGTCTGAGGGGAAACGTGGGTGTAATTTGAATGAGTGGGTTGAGGGAAATTCCTCTTAAGAGTTTCTGTGTGAGACCTCAGAGAAATGAGGGGACCCGGGATGAAGGTTTTGTGAGTGGGAGAGTTCTGCATTGGGGGCAGAATCCAAAGATCATACAGAGATGGGACCGCTTGTGCAATGAATTCACATTAAGGTTCTCAACCGGTTTAAAAGTGGTTTGGTATTGGGGCGCCTGGGTGGCGCAGTCAGTTAAGCGTCTGACTTCAGCCAGGTCACGATCTCGCGGTCCGTGAGTTCGAGCCCCGCGTCAGGCTCTGGGCTGATGGCTCGGAGCCTGGAGCCTGTTTCCAATTCTGTGTCTCCCTCTCTCTCTGCCCCACCCCCGTTCATGCTCTGTCTCTCTCTGTCCCCAAAAAAATAAATTAAAAAAAATAAAAGTTGTTTGGTATCAGTCTTGACCAAAGTCCCCAGAGGGTTATGGGGCACAGTCTCCTCAGGCCTGTCTCCCAGGATCCCAGGTAGGTAGGTTGAGCATTCCACCTGTGACAAGGCATCCTAAGAAAAAAGAGAATGGAGCAGTAGCTTAAAACTGATTATAAAAAGGAATAAGTAGGCTAGACTAAAACAAACAACTGGAAGAGGGTCCTTCATTCACTTATTTTACAAGTATTTATTGAACTACCAGGGCTTTGTCTCATTTATTGCTATATCCTCACCATCAAGAATGGTACATAACAGGGGCACCTGGGTGGCTCAGTCGGTTAAGCATCCAACTTCAGCTCAGGTCATGATCTCAGTTTGTGAGTTTGAGCCCTGCATCAGGCTCTGTGCTGACAGCTCGGAGCCTGGAGCCTGCTTCGGATTCTGTGTCTGCCCCTCCCCTGCTCATGCTGTCTCTCTCTGTCTCTCAAAAATGAATAAACGTTAAAATTTTTTTTTTTAACATTTATTTATTATTGAGAGACAGACAGAGCATGAGCAGGGGAGGGGCAGAGAGAGGAGGAGGCACAGAATCCAAAGCAGGCTCCAGGCTCCGAGCTGTCAGCACAGAGCCCGATGTGGGGCTCGAACTCACAAACTGTGAGATCATGACCCGAGCCATAGTCAGACGCTTAACCGACTGAGCCACCCAGGTGCCCCCCAAAAAAAATTTTTTTTAAAGAATGGTACACAACAGGTGTTCAATAAATATTTGTTGAAGAATTGTTCATTGTCAATCTGTAAATATTCAGAAAAAAATTAAAGAGAGTTTGACCTCCTGCCACAGTCTCTGAATAGCAGCAACAGGGGATAAAGCAGAAAGACAACACCTCTAGTGAGAGAACAGCTTGGGAAGGCTACTCCCCAGACAAAGCTGGACCTCTCTTTTGGAAAACTTTTAGATGAGCCACATGACTAAGAGCAAGTAAGAGCCAAATACTCTGTCAACGAAGGATAGCTTTTCTGTAATGAAAATGTCTCCTTATGACAGGAAGAGCACTCAACACTGATAACCACACTGTGATAAAATGGCCCCTTCAGTTAAAAGTTTTGATATAAGTAGAGCTTTGGTGACAGAGGTATGTAGTGTATTTAGATGGACTTTTTTTGCACCTTGTTTTGACATACTTATAGGTAGATACTAGAGATTAAAACAAAATATGAACTTACAACTAAAATAGTTAAAAAGCTCAAAGTGAATATAGAGTTTATATAGTATATGAACTTCTCTCAAATTATTCATGTTAACCTCTAGGACTGCAAACCCATGAACAAGCATCATTCTTGATCTAGTGCCAGCTACCTACCTTAACGGCCTCAAACCCAATTAGTAACATCAAACTGATACATATGCTAGAATATTTGTATGTTTTTTTATTTAAAAAAATTTTTTTAAGTTTATTGATTTATGAGAGACAGACAACATGAGCGGGGGAGGGGCAAGAGAGAGGGAGACACTGAATCTGAAGGAGGCTCCAGGCTCTGAGCTGCCAGCACAGTGCCCAACATGGGGCTCAAACTCACAAACTGAGATCTGACCTGAACTGAAGTCGTATGTTTAACCGACTGGGTCACCCAGGCGCCCCTACAATATTTATATTTTTAATGAGAAAGAAAACTCTCATGCATTAGCAGACCTGTTGGTAGGGGGTGAGAGTGAGTGGTTAGCAAAAGCAATTTACTGTTGCTAAAATTACCCCATGAGGAGACCACCTACGCAGAGACACAAAGGGAAGTCCTGGCTTCATTCAGTGACCGTGAGTCCTGGCTCAACAGTTAAGGTCCATGTCTGAAATGCCTGTTATGATTAGGAAAGTCTGAGTCACCTTCAGACTTCCCTACTTGCACTTTTGAGTCATTTTCTGTTCCAGTGACCAAAACTGGGCACAACTACGTATGAAAAATATTCAGAAGTGCAAAGTTTGGGAACTAAAGGGACATTAGAGATCATGCATTCAGTGTACTCACTTCACAAATGGTAAAACTGAGGCCAAGAGATAGTGCCTTTTGCCTAGCTGCACAGCCGTTAAAGGCAGCTTTAAGGCCATCTTCTATAGAGGCTGACTTCACAGCAAATTTGGGACTCTGGCTCTCATTTATTTTTATTAGAAGTAAACAAACTAGGTGCACCTGGGTGGCTCAGTTAGTTTAGCGTCCCATTCTTGATTTTGATTCAGGTCATAAGCTCATGGTTCATGGGATCGAGCCCCACATCCAGCTGTGTGCTGACACTGCACAGCCTGCTTGGGATGGGCTCTCCCTCTCTCTCTCTGCCCCTCCCCCGCTCGTGCATGTGTGCACTCTCTCAAAATAAGTAAACATATTTTTAAAAAGTAAACTAAATACTCGGGTTGGAAGCTTGAGAGGAGTTCAGGGCCAAGCTGAACAAGCTGGTGTCCATGGTATCCCCTTCAAATAACATGTGATGGTGTCCTGCAGTGGATCAAGGAGAGGGCTACTGTAGGACCAGCATCCTCTAACTCATGCTTTCTCTACCTTGGGACTGTGAATATTTTGGACTAGGTACATCTTTGTTGTGGGCGCTGTCCTGTATATTTTAGAGATGTTAACAGCAGCTCTGTCCTCTACCCACTAAATGCTCAGTCAGAACAACAACAAAAGTCCCCAGACGTTGCCAAATGTTCTCTAGGATCCCCTAGTTGAGAACCACTGTGCTGACTTAAGGAAGGGGCTCTGGTAACTCGGTCCTGGTTGCATTTAATCCTCTCAGCAGCACCCATCCTTACTCCTATCCCTGCGCCTGGCTTCTCTCCCTCACGTTTCCCTCTGGGGCCTACCATGCCTTCAGCAGATGGGATCCTCCAGCTTCTACCTCCATGGCCCCGAAAGTGACACCTGGGGTGAAATAGGAAGCAAAAGTTTCTACCCTCCCCCTTTTGAACCAAGGGGATCCCCCCCTGACTGCACAGGAATTTACATACCTGGTTAAAATAAGACAAAATGTATGCAGGGCTTAGCTCTTAACTGCAACTGCTGTGAACCGAAGAGAGATCAGGGTCTTAAGCCCCTTTCCTACCTTGGGGGTGGGCTGGGAGGGGTAGATGAGGGCACACCAAAGGAATCTGCCTTTTCTGCACAATTTTCCTTTGACTCAGCAGGCAACTTCCCCTCCCCAGCCACACTCATCCTCACCAGTGCCCATATTTAGACACTGCAAGCCTGTATTGTCATAGAAGGACAGAAACCAGATGGTTGCTATAGAGATGTGTTTACACACACCCCTAGAGCATAACCCAGTCTGAGCCTGAGTGGTAGGGATGAATGGCAGTTCTTGCTGGGACATGCAGTTTTCGTAATTTGCTATTACCTTACCTCTTCTATTCTCCACACATTTTTTTTTTAAGCTTTATTTATTTGATCTCTACATCCAGCGTGGATCTTGAAGTCACAACCCCAAGATCAAGAGTCACATGCTCTTCCGCCTGAGGCAGCCAGGCGCCCCTCTCCACACAGTTCCAGGCTTCTCATTCCTGCTTCCAGATACCACTTCCCACTGACAAGTACTGTTCTTAAGCATCTTCTTTGCCTGAGGAAGTCACAGTTTAAACACAGAAGTACTGGGGCGCCTGGGTGCTCAATTAGTTGGGTGTCCGACTTCAGCTCAGGTCATGTTCTCACAGTCTATGAGTTCGAGCCCCGCGTCGGGCTCTGTGCTGACAGCTCAGAGCCTGGAGCCTGCTTTGGATTCTGTCTCCCTCTCCCTCTGCCCCTCCCCCACTTGCACTCTGTCTCTCTCAAAAATAAAATTAAAAAACTAAAGAGAAGTACTTAACCTTTCTGAGCATCAGTCCCTTCATCTGTGATATGAAGATCATTATAATACAAACCTTAAATGGCTTTTGTTAGAATGAATTAGGTGTATATAAAGAAATTTGGACCGTGGCTGGCAAAGTAGACGCTCAATAAATGGAATTTGTTCTCACGCTAAAATAAAACCCCACTCTGGGACACCTGGGAAGCAGCCACTAGTGCCTTTGGAAATCTTGGCTTATGCCTCCTCTGACAGTAGGTAAAAAACTGTTGTGGGAGGGAGGAGGGTTGCTTTGGTTTTTTGTCTTTGTTGTGTTCAGCTGGAAAGCTGTTTTGGGAGGGGAAGTCTGGGCATATGACCTCCTCCTTTCTGCAATTTGTTTTGTTTTTTTATGTTTATTTATTTTTGACAGAGAGAGGGAGAGACAGAGCATGAGCGGGGAAGGGGGGGAGACACAGAATCTGAAACAGGCTCCAGGCTCTGAGCTGTCAGCACAGAGCCCTACACGGGGCTCGTACTCACAGACCATGAGATCATGACCTGAGCTGAAGAGGGATGCTCAACCGACTGAGCCACCCAGGCACCCCTTCATTTCTGCAATTTGAAATGAAAGACACAGGGAAGAGAAGACACAAGACATCAACTCATCCTTGCCTGGCTGAAATGGAAGAATAAAAAGGAGGCAAAATGCTTTCTGGGCCTGTGGCTCAGGCTCCTCTCCTCCAGCAGACCCCTATCCAAGAGGAGGCTCACTGTGTCCATGTAACAAGCCAAGGCTTGCTCCTACTGTAGATTCTGTGCATGATGCCTGCTGAAATTTTTGAGGGAGAGAAAAAAACAGACAAAAAACTGGTATTTTCTAATACCAGATAGAAGGCAGGTAGTTCCACCCCAGGTAAGACTTCTCTTCTTCAGCATGAATTTAGTGCAGAGCTATGTTCCTGTAGGAGGTCTCAGCTCCTCCCAACCTGCAAGGAAACAGAAAGAAGAAAACATTATGCCTTTGTATTGTCACTTCTGTTTTGTCTCATGGAATAGATATTACTATCCTATTTTCACAAGTAAAATTGATTTGATTGAAAAAGGCCTGGAAAGATTAATGCTAAACAGAATTATAGTCACCTTGGGAGGTGGTTAGGGAGCGGTAAGGGGAGTGGGCTTGAAGGTAGTGATCAAAGGAAATTTAGTCTCATCTGTCCTATTTTGTTTTTTTCAAACAATATTTATGTATTGTATAATTCAAAATTAAATTTTAGGGGTGTCTGGGTGGCTCAGTTGGTTAAACATTGACTCTTGATTTTGGCTCAGGTCATGATCCCACAGTTAGTGAGTTCGAGTCCCACATCCAGCTCCAAGCTGACAGTGCAGAGCCTGCTTGGGGTTCTCTGTCTCCTCTCTATCTGCCCTTCCCCCGCCTATGGGCTTTTGCTCTCTCTCTCTCTCTTTCTCTCTCTCTCTCTCAAAAAAAATAAACTTTTAAAAAAATTAAATTTTGAATTAAAAGACTATATTTTACAAAACTTTAATGAAGCTCAGAAAAAGTAATTTATATTAGGCCACTTGGTAATTCACAGACTCCAAAGTCCATGGCTGCTCCAGCAAACCACAGTGCTCTCTGTGTTCATCCTCATGGAGAACTAGGTTTAGAGCCAGGAGGGAGTCCTGAGCTCTCCCTCACAGGGGCAGTGGAATCACTGTGTGGCCTTGGGTTGGCTTTCTTTTTTTTTTTTTTTTTCCTAAATCACTAAAGGGGATCATGCCCAGACCATGTCAGAACAACTTGCTGACTACCCTATGAGTTGGCCTGTGAAGTATGACTGAATCACAAAGATCCCAGACAGGGAACAGGGAAGGCTATAAAGCAGGACCAATGGGTGGCTCAGTCAGTGAAGCAGCCAACTTCAGCTCAGATCATGATCTTGTGGTTAATGAATTTGAGCTCCACGTCAGGCTCTGTGCTGACAGCTCAGGGCCTGGAGCCTGCTTTGGATCTGTGTCTCCCTCTCTCTCTGCCCCTCCCTTGCTCACAATCTGTGTCTCAAAAAGTGAGTAAACATTAAAAAAAAAAAAGTTACTGAAAAAAAGGATGATTAATAAAGCAGATTGTTTTATATTTAATAAGATTTTTTTTAAGATTTGTTTTTAACTAATCTCCACACCCCACATGGGACTCAAACTCACAACCCCAAGATCAAAAGTCACATGCTCCACTGACTGAGCCAGCCAGAGGCTCCTATATTTAAAGATTTTATTTTACTTTATTTTTACAGCACATTTAGAGTACCTGTCTTTTTTTTTTTTTTTTAATGTTTATTTAAGAGAGAGAGTGTGTGGGTGGGTGTGCATGCACATGCAAGCCGGGGAAGAGCAGAGAGAAAAGGACAGAAGATCTGAAGGGAGCTCTGCACTGACAGCAGAGAGCCCAATGTGGGGCTTGAACTCTTGAACAGTGAGATCATGACCTGAGCTGAAGTCAGACACTTAACCAACTGAGCCACCCAGGCACCAGCCCCTCTTTTTTTTTTTTTTTTTTTTTAATAGGCCCCATGTCCAATGTGGGGCTTGAACTCACGACCCTGAAATCAAAAATCTATGCTCTACTGACATGTTTCAGCCGGAATACCAAGATACAACAGATATGAAATTCTATTCATATAAAAAAAAGTGGATATGCTGGGGAGCCTGGGTGGCTCAGTCGGTTGAGTCCAACTTCAGCTCAGGTCATGTTCTCTCAGTCTGTGAGTTCAAAGCCCCGCATCGGGCTCTGTGCTGACAGCGTGGAGCCTGGAGCCTGCTTCAGATTCTGTGTCTTCCTCTCTCTCTCCCCCTCCCCTGCTCGTGCTTTCTCTCTCTCTCTCTCTCTCTCTCTCTCTCAAAAATAAACATCAAAAAAGTGGATACATGATTTTCAAAAGAAATTTCTTTGGAGACAGCTACTACTCTGTTGTGAGCCACACCAAATCCCAAACAGAAGCAGTGGGAGCACTTCTCTCTTCTCCTCAGGCCCAGAACAAGTGGCCTCAAGGGACCACTGAAACCTATTTGTCTCTGGGTAGAGGATGGTCATTAGACTGCGTATGACTCATGGTAGAGGAAATTCAAGGCAAAGGTTGGCTAACAACAAAGCCTGAGGTAACCAAGTAAACAGCTACATTTCGGAAATAATTGCACTGTCTTGTGACAAAAGGTCAAATATACATTAATCCCATGGACCAAGCATGGAGCCAGTTTAAATCCTACTCAAGAGAAATTTGTGGGGGTGTCTGGGGGGCTCGGTTGAGCATCCAACTCTTTTAGTTATGTTTTTTACATTTATTTATTTTAGAGAGACAGAGCACAAGTGGGGGAGAGGCAGAGAGAGAGGGAGACACAGAATCTGAAGCAGGCTCCAGGCTCCGAGCTGTCAGCACAGAGCCCAATGTGGGGCTCGAACCCACGAACTATGAGATCATGACCTGAATCGAAGTCAGACGCTTAACTGACTGAGCCACACAGGGGCCCTGAGCATCCTACTCTTAATTTCAGCTCAGGTCATGATCCCAGGGTCATGGGATTGAGTCCCACATGAGGCTCGGTGCAGACAGTATGGAGTCTGCTTGGAATGTTCTCTCCCTCTCTTTCTGCCCCTTCCCCACTCATGTTCTCTCCCAAATAAAATAAATATTAAAAAATAAAAAGCTAGAATTTCTAAAGAAGAGAACTTTGTGGAAGCATAGTAGGATTCTTCACGAACGGTTCTGTATAGAACGGACCTCTGGGAAACAAAAGGATGAGAGGTGAAACTCAATGAATCACCTCAACGTCATCTTTGAAAAGTTAACATCCTCTCTAAAACAAGACAACTTGAAAGAAAGGGGTAGTAGGGATTTGAGCTTTGGCAAAGCTGGCTGAGACCAAGGGAATTTAAAATAGACTCTTTTAGAGCTTCTGGGTGACTCAATCCATTAAGCATCCATTTCTTGATTTCAGCTCAGGTCATGATTTCCTGGTTCATGAGATCGAGCCTGCAATGGGCTCTGTGCTGACAGTGTGGAGCCTGTGTGGGATTCTCTCTCCCTCTTTCTCTGCCCCTCCCCCCTCATATTCATTCTCTGTCTCTTTCTCTCAAAAATAAGTAAATAAAATTGACTCTTTTTTTTAATGTTTATTGATTTTTGAGAGAGGGAGGCAGATGATCTAAAGCAGCCGAGCCCACCAACCACGAGATCATGACCAGAGCTGAAGTCAAACACAACCGACTGACCCACCCAGGTGCCCCTAAAATAGATTCTTAAAGTCAGTTGGAACCTTGAATATCATCTAGTTCCAACTAATTCCTCCTGAATTAATCTCTTCCACAGCATCCATGACAAGTGATTGTTCAGTCTTTTGAATAACTCCAGTGTCTCGAAACTTCCTCTCGCCTTCACCCTCATTAAAACTATTCAAATGTTTGGGGCACCTGGGTGGCTCAGTCGGTTGGGCATCCGACTTCGGCTCAGGTCATGATCTCGCGGTCCGTGAGTTCGAACCCCACGTCAGGCTCTGGGCTGATGGCTTCGAGCCTGGAGCCTGCTTCCAATTCTGTGTCTCCCTCTCTCTCTGCCCCTCCCCCGTTCATGCTCTGTCTCTGTCCCAAAAATAAATAAAAAAACGTTGAAAAAAAATTAAAAAAAAACTATTCAAGTGTTTGAGGACCACTTCTCTCTACATCACACTTCACTAGATAAACATCCTTCCCTGCTGCAGTTATTTCTCCCTGATTTGATATGGACGCCTAGCCTGACCCTGGCTGCTTTCTGGAAGAGCTCAAATGTGTCAGTGTGCCTGTCTGACTTTGGTGCAGACGTGGCCTGAGCCAAGGAGAACTAAACTGTCACTCGCTTGGTTGTGGAGCTGGACTGTAAGAGAGCCTTAGGTGTCCTTAGATTTTTTTCACTTCCTACCTTATCACACTATTGACTCATTAAAACTAAATAAAACCTACAGGTGTAATTGTGGCATGGGGTAGGGTTGTTTTAATTTGTTTTGACTTAATGTATAACATATGGATTCATTTACTTTAGTAAACATGTAAATAATAGGGATCAAAATCTTCATTCAAAAAAATCACAGGGCCACCTGGGTGGCTCAGTCGGCTGAGTGTCCGACTTCGGCTCAGGTCATGATCTCGCAGTCTTCTGAGTTCAAGCCTCGTGTCAGGCTCACTGTTGTCAGCAGAGCTCACTGTTGTCAGCACAGAGCCGCCTACTTCAGGTCCTCTGTCCCACTCTCTCTCTTTGCCTCCCCTCCCCCCCGCTTGTGCCTCTCTCTTTCAAAAATAAACAGACAAAAAATTACAGAGGCGCCTGGCTGGCTCAGTCAGAAGAGCGTATGACTCGATCTCAGGGTTGTGAGTTCAAGTCCCATGTTGATTATAGAAATTACTAAAAAA
The DNA here is from genome assembly GCF_018350175.1 of Felis catus. NCBI lineage: Eukaryota > Metazoa > Chordata > Mammalia > Carnivora > Felidae > Felis > Felis catus. The sequence continues at coordinate 105,298,545 of NC_058375.1, read as the reverse complement.
AATAAAATAAAAACTTAAAAAAGAAAACAAACTATAGACAAATCCAAAGTTTTCTTTGACCATTATCCCAAATCCTGGTCCTTTCCTTTAAGAGACACATGCTGTTTGATTTTGGTTATGTATCCTCCCAGACTTTTTCCTATGTATTTACATGGATATATATTTACAGGTGGAAATAAGCAGTTGCAAGGGAATTTTGAAACCTAAATGTATCAGGGGCACTTGGGTGGCTCAGTCCATTAAGCATCTGACTCTTGGTTTCAGGTCATGATCTCACTGTTCATGGGTTCCTGCCCCAAGACGGGCTCTGTGCTGACAATGCAGAACGTGCTTGGGATTCTCTCTGTTCCTCCCCTGCACACATGCTCTCTCTCTCTCTCTGAAAATAAATAACCTTTAAAGTTTAAAAAACAAACACATAAATGTATCAAATGGTTTGTATTATTCTAAATCTTTTTTCATTTTAACACATTTCAGAGAACTTTTCACATCAGTACATATAAAGCTATCTCCCTTTTTATAACTGCTATATAGTATCCTATAGTATGGATGTATCATTTTAACCATTCTGTTGTTGGATGCAAATTGTTTCCATTTTTTTTGTTACTACAATGTTTCATTGAAAATTCTTTATGACTGTTAGTGTTATACAGGAGTATCTCCCTGGGGTAAATATTAAGAGAGTTAATTGCTGGGTGGCAGGATGTATACTTTGAAATTTTTAATAGATACTTAAAAATCACCCTAAAATGATCTATATTCCCACCAAATGTAAGAGAATACCTCAGCCACTTACCCATATTTTGCTAACACTTGGTATTAGCAGCCTTAAATTTTTGCCAATAAGATGAAAGTTATCTCATATAACAACACACACATGTATATGTATGTATATAGGTATTAGTGTGCATGTACATATGTATACACCTTTTGTATGTCCTCTATTTTTTTAAGATTTTTTTAAGTAATCTCTGCACCCATCGTGGGGCTCGAACTCACAACCCCAAGATTGAGAGTCATACGCTCTACTGACTAGGCAGCCAGGTGCCCTTGTGTCCTCTATTTTTTTTTTTTTTTTAATGCTTATTTATTTTTGAGAGAGCGAGAGAGAGGGAGACAGAGGGTCTGAAGCGGGCTCTGCACTGACACCACAGAGAGAGTCCTATGGAGGGCTCAAACTCATGAACCATGAGATCATGACCTGAGTGAGCTAAAGTCAGACACTTAACCGACTGAGCCACACAGGTGCCCCTATGTCCTCTATTTTAATTGCCTACTTTGCCCATATTTCTGTTCAGTCTCCTAAGTAATTTTCAAAACATATTATTCTATATTGCCTACAGAGTATACACACACATAACCTTTGCGCTATACTTTACATTTAATCCACTTAAACTAAGTCTTGTGGGGTGCCTGGATGGCTCAGTAGTTTGAGCACCTGACTCCTGATTTCGGCTCAAGTCACGATCCCAGGGTCATGGGATCAAGCCCTGTGTCAGGCACCAAGCTGAGTGTGGAGCCTGCTTGGGATTTTCTCTCTCTTCTTCTGCCCCTCTCCCCTGTTCTCTCCTTGTCTCTCTAAAATTAAAAAAAAAATAAAACCCTAAATCTTGTTAGATTTGGTCTAGCCTATCAAGATCTCTTTGCATTCTGATTCTCCTCTCCAACAATATATTGTCTCTCCCATATTCTTGTTATCTACACATGTGATCACCTGTCATCAATGTTCTTTTTTTTTAATTAATTTTTAAAGTAATCTCTACACCCAACATGGGGTTCCCACTCACAACCCCGAGATCAAGAACTAGGTGCTCTACCGACTGAGCCAGCCAGGCACCTGTCATCAATGTTGTTAACTAAACCATTTGTACAAACGTTGGACAGGACAGCTCCCAGGTCAGTGCCTGGTGGAATGTACTACAGACCTCTATTATTAATGGGATTCTAGATGGTGCTCACATTGCCTTTTCACCCGACAGCAATTAGGACCCTTGTTCAATTGGAACCTGCATCTTCAGGCCCATTGTCAGACTTCACAGAAGAGAAGTCTGAGTTCCATGTCCCAGGCCAAAAGGAGAAAACTTGAAATTGAGTTGTAAACCAAGTTTATTGTCCCTTTCTTGGGCGTCATTCATCTGGATCAGCTTCCCTAAGCATTTGCTTCTTCCAGTCAGAACCTACAGGTTTTCTAAAAACTTAGAAAATGTCATTCATTATTCAGTTTTGTATCGTTTTAGTTTGGGCCAACTACAGTTCCAGTCTAACAGATCCTTTGTGGCTTCACTTCTTACCCTGTCCACCTGAGGTTCCATGGACAACAATCTATCTCAAGACACTCTGGGGCGCCTAGGTGGCTCACTTGGTCGAGCGTCCGACTTCAGTTCAGGTCATGATCTCGCGGTCTGTGGGTTTGAGCCCCGCGTCGGGCTCTGTGCTGACAGCTCGGAGCCTGGAGCCTGCTTTGGATTCTGTCTCCTTCTCTCTCTGCCCCTCCCCACATGTAATAAATAAATGTAAAAATAAATAAATAAATGTAAAATAAATAAATGTAAATAAATAAATGTAAAAAAAATTTTTTTTTAAAAAAAGACACTTTTAGCACACCTTCAATTACCTCTGTCTTTTGTTCTTTGGTCCCAAGTACTTCACCACTCCCCAGTTCTAATGAATCTAATCTTTGTTTATTCAAGAAATATTTATCAGCTGCCAACTGATGTGCCAAGAATTTTAGGTGTTGGAGGCAGAGGTGTTTCCTCTACTTCTGCTTATTGGCTGCTGCTTTATGGGAGAGCATTTATGCGAGTCAGAACTGGTACCCATGTGTAATTTCCAGCCTAACTTGGCAGTCCCCACAGGAAGCCAGATTGCTTGTGAATTTCCTACAGCTGTTCTCCTCAAGCACCAGTATCTAGTCCTAGCCTCTGCCTTTTGTAGACCACCTTGTATTCCACCTCAAAAGGAATGGGTATCCCATCTGTATCTTCTTGCCTAGCTAAATAAAGAAGAGATGTCCGTTTAGAGGCTTTAACTTGGCCCTCCCATCTGTCTCTCTTCGAATACTGGTGCCCTATCAATGGTCCCTTCTCTCTTCTTTATAATTTCTTTCATGTCAGAAGATCACTGTCCCTAGCCTACAAATATGTTTGAATCCCTCGTTTTAATTTTTTTAATGTTTATTTATTTTTGAGAGAGAGTGCGTGTGAGTGGGGCAGGGGCAGAGAGCAAGGGAGACAGAATCTGAAGTAGGGTCCAGGCTCTGAGCTGTCAGCCCAGAGTCCGATACGGGGCTCAAACTCATGAGCTATGAGATCATGGTCTGAGCAGAAGTTGGACACCTAACCGACAGAGCCACGCTGATGCCCCTGAACCCCTCATTTAAAAAAAATTCTTACTTTTTTCTTGAACCCAACCCCTCTGGTTTCTCATCACTCTAAAATTTTGAGGGGTTCCTAGGTAGCTTAGTCAGTTAAGCATCGGACTGGTTTTTTTTTGTTTTTTTTTTTTAATGTTTATTTATCTTTTGAGAGACAGAGAGAGCAAGTGAGCGCCAGCAGGGGAGGATCAGGCTCTTTGTCAGTAGACAGCAGAGAGCCCAATACAGTGCTCGAAACCATAAGCCTAACCAACTGAGCCACCCAGGTGCCCCAAGCATCCAACTCTCGGTTTGGCTCAGGTCATGATCTCATGGTTCATGGGTTTGAGCCCTGCCCTGGGCTCTGTGCTGACAGTCCAGAGCCTGCTTACGATTCTCTCTCTCCCTCTCTGCCTCACCCCCTGCTCATTCTCTCTCTCAAATAAACTTGAAAAAAATAAAATATAATACATACATTTTTTTTAATTTTCAACTACTATTTATTCTTTAACTCAATGAAATTCAGCTTTTGTCCTCATTAATTTGCAAAATCTATTCTCAAAATGGTGTAAATGCTAAGTACAATGGCCTATTTTCAGTCCCTACCTGAATTTTTTTCCTCTCTTGTCTTCCAAGGAAGACTTTCTATCTTCATACATTCAATAATTGTTTTTCTTCTCTTTCTTCCTTTTTTTTTTTTTTGTTTGAGAGAGAGCACGAGCAGGGGAGAGGGGCAGAGCAAGAGAGAAAGAATCTTAGGCAGGCTCCACCCACATCACAGAGGCCGACACAGAGCTCAATCCCACGACCCTGGGATCATGACCTGAGCCAAAATCAATACTGAGACGCTCAACTGACTGAGCCACCAAGGTGCCCCATATTTATTGATTGCTCTCTGTGCGCCAGAAAATAGCAGTGGCAACATAGACCTAGCTTCTATTCTCATGGAACTTGTAGTGGGGACCGGGGGAAGGGTGTGGGGTCACCAACATTCAACAGAGAATCAGACTTCCATTCTAGCAATATAACAGACCAAATACTCTCTACAACTATTCCATGACAAAATGCCTCAAAACACTAGCTCAAATATAAAAGGCAAAAGCATGAATCCAAAAACATAAGGCTGAAATTGGTGGCTGTTTTAGAGACATCTGTTAACCCCCGGTGACAATGCTTCCATCTAAGTGGTTTCTCAGGAGACAGCAGACTAAGCGTAGGGCTTGTGCAAGAACAGGGACTGGAATGTCCCTGAGTAACACTAGGACTCCTGCAGGTTCCACTGTCAGAGAAAGGGTAAAAGAGAAAATACCCACCCTGGGAAGGGAGACAGAAAAGAAATGCCCTTATGTTGGCTCAGAGTGAGGGGGAAAAGATCTTCCCCTAGAATTCACAAGTTAGTCCTCTCATGGGTTTATAGCCTAAATCCACTCTACCTAAATAAGCAGAAAATTTTAAAGGTTAGATTTTATTTTTAATGTTTATTTATTTTTGAGAGACAGCATGAGGGGGGAGGGGCAGAGAGAAAGGGAGACACAGAATCTGAAGCAGGCTCCAGGCTCTGAGCTGTCAGCACAGAGCCTAATGCAGGGCTCGAAATCACAAATGCGGGGCTCAAAATCACAAACTGGGAGATCATGACCTAAGCCGAAGTCCCATGTTTAACCGACTAAGCCACCCAGGCTCCCCAAGCTCAGATTTTATTTTAAAGTAATTTACAAGTTGGTAGTATCCCCAGGTACTTGAAAGAAACAAACACAAATCCTCTGGAGGAAAGCACCTTCAATCCAGACCTCAAAAGTTCCCTAAATTTCTTTCAAAAATGAGTTCACAAAGGTGTCTGGGTGGCTCAGGTGGTTAAGCATCTGACTTCAGCTCAGGTCATGATCTCACAGTCCATGAGTTCAAGCCCTATGTCAGGCTCTGCTGACAGCTCAGAGCCTGGAGCCTGCTTTGGATTCTGTGGTCTCCCTCTGTCTGCCCCTCCCTGGCACATGCTCACGCTTTCTTTCTCTTTCTCTCTCTCTCTCTCTCTCCCGGCTCATGTTCACGCTTTCTCTCTCTCTCTCTCTCAAAAATAAATAAACATTAAAAAAACGTTTTTAAGGGGGCGCCTGGGTGGCGCAGTCGGTTAAGCGTCCGACTTCAGCCAGGTCACGATCTCGCGGTCCGGGAGTTCGAGCCCCGCGTCGGGCTCTGGGCTGATGGCTCAGAGCCTGGAGCCTGTTTCCGATTCTGTGTCTCCCTCTTTCTCTGCCCCTCCCCCGTTCATGCTCTGTCTCTCTCTGTCCCAAAAATAAATAAACGTTGAAAAAAAAATTTTTTTTTTAAAAACTTTTTTAATGAGTCCACAAATAAAAATCCCAAAACACAAGGAAACAGGAAATAAGACACCATGAATGAGCAGAAATTATAAATAGCAGAATTAAGCCCACAGAGACATTGGATATTGGAATTATAAGACAGCCTATAAATAAGTACGTTTAATATATTTAAAGGAAAAAAAGAGGGGCACCTGTCTGGCTCAGTCAGAGGAGCATTTGACTCTTGATCTTGGGGTTGTGAGTTCAAGCCCCATGTTGGGTGTAGAGATTACTTAAATAAGTAAATAAATCTTTTTTTAGAAAAAAGAAAGAGTGAAGGAAGTATGACTAAAGAATAAAAGACTAAAAACATGACAAGATGGGGTGCCTGGGTGGCTCAGTCGGTTGAGCATCCGACTTGGGCTCAGGTAATGGTCTTACAGTTTGTGGGTTTGAGCCCCACATTAGGCTCTGTGCTGACAGCTCAGAGCCTGGATCCTGCTTTGGATTCTGTGTCTCCATCTCTCTCTGCCTCTCCTCCACTCATAGTCTCTCTCTTAAAAACAAACAAATATTAACAAATGTTTGAGAAAATGACAAGAGAGATTTTTTTTTAAATTTTTTTAACGTTTTATTTTATTTTTGGGACAGAGAGAGACACAGCATGAACGGGGGAGGGGCAGAGAGAGAGGGAGACACAGAATTGGAAGCAGGCTCCAGGCTCTGAGCCATCAGCCCAGAGCCTGACGCGGGGCTCGAACTCACGGACCGCGAGATCGTGACCTGAGCCGAAGTCGGACGCTCAACCAACCGAGCCACCCAGGCGCCCCAGACAAGAGAGATTTTAAAAGGTACAATCAGGGGCACCTAGGTGGCTCAGTCAGTTAAGCGTCCGGCTCTTGATTTCAGCTGAGGTCATGATCTCACAGTTTGTGGGTTCTGGCTCCGTGTCTGGTTCTGTGCTGGCAGCGTTTGGGAGCTTGGGATTCTCTCTCTTTCCCTCTCTCTCAGCCCTTCACTCATGTTGTCTCTGTCTCTTTCAAAATAAATAAACTTAAAAAAAAAAAGGTACAATCAAGATCTAGAAATTAAACATATAATTAAAATAAATAATTTAAAATTATTATTAAAATACATAATTAAAATTGCCATAGATGCTTTGAAGGAAAATTAACAATGCTATGAACACAGGGGCACCTGGGTGGCTGTCGGTTTAGAATCCAACTTCGGCTCAGGTCATGATCTCACAAATTTGTAAGTTCGAGCCCCATATTCAGCTCTGCATTGATGGGGCAGAGTCAGCTTTGGTTTCTCTGTCTTCTTCACTCTACCTCCTACCCTGCACATGCCCTCTCTCTCTCTCAAAAACAAATAAATAAACGTTTTTTAACATTCTATTAAAAACATAAGAGTTGACTCTAAGGGTGCCTGGCTGGCTCAGTCAGTGGAGCGTGTGACTCTTGGTATCAGCGTTGTGACTTCAAGCCCCATGTTAGGTGTAGAGTTTATTTTTTTTAAATAAAATATTTTTAAAAATAAAAATTAAGGGGTGCTTGGGTGGCTCAGTTGGTCAGGCCTCTGACTCTTGATTTCAGCTCAGGTCACGATCCCCGGGTTTGTGAGATCGAGCCCTGCATCAGTCTCTGTGCTGACAGTGTGGAACCTCCTTGGGATTCTCTCTCCCTCTTTCTCTGGCCCTCCCTCTCTCTCTCTCTCTCTCTCTCTCTCTCTCTCTCTCTCTCTCAAAATAAATACATAAACATTAAAAAAAAACAGTAACAAAGACTATCCTTCATAGCCTCCCTTGCAGGTAAGAGACCATATGACTACTTCTAGCTAACAGGATAATGACAAAAATGGCATGCAACTTATGGGAAATGTCATTAAAGGAAACTAGACACCCTCTGCATTCCCTCTTCTCCTTCCTGCCGGCAAGAATGCAGGTAACACGGGTGAAGCTAGCCTGCTGCACCATCAAGTAAGAAAGCACGTATGAGAGCACCACCACCTGATAGAAGAAGAAATAGGATTCCTGATCATAATGGAACTACCATGCCAACTTCGGGTTCCATCAGAGAGGAAGAAGAATAAATACTGGATAAGGCAACTAGCAATGTTTGTTACACCTTCCGAGAGGCTACTGAATCCCAGTTATATGCTAGTTTAACCTGTGGGGACTAGGGCCTAAAATTATGGTCCTGTAGGCAAAGATGACAATTACAGTGTTGTGATGGGAGAGTAGGAAAATAGCGATGCTGGAGGCATGGTGCAAAAAAGTACTGATATGCAGTAAGAAGTGCAGAAAGTGGCCAACTAAGCCAGAAGTTCAAATAATGATTTTGACAAAAAAACAGGAGATCAGGCAGATCATGACCTCATGGTTTGTGAGTTCAAGCCCTGCGTCAGGGTCTGTGTTGACAGCCCAGAGCCTGGAGCCTGCTTCGGATTCTGTGTCTCCCTCTCTCTCTGCCCCTTCCCCGCTCACACTCTCAAAAATTAACATTAAAAAAAAAACACACACACACAAAAAAACCCAGGAGATCAGGGGTGCCTGGGTGGCTCAGTCAGTTGAGCATCTAATTCTTGAGTTTGGCTCAGGTCATGATGCCAGGGTGGAAAGATCGAGCCCTGTGTCGGGCTCCATGATGAGCATGGAGCCTGCTTAAGATTTCCTCTCTCTTCCTCTCTGCCCCTCTCCCCTACTCTCACAATCTCTCTCATTCTCTCAAACAAAAAAACAAACCCCAGGAGATAACCGTTTTAGTGTGTTATCAAGAATAACCATTAGAGGGGTGCCTGGGTAGGTGGGTCGGTTAAGTGTGCAACTCTTGGTTTCAGCTTAGGTTATGATCTCCTGGTTTGGTTTATGAGTTTGAGCCCTGCGTGCGGCTCTGCGCTGACAGTGTGGAGCCTGCTTGGGATTCTCTCTCTAACCACTCTCTCTGCCCCTCCCCACTCATGCTCTCTCTCAAAACTAAATAAATAAACTTTAAAAATAAATAAATAAATAACCATTAGAGATTATGGTCACAGAGGGATTGTTTAGGAAAAAATTATGCACACCTTATAAATGAGGCTAGGGGCACCTGGGTGGCTCAGTTGGTTAAGCATCCAATTTAGGCTCAGGTCATGATCTTACCGTTTGTGGATTCCAGCCCCTAGTCGGGCTCTGTGCTGACAGCTCAGAGCCTGAGGTCTGCTTTGGATTGTGTGTCTCCCTCTCTCTCTGCCCCTCCCCTGCTCACGCTATCTCTCTCTGTCAAAAATAAACATCAAAACAAAAAATTAAAAAATAAAATTAAATAAATAAATAAGGCCAAAAGATGACATGATCTTTCAATACAGAGCACTTTTTTTTTTTTTTAAGTTTATTTGAGAAAGAGCACACACACGAGAGCAGGGGAGGGACAGAGCAAGAGGGAAAGAAAATCCCAAGGCAGGCTCTGTGGTGTCAGTGCAGAGCCTGACACGGGGCTCAATCTCACGACTCTAACATCGTGACCTGAGCCGAAAGCAGGAGTCTAACACTTAACTGACTGAGCTACCCAGGCGCCCCAATGCTAGAGCATTATCAAGTAAATCCACCTGAGTGAGGGTCACCAGATTATCTTGGGGAATGTAATTTTGTTTGCTTAGCACCCAAAAGTTTTACAACTTCCAAAAGTTAGAGGGTAATGTGTAGAAAACTAATAAGGTGCAGTGATTTTTTTCTAGTCTACTAAAGAAAATAACCCCAAAGTTACAGTTTATTGCCCTATAGGACATTAACTGCGTTTATACCTAAGCATCCTTCTTCAGCAGTTCTTTCCTTGATAATAATATAAATCTCAACTTTTCATATCTTCATGGAACCAGTTTTATCATTCTGTTAATTTCTTCATTACTAAGGTAAATACAATTTTGAAAATGGGTAAAAAAAGAAAGAGTATAGTATAAAGAGGACTTAGAGCTCAAAGGCAAAAGATTAGCTTCACCTCAGTGGAAGAGAACAGGGTATTCCAGTAATTCTGGAAATTGCTATCAGCAGAGTGGAGAGCTTCCCAAAACTCAAGTTTATATATAGGGCCTAAGAACAAAACAAAACCAAAAACACTGCTTTCCCAAGGTGAGGAATAAAAGGGATGAGTAATTAAGAGAGGCAAGAAGGATGAGAGCAAACGTTTTTTCATTACAGAAAGGGAAAGGCAACATGAAATATTAAGTATGCCCAATTTCAGGCCCCAAAAGATGTAGAATAAGGCTCTTAGTTCCTTGGGGAACTTGGGGAAGTTTCAAAGGATTTAATACACACCTACAAAAAAAGATTGGCACAGCCAGGATGTCAACAATGCTTTTCTTTTGAGGGTCAGGACTGTGGCCAAAATAGTTACCCTAAGAACAAGAACCATTCTTGAAAGGGTGTGTACACAAATCCAGAGGTTACTCTGACTCTGAACAATACTAGGGATCAGAAGTACTAAGTGATTTTAAATTCCCTGAAATACTAAGTGATTTTAAATTCCCTGAGGACAGGACCTTCCAGATATCCTGAAGACACACCGATTCCGCCTCTAAACTGCACAGACCTCCCAGCCTACTACTGAGACTCGTGGCTTGCTGGCAGTCTGGAGGCGTCTGGGAGGTGGTCGGCCTGTTAATCTTATGTAGTATGGATGCCTACATCATGATCATGCCACTCACTGTTTTGTCATCCTCTTAGTCATGAAGCACTATAGACTATAGACACCCTGTCCTCAAGAGGGTGATCCCTGGAGTCAAAGGTGCCTCATACCCACCCACTACAAAAATAAAAGGTGTCAGGAGCCTCAGAAGAGATGCGAATAGGGTCAGGCTTACATGTCAATAAAACCAGTGACTGTGGAGTAGAGATAGGAGGTGAGAGAAAGCAAGTAGAGAGGCAGAAATAAAATTTACCTTGGGCAGAACAATTTCCTTTAGTCAAGTTACATGTAAGTGATCCATGGGGCAGTTCTTGGACCGTCCCATTTCCAAACATTGTTGGACTGAGAACAAAGGGCAGAGGATGTGCAAAACAAATGCAGGTCCCCAGCCGCTTAAGGACCCATATTATCTAAATGGTTTTTTCTTTGTTTTTTGTTTTTTTTTTTGAGAGAGAGAGTGAGCGTGAACACGAGTGGGGGAGGAGCAGAGAAACAGGGGGACAGAGGATCCGGAAATGGGCTCTGTGCTGACAAGCAGCCAGCCGATGCGGGTTTGAACTCACGAATTGTGAGATCATGACCTAAGCGGAAGTCCGCGGCTCAACCGACTGAGCCACCCAGGAGCCCCAAGAACCCCTATTATCTAGACTGTTGTTTCCCAGCCACGGCAAAACTTCTTCATCCCCTTTCCTTAATTTCTGAATGACTCAATGGGTAAGACTTTAGTTGCGGAAAGAAAAAGCCTCCGCCATGGAAGCAACAGCTGGGGCTCGCAAACCAGGAGCCTGGGAAGCAGCTAGGCTGCCATTAACAGGCCCACATCGGCGCAGCGGAAGAACTCGAGCCCACCAGCCCCAGCTCCCGGGTCGCCGTTACGTAACCCACCGCGTGCCCACCGAGTATCGGAAGACCCCGCCCAGCCCTAAAGCCCCGCCCCTACCGGCCGGTGAGGTGCCGTGCGCAGCTCTAGGGAAGCTTCCTCCCCTTTCCCCTTTTATGGGAGTACCTTTTTTTTTTTTTTTAAGATTTGCTGACGTCACCGAGTAGGACTGGCTCTGAAACCTTGATATAGGAGGCCCTCTCTCACTCCTTACTTCCGCTTCTTTCAACTGAGGAGTCAGGGCCTCCCCCATTTTTCTCACCCAGGAGGAGGAGGCGGCGGCGGAGGCAGCAGCAGCAGCTTACGATGTTTGGCCTCAAGAGAAACGCTGTAATCGGACTCAACCTCTACTGTGGGGGGGCCGGGTTGGCGGCCGGGAGCGGCGGCGCCTCCTCTTCGGGAGGGCGGCTTGTGGCTGTGGGGAAGGAGGCCACGGCCAGGCGAGAGGTAGGGGGAGGGGAAGCCGGTGCGGTGATTGGCGGAAGCGCCGGCGCGAGCCCCCCAGCCACTCTCGCGCCCGACGCCCGGAGGGTCGCGCGGCCCTCGCCCATTGGTGCCGAGGGCCCCGACGTCACCGCGACCCCCCCGAAGCTGCTGTTCTTCGCGGCCACCCGCTGTGCGTCGCCGCCTGAAAAGATGGAAGGCCCAGCCGCCGACGCCATCATGTCGCCCGAAGAGGAGCTAGACGGGTACGAGCCAGAACCTCTGGGGAAGCGGCCGGCTGTCCTGCCTTTGCTGGAGTTGGTCGGGGAGGCCAGCAGTGGCCCCGGCACAGACGGCTCACTGCCCTCGACGCCACCCCCAGCAGAGGAGGAGGAGGACGAGTTGTTCCGGCAGTCGCTGGAGATTATCTCTCGGTACCTTCGGGAGCAGGCGACCGGCGCCAAGGACGCGAAACCACTGGGCGGGTCTGGGGCGGCCAGCCGAAAGGCGTTAGAGACCCTCCGACGGGTCGGGGACGGCGTGCAGCGCAACCACGAGACCGCCTTCCAAGGTAAGGGGGTTGGTTAGTCGCGGAGGCTGCGCTGCCCTGGTTCACCTGTCCCCGGACTTACCCACCGAATGGGGGTGGAAACCGAAAACAAGTCAGTGTTGAAACGACTCGCAATCTATTTCTGAAACCAGAATATTCTGGCCGTGAGTCATTGTTTCCGCCCATCTTAATTCTTGTGGAAATGGCAGCTCTGTTCAAAGCCCGGAAAGGGTGGGATGTCATTTTTCAACTGGGGTCGACCCGAATTCTGTGGACCCCAAATAGCGATTTCCCCCGCCGTGGGTGGGCAGGCAGATCATGCGCCGGTTTAGACAAAGGAGGCCGTGAGAACCTGCATGCTTTTCTTCCTCTCAGGCATGCTTCGGAAACTGGACATCAAAAACGAAAACGATGTCAAATCTTTGTCTCGAGTGATGGTCCATGTTTTCAGTGACGGAGTAACAAACTGGGGCAGGATTGTGACTCTTATTTCTTTTGGTGCCTTTGTGGCCAAACACTTGAAGAGTATAAACCAAGAAAGCTGCATCGAACCATTAGCAGAAAGCATCACAGATGTTCTTGTAAGGACAAAACGAGACTGGCTAGTCAAACAAAGAGGCTGGGTAAGTTTGTTTTAAGGTCGAAGGGGGCCTTGGAATGGAAATGGAATGAAGGATTTTATAAAGAAGGTCTGGGGCTATCTCAAGCTTTTTATGATGCACAACTCAGGTTTCAGGCTCTAACTTACGGACCGGTTTGCCTAATACTGATTTAAGTAGTGGGCTCACAGAGATAGTGTGGTATGACTGTCTTGAATTCTTGCATCAAAAGTCCCGGTTCTGTAGCCTGTTTTACTGGCTGTTGAAACTTTTGTTTTTGGTATTGTAATTCAGCTGGATACTCTTCTGTGGATACAAATTATGAAAAAATAAGAAATCACTTGGGCGGATGATAGTAAACAACGTTTCTGAGTGTGTCCCCCCCCCCCCCCCCCCATTTGTCTTCTGCCGTCTGGTGTAAATAATATTTGGTTCATTATGTTTGGGGGGGAAACCTTAGATATTTTAATTCATCTTTCTTTATGAATAGTGTTTTTAAGCCTTTGGAAACCCATACTTGAAAATGTACTTTTCTTTTTTGTTTTCTAGGATGGGTTTGTGGAGTTCTTCCATGTAGAGGACCTAGAAGGTGGCATCAGAAATGTGCTGCTGGCTTTTGCAGGTGTTGCTGGAGTAGGAGCTGGTTTGGCATATCTAATAAGATAGCCTTTTAAGTGCAATAATTGACTTTTAACCAACCCCAGGCACCAAAATCACATAACGACTGCTGTGAATCAAATGTATTTATGAAGTTGGACTTCAAGCTGTCCAGGCTGTAACCTCCAAGAGTTCTACTCTAGCAACGTAGAAAAGCAAGTGGCAAGAGGATTATGGCTAACAGGAATAAATACATGGGAAAAGTAGTCCCCCTTGAAGAGTCACTGTCTAAAGCAAGGTTCAATTTCAGCAACAGGCAAACTGGGGGGCCATGGAAGAGGACTTTTAGAGTTAGTGAAGATGGTAGGCTTGAAAAGACTTGATTTCCTTGTCTAGAACAGGAGAGTGGCCAGTAGCCAGGCTAGTCATAGAGTCCATTAAATGTCCACTGAAATAATTAACTTCTTATAGTGTTAAAAGAGAAGCACTAACAATGGCAGTGATCTGTATAAAATGGATTTAAGCTACAGGTAATAGAACTATGACTAGAAGCCTCAGTACTGTACAACAGAGTGTGAAGGGAAGCTTTTTCTCTGCAATTAGCTTTTCCCAGGTGTACTTCTTCAATAGAAAGTCCAAGTGCTCAGGACTTTTTATACCTGTTCTACTTTGGCTTGGTTTGAGTGGTTTAGTTTATTAGCCTAGTAATGGCCAAGAATACTTGACTTAAGGCTCAATAATGACAGTTGCAAATATGAAAATATCCTCAATTTTTAAGACAAAAACAACTTGTAAATGTATTTGTCTGTAAAAATTGTATATATTTTTACAGAAAGTCTATTTGAAATGTAAAGGGATGAAAAGTCTCAAAATACATTAATTTTTTCATACCCGTTTGAAATTTCCAACTTCTGTAGTTAGGAATCTATTTCTTCTTACAGCTTTTCTATTCTAAATTTTGTCCTGGTCAGTTATAGATTGTATACAGAACGAGTTGATGTAAGTGTATGCAACTTGGTTGTAGTGGAACAATTCTGATTCATAACTGTGCAGACTTTAATTTTCCTATCTGATTTTGGTAAGTATTCCTTAGATTTTTTTTTAACTGCGATTGAAAAATTGAATGGAAGTTCATCCTTTCACTTCATTACATGTAGGTTTTCAATAAGTGAGTCAAGGTGGAGTTTTAAGTTTGGTGGGCGGTGCCAGCTGGTGACTTAGAAATAATGGGTTCTGATTGGGCAGCTACTCATTTCAGTTCTTTCCATTTGAGTTAATTTACTGGTGAAATTTAAATTGAGTTTATGAGCTCATCTTCAAAGCTTTTGCTAAAAGATTTTCAGCTGTTCCAAATGGGACATACTAGCAGTATGTGTATAAAAAGATCACATCAGGTGTATGAGAGACATTTGATCCCTTGTTTGCTTAATAAATTGTAAAATGGCTTGGAAAAGCAGGCTTATAGTCTAACCATGGTGCTATTATTAGGCTTGCTTGTTAAACACAGGTCTAAGCCTATCAATAAAACAAATACTTATGTTTCATTTCTATTAATGATTCCCAAACTTTGTTCAAATTTTTGCATTGGCATCTCTTTGGATTTCAGGCTTGATGTTTTATCAAACTTACTGTTTATTTTCTATACTTCCTTGAAGTATTTGCTGCTTGTTCTCCCTGTACAAATAGTTATATCAATTCCTACATCCTTACCATGCCATCTCTGAACTCCTACTGGCCCTTTTAGTTTTTGGCACTATGAACCCTAAGTAACCCCCCAGGAGACCACAGACCTTCATCCTTAATGAATTTTATCCTTGGGAGGTGTTAGGTAGTACAGTGGGTGCCATGACCATGAGAGACATGTGGTGGAGAAGTCCCTTTTCCTTTGATTGGTACCTTTTCAGTTCCTGCTTTATCCTACCTTTGGGGGAAAAGTTTTTAAAGTCCCTTTAGGAATTTTCAGAGAAGGGGGACAACAAATGGTGTGACTTTCTCTAGGTTCCTTTATGTTTGAAAAAGCTCATTTAAAATTACAGAAAGGGATGGGTTCTGTTAGACCTC
The DNA here is from genome assembly GCF_018350175.1 of Felis catus. NCBI lineage: Eukaryota > Metazoa > Chordata > Mammalia > Carnivora > Felidae > Felis > Felis catus. The sequence continues at coordinate 105,283,122 of NC_058375.1, read as the reverse complement.
AGAGTTCTATAAAAACTGGTAAACTGAAGAAAGCTTCTGTAGTAGATCTAGGGTCATTTGAAAGCTTCATCCTTGGAACGTAACCTTTGGTCTGTGGACTCCAGATGAAAACAGGCATGAATAAAATGACTAAGAATGTAATAAATAGGGAAGGATTGCCCTGCCTGCCCATCCTTGAGCCATAAGGTCATCTAGCTAGAGCTATTTTTACCTATGTATTTATCGTTCTTGATCATGAACCACTTATTTATGTCATGTCTATCTCTAAGGACCTGAAAGCACTTTATGTAGTTTTTAATTAATCTGAAGATCTGGTAAAGGTGACTAAAAGGCCTGTCTCCCCATATCCACTTGTGGAAATAAGCGCATAGATGGAGATTGGTGGAGTTTAGGGAACCCACCCCAATTTTCTAGGTGTGACTGCTGAAATATAGAGAAGGATCTTAGTTGAAACTTTGGGTCAGGGGCTTGGAGGGCTTAGCCCAAGTGCTTTGGGGAAGGTTGGGTGGTTTTGTAGGGAGAGGAGGCACGTGTCCTCAGTGCTGGCTAGCTGCATAGATCAGGCAAATCCTCCAGAATGGAAGGGGAGGGTTGTGTGGAAAGCTGGCTCTCAGCAACTTGTCTTCTGTCTCTCAGGGAAAACATGCAGTCCTGTAGTGTCCGCGCACACTCTGTTGGGGGGCGAACATCTTGGTTCTGGTTAAAGAGCTCATGCTATTGACAGCTGTGCCAGGAAGGGTTAGGACCAACTACAAATTAACATGGGCTGTAAAATGTAGTGTGTTTCCCTAACTTCCTGTTTTTCCTGAGAAGAAAATAATAAACCTTTTATTCAAATGCAAGGTGTGGTATGGGTGTTTTCTAATCGATTATTGTCTTCTTCCCCCCACTTAGGCCTTTTTAGGGAAGTCAGCTGAGCAAATAAGTATAGGTGAGTTGACCAGCAAAAGCCCCATAAAGCTAATTTGCTCTCGGGCAAAGGATAGTTCCCTTCAGAGTAACCATTTCATTGAAATCAGGGGTGTCGGGTTTTGAAATGTATTACTGTGGTACTTTGGAGTAATTCTTCTACATTTTAAGTGAGAATCAAAAATCCTGATTTTTCTTTTAGTCACCATGTGCTGGTATAATTTTGAGGTAAGCTGTTTCGTTACTGCATTTACTGTATCTCCCCATCTCAACCTTTTCAGATGAAAGAGCTAGAAGAATTAACATCCACAGTTTAAGAGTTTTGATAAGATTCTTGGTACTGTTTCAGTACTTTTCCCCTTTCCTCTCTCAAAAAGGAAGTGGAGAGTAAGCACTTAAATTTCAGAAACTCTATCTTGTCTTCAACTACTTTGAAAGAAAGGGAGCTGAATCACCATGGCAATGTGCAAATATGAAGTTTGCATATTGGTTTTAAAAGCCCTGAGCACCGGATGCCTGTTGTATGAACAGGATTCTGTGCTTTTGTGCACTTAGAAGCACATTTCTGCTTGGAAGCTCCTCTTTTTCTGGAGCCTGACTACCAGAAGAAGGCAACTTTTTATCCTTACAAAGAAAGTGGTTACATACTAATGCACTCCTAAGCAGAAAATTGAGGGGAGGGTAGCTTAGGACCCAAGGGCCCAAATCTTGGCCCCAGCTGAGTTGTACACAGTGCTATTGCTCCCATTGATAGATTGTGATGTGAAGCCATTTCTGTGGTCATGTTCCTTAGTTTAACACCTTAAAAACTTGGCTCAAATGGTAACCAGGTAACATGAGTCACCGAGGGAGTCAAAATAATCAACACTTCCCTTCATTTGACACAACCAAGACTTTGTCTTTCAGTTCCTGTTTTTGTGACTTTAGAGCTACCTCTTGCTTCATATAATTTCCTTTCAGAAAATTTTAAAGCAGTTGTGACAGCTGGTGGATTTTACAAAAGTTAAAGTGAAGTAACTTGTACAACTGGTGTGTAGCATGGATCCAGCCAGATTCCCAGAGCTTGGGTGGTTTATTCCTGGAGTTCAAGATGATCTATCTTAAATTATCCCTAGCTCTTTTTGGCCCCACTTGTTCAATGATTACAGAGCTTTGTCTTCTGAACCCTACCACACTGTTCAAAGGCTTCTCAGTTTCCAGATTTGAAAACTTAGACCTTCTTTGGTTTCAGAGTTGTTACAGTGTTATCTTAGTTATGTGAAGCATGTGGAAAGAAGGGGTTGGGAATCTGTCTCCAGGCAGATGAAACAGACCTAAGAATTCAGTGGGGTTTTTTTTTTTTCTTTTTTAAGATTTTATTTTTGGGGCGCCTACCTGGCTCAGTTGATAGAACATGCGACTCTTGATCTCAGAGTCATGAGTTCAAGTCCCACGCTGGGCGTGGAGCCTACTTAAAAGATGAAGTAATCTCAACACCCAACATGGGACTCGAACCCACAACCCTGAGATCAAGAGTCCCATGCTCTACCAACTGACGTTAGCCAGGTGAGCTGAGAATTCAGTGTTCTTTACTAATAATTCTTGTGAGGTAAAAAGGGTACCTGTGGCAGGTTTTTGTACCCACAGCATACCTGATTTCCCTTTGCAGTTCCTTTCTTTACCTGAATAGAATAGTAATTCTTAACTGGTGGGAAATCTGTGAGGGCCAAGAAAGCTACTCCAGATTTTACCCCTTCCAAGCATCCATTTCCAGGTCTTATTTCTGCCATTGGTCTCTGTATTCTTAACTCACTTTGCCTTCCTATTTCCTGTTCAAGGATTACTTTCCGTTTAGTAAGAAGTTTAGGAAGAACGTTTCAACTGTGCAATGAGCTGGGACATTTAATGAGCTCTAGGCAGCCAGATGTTTGTTGAGTCTCTTCATCCATTACATGTCAGTGAACTACTTGCTATTTACCTTGCACTGTTGGATGCTGGAATTACAAAGAGAATAATCTTTCCCTCAAATTCCGTCAGAAAAAAAAACTAGGGAAAAGGGTGTCTGCCTGGCTTAGTCAGTGGAGCATGCGACTCTTAATCTCAGGGTTGTGAGTTCAAGCCCCACATTGGGCATGGAGCCTACTTAAGAAAAAAGGAACAGTGGGAAGACACATGGCAACTAATGGTAGATCTTTGATTGGACCCTTGGTGAAAAAAGCTCTAGTGTGCACAATTAGGGAAATGTTAATATGGGCAGTATGTTAAATGGTACTGAATCATGTTACATTTCTTGAGTGTATTGTAGTATAGTTATATAAGAGAATGTTCTCAGGCTGAAGAGTTGAATGTATCACAAAACCATATAATGAGAAAGCAATTGTGCCAAGATGGCTTACAGGCTTACAATCTAGTAGGAGTGATAACTATGGATGAAAATAATTAGAGTACATTTCATGAAGTGCTATGATAAAGATATTCTAAGATAAAGGGTGGAACAAAGCAGGGTGACCACTTCTGGAAGCAGATGGTCAAGGGTTCAAAAGAAACATTTGAGGTTGAACCTTAAAGAATAAGTAGGAAACAAACATGCACAGAAGCATGGAGTTGGGAAAGAACTTCCAGGAGTGCAGGGGGAGGGTGGGGAGGTTTAAGTCATTTTTTGTCTTCTCATTTCCTCCCCTGCCTGCCTTCCCCTTCATCATACATAGCCACTGAATGTATCTCTTCAGTTTCTTCCATTTGTGGCCTTATATAAAAATAACAAGGGGAGCCTGGGTGGCTCAGCCCAACTCTTGATTTCAGCTCAGGTCATGAACTCACAGTCCTGGAATTGAGCCCTGCATCAGGCTCCACGCTGAGCACGGATCCTGCTTGGGATTCTCCCTCTCTCTGCACCTCCCTGGCTTGTGCATGTGCTCTCGCGTGTGCTCACTCTCTAAAAATAAATAACATTTAAAAAGATGGAAAATCCCTGGTGGAGGAAAAAAAAAAAAAAAAAGATGTGTCTTTGGTCTTAAAAGTCTGAATTTGGTGTAAATGACACACAGCTGGGTGGATCGTGTTTATTTGGGAAGCAGAGAAGATAGACCCCATTGATTGTTTTCCCGTCACATCAGTGGTGGCCCTGAATACACTCGGTCTTGGATTATAGCCGTCCCTGGATCTTGGTGTAGGAGCTGGCTTCGGCAGACCTGCTTTGAATCCAGCTGTTTTGAATAAAGTCGTCTTCAGAACCTCACCTGGGGTAACTCCCTTGCCAGACATCTGTCCTTTACCCACCCAGGTTCACACAACCAGGCAAAGGAACCAATTTTTCCAAGTCAGATCCAAGAGTGCTGTGCACTCTAGAGAACAGACTTTTAATAAAGGACAGCCTCCCAAAGCTATTTAACGGGACCCCAAGATACTGAATGGTGGCTCCACTCTTCCTAATCCCGTTCCCGTGGGAGACTTGATTACAGCTATTCCCATCCTGGTTAAAAAACCAGTTTGCTCTAACTGCCCAGTCTTCCCCACAGGCTGCATTCTTGCCCATGAGCTCATTGTTTTGGCTTCACTGCCTGTATAAATCCGCAGCCAGTGCCAGAGGTCTTAGCCTGGGCCCCCTAACTAGCTGGGGCTGCATTCCATTCAGAATTTCACCACCCCCACTTGGTTTTCTTCCCGCCCTCATGTGGTCACATGTGTGTGTTTATTCAAGTTAGCCTGGGACAAGGTGTGCTGGGAAAGCCAGCCAAGGAAGCAGACAAGGAAAAGAATGTTTAACTGTTAGGTTTCATCCTGGATCAGATGACTTTTCCACTTTGTTTTGATTAAGAAATGTCTTCAGTTTTGTGCCCCCCCCCCAAAAAAAAAGGTTAATTTTCTTGTCTAGTACGGAGAGCTGGTTTCAAAAAATTTGCTACCATTTGAGTCCCCCCCTACTTGGCTGAGCTGTCTCTCAGGTGTTGAGACATCAGAGAGAGGTAGGGGTTTCACCTGGGAAACCTCGCCTTGGAGGTTTCTGTGCTCAGATCTTTCGTGAATCCCCACCCTCAGCTCACACCTCCACTCCTGGAGCAGTTCCTACCCACCGTCTGTCCTTGTTGGGAATGGTGGCCAGGAGGGACAGCTGGGCTGCTGTAAAGAGCAGCTATTAGGTTTCGCTGCTTTGTTACTGAAATTTCCTCAGAGGATGGCTTGTTTATTTCCTGAGACCCTGAAAGCCCAGATCTAAGGCAAGGTGGGCCCACCCAGGCTGATGGGCTTTGGGAAGGGCATTTCTCTTATGTGGTCAAGTTTTGAATTAATGTTGTATGCGTAGCAGTATACTCCTTTCCTCTAACCCTCTCTTCATCTCAGAAAACAAAAAACAAAACTGCAGACTGAGGTTGTGGGAGGTGACATTTCTTCATTTCTCAGAAATCCCTCATCAGGCAAAGTAGAGAAACAGAAATAGGGAAATAACTTCATGTCGAAATGAGGTTGTGTGGTGTGTGTGTGTGTGTGTGTGTGTGTGTCTGTGTGTGTGTTTTGAAATGAGGTGGCTTGTTTTCAGTTTTAAGGAACAACAGCTTTGGAAGAGCTTGGTAATAGTGGAGAGGAAAGACAGGCAAGGCACGGAAAAGTACGGCATGCACATCCTAACCCCAACCTGAGAGCCTGAAGTTGAACCCATTCCTCCTCTAACTACTGAGGTTCTTTCCCAGGCCACTCCAGCAGCTCTCTGGTGCTGCCAGAGAAAATGCTCTGGTCCATCTGCTTCCTTCTGCACCTCCCCTTCAGCTCATGTGGCTGGTTGTTTCACTAGGATCTGCCTGCCATGCCCATGTACACCTTGTTTTGGACTACTCTTGCACATTCCTCCCTCAAATTCTACCTTCAGACCTCAACCCTGAAACACCACCTAGAGTTTCCCCAGTCTCCAGGGTCAAGGAGCCCAAAGTCAGAGTCAGAACTTGTGCTGTCTAGTTTGAAGTTAACGCAACCTGTTTATTGCTCTCAATCGACTCAGACTTAGGTACTTTCCTGAGGCTTTCTACTTCCTGTGGAAGAGTCCCCCCCCAACCCCCACCCTTTCAAGCTAACACCTCTTCATCACCTGCCTGTGACAAATATGCCCCCTCTGCTCTAACTTTCCCACCCAGCTGCCTCCCAGCACCTGAGATGGTGGTTTTGAGCGATGTTGGGAGGAGGGTAGGAATGTGGGAACCTCCAGCCCCACCACTCATGCCCAAACTACAATCTCTGATTCTGGTTTGATTCTCTGTAGTGCAAGGAGAGGGGAGGTCTCCCTGATTCAGCTTACTCTGCTGGGGGAGCATGTTAAGTTAAAATGAAGTCTCTATCTGTAAAACTAGGCAGAAGGGGAGAGGGAGACATTAAAGAGGATCTGGTTGGAGAGAATTTGGAGGGGAGTTTCTCCTGGCATGTTGTTCCCACTCTATCCCTCCGCCCTCCCACTGTCTAGACCCTCCAACCATATTTCTGCTCTCGAGGACTCCTGAGAGAGGGAGCCTCAAGGCTGAGACACTCATGCCATGCCGGGAGGCCAGCCAGTGGACCCTGTGCTCTGTCTCACTCCTAGTTAGCAGGCACTGAAGCTGCTGGGGTGAGGAGTATGGGTCTCCACAGACTCACCCCTGCAGCTGTGAGCACCTGCTTGCAAGGAGGCCCAGAGGGGTGGGGAAGTCTAGGAGATAAATTTAGTCTGAAGGCTGCAGCTTGATTGGGTTGGGTAGTTACCCTGGGGAAGCTAAGTTGGGGGAGGGGAGAGGAATTCTGACCTAACTGAACTGAGACCTCATAAGTTCACCCCCTCCTTCCCCCCTGCCACACACACACTGAGAAATGAGGAGCCCTCGGCAAGACACTGGCTGGCCTCTGCATGCTTGCTCTCTCTTGTGCATATCAAGATTGTTCCTATAACCACCCCACCCCCACCTCAATTCTCAGGGGTCCAGTTCCTCTGAGTCCTTCCCTAAATTCCCCCCAGTGCACCAAGCCTAGAGGCCCCTCTACCACATCTCTCTGGCCTTGGCTTGCAGCTTCCTCTCTCCCAAGTCCCTCTAGAGGGTTTCAGAGGTCAACAGAGAGGTGTCTGGCCACACTACTACCCTCTATGGGACCAGGAAAAAGGGTTGCTCAGGGTCAAATTCCCCTTCCTGAAAGCTTCCATGTTGACCCCATACTGACTTCAGTGACCCGAGGAAAGAATCCTTAGGGGCTGCACTGAATCCTACTTAGCTTTCAAATGAAAGGGGAGGAGCCCCTGGGTGGCTTATTTGGTAGAGGGTCTGACTCTTGGTTTTGGCTCAGGTCATGCCCTCAGGGTTGTGGGATCGAGCCCAGTGTCAGGCTCTGGGCTGAGTATGGAGCCTGCTTGAGATTCTCTCTCTTTCCCCACCAGCTCACACTCTTTCTCTCTAAAATAAAATGAAAGGGGACAGGGGGAAACCCCCAAACAAAAGCCCATATCCTGAGAAGTCAGAGGCTGGTCGCTGTGAGGGAGGTCAGGGGCAACCAGAAAGAGCAAGGAGGTGCGGAAGTTGGGGGAACCCTAAGAGGGGCTGTGGCTGCATTGCCCACCTGTGATTGGTTCTCAGGCTCAGGCCAAACTCCAAACCTGCCCAGCAACAGCCCTGAGAGGCCCTAAAAGGGAGGGGAACTTCAGGGAAGTCAGCTGAGCTGGGGCCACCGCCCAGGCTGCAGCTTCCAGGAATCGCTGGGAGGGCCCCTGCTACTCACTGTCACCCCTCCCTCCATGTTAGGACTCCGCCTTCAGCTCTCAGTATCTGCCCAGCTGGCTCAGGCCCCACTTCCCTAGTCCCCCCCATCTCTGATCCCCTCACAGGTTCACTACAGAGAGGAACATGTCTGACACCTCCTCTTGAGGCTCAGGGTCTTCAGAGACATTGACATCGGGCTTGCCTTGTACCCTCTTTCCTCACTCGTTCCCTTTGGGCTAGTTTCATTTTCCTTTCCCTCACTCCCTCGGCCTCCTTCCTCACCTACTGTCCTCCCAAGAAGTTGCCCAAGGTCTTCCTTCTCAGCCACTTCCAACCCAGGGAGAGTCTAAGTCCCAAGGCAGCAGTATGACACCAGGGAGCTGCTAGAGAAGTCCTGGTATCCTTCATGGGATTTTGATGTGTTCAGGAAACAGCAGAGTTCAGTTGTTTCCGCAGGCCTTTATTAACGGTCTTACTTGGCCAGACTTGAGGTACAGGGATGGGAGGAGGGAGGCCTCTAATGCGGATGAATCTGTTTCTGTTGCACTGCATCCCCCTTCCTCTCCTAGGCACAGGGACCCCTGGAAGTGTAGCTTCCGGAAGTGGAGACCTGCACTCAGACCTCAGAATTGCCGGGGTCAGGGAAAGGATCTGTATTATATGTAAAAGGCTGCTCACTCACACACCACCTCTAGCAAGCTATTTACCTTGAGAGATGACAAGGGGCGAAGGAGGGAGGAAGACAAGCGTGATACATCTCTGAAGAATGTGTCTTTGGCAGGACATCCAGTACTGACTTGGCTCCGCCCTCAACCCCGCCCTCAACCCCTAGAGCCAGGCCAGGCTCCTCCTCCTCCAGCCGTTTCCGCTGAGGGAAGGGGGAGGGGCATAAATCAATTTATTTACCCCTACCCTAGCAAAAGCAATAAACCAAGATCCTAATAGAGAAATAAATGATAGCAGAAAAGACGGGGGAGGCAGGCAGGGCCAAAAAAAGAGAACGGGAAAAACAAAAAAAAACCCTTTAAAGCCAGCTGCCATTAACAGCAGGGCTACTAGATTCCAAGAGATTTTATAGAAAGACTCGGCCTACTGAGAAACCCACCATAGGCCCTGCAGTTTCTCCTCAGCTCTGGAAGCAAGCTTCCAACTCTTTACCTAAAGCGGGAGAAGCGGTGACCTCTAGTGGCCAGTGACCAACCTGCAGGGCCTAGGTTGGCCAGGATCCTCTCCCATGATTGGGGCTCACTCATTGGCCTTTCTGGGCCCAGACTCTCCGCCTGGGCTCTAGGCGCTGTTCCCCTTCCCACCCCTCATTCTGACCTCACACTGCTTGTCTAGGTGGCCCAAGTCGCTGGGTTCCCATCAGGACAATAAAGAACCTCTTTCTCATTTGTCATAATCATCTTTAATAAAAAATAAATTAGTTCTGGGGTGGGAATCATTTTAGGAGGTGGGGAGCGGGAGCAGGGGCTAGGGTGTCTTGTTCTAGCCTTTCTTTTTTCCATCTTCTGCCCAGCTGGTCCCTGCTCTGGGGAGGTAGTCTCTCTTTCTGGGGCAAAGCAGGATTGGCAGTGGCTGACCCTCATCCCTAGCTGATTATGAAAGGTAGGGATAGAGAGACTAAGTATGGGGGGAAGGGCTGGAGGACAAATGGGTGGTTTAGAAGATGTGAGGTCTGAACATGAGAACTGAAGTGCAGGGCACAAAGTTGGGGTTGGAGAGGCCAGTCGCCAGGCAGTCTGGATTACTAAGGAGCTCTCAGCCTAGAAAAGTCTCAGGGAAACAGGCATGGTCCCTCCCCATTCCTCTTCAGTTTAACCTCTTTTTTTGAGAATACATGTGTGTGAGCACACACATCCACGCGGACCCAGATACACACGTGGGGCCTATGTGCACACATCCCCTCAACCACACACAGACCCAGCCACACACACATCGTGATGGTTATCTTGCCGCCCGCAACCACCCTAGGGGACATCCCTGGTGAGACTAGGGCAGGCTGGAGAGCCAGAGGATATAGAGTGGGCTGATGGGTGGGAGACTGATGGTGGAAACCATGAGGAGAGGGTCTCTTGGACTCATTTCAGGCGGGCTCTGGGGGAGAACGCTCCAGGACATGGGCGCAAGAGCGGCAACAGGTGGCTGTGTAGTAGGGATAGACGCAGAGACGGGCCTGTACCACCAGGGGGCAATGTGGAGAGCTGTCCTTGCACTGATCATCTGGGGACAGAGGAGGCCAGGGGGCACAAGACAGTCACCCAGACCCTTCCGTTTGGAGGTGCAGTGCCCACTCCCACTGGTCCTTTCTCATCTCCCCCACACTTCAGTTAAGTCCAGTGTATTGGGGTTAGGGGGAAAAAGGGGCTCTTTACCGGGGCGCTGGCTGCAGGGCTGGCTGTTACAGGGTCGTTTCCTGGATGGCCGCAGGTGAGAAGGGCATCGGACGCTGAGGGTCTGGTTGGCGGTCAAGCACTGGACCTCCCTTGTCTGCACACCCCCCTGGCAGGAGCGAGAACACTGGGGAGACCCCGACTATCAAATCAGACCTTCGCTGTGACCTAGGCTCCTCCTGAACCCCACCACCTTCCCTGAAAGTAGTATGGGGGGTGGGGGCTCTCCTGGAACACTGTGAAATCCTACATGGACGGGTCCCCCACGTCTATAGGGAGTAAGACAATGGTAAACCATCGCAGCTGGCCTCATCCTGGGACGCAGTGGGGATACCATAAGAGGAGCCCCCCTTTCCCTGGAAGTCCATGCAGAGCAGGGTGAGGGAGCCAGGCACTCACCGGACTCCAGGGCGTGGAAAACCACCGGTCCTGGCAGTCCTGCCCCTGACAGGGCTGCAGGGCAGGAGGCCTGGGCAGGTGGGAACAGTTGCTGGGAGAAGTCACGTTGAACTCAGTACCCAGTTTGGACACACAAATTATGTCTCTACGCTGTGTGCCAGAGCCACACTCCGAGGAACACTGATACACAGGAAAGGGAGGGTGTGCAAGGGGCAGAAAGAACAGGGATCACTCCCACCGGCCCACAGGGAATCCCACCAATGGGCACCCCCCTCCCAGGCTCTTGGCTCACCTCAGCCCAGGGCCCCGTGTACCAGCACCAAGTCATCTCACAGGGTCCTAAGCTGCAGGCACGCATGTCAGGGGGACGGCTTCCGGGCGCACAGCTCTGCTCACTGGTCCCTGCTCCTGATTCCTCCTGGCCCGCCCCATGGGCCTCCCCGCTCCCCAGGCAAACCACAGACCTTCGCTGGATTCCTGTGCCACACTCGGCTGAGCACTGTTGAGAAGGTGATGGGTAGGGGAGGAGGAGAGGTGAGGGTGGTGTGTCCTGGATCCCCAGAGTTAGGGAGTGCCCAGGGTACCAGCCAGATAAGCGGAACCTGTGCTGGGAATCCACGACCCTAATGTGAGCTTTGCTCACTTAGCTCTGAGTTTCTGGCATCAGCAGCATCTAGCACACAGTAGGGCTACTGACGTGTACTATGCGTACTGACATGTGTTGGAAAGAAGGGTCCTGGGTGTGGGGCACCAGGGACGTGGGGCTTGGATAAGGGGTGTAGGGCCCACCTTAGAGCTCCAGTCGCTGTGGAACCAGGCTGTAGTACAGGGCCCCATGTCACAGGCCTCTCTGCTGGAGGGCCGTGGAGGGCCTGATGCACACTCCCTCTCGCTCACTTCATCACCATTGTTTCCCACACAGCGAACTTGCCGACTCCTCTGGCCACGCCCACACCGCACAGAGCACTGAGGGTAAGAGAGCATCCCAGAGCCTGGACCCCCAGGCTTCCTCCCTAGCCTCCAGCTCCAGGTCTGTGGCCTGGGAACCAGGACCTGCCTTTCGTCCCTAACTGGGCAGTTACATGGCTTTATGCGCTGAGGGACAGGCTGAGCAGGTGGCTCTGGGCTGGAACCCCTGGTTCAGTGTCTTATCTGCTTTATAGATGGGGGTCTCACAAGAGATCTTGTCAGTCAAAAAGCTTCTGCTGATTAAAAAAAAAAATGGAAAAACCACTGCTCTAACTCACTGGTGCCTTTCATCTAGGGTCCTTCCCATTCTGGCAGCCTCCTGACCCAGTCCCACTCACCTGGCTCCAGGGGGAACGAACCTCCCAATGGCCACAGAGGCGTAGCTGACAGGGCTGGGTGACGTTGGGCCGGGGGAGATGTCCGCAGCGCTCCGGAGGCACGGAGGAGCCACCCCCCCCAAACTCCTGCCGGCAGCGCAGCTGACGGTGCTGGGTGCCAGGGCCACAGGAGCGGCTGCAGGATGTCCATTCGCCAGCCTCCCAGCTGTGGGCGTGGTGGGGCAGGGGAGAGGCAGAGACGCAGAGGAAGAAAACAGAGACACAGAGATGCGTGGGGCTGCCATATGTGGGGCAAGGGATGATGGGCTTGGGGTGGGGAGGCCCTGCAGAGAAGGAGCATCTTCAGAACCTGGAATCTGAGTTCCCTTGTGGGGCTCAGGCTGCCGGGGTTTTCTTGCTGTCTGGGGAATGTAAACCTTTCTACTGACATGCTGTCTGTCTGCAGCCAGGAGACCTTGGGTACTGGGCCCAGAATGCAGGTGGGATCCTGAGCAGGGACGGCTGCTGTGTTTTAGGACCCTAGCCCTCCCTGGGGGTCATACTCACTATGGAGGGCACGGGGGACCGTGGCAGGGCTCCAGGGGGTCTGGGGGTCTGGCTCCCATGGCACAGCTGTGTTCATCCAGTTCCTCCCCTGACTCACGAGAAATGCAGAGGAAAATGGGGCGCCAAACACCTGAAAGGGATGAGAAGGAAACCAGGGGAGGCAGTCTGGCTCAGAGCCCAGCGTCAGTGGGGCCCCAGGCACTGGAATCTGACTTGGCACAGAGTCAAGGTGTGGACCCACACTCCTGAGTGTGGGATCAGGCGTGCCAAGTCAGGGATCTGGGCTGCGGGTGCCCGGAATCCAGGCTGGTACACAAAGTCTCACCTTTCCCACAGGATGCTGAGCACTCCGAGTGTCCCACTCGTTTCCAGTATCCAGTCAGAGACCCCAGGGGGGTCCTGGGATGGGGTGGAGCGCGCATCTGGGGGATCCGCACCTGACGCTGGAGAGTGCCTGGGGTCCGCGCAGGGCGGGGCGCCAAAGCGGGTGGGGGCTCTACCCTCAAAATCTCTATGCAAGGACAGTGGAGTAGACAAATCAAATGCACCCCACTGCCTCCAGACTCCCCTTTCAGTCCCTCCCTGCCTCCCAGGTCTGGGGAGCAGAGTCTTACCCTGCTGGAGGTGGGGGAGGTGGGGCTCTGGGGTGGTGCTCTCAAGATCTGGAGGAGGTGAAGAGATAACATACTGATAAAAAATGCCTGGGTTTTCCTCCTGAAAGATCACCTGGGAAGAGAAAGAGAAGGTAATGAATTGTCTGGGGAAGCAAGAAGGGCATACCACTCGCCTTCCCTCCATCTTGAGACCCACAGCTTTGCCCTCAGAGGGAATGCCTCCCACCACCCCCCAGCAGTCCAGCTTCCTGGGCCCCAAGCTCACGTAGACATCCACAGGCTGGGTAGTGGGCCCTTTGGCTGACAGACTCTCCCCCTTGCCCTCCTCTCGAGAAGGACGGTTGTACAGGAAGACAGTCCCACTGGCCGTGTAGGACCCAGGGGGATCCACAGCCCAGTTTCCATTGATGATGGACTGGCCCCCAGGGCCTCGAAGGGCTGGAGATTGGAGATCAGGACACCAGATCAGTCGTGATGTCCTTCTCCTAGCACTCCCTAAGCCATGCAGAGCCCCAGATGCCCCCATTCTCTCGCTCTCTCCACAGGGCAAGGAGGCCCCAACTTCTCTCTGCTTGGCCCATTTGCTGTGTTCAGAGCAGGTGTAGAGGGCTGAACCAGGAGACCAGGAATGGAATGGAGACCCAAGACTCAGGAAATCCAGAGAACTCACCAAGGTAGTTGGAGCTGGGCCGGAGCTGGGCGATCTGGAGCTGGGAGGCTCCAGCAGGAATCGACAGGATCTTCTGATAGCCCAGAGGGCCCCCCCGGTCAGTGAGGTTTCCTGAGATGAGGCGGCAGGTGGAATCATCACCCCCACAGACCCCACAGCCATCTGGACGCCTGCCAGAGCCGAGGATCCCATCACAGCCGGGGCTCTGGGGGAGAGTGAGGCAGGGGCCGCTTGAGACGAGATACCACCACACCCCAGCCTCATCCTCTTCGGACTCTCCAGCTGCCCTGCACCTTGATCTTTACTGCAAGTGAGAATGTGTTTCTCTGCCAGCCCACCAGCCCCAGCCAGCCTCCACCGAAGTGTGTATATGCCTGAGGGGGTCCTTCCTACAGTTCACCTCCTGGTTCTGTTCTCACTTCCAGCTGGGCAGGGAAGAACTTTCCTCTGTGCAATCTCAGCCTAGGGTTTTGTTTCTGTGATGATGACTAAGGAGACTGTGTGTGCATGCCTATGTGTGTGTGTGCATGCATGTGCACACACACAGACACACCATCCTCCCTCACCAGACAGCGTCCGGCCACACAGATGTCTAGGGCTCCAGGCTGACACAGGGTCCCATCCTGGACCTTTTCGGTATGACGGACATAGAAGCGGAAGCCACGAGGACGGCAGTTCAACTCACAGCGTTGGGAGCCCTGAACTAAGTAAGAAACAGGGTAGAAGGGTGGTTAGCTGAGGTCCCTGGCGAGAGGCCAGCTGGCAAAGGTCCCCAATTAGCTATAGGGCATCCTGAGGTTGACTACGTCACTAAGATGAAGGGAATATGACAACTGTATTTTCTCAAAGGTTCCTTTGAGGGTCACACAAAAGTTGAGTCAGATCAGTTGAGGTCACGGAGACCAGTGAAGAGGCTGTGAATCGTGAGAGAGGAGATACTTGAAACCTATGATCACGCGAGCTCACAAAGGGGTTTCTTGGCATCAAGCCGACACAGGCCTAAAATCAAGTGGATGGGAACTTGGGAAGAGGTGGTCTACAGCAGCCAGGGCCCACGGTGCACCACGCCCTGCTGTCTCCCTGACCGTGCCCCTCTCATGTCGACCCCACCTCCTGGGATGGACTTCCCAGAGGAGGCCAGCCAGAAGGTGCCTCTGGACACTCCCCCTCCCAGCCCGATCCCTCTGCTGATGATCCCATCGTCATCTGACAGCTGCGTCCTGTCTGGAAACCCACTCCCCTTTCTGTGCCTGTGCTGTCTCTTCACCCTGGCCCTGGCCCTGGGAAATAAAAGAAAATATTTCACAAAAGGGAAATACAAGGGCCTCCAGAGGAGATCTAGAGGGGCTGGGTGTCTCCCTCTTCCTGCCATCCTCCAATCTTAAGCCAGTTCAGCTTCCCCAGGGGGGGCTACAAACCTCACCTTCTGTGAAGGGCTCCCATTGGTACAGCTGGCCCATGAACTCCTGGGAGTCAAAGGCTGAACACTGCAGGGCCCGGGGGTCTGGATGCTCAGGGGGGCAGGGCTGAGGTGGGGGGGGATACAGAGGAGTCAAAGCTGGGGAGGAAAATGGGGGTGTGGGTCAGGGCTGGATCTGGGGGTGTGGGAGGGAAGGTCAGGTCTGTGGAAGAGCTCCGAGGCCCCTACCCTGAGGAGGTCAGATGCCAAGGCCCTTCTCCCTCAGGTCCCGATCTGACAAGCTGAGGCCCCAGACTCAGGGTCAGGGGAGCAGAATTGCAAGTCTGGGGAGGGGATGGTCTGAGGAAGAACTCACCGCTTGGCTGCAGGCTCTCAGCTGCTCACTCTCCCCAGAACATCTTGGGACAGGGCTACTGGGAGCAAAGAGGCTCCAGAGGGAACTGGAGTGGGGACCAGCACTCAGCAGAGGCAACCAGCCATCTGGGTAGTGAGGGGCAGGCTCCATGAGGGACCCTTGAAGATTCCCCCCAGGACTCCAGTGCTCCTGGCTCTGGTGACCTCTGCCCCGAGGGGCAGAAAGGAAAGGATTAGGGTGCCTGTCTGGCACCTGGAGACTGGCCCGACCCTGGGAATTTGGCATTCTTGGCTGAGGGGGCATGTGGAAAGAGCTACTGTCCCCTGGGGAGGGGATGGACAAGAGGATGTCTGTGCCAGAGGCTCTGGGGTGGGGCCGTGTGGGGGCAGGCCTGGTCTGAGCAGCATGGGGGCTTCCGGGCTCTGCTGGGGGGGACAGGGGGCGGGAAGACGGTTCTGTAGGAGGGAGCTGAGCTTGAGCTGTGTGGTTTGTGGAAGATGGCTTTGTTCTTGGAGTCAGGGATGAAAGAACTGAGGTGTGGGGGAGCTCGGATCTGCGCAGCCTCCGGGGGTGCCTGCGGTTCCGATGGAGTGGCAAAGCAAAGGGCACTTTCCCGTAACCAAACATTCCCGGCTTGATGGGGTCTCGAACTCGGGATCTGAGAAGGTGTAGCAGACACGCGGTCACAGATCGGGCCAGCTCCGTCCGACCCGGCCTCTTCCCCGGCCCGCCCCCGCCCCCCCTCCTCCCGGCGTCTACTTTGAGCGCCAAAGATAAGCCTCTGCCACGCATCCTTTACTCCCGGTCCCTCAGTCCCAAGCCCCGCCCCTGACCCAAGTCCCACCCTTCCCTGGATCCCAGCCTCACCTCCGAGCTGCTGGAATCTCCTGGGCCTCTGCTCTCCCTAACTGGGAAGCAGGACCTCGAAAGGGGCCACCTCTTCCCCGAGGCTGTGGCCTGTACAGGGGGAGGGTTTCTCGGGAAGTCTGGGGTCTGGAGCCCTGACCCTGGGGGAGCAGGGCTTCTGGGTGTCTTGGGGGCCGGGGTGGGAAGGGCAGGCCCTGGTGTTGAGCTGTAGGGAGCTGACAGGTCCGACTCCTGCGCTGCACCCCAACTCCACAGGGCTGGGAGCAAGAGGCCCACTGGTCCCAAGGACCCCAGATGCCCTCAGGGCCCTGGCCCTCCTCAGGGGGTGTCTGAATAGAGTGTCCAGACAACACCTATGTGGACAAAAAGGTCAGACAAAATTAGAAGGATTTTCGCGTAACTGTGCAGAGTATCCACTCCAGTGCCTGAGGGCTAGGGCTGTTGTTACTGGCCTGAGGGCACATTCGGTAGCACAGGTGAGACTTGATGTTATTTGGCAAAGAGTTAGTGAGCTGGGGGGTGGGAGGGAGGCTGGGAGGGCAAATGCGAAAGGGGCCATCACTCCAAGGCCTGTAGGAGTGGGGTGGAAGATAGGAAGGGGGCAGGGTCCCAGCCTCTGGTGCCTGGCTTACCTCCTGATCCAGGCAGAGCTCAGGGAGGGACAGAAGCAGCATCAGGCACAACTGGGACCTGCAAACCGGCCAGAGGAGGTGTCACAACACCCCCCCCCCCCCCAAGCAGGCTCCCCGCATCCTGATGCCAGCTTCTCAGAAAGCAGAAGTCACTCATCACTTGCCCCCGCCCCGCCCAGTAGTGGCCTATCCGTCACTTTCAGGAGCAGAGCCGCCCCCGCAGCCGGCAGCCCCACAGCTTACCTGCCCGCCCACTTCTCCATCGCTCCTCCCTTGAAGCCCCAGGCCGGGAGAGGGGACCGGAAGTAAACACGCTACTCCGGCATCTGAGCGTGCAGGGGGCGCGCTCTGCGGGGACAGAAGCCCGGTGGTTACCTCTCCAGTCTCCAGAGAGCTGGGGTTGGCAGGGATGGCTCCTCAGGACATCGAATGAGGATGGAGGTTCGGGGGGGGGGGGCGTCCCACCCTTTTCTGACACTAAGGGTGAGAGCGGGAAGGAATGCTGCCCCTTCCCGCCTGCCGAGACTGGGGGGTGGGGGTCTGACCTCGGCCTCCCGACTGTGGCCCAGTCCCCTCCCCTCAGCCTGCAGGAACTCTTCAGCCCCTCCCCCATCCCAACCAGGGGCTGTTTCCAGGCCAGCTCAGGCCACACAGGCCACACAGGCGCGCACATCTCCCCTAAGATGATTTTCTTCTGGTCCCACCTCCCGCCCTCCCAGGGGTCCCAGATGGTTGAGGAGGGAGGCCTGGGCGAGGACATGCCAGATGCCGGCTCTGAGGAGGTGACAGGAGGCCGCTCTGGGCTTTCAATATCCTACCTGCCTCCCAGCATTTTCTTCCCTTTAAAACTAAGCTCCTTCTGGAGCCCCAGGCACATCTCTGCCTCAAACACTTTCTAGCCCAGGGATAAACTAAGTGGGCCAATGGTTTAATCTGTAGAGAAGCAGGTGATTTTCCCCTTGCGATGTAAGGGGACCCCTCCCTGTAACGAAGGCTCGTTTCAGGTGCGACCATGATGGGCAGGGGGGCCCCGGGCAGGAGGGATGCAGCCAGAGGGGCCATTGCTCCCCAGTCACACACCTCGCACTGAGGAGCCGGGAAGTCCTTCCTCAAGTCTAGCTTCCATTAGCAGGGAGGTGGAGCTCCGAAACCTCCCCTGGTCTCAAAGCCACAGCTGCCCCACCCCTCCAGCCCCTAGCTCCCTCCCACGAGTCCTCCCCACCCCCACTCCTCAACCCGCTCTTAGTTCTGCTTTCCAGGAAAAAAAAAAAAAATGTTTCTGTTGGATCTGAAAGGCACCCGGGAGAGGAATCCAAGGAGCTAATGCTGAGGTGGGCCAGCTCAGGGGCAGGAAAATGGCAGAGGGGAGGGCAGGAATGTGCTTGGGGGTAGCAACATTCAGCCCCACTCCCCTCCCTGAGACCCCAAGACGTGGAAATGTAAGGGAAGGTTTGCGGAGGACGAGCCTGAGTGCACAGGGTCACCTCAGCTGCTTGGGGTTGGGAAGGGGTTGCTGATGGCTGCTCTTCCCACCCACCCCCCTCCCCGGCTGGGCTGGGCTGGCCACTGAGGTCACCAGCTCCACCCTGATGGGGGCGTAGGGGCTCCAGAGAAGGGCCAATGGTCCACCCAAGCCTTCAGCTCTCTGCCTGACTCTGTGCCTTGATGCTGAAGAGGAGAGATGGGGGTGTGATCACTGTCTGCCCCTTCTCTGCTGCTGGGCACCCACCCTTTCCACTCCCTCTCAGCCTCTGCTCCTCTCTGCTCCCCCCAGGGTCTGTATCTTGCTGTCTCTATGGGTCTACCCAGTACACATAATCCCATCCTGAGCTGGGTTTGGCTTCAGCAGTTCCCTGGAGAAGTGAGGGGTGGGGGTGGGGGTGACGTGAACTCCTGGAGCCCTGGCCAGGCCTGGCTCCCTCTCTGGAAAAGTCCTACCCCACCCCCTGCACAGCTGGGCAGGGGGCCGACACCCCCTCCACTGCAGAAACAGACACACATTTGTGCTTCTCCCCCTTTGCATGTTCCTCATCTGGTGTGTCTCTCTGCCCAGGGTGAGGAAAGGAGAGGTCAGCAGTGGTCACCCTGGTGCCAGGCTGGAGACTGGTCAGGACAAACCTGGGCTCCTCCTGGCCACACCTCCACACTGGCCAGTGAGGATCAAGAAGGGGAGACCTGGGAAGGGCCACACCCTTCACCCCCAGAGGGACCCACTTCTGGGAAATGGGTCACTGCTGCAGGAGGTGGAACAGCATGTTTCAGGGCTGTCTGGAGACTCCCTAGCCTGGGTCAGAACTCTGTCCTCACTGTGCCAGCCTCTCCTGGGTCCTGGACGACCATTCCAACAGGTGTCCTTCCTTTCTAATCATCAGGCTGAGCTGGATCAGGGGCACCCGTCGGCATCCCTCCCAGGGTCCCCAGCCCCATCTCCAGAACTGGAGGGGGTGGCAGGGGCACACACCGTCCAGGAACACCCCTCCTGGAGGAGGAGAGCAGGGGACGCCAGCGCGTGCGGGGAGGTCCTGGGTATGTTTTCCAACTTCGCTCCGTGACTTAGTAGGAATTTTGGCTGATTTTCCGCCCGGGTGATGGGGCCAGAGTTCCACAGGATCAGAACGCCCTCCCCAGAAATTCGACCCCAGGGACTGGAAGATCTTCCGAGGCTACAGAGCTGGGGCTGGGGTCGCGGCTGGGGCGCGACCGCGGGGCGCGGGGGCGGGCGCTGGCGAGCGCCGCGGGGGCTCTAACGGGACCCGGGGAGAGAGGGCGGCCGGGGCCGGGGCTCCCGGGGCGGGGGAGGGGGAGGTCTGTACCTGCTCCGCGCGGCCCCAGCGGCCCGTTAACCCTTCTGCGCCCGGACGCTCCCTGGAGGCAGCCTCGCTCCGCGGCGGCCACTGCGGCCCCTGAGCCCGGCTCGGGACACTGCCGCCTCTGGCCGCGGCTCCGCCCCCGCGCCCGCCCCCGCCCGCCGGCGCCCCGCCCGCCACGCGCCCAGCCCGCGCCCCTCGGCGGCCCCCCGCCCCCCGCGCGTCCAGGCCACCCACCCGGGGCGCGGGCGCTGACCGCCCCTGTGTGCTGGCGCCCGCCAACGGCTCAGGCGAAATCCGGGCCGTCCCTGCCCGCCCCGGAGGCAGCCGTCACTCCGGGCCCCGTCCCGGGGGGCCGCGCGCTGGGCTTGGCGGGGGGGAGGGGGGGGCCTCGGGACCCCGGCCGCCGGACCGTCCCTGCACGGGGGCGGGGGGAGCTGCCCTCGAGCGCGGTGGGCGAGCCCCGTGCGGGTGGGGGCTGCGCGCTGCGGCGCGGTGAGCCCTGGGCCGTCCCTGCCCTCTCCTCCATGCAGCCCTCCTGCCTGTCCCAGATTGGGCCGTGCCCTGTGTGGCTGGGAGAGCTCCGGGCCCTCTGTGAGCCTCGGTTTCTTCATCCGCAACATTTTACACACGGGGGCGTAGCAGAAGGAATGCGCTGACTCAGGAGTCAGGGGATCTGGGTTTGAATCTCAGCTGCAGGACGTGCGGCTCTGTGGTCTTGGCCGCAGTTTCCCCACCGGTCAAATGGGGCTGATCTGATATATATGATAGGCCCAGAGATATGTCTGTCCATCCGTATCTGGAGGAATGCACCCCAAACGCGGAGTGAGCCACACCTGAGGAGGGGAAAAATAGGCTTTCGCTGTTTTGCTCTATATGCTTATATAGTGTTTGAATTTGTACCCAGAAGCGTTATCTATGTTATTGGCGTAAATAAATAACATATACAAAATGTCTGACATAGAGTACTTAAGTGGTCACTATTAGTTTAAACATTTTATTTGCTATCTACTCATGAACCACAGCCATGTATTGTTAGGTCTACCCACTATTTTAAAGCTTTTTTTTTTTTTTTTTTCCATTGACTTGTCAATATTTTAAAACCAGATGTTTCATAACTTCTCTTGAAAAACAAAAACATAGAAATAAAAGCTCTAGCAACATTGTCCTGTGTCACCACAAAATCACGGGGTCTCAGGCGCTCCCACCTCATGTTTCTTGAGCACCTGTTTTTTCTTGGTGCCGACACAGAGGGCAGTCTGTGGCCTCAGGGAGTTGGGGCTAGTTGGACACAGCCAACCACCGGGAAGTAAGCACTGAACTCAACAGAAGCCAATGTTAATCTGGAAGAGATGAGGGAAGTGAAAATCGAACAGCTTTTAAAATGTTAAGAATTGGGGTGCCTGGGTGGCCCTGGCGGTGAGCGTCCGACTTCAGCTCGGGTCATGATCTCGCGGTTCTTGAGTTCCGCCCCGCGTCAGGCTATGTGCTGACAGCTCGGAGCCTGGAGCCTGCTTCTGATTCTGTGTCTCCCTCTCCCTCTGCTCCTGCCCCACTCACACTCTGTCTCTCTCTCAAAAATAAATAAACATTAAAAAAAATTTTTTTTAAATGTTAAGAACTGTTTCCTTATTTGGAGTTCAACATGTATGTTTTGTTTTTTCAATAAATCCTTAAGTTCTTTCCAGACAAGGACTATTTAAGCTACTTTGTATCATCTATATTTTTTCATACTTTGTGCTTTTTTTTGTATTTGTAGG
Source organism: Felis catus (assembly GCF_018350175.1). Classification (NCBI taxonomy): domain Eukaryota; kingdom Metazoa; phylum Chordata; class Mammalia; order Carnivora; family Felidae; genus Felis; species Felis catus. Next base: position 105,261,757 of record NC_058375.1, on the reverse strand, counting down.
GTTAAATATTTGAATTGGAATGTTCTAGAACAGACAAATGAGTCCCAGATGCCCAGGCCTGCTCTCCCAACTTTTCCACCTAAGCCCAGAGGCCTACGGGCAGGTAGGTAAGCTGGCTGGGGACCAGAGGCCTCTGTGATTTTGTGGAGATTCAGGACAATGTTGCTAGAGCTTCTGTTTTTGTGTTTTCAGGAGAAGTTGTATCCAGTTTTAAAATATTGACAAGTGACTAAAAAACAATCTCAAGACAGTAAGTATACTAGAGGTGCCTGGGTGGCTCAGTGGGTCTGACTCTTGGTCTTGGCTCAGGTCATGATCTCACAGTTTCGTGAGTTTGAGCCCCTCATCAGTCTCTGTGCTGAGCGGAGCCTGCTTGGGATTCTCTCTCTCCCTCTCTTTCTGCCCCTACCCCACTCATGCTGTCTCTCTCAAAATAAATAAATAAACTTAAAAAAAAAAAAAAAGGCAGTAAGTACACTCCACAAAACCTATTGATCAGATTTGTCTACAAGCCTCAAGTTTGTGCCTCTCCTTAAAACATCCCTGGCATTGGGGCGCCTGGGTGGCTCAGTTGGTTAAATGTCTGACTTCGGCTTGACTTATGATCTCACAGTTTGTGGGTACAGCACCCAGCCCAGCGTGGGGCTTTGCACTGACAGCTCAGAGCCACTTTGGATTCTGGGCCTCCCTCTCTCTCTCTCTCTGCCATTTCCCCACTGGCGCTTGTGCGCTCGCTCTCTCTCTCTCTCTCTCTCTCACACACACACACACACACACAAATAAATAAATAAACGTTAAACCAAACAAAACCATCCTCAGTGTTGGTCTTGTGTCCCTAAAGAGCTTTCGAAGCTAATGGGTTAATGCTGCTGTCCCAGGAGGGCTGGTTTATCTAGGGACTGTTGGTAACAGACAGCCCTAACCCAGAGGCATATTTATAGCCCTGGGTTTGGAGGGGAAGCCCCTTTGCCCAGACCTCAGAGTCCAATGCAGGTGATGAAACGCTCAGCCCACAGGGCCAAAGGAAGATATTTTAGGTCAGGGGACCTTTCAGTGACCCTGAGTGACATCCCATCAGCATTCATTTATTTAGGAGGAGGCAAGCTGCCAAACAGGAGGGTGCCACTGAGCACAGCAGAGGGGGAAGGAGCCTGGCAGGAGGGAAAAGGTCTGCCTTTGACATTTGTAACTGCCATGAACTGAAGGTCAGAAATAGTCCCTTCCATTAAGAAGTGGCTGTGGATGAAAGAACTCATAAGATTTATCATTGTCACCTCCTGTGACTTGGTGGTCTGAAAATGTTGTATAAAAGAAAGGATTTCCTATGCCTCGGCAATTTGTGAAGTACCAGCTTAAATTTGCGGACACTGTCTTGAGGATAAAAGGAAGCATTTTTCAAAGGCTATATAATCAGTAGATGTTCACCCAAAAGTATCTCTGAAGACAGGACAGGTAGAAGATGAAGAGGAGACGAGCTGAGAATTTGTCTGACTTTGAACTTAACACAGTGGCCTGATAATAATATAGCTAACATTACTCTGGACTCAGCAGTGCTTACTTACTTACAGCTATACTTACAGCTGTACTTGCTTACTTACAGCTATACAAGTGCTTACTCTGTGCACAGTCCTCAGCTTAACAGATTTGGAAACAAAGACACAAAGAGAAATGCAGTACTTGGACCCAGATCTCACAGGTAGAAGCTATTATCTGTATATATTGTGTGCAAGTGAAATTTTTGAGACATTTAGCTGAGTTTGTATTGTCATTTTTTTTTTTTTCTGGTAGTATGTTAAGGGAGTTTTGTGTTGAATTAAGTAACATTTTTAACTACTGTTTCCTGTGAGACACTGTCCCTATCCTAGATAATGCTGATGCTCATACCAGTGTGTACAGGTGGGGCCCAGGAACTAATATGAAACTGTGCCTTTTGGTTTGTGGCAATAGCAACCATTTTCAGAAAGCCTGGTGTTTGCCTTTCTGCCTCTCCGAATCATGGTTTGCTCAACTCCTTTGTTCCAGAAGAACCACTCTTTTCCCAGTCGCTACACACCAGGCTGATCTCCAGCTGTTGATTCCCAATGTCCTGTCACATTGGTTCACACTGTTTTCTTTCACTGATGCCATTCTTCTGACCATTAGGCTTTGCATTGGCCCAGTGAGCTCACTTCCCACAAGTTATGACAACAGCCTATTGTGATCTGTTTCCTACAAGGAACCTGGAGGGTGGGGATCACTCGGCCACATCTACCTTTGTATTCACCACCTCGCCTTGCACATAGTAGGCATTTAATAAATGCTTGTGGGATGAGTCCATGAAGGAGAAATGGTGAGCACTGCCTCAGCTCTGGACACATTCCAGCACTTTCTGGTGGTTTTCTTGTCCTATCATGGCTCACCTGGCTCTGGGGTGATGAAATGATGCAGAAACAGAATGTGACCCGTTTGGTAAACGAGGACCAAGACACGGATGGGATGCTCTAGTTTCCTAGTCACTGCTCTAGAGTCATTACATTTGGTCAGAAACTCCCAAAGTCTGAATTTTTCTTGATTTGATTTCCATATTTCAATCTAAGAGTACCTCTCAGGCAGATCTTGAGACTGCCTCAGTACCTCCCTGAGTCATGTATCTGTCTAGTCATCAGCATTCTGCAAACAGGAAGTGCTTGATAAATCTTTATGGAAATGAATGAATTGATTGGACATAACCTTGGCAGCCATTAAGTTTACAGTATCATCAGTCGTTTGACAACTGTGTTAAGTGGTTTGGACCCATGTGCGTATCTTCTTCCATATGTGTTTGGAAGACATGGCCATAAGCTAGAGCTTCTGGATCAGGCCCCCAAAATGTTTGCGGATACTCATTGTCTGCTAAATTGGAAGGTTCCTCAGACGATATCCTCTGTTATAGTCTCAGCACAACCGATTTACAGATTTAATAAGATGGTACCTGTCACCAGGGATGGGGAACAATTGGCCAGGACCTGTCCCTCTGATGCAAGCTTCCGCTCAGCCTTGTCTTTAGGATCTTCGAGAACATTCATCAGTGTCTGCGTGCCCTTGCAGCTAGTGGGGCCTGGGAGCCCATGGTGGTCCGTGCGGTCGCTGCTGCTGCAAGCTGGGGAGACTTGGCACTGGGTCCTGAAGAGGTTAACCGTCAGGGGATGGCGCTGATCCAGACTCCAGTCCCGGTTCTGCCATTTGGGGGTCGTGTGGCCTTAGACACGCTAAGCTGCTGCTCTGTCACCTCTGAACGTCGACTAACGACAGTATCCAGCTTACCTACTTCACAGGCCACTGTGAAAACCAAAATAAAAATGACAGCATGCATGTGAAAGCTTAGAGTCCTATGGAAAAGTAAGTCGTGTTAGGTTAATGATGCTGTTCAAACTTTTTTTTTAGTTGATGGGCCACATAGATCAAGACTCTGGCTCCAGTGAAGACTTCAAGCTGCCTCGACATGATGCCCGGAGTTCTCCACTGAGGGTGCTGTCTCAGAACACAGCAAGACTCTGCCAGGACTTGCCGGTGACAGAGTGGACATATTCCTGTGTTCTCACGGCAGGTTGGCGATCGTGGCCCGGCCTCTGTGCCAGGGATTGGGGGAAAAAGTTATGTTGCTGTCTGGGCAGAAGCTGATTTTCTTCCTAAGAAAGCTGGCACCAGACGTGTGCCACCAGGACTGAGTTCTGTGATCTCTTCCCAGCTTGGCGGACTCCTTGTCGCCCTGGGGCTCTGGGACCACAGTGTGTGGTGCTGTGGACTGGCTTGGGTTCAGCAGGAGCTGATGGGAAAGGTGCCTTGGGAAGATGGGCCAGGTCACAGAAAGAAGGGCAAGCACTGGCTAGTGGTAGCGGGGATGAGGCTCGAGGACTCCAAGCACTCTGAGAAAACACAGCAACCTATTGTTTCGGTCTTGGGTCTGGGAGTGCACTTCATGTACTGGCCACACATAGTACTGTGACCAGTTCCAAGATCAACTACAGATGTGAATTCAGAGCAGGACACAGTGCATTTTCCCAAGTAAGGAGGGTGACAGACACATATCTTCTCAGCCCAAAGAGGCTTCTACGAGAGAATAAAGGTCCATGTGATAAATGGGCCCAATTTCCAACCCCTCACCTAATTGTACAAGTAAATTAAGAATTTTCCCATCAGATGGGGCGCCTGGGTGTCTCAGTCAGTTAAGTGTCCAACTTTGGCTCTGGTCATGATCTTATGCCTTGTGGGTTCAAGCCCCGTGTCGGGCTCTGTGCTGACAGCTCAGAGCCTGGAGCCTGCTTTGGATTCTGTGTCTCCCTCTCTCTCTGCTCTTCTCCCACTTGTGCTCTCTCTCTGTCTCTCAAAAATAAATAAAAACATTTTAAAAATTAAAAAAAAAAAAAAAAAGAATTTTCCCACCAGAGCAGAGGTATACAGAGAGAGCAGGTTCTGGAAGTAATGTGGGTCCTAGTCACGGTTTGAGGAAGGTGTCACTTTCACTGTTACAGAGCAGAGCCAGAGTCTCTGGGCCAGAATGTGAGCAAGTCATTTCTACTACCTGCGCGTCAAGAATATAGCTTCTTTCTTCATGGGTTGTTACTGGACACACAGGACTCTAACTGCCTTAAAGAAGGGGCCACGGTAATTCTCCCCACATGAATCTCACTCTTGTGCCTAGAACTTTCCCTGCCTTTCTGGAGAAAGCCAGTTTGGCGTCAAATTAATCTGGACAGACTGTGCTGAAGGCCTAAGAAAGGCAGACATAAAAGGGTAAGAACAAGGGTACAAATTCAATACCGTGGCCCGAGAGGCAGGCAGGGCTGCCAAAGGAGAGGCAAGAATTTCGTACATGCCAAGGACTTGAAGTCAGAAATAGAAGAGTTGGGGCATGATATGAAGGAAAAGCGAGCTGAGGCAGGAGGAAGTGTGGGCTTGCCCTCTGACCACAGGCCTTGGCTCATTCAGGGGCCTCAAAAGCCCTGAATGCACAAACAAGGGCCCACCGGTACTGGAGAGGGTCTCCCTTCTCTGCTCACAGCCTTCCCTGCTCTTGGCAGCGTCAGTATCTACCTGGCTCTGAGCTTGGCATTCAGAGCCTTGCCCTGTGGCCACAGCCGGCCTCTCCAACTTCACCCCCACCCCAAACAGGCTGAGCCCCTCAGCCAGGGCCTGTGCTAGAAGGCCCTCCGCCCTCCCTCCCCTCTGTGCTCGGAACATCCACCTGCCAAGCCCCAGCTCAGTCTCTCTGAGGGAACTCCTGGTGTCCCAGGACCATCTCTGTCCATGTCTCTCCCTGGCCCAACCCTCTGGCCATGGCAGTCCTCTCCAGGCCAAGGGGGCTTGTCACTCAGGTGTGCCTACCCTTGATAATCCCGTGGGGATTATTAAATTACAGGTGCCGGGTCCCCAGTCTGGGTGATCTCGTTCCTGAGCTCCATGGGTGATGGGTGCACGCCCGGGCATGAGGCCCTTCATCTCAACCACTCATGGGGAGGTTTGCCTGTGAACCGGGTCCTAATCTGGGTGCTGGAACACAGGTCTGAAGGAACCACATTTCAATTTCTTTCTCAATAATTTGTTTCAAGCTTTCCTGACCCTGGGGCAATGGAAACTCAATTGTCAATTTCGGGGATCCCACCCTCACCTTTGGGCACTCAGCAGCGCCAGCTGAGTTTCCAGAAAGACTGTGTTGGTGACGGCAAAACTGTTTATTCACTGAGAGAAGCTGACAAATATCCTGGAGCAAAGGTCAGTCCGTCTTTCTTGCTCTGACCTTGCCGCAGCCCGGGTCACACGCCCAGAGGAGGGACGTGGCGGAGGAGCCGGAGGGGACACACCAGGTCAGTCTGTGGCAGTAGCACCTGGAACCTGGGGGAAGGAAGGGTCGTGATGAGGTCCACTCAGTTTACTTAAAACTGAATGAAGTCTTCTCCCCGAACCTGCTTCCTCTCCTGACTTCTCACCTGTTGTTCAAAATCCTAGAGTCCTCTTTAAGCCTTTCTCTCCTCGCCCTAGAACAGTGTGGAACTTTAGAGGCATTTTGCCTAGTCCTTTATTAAAAAAAATTTTTTTAAGGTTTATTCATTTTTTAGAGACAGAAACAGAGCCTGAGTGGGGGAGGGGCAGAGAGAGAGGGAGACACAGAATCCGAAGGAGGCTCCAGGCTCTAAGCTGTCAGCACAGAGCCGGACGTGGGGCTCGAACTCACAGACCGCGAGATCATGACCTGAGCTGAAGTCGGACGCTCAACCGACTGAGCCACCCAGGCGCCCCATTCATGGCTTCCATTTCTTTTTTTTTTTTTTAATTTTTTTTTTTAACATTTATTTATTTTTGATACAGAGAGAGACAGAGCATGAATGGGGGAGGGTCGGAGAGAGGGAGACACAGAATCTGAAACAGGCTCCAGGCTCTGAGCTGTCAGCACAGAGCCCGACGCGGGGCTCGAACTCAGGAACCCTGAGATCATGACCTGAGGCGAAGTTGGATGCTTAACCAACTGAGCCACCCAGGCACCCCTCACTTTTGAATAATTAGATTATTTTAAAAACCCCAAAAAACTAGATTATGAATTGCCCAGGGCAGGGGCTTTGCCTCATACTTCTTGGTTTCCCCTGCAGGACCTGGCGTTGAGGACTGCGTGATAAAAATCTCAGTCACCTCTTGTGTGTGGTGTATGCTGAGGGGAAACTTCAGCAAAATCCAGACATTTCTAGGCAGAAATGTCCACTGAGCCATTATAAGCCCAGAAGAGCCGGAGACATAAACCAGGAAGGAAATATTTGCCATACAAGGTGAGCAAGCCCCAAGAGTAGCCGAAAAACTCTCGGGGCAAAGAAGGGGTGCACAAGTCCAGCAGGTGCCCCAGAACAATAGGGGAGACAGAACACACTGAGGACCAAAAGTCAGAACCAGACTGAGGCTTTGCTGCAGCAGGAGGTGACCCAGCGCCTGTGGCCACGGGCCCAGGTCACCTCTGGCAAACACACAGGTGCGCCACTATTCCCGATGGGATTTCCTGGGCTCTCCAGTGACCCCTGCCCTTCCCGGGGCTGGGAAGTGTGGTGGTCCCTACTCAGCGGCCTCCTGTTCCATATGGGACTCCAGCCTGGCTCCCCAGCTTTCCTGCTCCGGCTGTGGCTGGCCGCTCTCCTCCCGTCCCTATTCCTTCACCCCTGGGCAGGGTCCGCTGCCATAGGGGGCAGCTGGACAGTCAGGTGATGGAGGGGCAGTTAGGCCCAGTACCAGCCACCGTCCTCTCCCTGCAGATCCCGTCCCGCTCCAGAGGCGGGGAGACACCAGCACGTGGGGGTTCAGAGACACACCACGGGCCCAAACTCTTCACCAGGCCCAGGGCCTCCCAGTCCCTATAGGGTCTTCAGATTCATCCTCTCATCTGATCTTCCCCCAAACCTTGTAAAGTGGGGGTGCACTGGAGGACATTCCAGCCATGCATCAGATGAGAAAAACGAGGCAGGAGGTGCCAAACATTCCACCAAGCGGGAGCCGGGACTGGGGTCTCCCACCTTCTGGCCCAGCACTTAGGGCAGGGGCAGGGAGAAGGCGTGGTGGGCTCAGCCTGGATTCCCTGCGGGGGGGGGGGGTGAGTGGGGGCTTAAGTACAGTCACCCTAAGTGACAAGTGGCCTTTTGGCACTGGGAGGGGTGAAGCAGTGTAGGCTGTCTCCTTATGTTACAAAAGAAAGGGTCCAGGAGGTCTTGAGCTGCCCTGGGCCACAGGTTCCTGGAGTGCAGAGTGGTGGGGGATCCGGGGACTCTTACTCCAGGCTGGAATGAGCCGCATTGCACACTCAGTGTGTGGAACAGTCAGGACCCATGCTTTTGTCCTCTGGTGACTGGGCCACAGATCGGATCCCATTTGTGCAAGGTTGTGGGGCCCTTCTGCAGATCCCTTCGTTTTCATTCATGAGCGCTACAGGCACAGTATTCCCAGCCTGCCCGGGTTCACATCCCAGCTCCCTGTGTGCAAAGGGGTCATCCCTATGCCACTGCCTAGGGTTTTTTTTTTTTTTTTTAATGTTTTTATTTATTTTTGAGGAGAGAGAGACAGAATACTAGCAAGGGAGGGACAGAGATAGAGAGGGAGGCACAGAATCCAAAGCAGGCTCCAGGCTCTGGGCTGTCAGCACAGAGCCTGATGCAGGGCTTGAACTCGTGAACTGCGAGATCATGACCTGAGCCGAAGTCAGACGTTTAACTGACTGAGCCCCCAGGCACCCTGTAATGAGGTGATACACATAAAGTCTTTAACTGAATAGCGCCTGGCCACAGTAAGTCCCCACAAATATTGGTTGGTGTTATTATGCATTTATTCTAGAGTTAGAAGAATGGGCCATAGAATTGTTTGGCTATGCAAGTGTAGGTGTCTGCCTGCATACCCCCGTCTGGTCCCGAGGCCTCAGGAGGAAGGTGTTGCAAGGTCTGCTCTGTGGTTTAACTGACTTGCATAGAACCTCCTTGGTCCCTTCTCCAAGGGTGGACCAGGAGGCCCTCACCTGCTCTGCATCCTGGCAGGGAAATGTCATCAGCGGCTGACTCTGCTCTCTGACCCGTGGCCCTGAATCACCAAAGAACTGAACACCCCAGGGAGGCTGGTCCCTGCCCACTGGCTGATCGCTGAGAACAGGTGGGTCCTGAAGGCTGGGCCAGACCTATTTTTGGGGAGGCGAAGCAAATCCAAGCCGAGATGTTGGAGAGAATTAGAGAAAACACCCCCATCTCAGCTCCCATCTGCCAGGCTGGGGCTGGGCACAGCACCACACGAAAGCAGAGCAAGGGGGACTTGACTCAAAGCAAAATGACCAACCAAGAGGCTGGGAAAAGAGGCAGGTTCAGATCGGAGCCAGGGGCTCCTGGTGGGGTCAGCAGGGTGTTCGGGAGGCTCGGGCTTCTCTCTATGAAGGTTTGGGGACCAGAGGGGCCCGGGACATGGGCAGAGGACAGTGACCTGAGCAGAGTTTGGTGACCTGAGCAGAGGGCATCTGTTCCTGTCCCTCTCCCGGGGCAGTGAGGCTGGTGCCCCCTGGGCAGCTGAGCCCTGGGCAGGCTCAGGGCCAGTGTGGCCTCTCTGGGCGGGGTTCTCCAGTGCAAGGCATGTGAGCACAGGCTAGGGGTGGGGCCGTCAAGTTAGGACCAGCAGATATGTGTTCCTGCCCCTCCCTGGCCACACCAAGGCTTCGGCACCTTCTTCCCCACCCATCCATTCCTCTCCAGCTTCAGTCCTTTACACTGAAGTGGACTTTTAAAAATATGTAAAGCACATGGTACACAGTGGAAAGTTCCCTGTCCTGCCCCGCCCCCCTTCCCCTCCTCGGGGCAATATCTGTGTCCTTACTGGGATGGTGCATGGGTATGCTAGCATAGAAGTTAATATTCTCCCTTTCTGGCTTTTTCTGGTGGCAGAGATTCCTCTGAGAGTCTGAAAAAACTCACTGAAATAGGGTATACACACACACACACACAAATTAGTGTGCAATTTCAGGGGATTATAACACACTCTTGTTACCCTTTTGATCCTACTCAGCAAGGAATTCTGGTTGTGACGTGTCTGGGTCTGATCCACATTTTCTCTCCTTAACACTGTTACCCCACATACACACTTCCCCTGCCTGCCAGGATTTGATAAGATTTCAACAAAGGACAGCTTCTAAGGCCTTGATGGAGCAGCTTAAGCAAGCAAGCCGTTCAGTGCCTTCTTTCAAAAACTCCGTTATACTGAGGCCCAAATAAAATCTGAACTCTTAGAATGGCTTGGGAGGCCCTCTACTCGTGGTGTCCCTGAACGTCCCTCCTGGTCCCCTCCAGCCACGATCGCCCTCTGCCCACACAGCTCTGGCCACACCAACCTTTCTGTCACACCCAGGTCTCACCTCAGGGTCTTTGCTTAAGCTGCTCCCTCTGCAAGGAAAACCATTTCCCCTGTTGGCTGCAGTGCTGGTTCCTTCTGGTGTCCCTCCCCAGCCACTCTCGTGTGTTCCCCGCTCTCGGCACCCCTTCTGGAGGGCACCATCCCACTTCATTTTCCTCAGTGCGTTTACTCTTCTGAAGCTGTCTGACTTCTGTAGCCATCTACCGCCCCTGCCACCAGGACACGAGCTCCGGGAAGTCAGAGGCCTTGCATGTCCCACCTCTAGTGCCCAGAAGGGGGCACTCAGTAAATGTCTCTGCATTGACTAAAGAATCTTGGAGATCAGATACGAATCGTGACTCAACTCTCCATCCCATCAAAGTAGCTCCAGACCATCCCTGGCTCCCGCTCTAGGCAAAGTTCCTGCCTCTCCCTCATTTCTCTATTCCCAGATGTCCTACCCTTTTCCCAGATCTCTGGGGCCCCTCCTTCCCAATCAGCGTCTAACAAAAACTCTTTTGTGATTTTATGCCCGGGGGATTTAATCTGAGTCAATTTGGCATCTCCAGCCCTGGCTCAGCTGAGTCCAAAGGTCTGATCAGTGTTTCCAGCGGACCAGCCAGCAACTCTGTCGTCTGAGGGCTCTGAGCTCCACCCCAGTGGGACCAAGGGTACTGATGAGGCCGGTCCTCGCCTCGCTCCCTGAGCTGCCATTCCTGGGCCAATAAACGAAGCCCGAACAAGTGAGAAAAGCAAAGGCTATTGATTCAAGAGCTTGCTACAGCAAGGGAAGTCAGTCAGCCATGGTCACTTGCATTTTAAAAGAGACTCCAGGGTAGGTGGAGGGGTGGTAAAGCTTTATTTATAGCAGAGAAATGGGAAAGATTCAGGTACCTGGTGCCTTCTCTGGAGGCTGTTGGCGTGGGGAAGCTGGAAGGCAGGTGACTAGAAGCCAGGCATCCTGTATGACTGGTTGGGGGTGCATATTTGACTCTCTGGCTGGTCCTAAGTTGCACAGTGGACAAAAGTTAGGGAAGTTGTCAGTTCTGGCCATTTTGAGCCAACTATTCCAGAAGTTAGTGGTTAGCTTTCTGAATTGTTCCTAGACATAGTCTGACTTGTTACAAACGGGACCCATGGATTACCTGGGTGGTTTACTGTATTTGAGGAGGTGATTTCCTGGGCGGGTTTCTGCAGGCTGTGGATGTCCGAGGTCTGTTTTTCCATATGGTCTGGCCATTGTCTGTGTGTTCAGTGCAGATCAGTGTTTTGGGGACTCCTCCCCCCTTACCTTGAACATGGGAACATCTCGGGCCAGTAGAACCGTCAAGTCTTTGATCTCCTCCATCCTGCAGCTCTCTGGCGAGAGCCTTCGAGGTGCAAAGAATGGAGAGAGGTGCAGTGAGAGGGGCAAGAAGGCCTGGCGGTGAGGCACACGCACCCACGAGGCGTGTGTTGGGTTCAACGCAGGGATTCTGAGTTGAGAAGGCTTTATGAAAGGTGTGGGGTTTCAGGAGTGGGATTGCTACAGATGGAAACTGGGGAGAGACAGGGGGGACACTCTTGGAAGGGAATACGATGAGGCAGGGGGCAGGTGGAGAGACCTTAGGTTAGTCACTTCCTTTGAGTCTTAATTCTTCACTGTGTACAGCCTCTGTGAGGCAGACATGGTGTGCATGAAGGTGCTGTGAGCTGTGAAGGTTTCAGCATGAGGGAAGGCTGTGGGAAACACCTGGAAAGGGCCTCTCTTATCAGAATAAGGAGGCTGAATGTACCTAGACAGTGATAATAATAATGCCAGCAGTGGGGTGCCTGGCTAGCCCAGTCGTAGCACATGTGACTCTTAATCTCAGGGTCATGAGTTCAAGCCCCACGTTGGGCATGGAGCCTACCTAAAAAATCAGACAAACAACCAAGCACTTACTGAATTGGAGTCACTGCTCTAAGCCTGCAGAGAACCCCGGCAACAGTCCCATGAGGCAGTTACTATTATTATCTCCATATTACAGGTGAGATACCTGAGGCACAGAGCAGCTAAGGAGTTTGCCCTGAGTCACACAGTGTCAGAGGGGAGAGAATGCTTAGATTGCGTGCTTTGCACAAATCAGCAGCAGCTGTGTACCCTCAAACGCTGCCTCCTGATTCAAGGTCTTTTTCCTCGGATGTGTGTCCCAATGCATCATCATCAATCAGCTATAATAAAAGTCAGCTTTCACTAAATACCAGGCATGGTGCTAAGCATTTGCATTTAACTCATTTATTTAAAAAAAAATGTAAGTTTTTTTTTAATGTTTATTTATTTTTGAGAGAGAGAGGCAGAGTGTGAGCAGGGGAGGGCAAAGAGAGAGGGAAACACAGAATCTGAATCAGGTTTCAGGCTCTGCACTGTCAGCACAGAGCCTGACATGGGGCTTGAACTCACGTACTGTGAGATCATGACCTGAGCCAAAGCCAGGCGCTTAACTGACTGAGCCACCGAGGTGCCCCTTTAAAAAAATTGTTTTAAGTTTATTTATTTTGAAAGGGGGGGGAGGGACAGAGAAAGAATCCCAAGTAGGCTCTGCACCTGCCAGTGCAGAACCCGATGTGGGGATTGAACTCATGAACCATGGGATAATACCCTGAGCTGAAATCCAGAGTTGGAAGCTTAACTGACTGAGGCACCCAGGTGCCCCTGTACTAACTCATTTAATCTTTGTTCCAGCCCTCTGAGGTAAGGAACTGTGATTATCGTTTCCACTTTATGGAGGAGAAAACCAAGGAGTTGCGTGGCATAGCCCATGCCTCTGACTTTGGAGTCTGCACGCCCACCACTGTACCACATGGCCTCTCTTTAATAAGCAAGGGCTGGGACTACTCACCACTCAAGCCCTGATCCACACAGTGGTCCGTGCCTAGGAGCCAACTCCACATCAGTGGTTCTTGCCTTTCTCGATCACAGACCCCTTTAACACTTGCCCCAGGAAAATGTGTGCATGCACACACACTCACACCCCTTAAGAAATTCACAGATCCCCCCTCTCCTCAAGCCTTTCCAGGGCAAGTGGGTGATGGGAAAGACTTCTGGGGTGAGTGTTTCAGCCGGGGGATATTGTCCAGTCTGGAACAAAAGGGCATGGCTTTGAATTTTAAGAGATTTACTTTATTGAGAGAGTGAAAAGTCGGGGGCGCCTGGGTGGCTCATTCGGTTTAAGCACTCTTCATTTGGGCTCAGGTCACGATCTCACCTTGGTGAGACTGAGACCGGCATTGGGATTGTCTCTCTTTCTCCTTCTTCCTCTGCCCCTCCCCTACTCACACACATGCGTGCACACACTCTCCCTCTCAAAATAAAATAAACAAACATAAAAATTAAAAAATGAAATTCCAAGGGCGCCAGTGGGCGCGGAGCCTGCTTGCGATTCTGTTGCTCCTCTCTGCCCCTCCCCCACTTGTGCTCACTCTCTCTCTCTCTCTCTCAAAATAAACTTAAAAAATAAAAAAGTAAATACATAAAATTCCATAGCTACTTTTATTTACTTCACTAGTGAACAGAACAAAAAGCAGTCCATCCTGAGAATCCCCATCTTTGGATCAATTTAATTACCCACTTCTCTCACACATCTAGCCAGCTGAACACTGCTGGAAGAAATCTCATAATTCTGCCGATTTATGCCAATGCACATTTATGGGGTCTAATCCCAGCTGGGTCTTTAACACTACTTGGCAGCTCTTACTTGTACCAGATAAACACTCACACCCTTTCTCACGATGGCCACTCCAACCCTTCTGTAATGATTCTTTGAGCTTTAAAAGTTTTCATGTGTTAGAAACATAATTGCACAAATTTTAATTCATAGCCTCCGGGATTTTTATCCAGTTTCTCCATGTACTTGGGCTCTTGACCCTTTATTTTTTGGATAATTATTTATTTAGAGGCTACCATGCCTGGCATTGGGCTGGGCTCTAGGACCCGACTGTGGTCTCTGTTCTCACGAACTTTACAGCCCAGAGAAAAAGACTATCATTCCACAAATAATTACAAGTATGATGAGGGACACTAAATGTGTTGATGTGGGGATTTCAGGAAGGCCTCCCTGAAGTGGTGGCCTTTCAAGCGGAGTCCTGAAGGATGATATGTCAGTTTGGAATGCTTTGGGCTGCACACAACAGAAAATCTGACCGACAGTGAAACCATAAGGATGTTTATTATTTCCTTAAGAAGTCTAGCAAAGGGGCGCCTGGGTGGCTCAAGTCAATTAAGTGTCCGACTTTGACTCAGGTCATGATCTCATGGTCCGTGGGCTCAAGCCCCACATCGGGCTCTGTGCTGACAGCTCAGAGCCTTGAGCCTGGTTTAGATTCTGTGTCTTCCCACCTCTCTCTCTGCCCTCCATGCTCACTCTCTCCCTCTCTCAAAAATAAACATAAAAAAAAAAAAAAAAGAAAAGAAATCAGAGCCCTTTATCAAAAAAAAAAAAAAAAAAAAAAAAAAAAAAAGAAGAAGAAGAAGAAGAAGAAGAAAAAGAAGAAGAAGAAGGTCTAGAAGCAAAGAGTTTCAGGGCTTTTAGATAGCTCAACAATATCAATATCACTGATATCCCTACAAATTTCTTAGCTTTTCCCTCAGTCATAAAAGGGTTGCCATAGATTCAAGCGTGACTTACACAACATCATTCCGAAGCACAAAGAAGAGAAAGGGTTCTGGTCCCCCAGCAGCTCTCTTTCAGAAGGGCACAAGAATTCACCCACAAATTCCCAGGAGTTTTTCTCTTTTTTTCCCCCCAAAAGTGGGTCATATGCCCACCTCAGGCATAGAAAAAGGGGGTTACCATGACTCACTTAGTCCAACCAGGATCAATCCCGTAGCACAGTGAGGATCCTACCTTCTCTGAAGATACTGCTGCTTATCAGACTCCTCAAATGAGGATTAAAGGGTTTACCAATTCTGGATATGGACACCTAGATAATTCAAATAAAATTAACCTTCATACCAATAAAACTTAAACTTTTAAAAAGTCATCTTAAAAGCATCAGTGGGGTGTCTAGGTGGCTCGGTCGGTTAAGTGTCGACTCTTGGTTTCAGCTCAGGTCATGATAACATGGTTCGTGAGTTCAGACCTGCGTTGGGCTCTGGGCTAACAATGCAGAGACTGCTTGGGATTCTCTCTCCTTCTCTCTGCCTCTCCCCTGCTTGCGCGTGTGCTCTCTCTCTCTCTCTCTCTCTCTCTCTCTCAAAATAAATAAACTTAAAAAAAAAAGCATCAGAGAAGTAACAAGATTTGAGGAATTGCTGAATTGTGATGCTGAGATACTGGAGGGGAAAGTGGAGAAGTGAAGTCTCTTCTGAAGGTTGCTTATGCCCTGGGGCTTTGCTCTGGAAAAGGCTGAACTGCAATTGTGGCTGCATGGAGGGCCTAGGGTGAAAATTTCAAAGTCAGGTGGTTCTGGATTGCTAGTGCCCTCAAGAGCTGGTAAATAATAAGTTCTTTTTAGAGAAAGACACTATTATCTTGAGCCTCAAGGTATTTCTATAAATAACTTTCAAAAACAATGTCCAGTACACAAAGATAACCCAAGGACATCAGACAGCATGAATAAGAACAGTAGGTACAACAGGTCATAGTAGTAGACTCATAGGGTCTCCAGATATTGAAATGATCAGCACAGATTACAAAATAATAAAATCCAAGAATGGAAAATTTGGCTGGGAAATAGAAACTTTAAAAAATGATATTACAAATGTTAAACAGGGGGAACAATGTAAATTCTGGAACTTAAAACTACAATAACCAAAATTAAGAACTGAAAGAATTTTACCAGCAGATTAGAAATAGTAAAGGAAAAATTAATGAACTGGAATACAGGTCAGAAGGAAATACCAAGAATGATGCATAACGGGAAAAAAAGAAAGAAAATGCAGAGGGGCGGGTAAGAGACATGATATCACAATGAAAAGGTCTAAGCAGAGTCCGAAAGGAAAGGAAAGAATGGACATAGGCAATAATTGATGAAACAATGGCTCAAAAATTTCCAGAGTTGATGAAACACATTAAATCATACATTTAAGAATCCAACAAATCCTAAGCAGGATAAATACAAAATTCACTGCCTTACACATTAGTGAAACTGCAGAAAACCAAAGACAAGGAGAAAATAGTAAAAGTGGTCAGAATAAAACAGACAAATTACCTTTAAAGGTCACAACAGGGGTGCCTTGGTGGCTCAGTAGATTAAGCATTCAACTTCAGCTCAGGTTATGATCTCATGGTCTGTGAGTTAGAGCCCTGTGTTGGGCGTGAAGCCGGCTTCGGATTCTCTCTCTCTCACCCTCTCTCTCTGCCCCTCCCCTGCTTGCTCTCTCTCTTACAAAAATAAATAAACATTTAAAAAAATTAAAAGCCACAACATTCAAAGGACCCACACTTCTTGATTTCAAAGCTTACTCCAAAGCTACAGGAATCAAGACAGTGTGGTAATGGCATAAGGGTAAACAGACAGGTCACTGGAATAGAATTCAGAGTCCAGAATAAAACCTCACATTTATGGTCAACTGATTTTCAACATGGTGCCAAAAATTCAATAGGGACAAAGTCTTTTCAATAAACAATTCTGGGACAATTGTATATCCACATACAAATAAATAAAAGTGGACCCCTACCTCATGTGATATATAAAAATCAGCTCTAAATGGGACAAAGACCTAAAAATATAAAATTCTTAGAAGAAAACACTCACAGGAATAAATCTTTGTGACCTCAGGTTAGGCAATGGTTTTCTAGATATAACACCAAAAGCATGAACAACTAAAGAAAAAATAGATTAGACTATATGAAATTTAAAACTTTTGTGCTTCGAAGGATACCATCAAGAAAGTGAAAACGCAAGGGCACCTGGCTGGCTCAGTTAGTAGAACATGCAACTCTTGATCTTGGGGTCATGAGTTCAAGCCCCACATTGGGGGTAGAGTTTACTTAAAACAAATAAGTGAAAAGACAATCTACAGAGTAGGAGAAAATGTTTGCAAATCATATATATGATAAAGGACTTTTAATGAGAATATATAAAGAACTCTTACAATTCAGTAGTAAAAAGACAAATAACCAGTTAAGTAATGGGCAAAGGATTTGAATAGACATTAATCCAAAGAAGACACACAGGGGCCCCTGGGTGGCTCAGTGGGTTGAGCATCTGAGTCTTGATTTCAGCTCAGGTCATGATCTCATGGTAGACCAATGCATGGTAGACCAAGCACTGCATCGGGCTCCACGCTGGCAGCAAGGAGCCTGCTTGGGATTTTTTTCTCTCCCTCTCTCTGCCCCTCCCCTGCTAGTGCTCTCTCTCTCAAAATAAATAAAGGAACATTAAAACAATTAAAACAACAAACAAAGAAGACATATAAATGGCGAATAAACACTTAGAAAGATGCTCAACATCCATCATTAGCCAGTAGGGAAATGCAAATCAAAACTACAATGAAAAGTACTTCATCTCACACCCACCAGAATGCTAAAATAAGAAAAGACAGTTAATAGCGAGGTTGATGAGGATGTGGAAATCTGGAACCTCACATACTGCTGCTGGGAATGTAAAACAGTAGTCACTTTGGAAAACAATTTGGTAGTTCCTCAAAGGTTAAACATAGGATCACTCTATGACCCCAAAATTCTGCCCCTAGGTATGACCCAAGAGAAATGATAACATTTGTTCTCATAAAAACTTGTACATGAATATTCATGGTAGAATAATAGAAAAAAAAAATGGAACTGAAACGTCCATTAGCCAATGAATGGATAAAATGTGTTATACCCACACAACGGAGTACTATTCAGCCATAAAAAGGAACGAAGTGCTGATATATGCTACAATATGGATGGACTTTGAAAATACGCTAAGTAAAAGGAGGTAGACATAAAAGGCGACATATTGAATGATTCCTTTTACGTGGAATTGACAGAATAGGAAAAGATCTATAAGGACAGAAAGTAGATTAATGGTCACTGAGGGGTGACAGGCAGGGGCTGGGGGGTAGATACGGGGAATGAAGGTGACATCTAAATGGTAAAGAGTCTGTTTCTGGGATGATAAAAATGTTCTAAAATTTGTGGCAATGGTTGCACAACTTTTGTGAATATACTAAAAACCCACTTAGGGACGCCTGGGTAGCTCAGTTGGTTAAGTATCCAACTTTGGCTCAGGTCACGATCTCACAGTTTGTGAGTTCGAGCCCCGCATCGGGCTCTGTGCTGACAGCTCAGAGCCTGGAGCCTGCTTCGGATTCTGTGTCTCCCTCTCTCTCTGCCCCTCCCCCACTCATGCTCTGTCTCTCTCTCTCCTTTAAAAATAATAAAAACATTTTGGGGCACCTGGGTGGCGCAATCGGTTAAGCGTCCGACTTCAGCCGGGTCACGATCTCACCGTCCGTGAGTTCGAGCCCCCGCGTCAGGCTCTGGGCTGATGGCTCTGGAGCCTGTTTCCGATTCTGTGTCTCCCTCTCTCTCTGCCCCTCCCCCCTTCATGCTCTGTCTCTCTCTGTCCCAAAAATAAATAAACGTTAAAAATAATAAAAAGATTTTAAAAAATTAAAAAACCCATTTAATTGTATACTTTATTTATTTATTTATTTATTTATTTATTTATTTATTTATTTTACTTTTTTTTATTTTACATTCAATGTGGGGCTCGCACTCACAATCCTGAGATCAAGACCTGCATGTTCTACCAACTGAGCCAGTCAGGCACTCCTAGCTGTATACTTTAAATGAGTGAGTTATATGGTAAGCGAATTACATCCCAGTGAGGAAAGAAAGAAGAAAGAAAGAAAGAAAGAAAGAAAGAGAGAGAGAGAGAGAGAGAGAGAGAGAGAGAGAGAAAGAAAGAAAGAAAGAAAGAAAGAAAGAAAGAAAGAAAGAAAGAAAGAAAGAAAGAGGGAGGGAGGAAGGAAGGAAGGAAGAAATGGAGAGAGACTGTGTGAGCAGGGGAGGGGCAGAGAGGGAGGGAGACACAGAATCCAAAACAGGTCCCAGGCTCTAAGCTGTCAGCAGAGCCTGATATAGGGCTCAAACTCACGAACTGTAAGATCATGACCTGAGCTGAAGTCAGATGCTCAACCAACTGAGCCACCCAGGTGTCCCAGGACTTTTTTTTTTTTTTTTTTTTAGATCCAACTGTTATGTTCTTTACTAAAGATAAAGATACTTCATAATTATAAAAAGGTTCAATGGTTTAAGAAACAAAAAGTTCAAGGGTTCAATTTACCAGGAATATATAATAATTCTAATTTTTTTGTACCCAATAACATGATCTCAATGTATTTAAAGCAAAAACTAAAGTAAACAAATACCTGATCATAGTAGAGATTTTCACATACTCTTTCAATAGATAAGAAAATCAGTAAAGATTTAGAAGATTTGAATAATATTATTAACTATATGTACCAAACAAATATATAGAATACTATATCTGAAAAACTGCAAAAATATACATTCTTTTCAAACACACACAAAGTATTTATAAGTGACCATATACTAAGCCATAAAGCGAGTTTCAACAAATCCAAAGGGTTAAAATCATCCAGAGTTCATTTGTTAGGCACGACACAATTATGTTAGACATCAGAAACAAAAGGACAGCTAAAAAACCCCAGATGTTTGGAAATAAAATAATATGCTTCTAAATAACTCATGAATCAAAGAAGAAATCAGAATTAAATTACAAAGCCTGAAATAAAGAATTAAAAAATATTACAAATCAAAGGTTGTGGGTTACAAGCTATTGATGGAAATTTATAGCCTTACATAGTTAAATCAGAAAAGAAGAAAATTTGAAAATTAATGAACTTAGATGCATCAAAAAGTAGAAAAACAGCAAGTTAAACTTGATGAAATTAGAAATAAGGGAATAATAAAGATAATTGAAAGCATACATTACACACAATAGAATAAAAATAAAATAAGCTGGTACTATGAGAAGACTAATGAAACTGATAAACCTTTGGTCAAATGAAAAAGAAAACAAAGGGAGAGAGAGAGAGAGAGAGAGAGAGAGAGAGAGAGAAGACACAAATGAACCCTGTAAGGAATGAAAATGAAAAACAGGGCATTACTATAGTCCCTGCAGACCTTCAGAAGAAACCAAGAGGATATTAGGAACTTGACACTAAAGCACTGGAAAATTTTTATGGAATGGATACATCCCCGAGGGGGAAAAAGACAGTTTATAAAATACCCAAGGAAAAAATAGGAATTCTGAAAAGACCAGTAACTTAAATGAATTTACACACCAGTTTAAAATTTTCCCCGTCCCACATGGCTTCCTCAGCAACTTCTATCAAACTATCAAATATTTACAGAAGACAATGAGGTCAGTATTGTGCAAACCCTTTCAGAGAAAAGTAGTAATTACTTTCGCCAACTTATTTTGAGCCTAATACAATATATTGTAAATATGTTTTTACATTTAATATTTATAAAAAATTAATATTAATTTTTGTATAAAATATAAAATATATTTTTAAAACTTTTAAAGAAAGGGAAGATGGAATAGGAGGACCCTGAGCTCACCTGTTCCACGGATTCAACTAGATAATGCACCAGTTTAAATAACGTAAAACTTTCTTTTTTTTTTTAAATTTTTTTTTTTCAACGTTTATTTATTTTTGGGACAGAGAGAGACAGAGCATGAACGGGGGAGGGGCAGAGAGAGAGGGAGACACAGAATCGGAAGCAGGCTCCAGGCTCTGAGCCATCAGCCCAGAGCCTGACGCGGGGCTCGAACTCACGGACCACGAGATCGTGACCTGGCTGAAGTCGGACGCTTAACCGACTGCGCCACCCAGGTGCCCCAACGTAAAACTTTCTCTATATTACTACGTTTTGACATTCTAGAAGAATTTTTTCCGGCTTGGGAGAGACAATTCTTCTTCTTCTTCTCTTTAATGTTTATTTTTGAAAGAGAGAGCGTGAGCAGGGGAGAGCCAGAAAGAGAGGGAGACAGAGAATCCCAAGGAGGCCCTATGCTGTCAGCACAGAGTCTGACCGTGACCTGAGCTGAAATCAAGAGTCAGATGCTTAACCCACTAACCACCCAGGCGCCCCGAGAGACAATTCTTAAGAGATGGCCCAGCTGAGAGCATCATCCAGAGCTGTCCCTCCTCTGTCCTGCCCTTTTCACTCCAGGAGGCAATACTCCTCTGCCTTAATCATCCCAGGGCTAGGTGCCAGGCAGCTAGGGACCAGCCCTCTAATCCAAAGCTGGCCAAAATTATTCCAACTAGTCAGTTCTAAACCCTCCCCTGCCTTGCCTTTTCCCCAGAAACCCCAATAAAGTCTGTAGCCTAAACCTTCTCACATCCCTTCTGCCTCCTGACTTTGGTGTCTTTCCAATGTGAAAGTTGTTTTGTTTTGTTTGTTTTTTTTAATCTACAAAAATGGCTTTGTGTCTCCTGTTTCTAGGACCTGTGAGTTCCCCCCTGCCCCTGTTCTGTCTCTTCTGTGGCTGCATCTAAACGACCACCTCATAAAAACCAAGAAATATGTCATCTTGTTACTAAAAACTGATAAAGGCAGTATGAGGAAGATAAACACAGGTAAATCCCATTCATGAAAAATGATACAAAAATTCTAAAACATACAGTAGGAAGTTGAATCCAGCAATATATAAAAACGAATGACACATCATGTCCAAGTTGTGTTTATTATTATTTTAGTAATATAAGCTAAGTTTAACTTAAAAAAAAATCAACTAATTAATTTACCATATTAACAAACCAAACAAGAAAAATCATGCATCCTCCCCATAGCTGCAGGGAAAATATTTAATACAATTTGACATATATTTATGATACAAAACTCTTAGTGAGTGTGCCTGGCTGGCTCAGTTGGTAGAGTGTCCAACTCTTGATCTCAGGGTTGAGTTCGAGCCCCATATTGGGGCTAGAAATTACTTTCACAATTTTTAAAAACAAACCAAAACAAAACTCTTAGCAAACTAGGAATAAAAGGGGACTTTAAAAATATTTTTTTATACATTTTAATTTATTTTTGAGAGACAGAGACAGAGCATGAGAGGGGGAGGGGCAGAGAGAGGTGGGGGGACAGAATCTGAAGCGGGCTCCGGGCTCTAGGCTCTGAGCTGTCAGCACAGAATCCACGGTGGGGCTCAAAACTGAGATCATGACCTAGGCCAAAGTCGGTGCTCAACCAAGTGAGCTACCAAAGTGCCCCAATCTCCCTTTTTTTATGAAGTTAAAAATACCTTAATGTTATATTATATACCCTTATCACATACTGTACCTTACTATGTACATATATACTTCTATATACATTTTGTGTACAGAGTTGTGCACATAAGAATATGGCCACTGTATCTTCTGAGTGATTTAAGGGATTTCCAAAGGTTATGTTCACTATGTAACTTTTGCCTTATGTACTGCTTTTAGAACCTAAATTTGGTATAAGGTACAACTCCATTGTTGATGGATTTAAACTTTTTTTTTCTTAACATTTACTCTTTTTTTTTTTATTTTTTTTTTAACGTTTATTTATTTTTGACACAGAGAGAGAGAAACAGAGCATGAACGGGGGAGGGGCAGAGAGAGAGGGAGACACAGAATCGGAAGCAGGCTCCAGGCTCTGGGCCATCAGCCCAGAGCCCGACGCGGGGCTCGAACTCACGGACCGCGAGATCGTGACCTGAGCTGAAGTCGGACACTTAACCGACTGAGCCACCCAGGCACCCCAACATTTATTCATTTTTGAGACAGACAGAGCATGAGCAGGGAAGGGGCAGAGAGAGAGGGAGACACAGAATCTGAAGCAGGCTCCAGGCTCTGAACTGTCAGCACAGGGCCCTATGCAGGGCTCCAACTCACAGACTGCAAGACCATGACCTGAGCTGAAGTCAGAAGCTTAACCGACTGAGCCACCCAGGCACCCGCACTGTTGACAGATTTAAGAGCTATTTAGGAGATTTGATGACTGCCTGGAATAGAAGGGAGAAGGAAAGTGATTCCCAGGTCTCTTGCCTAAACAACTGAATAGATGGTGGTTCTGTTTACTGAGATGGGGCCCACTGGGGTAGGAAGAGTTGGAGGGTAGAGATGGTCGCTTATCTTTCCCAATATTTTATGAAAAACTTCAAAACTGCAGAAAAGTTGACAGACTGTATAGTGAACACCCATATAGCTACCATATAGGTTCTACAACACACTTACTGCTACATTTTCTTTTTTATATCTTCCCACATTGAATAAGCTGAATGTGTGGGATCTAAGAGATTTCCAAGTGTCATGTCTTGTAGGCTACTGGTCTAGAGGACAGAAGCACATTCAAAAAGCAGGCTGCACATGCTGCCTCCCCCTCTTCACCTCCCATTCATACTCAATTCCCTAGAATTAGGCCTTGTAAAAAAAAAAAAGGTTGCTTACTTATTTATAATCTCTACACCCAATGTGGGACTTGAACTCACAACCGAGAGATCAAGAGTCACAGGCTCTTCTGACTGACCCAGCCAGGTGCCTCTAGAATGCAGCTTTTAATATCTTCCTTCTTTTTAAAAATGTTATATATATATATATATATATATATATATATATATATATATATATTCATTCATTCATTCATTTTAGAGAGACAGAGTTGTGCACGCATGCGCATGGGAAGGGCAGAGGGAGAGAGAAAGAGAATCTCAAGCAGGCTCCATGCAGAGCCTGACTCAGGGCTCGATCTCACGATAGTGAGATCATGACCTGAGCAGAAATCAAGAGTCTGATGCTCAACCGACTGAGCCACCCGGGTGCCCCTAACATCTACCTTCTAAAGATTCTTTCACTAAGGACACCAACCACTGAAGACCCCAAAACTGAACTCATCGTCCTCCTCCTGGAAACCCTGCTCCTCCTCCTCCTGTACATCTTACCTTACAGTTACCCAAATCTCAAATTTAGGGTATCTCTGGCAGCAGGCAGGTTCTTTCACTCTCATCTTTTAAATATCTCTAACAGATGTCCTCTCCCTGTACCATTAAAGCTCTGGATCTCAAAATTTCTCATTTGACTGATATTAATGAGCTACAATTTCAACCTCTGAACTGGTCCCCATCGCTATCCTTTCTCTAGCTTATCTATTCGTCTGTCCATCTAATTTATCTTTTTAAAAAGTCTGTTCACATCACTTTTCTTTTGCAATATTTTACAGTTGCTTATACCCAGATTGGCATGACTTCCATAGTCCTTCAAGATCTGCCAGAAAGTATGACTACCCTTAAATTTACAATCTCCTGCCCAGTTACCCACCCACATCATTTTTACTACTTACTGGCTCTTCAAATATACCAATCACACTTTCTGCTTTATTGCCGCCTCCGCGAAGACCTCCCTGAAAGCTAGGAGACTCCCAGAGAATCCTGAGAATACATCTAATCATTAAATATTCAAGTCTCCACAGAGATAAAAATCCTTGAGGTCAGTGCTTTGGTCTTCTTTATGGCCAGAATACTTAGTCTCACCACCTAAGAATACTCTACCTGACACAAAACGGACACTCTTTACTTCAGCGGAACTCTGCATACATCCAGTGCTTTGTACACTCTCCCCTTCTCTTCCTGCAAAATCCTACCCAAGCTTGAATTCCTTCTTGAAGCCTTCAACGGCCCCAACAAGTAGTTAGGGGCTCTGGCTCCTTTATCCACTGCCCTGAGCTTAATAAATTATACTCTAATAGTTTATCTATATAACTAAGTGCCGTAAATGTGAACACTTTCCCTTTTTCTTGGTAACTAACATCAATCCTAACCATGCTTCTGAGCTCAATCCACAACCACCTACCCTGATCCCCAGAGAGAATTACTTCTTTTAACTCTCAGCTCACGAAGCCTGCAATCTATTTAGCGCCTGATGGTCTTTCATTACCGCGGCTTACTATCGCGTTCCCGGTTCCCTCCCTGTCCATCCTGTAGACTGTAACCTTGTAGGGGTGGGAAGGGCGATCCTACCTTTCTGACTCGCCCTCCAGTACTTGGCGCTGCGCTTTGCAAACGCAGCCGTAAAGCACCTCCGGGAAGCTCACGAAGGGACACAGCCCTTTGGAGAGGTCCCGGCCGGCGGACCCGCCCCCTTCCTGATCCCAACCTAGGCGGAGCCACGCGCGGGCTGGGTGAGCGGAGGACTGGGCCCGGCCTTGCCTGGCTCAGGCCCCGGGTCCCAGCGGCTTTCGGGAGGATCTCTGGACATCCGCCGGCCGCTCGCGCAGGCGCGGAGACGTTCTTTGAACACGTGACCCAAGCCCTAGGCCCCAGTTGCCCGCGCAGGAGTGGGACGAGGCGCCGACCTCTCTCGCTGGTTGAGCGTGGTGCTGAAGGACAGGCGAGGGAGCTGCCAAGACGCTGCTTCGTTAGAAACAGCCATCCGGCAAAGTAAATAAATAAGAGGCTGGGGAGAACCGAGAGGCAGGTGTCTGTTTGGGAGCTGCTGGGGTTCAGCTTGTTCCTAGTTGGGGCAGGACGGCGGTCCTTGCCTCACCCCCACAGTCATAACTGGGACCAGGGAAGTCCCGCTTTCTGGAGACTTGTCCCCACGAGATACGAGTCTTCTTTCTGATTCTTCCAGCTCCTGTTTCTTGGGGGCAGCCTCCGAGGGCTGAAGAGTCCTGCCCCTCCCCTCAGGCGTGGGCGCGATACTCTCCTAACTGGACTTCCGGGTTCCTGCCAGGCTGGCTGCCTACCAGACGCTGCAAAAGGCAGATCTGAACCCTGAACCCTGCTTGAAACCACCAGTGCCTTCGTGGGCAGAGGTGCCAAGATGCACTTTTAAACCCTTGCAGAGGAGACATTTGTGATGACCTCCTGCTTATCATTCCAGCCACATCTGTAAGGGAGACCACCAAAGCCTCAGGCCCTCTCAGCCTTAGTGCTTCTCTGCCTGAGCTGTCCTGCCTGAGACTTACCTGCCCCCTGCACCTTATACTACTACTCCGACCTCCCCCGCACAGAGGCTTTCCCCAGTATATACATACAGCCCTCAGCCCTACTCCCACCTCGGACCAGGCTATCTGGCAGCCCCCTGCAACACAACTTAACACACCTGTTAGGCTCCTGGGTTATGAGCAACTTGATGGAAGGGGCAGTGTTTTCTGGATGTATATCCCCCACGTCTAGCATAGTGTACATCGGTAGGCATTCAGTAAATGGATATGGAATGAATCAAAGTATGGACTCCAAGAGTGAAGATTTTAAAATGTAGGGCTGGGTTATGGCACTTTGGGGGCTTACCCAAGACATGAAACCATATCTTTTGCCTTTAAATGATGATAGCTAGCTAACAAGGTGACACTGTTGTTCAAATATGTTAATAAATTCAAGATGACAAATAGTGAAGTTAAGCTGTTGAGTTATGGTACCATCATAGCCTGTGGAATGGTTCTGCTCAGAGGACAGTGGGCCTCTGGGGCCAGTCACTGAAGAAAATCCTACCAGGCTTAGAAGGGTGTGTTTGTATGTGAGACGTTAAAGACAATGAGGATGGCAAATCCAAGAGGTGTTTACTGTAATGAATGTTCAAGGAGGGTGGGGTTCCCCCAATCTGATCCTCTGAGGCTCTGGGTGACTCACTCTTCCTTGGGCTCAGGGGGTGGGGCTGATATTTCTTCCCTGCGTTGGCCTTGCTCCCCCTGGCCCTTGGCATCCCCAGTGTCTCCAGCCACTAGAGCCACATTCCTCAGATAGTAAGTGTTGAAGCAGTTGGTCTGGTCATCTCCAGGACTCAGGTTACAGCAGAAAGCAGAGTCTCGCCAGAAGTTACGTCGGGGGCCACACAGGTCCTCAATGAAGGCTGATTTCTGATAAAGGAGAAAAGTAAAGCAGAGATGATGGGGAAGGAGGTGTTGGATGGAGGTCAAGCATCAATACTTGGGTGTTCAAAGTCCCCTTGCTCTCGGCTTGTCTCCCTGGATCCCTTCCTGGGGCCAGAGAGGGTGCAAGGCTGCCTTGCACACCTAGATTCCTTGTGACAGACATATGTGCACATCTGGAAATGCCTAAAGCTTGGGGCCCAGAGAAGGCATAATAAGAACTTAGAGGTAGGGAGCAGATCAGGTCAGAATGAAGACTTCTGGGGGGTGCCTAGGTGGCTCAGTGGGTTAAGCATCCAACTTCAGCTCAGGTCATGATCTCACGGTTCGTGAGTTCGAGTCCCACGTCAGGCTCTGGGCTGATAGCTCGGAGCCTGGAGCCTGCTTCAGATTCTGTGTCTCCCTCACTCTCTGCCCCTCCCCTGCTCATTCTCTCTCTCTCTCTCAACCATAAATGAACATTAAAAAAAAAAACAAAAGAATGAAGACTTCTGGAACCAAGAAAAAGATCTTCCCCACTAGTCCTCTATTTCTGTGGGCGGGGGGTGTGAGGTACTAAAGAGAAGGGGTGGCCTGCAGTGCTAGCCCTCTGTCTCCCCTCCCCTGCTTTCCTTTGGAGACTATGACCCCCCTGCTGCCCTCACTCACCTCCTCCTCAGCACAGCAGGCCTGTTCTGGAAATGGCAGGTCACAGCAGTGGGCAGTCATGTTCCGGATTAGCCCAGGAATCTGTTTACTATGTTGGTGGGAAAGAGGCAAGGGTCAGGGTCTTTATGCATCCCTAGGCACCAAAATGGTGCTTGGAGACCATGGTTTTGCTCTTACCAAGAGTGCCCCCAGAGGATGCCCCAGAAGGAAGGTTTGGGGGAAGGGAAGAGAGGGAAGAACCGGGCAAGACTCACTGCTTGGTGAGAACTCTTCCGTTTCCACAGAGATGGCCCATGAGGTTGGGGGTAACTCGGCTGAGGTCAAGGGTCAAGATGTCTCGGTCATAGTTGGGGTAGGGAGCCCGATGGGCAAAGCACTCATCACGGGCAGGGCTAGGAGGATAGTGGCAACACGAGTGGTGGTGGGTCTTTACAGACTGTTCCCGATAACAGTATCCATCAAGGGCATCCTCCCACTGTGGGCCAGAGAGAGGGAAGTCAGAAGTCTGGACACTCAGCCCCTTCTCTTCTGACCCTCTACTGCCCTACACTATGAGATGAGGGACTCCCAGCTATAGGTGCTGAAAGGGAAGGACAAAGAACCAGAGGGCATGGATGTATGGTGTTGGGAAGGAGGAAGGGATGGAAGCACAAATGAGGCTTGGCACGGGCCACGGGAGATGAGCTGGAGTGGTAGACGAGGGGGTCAGGTGAGGCCAGAGCTGGACGGATGGATGGCACACGGGTGCATGTGTGGGATCGCGGGTGGACGAGGCCAGGAGTGCAGGATGAAGGCTTAGGATGAACAGATGCAGATGACGAAGACAGTGGATGGATGGACACTTGCAAGCAGACGAACGGGCAGACGAGCTCACAGTGGGGAGGTACACGGATGGATGGACCGGCAGGATCAGAGGTCGGAGATGGGTGGGCAGGCAGACAGGCTCTTGGGGGGCTGGGACGCCCACTTACAGCCTTCCACATACAGGTGTGGTTGTTCCCCTGCCGGCAGCAGCGCTGGAACTCCCCCTCTAGCCGGATCAATGCCTGCATCTGTCTTTGGATGGGGTCAGTAGCTGGGAGGTTGCGTGGCACAGAACGGAATCGTCTTAGGTGGCAGATGTTCTTGATGTTGTCCAGAGTGGGTACCCCAGGGGGGAAAGGCATCTCGGGGCCCGAGGAAATACCAGGCTGGTGGCTGGGGCAGGCCCGGAGCTGGTAGTGCGGCCGGGGAGCTTCCTCCTGGAAGCAGGAGAATCGAGCCTCCCCCTGCCGGTTGCAGCACCAGTGGGGTCGGGTCTTGACCGAGAACTCGGCCTCACAGAATCGGATCATTGCGTTCTCCCACTAGAGCAAGAGGGATGGATCAGCCCAGCAGCCCATTGTCCACATTCCTGTCCTCCTCCCAGGCTCCAGAAAAGGACCCTGGGCAGGTAGATAAGAAAGAAGCAGAGGCTGTTCTCTGCCCTTCCAGCACACTAAGGAGGCCCATGGTAGGGCCAACAAAAGGGACCTGGGGTTCCTACGTGCCAAGGCCGAGGCCTCTAGTCCTTCACACACACACACATACACACACACTGTCTGGAGGTTAAAGGACAAGTCCCAGCACCAAGAGCCCAACACCTACCACAAGTTTTGCACAGTCCAAGCGGTGTGCATGGCTGTGACAGCGGCAGCAGCGGGAATATCCAGTCTCCACTAAATTGAGGGTCTCACCCTGGCGAGTAAGGTGGGAGTAGCCAGAATGTGGTAGGTTCCAAGGGCCGTACATCACATGCTGGCGAGTAGGAAGGCAGATCTGGTCCAGATTGTCTGGAGAAGGTCGCCCAGGGGGGAAGCCGTCCAGCCGGTGGCCCCAGCCCCCTGGGGACCGGCCCTGTTGGCAGTGCAGGGCTGGATTCCAAGACTCAGGCTCTGGGGGGCTATGTTCCATGAAAGGCTTTTCTAGAATGGGGAAAACAGGGAAGGAGAACGAGTAGAGGAATAGAGAAAGTCTGGATGAGCTGGGAGGACTGAAAGAACTTGGGGTTGAGGAGAAAGGGTTGGGAGGATACAGGGGGAAAGAGACAGACATAAACTTGTGGCTTTTACCTTCAGAATGGCTGATGGAAAGGGAAGAGAAGTGGGGCATGAAAGGTGTCACTCTTACAGTCCCCACAAGTCAGACCTGCTCCCCTGTGCTGCCTCCCAAGCTTCAGGCTTCCCACCCCAGGGCCCTGAGCACTAAATCAGGGGCACGGACAGACCAGAGCTGTCACTCACCCTCTCTCTGCTTAGATGGGAAGGTCATTTCCTCCTGATGTGGGAAAGGTGGGTCTACTAGGGTGGAAGCAGATGTGTAAACAGAAGCCATGTTGGGATGGACTAGAAGAGGGGGACGTGGCCAGTTGCCACTCATAAAGAGGAAGTCAGTACAGACACAAGAGAAAACAAAATGCGCCTTTTATGCCACTTAATCTCATAACTTTATAAAAGAGGTCTTGTTTCCCCATTTTCCCAGATGAGGAAACTAAGGCTTGGGGAGATAACTTACCCAAGGTTATACAGCGAGTGAGTGGCAGAGCCCCCAAAGCGCACGCGCATCAGTGGGGAGGGTGAAGAGGAGAGGCAGTCACTTACTTTCCTTCTGTTCAACAGGGGCCTGGTGAGGGGGCAGCTCTTCTTGGAGGGGGATGGCTTCCTGAGGGAGAGGGGACTCCACTGCAAGACAGGAGTGAGGGCACAAAGAAGCAAGGGTCAGACTGATGGCAGCACGATTGTAGTGGCAGGGGGAGGAGGGGGATGGGCAAGCACTCACCTTTCTTTCCCATGGGGAGTTGGGGAGGGGGCAGCTCCTCCTCTTGGGCAGGGTTGGCTTCCTGAGCGGGAGGGGGCTGTACTACAGAAGGAGGAGTGTGTGAGTGACCCCCCCCCCTTGTAACCAGAGCGAGGAATGGGCAGGGCCTCCTCACCCCTCCCCATCTGAAGAACGGGAAGTAAGCCCAACCAGCAACCTGGGGCGGGGGGGTGGGGGGTGGGGGGAGTGGATAACTGAGAAGGGTGCATGGTGGACTTACCTTCACTCTGTCCCTCAAAGTGAAAGCCAGGCTGAGGGGTGTCAGGGTGATCCATGGGGAGGGCTCGGGTCTGGGGTGGGGAGGGGGGTGCTGCATAGCCAACTAGAGGTAAGAGGGGAGATAGAGTGGACAGTTTCTCCTTCCCTCCCCCCCCCCCAATCCTATGCTGCTCACCCAAACTCTCACCTTCTTGAATGTGATAGGTGAGGGGTTCTGGCCCCAGCTCCCTCTGCCCTTGAGCCTTGAAGTCTGAAAGAAGAGGGGGGAGTCAGGGTGGATCTGAGGAGCCCTTTCTTGGCCCCAAGCGCAAGATGCAGGGACAGTAGACATCAAGGGTGTAGGCAAGATGACCAAGACACCAGAAGCCTTTCCGTACTGCTCCTGTCCCATGTCCCCTAATCAATCCACACACCCCCTCCCCAAACCCACCTAGGTGTGACTGATTGGGTTCTGAGAAAGCCATGATATTCTGACAGCCTCACCTCCACCAGGCTCAAAGCCTTGGGTTTCCTGAGTCCAGGCTTGAAGGGAATGTGACATGGGGCTGGGGTGGGAGGAATGGGGTGGTGGAAACCCTAATCTGTCAGTGTCTCTTCCTCAGGTCTCCTGAGTTCTCCTCCTCTCAGCCTCTCAGCTCTGATGCTTCTCTAGTTTTCTACAGGAGCAAGTCCCAACTTTGAACTAGTTGGGGTCTCATCTGTTTACCTCCTCTAGGCCCTTTAAACATCTGTGGGCCTTCTCATAAGAAGCCCACACTGAAGTTTAAGTGCTTCTCCTTCAGCTGGTCCCAGATCCTCCTTAGCTTAGGTATCAGTTTAGGACCTGGGGACTGGGATGATTCAAAACCCCTGAGGCAAACTGCCCCACAGCTGCAGGGAAAGGTATCGCCTATAGCTGATGTGCAGTCACCAAAGACTAGCACCTGGGAGGAACAGACGGGCCTTCCAGATACAGACCAGATCTGTGGCACTCAACAGTTTCCCTTGCTAGCACTTTGTCCAGCATCCAGCAGATTATGTGTGTGCTAGATAGAGTGTGTCTGGTCCCCTGTGGACGGACACCCTCTCCACTCCTCTCCTAACCAGGCAGGGAAGCAGTCCAGGCTCTCTGGGTCAGCAAATCAGTTTTGAGTAGCCAGGGGGCCCCATTCTTTCTCTCTCCCCTGCCTGACAGGCCCCACATATACATCTTACTGAGGCAGATCCCCTCACTCTGGGAGTCTAGCCACCCACTGAATTGTCCATTTTATTCCAGTTTTATGTCTTCTGGCAGCAAGCTCTAGGAAACTCTCCCTCTGTGCACCTGCTCCCCTCCCTGGTTAAAGCCTCGGCTCCAGTACCCAGGCCCACCTTGGACCAAGGCCAAGTGGACAATCACCCTTCTGGTGATGAGCCATTCAGAGGATGGCTGGACCCAGGCACCAGGCCCACACTGGCCAGGGCCTCTGCCCAATGCTGCCTCCAACCCCAACTCACCTCCCTCAGAGGAGGCTACAGAAGCAACAGCCAGACAGGCCAAGACCAAGGCTGCTCTGTGCATGGTCCCCATCCTGGGGCAAGGACTGGTCAGTGGCACCCAGGAGGTGGGTCGTCTCGGGTAGATCTGGATCTGAAGGGCTGGGCTGCTGGGAGCCTGCTTCTCCGGTTGCTGTTACCGCTGTTGTGAACCTTGGGGCTGGCTCCTTCTCCTTTTATTCAGCTATCTGGGGATCACTCCCTCCCTCCTATTTCCTGCCATGACTCAGTCCCGGCTGCTCCTCCTCTGGCCTGGCAGCCACTCCTCCCAAATTCACCCTGAAGCCTTCTGAGAGGACTGAGGAGAACTCGGGTGAGGGGAGGAGAGCATTCTTATGATCCCCAGAGAAATGGATTCTGAGACTCATGTAGTAAGAGATGTTGAGACCTGCCTTTTCGGTTCAAGTCCTCTGTCTGCATGCTGCCTACTGTGGAGCAGTACACCTGCTGAACAGGGCTGGGGAAACCGGGCTCTAAGGAATCCTGGGTAGGGGACAGAACAGCTACCCCAGGAGCGCCCCTCCCAGGGGGAGGCCAGGGTCGCCCTCTTTCTGCTTCCCCAGCACCCCAGGATGAAAGAGATGGAGACAGGGTCAAACTCCCTTTTATGCCTACTCAGGAATCAGAGATGAAGACACATACCCGGAAGCTTCAAGTTTATTCTTTATTG
Source organism: Felis catus (assembly GCF_018350175.1). Taxonomy (NCBI): domain Eukaryota; kingdom Metazoa; phylum Chordata; class Mammalia; order Carnivora; family Felidae; genus Felis; species Felis catus. Next base: position 105,229,198 of record NC_058375.1, on the reverse strand, counting down.
CTTCACTCCTCTCACATCCAAACAGCTACAGCTTCCCCCAGATCAAGTCTCTTTCCAGGAGAGCAAGCTCATGCCTCCACACTTGTTCTGAGGGGCCTGGGGGCCTCCGGATTCTGGCGGTCAGTTCGGGCTCTTCCACCTGAAGGGAGGCTGGCAGCTCCCGCGAGTCTCTGCCGCAACTGTACGAAAGCTCAGAACACTTGCTCAGCGTTTGGGACCCTGGTGTTCTGGAGCTCCAGCAGCCGCTGCACGGCCTCAGTCAAGTCCCGCTCCCCAAGCTGGCAGTTGTCTCGAGTCCGAATGTTCACTGTTCTCTTACTCTGCTCTTTCTGGCCAACCACTGCAGGAAGAGGGGAGGTTTGAGACCGTCAGGGCACATTTTTCTACATGGGATATACAAAAATTCAAGAGACCTAAATCTTTAGGAAGGGTGAGAGCAGAGGCCAGATAAGGTTCAAGAAAAGGGTATATTTAGCTGCCTCTTGCTTTCCAGTTTCCTGATCATCCTGACGGATAAGGAAATGCTCCAGACATTCTCCACATGCCTTATCACTTCCAGTCCCGAGCCTAGGGGTCAGAGACAGTAGGGTCAGCCACAGAAAAAGACAAACAGACCAAGAAGCAGACCCAGAGAGAAACTCTGTGTGTGTGGGCATTAGAAAGAGGGGAGGGTGGCAGGGGTATAAGAAACACACGCAAGCCCGTGGGGTCATGGGGTAACTTGCTCTAAGAGCTCATGGGCAAGTGGGAGTGTAAAATGAGAGGATCAAGTAATCTGGCAAAGGAGTTTCTGCTCCTTATCATCCCTCAGGGCTAATTCCAACTAGGTCTTAATAAACAAAGCTAACTAATTAACCCCTGATTAATCCTTCCTGTCCCTTTCTCTCTGATGCTCCTTTGGTTAATTAACCTAACAGACACCAACAGCTAGGATGGAGGTCAGAAGAAAACTGTTTTCTTGAAACCATAAAACTCCTAGAAGAAAACATAGAGGTAATAATATCTTGGCATCAGCCTAAGCAACTTTATTCTGGGTATGTCTCCCCAGGCAAGGGAAACAAAAGCAAAAATAAACTACTGGGACCACATCAAACTAAAAGCTTTTGCATAGCAAAGGAAACTATCAACACAATGAAAAGGTAACCTACTGAACTGAAGAATATATCTGCAAATGATAAGCCACCTGGGTGGCTCAGCTGGTTGGGCATCTGATTCTTGATTTTGGCTCAGGTCATGATCTCATGGTTTGTGGGTTCGAGCCCCGCATCAGGCTCTATGCTGGCAGTGTGGAGCCTGCTTGGGATTCTCTCTCTCTCTCTGTCCCTCCCCTGCTTTCTCTCCCTCTCAAAATAAACTTAAACAAACAAAACACCCCCCCCCAAATATACAAAGAACTCATACAACTCAACTCCAAAAAACCCCAAATCATCATATTTGAAAATGTGCAGAGGGCCTAAATGGACATTTTCCAAATAAGACATATATGGCCAACAGGTACATAAAAAGATGCTTCACAACACTAAACATCAGGGAAATGCAAATCAAAACCACAATGAGAAATCTTTTCATACCAGGAAGAATGGTTAGCACCAAAAAGACAAGAAATAACAAGTGTTGGCAAGGATGTGGACAAAAAGGGACCCTCACGCACTGTTGGTGGGAATGTAAGCTGGTGCAGCCAGTGTAGAAAACAGTATGGAGGGTCCTCAATAAAGATTAAAAATAGAAATAACATAATGATCTAGTAATTCCACTGCATGGTATTTACCCCCCCAAAAGAAAACATTAATTCAAAAAGATTTATGCACCCCTATGTTTACTGCAGCATTATTTACAGTAGCCAAGACATGGAAACAACCCAAGTGTCCACTGACAGATACATGGATAAATACACAGGGTGTACACACACACACACACACACACACACACACACACACGTATACTGGAATATTACTCAGCCTGAAAAAGAGTGAGATTTTGTATGTGTGACGACATGGGTGGACCCAGAAGGTACTACGCTAAGTGAAGTCAGTCAGAGAAAGACAAATACCATGATTTCACTTTTTTAAAAAAGTAATCTCTATACCCAACATGGGGCTTGAACTCATGACCCCGAGATCAAGAGTCACATGCTTTACCAAATGAGTCAGCCAGGTGCCCCATATATATGGAATCTAAAAAACAAAAGAATGAACACACACATGCACATCCCCAAAAGAAACAATCTCATAAATACAGAGAACAAAAAAGTGGTGGCTGCTAGGGTGGACAGGTTGGGGGGATGGAAGGCACAGGTGAAGGGGACTAGAGGTACAAACTTGCAATTATAAAACAAGTGAGTCATAGGGATGAAAAGTACAGCATAGAGAATATAGTCAATAATATTTTAATAACATTGTATGGTGACAGATGGTAGCTACATTTATTGTGATGAGCACTGAGTAATGTATAGACACATTGTGTGTCAACTATACTTCAATTAAGACAAATTTTTAATTTAATTAAAAAAATAAAGAATATTAAAGTTGCTATGTATATAATCAGGAGTGACAAAATATACAAAAATTTAAGAATAAAACGTGAGTCTGAAAAGAAATGCTATCTTTGCATCACAATACTCTGAACCTTGGGCAATTTCCCCAGGGTGAATGTAGTTCACATGATCTCAGTTCAGTCTTAAGGGGGAACTTTAGCAGCGATGTCTGAAAATACGGGCCCAACAGGTAAAATTCAAACACTTTGGCTAGCTACACAAAAACCTTAGCCTTACTCTTGAAGGTATTCACTTTCTAACATATGTTGCAATAACCCAAATCTCATCGAATGTTTTCTCACGTCTGTGATTTTGTACTTTTTTTGTTTTGTTGAGAATATTATTCTGCACTAGGTAAGAAAGTGCTTTTCATGCTTATGATGTGATCTTCTATGACTTGCACAAATTCAAAGAATAAATTAGTGGTAGAAAGAAAAGAAGAAATGGGAAGCCTGGGTGGCTCATCCAGTTAAGCGTCCGACTTTGGCTCAGGTCATGATCTCATGGTTTGTGGGTTCGAGCCCCACATTGGGCTCTAGGCTGACAGCTCAGAGCCTGAAGCCTGTTTTTTTGTTTTTGTTTTTTTGTTTTTTTAATTTATTTTTGGGACAGAGAGAGACAGAGCATGAACGGGGGAGGGGCAGAGAGAGAGGGAGACACAGAATCAGAAACAGGCTCCAGGCTCTGGGCCACCAGCCCAGAGCCCGACGCGGGGCTCGAACTCACGGACCGCGAGATCGTGACCTGGCTGAAGTCGGACGCTCAACCGACTGCGCCACCCAGGCGCCCCAGAGCCTGAAGCCTGTTTTGGATTCTGTGTCTCCCTCTCTTTCTGCCCCTCCCCTGCTCATGCTCTGTCTCTCTCTCTCTCTCTCCTTCGGAAATAAACATTTAAAAAATTTTTTTAAAAAGAAAAAGAAAGTTCTTCTGAGGATGAGAACTGGTTGTCAGGGGGTGAAGGAACTGAGGGCCCAAACAGCTCAGGTGTTCTGAATCCTGGCTCCCTGAAAGTCTCGCTCAGGGACTGAGCCCTAGTTAACGCAAATCCAATAGGAAAGAACAGTGTAGAAGGCTGGTGGGGGAGCATGGGGCTCGGAGGGCCTGTGCTGCTGGTCACTTACCAAACTGAAAATTGTAGTGGGCGAGCTGAGCCCGGCGGACTCTCCGGCTGAGCGTCAGCCCCGAGTCGGCATCCAGGTCGCAGACCAGCCCTGCAGCCTGCAGCCTCCGCTGCGCCTGGGGCAGGGGTTTGAGGACGGGAATTGAAGGCTCAGGGGCTAGAGTAGCCTGATACCAATCTTCCCCATGCTGTCTTCTGTCCTCTGCCTCAAGGCTCTCTGGTTCTTGTGGACAACCCCTCCTCATTCATCTCTACACCGAGGCCCCTCCCCAGTCCCTCATAGTTTGTCTGCTTCCTACTGAAGCTGCACCTGCCACCAATTCCCGGACTCTGCCTGCTTTGCCTGCTCTAGCCCGGCTCTACCCAACCAGCTACTTGACTCTGTACTGTCCACACCCTTCCTCTAGAAAGGAAACATGCAGCTGACATTTACTTAAGCCTCTTTTGTACCAAGTGCTCCATTGTCAGCATTTAACATCTGTGAATTTGTTTAATTTTCACACACGAGGCAAGGAACTAGTGTCATTTCTCAGATGTGGAATATCCAGCATATATGTCAGCACCCATTCGAGCCCAGTCCTGTGGCTCCAAGTGCTATTCCCCTTCTACTGTGCTGTGTGACTTCTTCCTACCCACTGTTCAGCCCCGGACTCGCCGTAGTCCTGCGTTAGCCCCTGTGCATGCACCCCCCGTTTCTCCTCACCTCCCTGGCATATTCCTCTTGCTCAGTTCCCACAGGGATGACCACCACCTGGAACGGGGACAGCCACAGTGGCCTGGTTGAGAGAGAAGAGAGGAAGGCAAACTCTTTACTCTAGCTCGACTACAAATACGGCTGCAGAGAGCAGATTCGAGAGGAAAAGAGAAGAGTGAGTCTAAGGGCACCAGGATCTGGGGCATGTACCATCTGGTCTGAGGACCAGAACAGAAATCTGGGGCCAGAGTTCTCACCATTTTCCACCACAGCTTTCCGCTAGCACTCCCAACATCCTTTCCACAGAACCTAGCACTGCTCGGTGAATGACGACTGGACGCTCTGGGGCCCCCGCCTGCCTTGGAGGGAAAAAGGAGGAGGGAATAGAGGAAGTGTCACAAGATATGCACACAAGATTACCTTCTGGTTTTTAAGCAATATTCAGCTCTGGTGAAGGTGTAGAGGATTTGAGTTTCATGTTAGGGACAAAGATAGAAGGAGATGCTGTTCTCCATCTACTCCACTAGCAGCCAAGGGAAAAGGGGATGAGCACAGTTCTGTACCCCTTGTACTGGAGGTCAAATCTCAGGGGCAGCTGGAAGTCAAGTTGGATTGTCCCACACTGATGGGGCCGGCCCAGGGCATCGCGGAGGTGCACGTCAATCTGGAGGAGAGAGACGGAGGCCTAAAAGCAACCAGAAGCAGTACCCTCTACTGTCCGCACCACCCACCTTCCACCTGCCTACGTGCCAGGCTGTTCTGAGAGACTCCTCACCCAGCTCTGTTGTACTCTTACTTCACTCACTGGACACCCCAGCAGTAGCTCTTTCTACCTGATAATGATATTATGACCTTAGGGGACTTTGACACAAATGACCCACCCACACCCTGGCCTCTGAATTCCTTGAGTTCGTCATTTCCGGGATGTTCACCTGCACCCACCCTATGGATACAGCCTTCATCTTGTCATCGCCCAGAATGGCTACACCTCTGGAACAGTCCATCACACACCTTGCTCTGATTACTGTCTCTTGGTTTTCTGGCTCTGACAATTATTCCTACAAATGGCTCTTTAATTTCCAGGTTGCTTAATTCCTCTATTTCCTTCCCATTCACAGGCTCCATCCACCTTTCTTTCTTTCCCCATGCGGCTGGAACCACTTTCCCAGGTTCCCCTCTATCACTGTTCTTCTGTCACATCCCCATGGCAAATCCTCAACCTGGTGGCACTCCTGCCCCCCACCTCCTTGCCCCTGCAACAGAACTGCTCAGAGCTGCCCAGCATCTCCCATACCACAACAGATACATAAACGGGGATTGATGCCGCCATGCAAATCCCTGTTCTGAACCTCAAGTGGACCCTGACTGCTGTCGGCAATCCCCTGCTGCCCTAATCAGTTTTGTGTCCTGTTCCCCTCAAGGACTTCAAGCTTTCTCCTCTCTCTTCCTATCTTCACTGCCCCCACTAACAACTCCCCTCTTCCCTACTCCCATCTCAGCAAATGATCCTGTTTCACATTTTATGGGGAAATCAGATAATGACACCATGAGATGAAAAGTGTCTCAACTTCCTGTCACCACACTTATAGACTTCCTTGCATATGCCTACAGCCTTTCTTCCTGCCTCCAGAACAATGGCAGAGGTGGTCTCTTGTGGGCTCTCAATCCCACCCCTCAAACCTCCCCAAGAACTTCCCTCCACTGAAACCCCTTCTACAACTTCAATTTTTCCCTGACTCAAACACGTTCTCTTTTATCAGAGCTAAACATTCTTGAATTTCTCTCTTCATCAAAATCTCTTTTGACTATCCAGGCCCCTCTTGCTACTCTCCTTTGCTTTTTAAGAGCCAAAATTCTCAAAAGAGTTATGTTCATTCATTTACCTCTGACTCCCACCCCAGCCTCTGTACCAGAAATGGTGCTTCAACATCTAACAGCCTTTTCATGGAATCCAGTAGACACTTTCCAGTCCTTTTTTCCCCCTGACTTGTTTTACTTCTTCCAACTTGCCCTGTTTACCCTGCCTCCACCTTCTGCCTGCACTGTTCCCACCTGGAACCCCTCTTTCCTTGGCCAACAATGACCTTTAAGGTTAGAAAGAGAATTCTGCAGGGGCACCTGGGGAGCTCAGTCTTTAAGCATCCAACTTCAGCTCGGGTCATCATCTCACAGTTGATGAGTTCGAGTCCTACATCGGGGGAGCCCGAGCCCCACTTCAGGGAAAACATGAGCCCTGGGTAAGCCCTGCTTCTCTCTCTTCCCCTCACGGGATTCTCCCTCCCTCCCTCCCTCTCTCTCTCTCTCTCTCGATCTTTGCCCCTCGTTCACTTACACCCTCTCTCTCTCAAAAAAAAAAAAAAAAAAAAAGGTAAAGAAAGAGAATCCTGCAGGAAGCCTTTCCTGACCCTCCCTCCTGAATGATATGCTCCCTTGGTACCTGCGAGCGTGGGTTCAGTGGCCCTGAAATGCCTATTTGCCTCCCACACGCCTCACAGGACCATAAGCTCCACGGGGCCAGGAAATATATTGCTCTTCTTTCTATCCTATACAAGTTAAAAAATATTCCTTTGTGTCTATTAAATACCTAATAAAACAAAACAAAAAATGAATAAATACAACTCTTAGGAGGATCCCCAACTTACTTTAGGCCCATAGAAGGCACCATCTCCAGGGTTGAGTTCCCAGGGTTCTCCAAATTCTTCCAGGGCCCGTTGAAGGACCTTTAAAGGGAATGAGACGAGAGAAGAATGTATCATTTTAGACTTTATAAACAACAGACCCCTCCAGTCCCCCAACAAATGACCTGCTTGGCATATGCCTCTATTGCCTCTATTGAGGACCCCAATTCCCCTCTTCTGCCAACAGAGAGTGGTTTATCTGCCTCCTCACCTGCTCAGCCTGGTCCCAAAGGCAAGGCTCGCCCAGGAAGCTAGATGGCCGGGTGGACAGAGCCAGGCGGAAGGAGAAGCCAAGGACAGTGTAGACAGAGCGGAGGAAATCAAGACAGCCTTGTATCTCTGTTTCAAGCTGGGGACAGAAAATAAGGGTGAGTGAGTTGTGTGCAACCTAGAGTTCTGGAGTGATGGGAGTTTTGGGGGAAACACAGGGCAAAAACATAGAGGAAAGCTGGGGCTATCATATAACTGAGTTGTAGTATATAAAGAGGGAGACAGGGAGCAGGAGTGTTGGCAGTTCAAATGGAGAATGGAAGGCGGTTTAGAAATGCTTTGGTGGAGCTGGGGAAGGGCCACCTGATCCGGTGCACAGAAGATGTGAGCGTCATCCTGCTGGAAGCACCGCAGCCGGGTCAGTCCCCCCAGACTGCCAGAGGCCTCGGCCCGGTGCAGGGCCCCGAAGTCCGCCAGGCGCAGGGGAAGCTCTCGCCAGGATCTGGGCCGGTGAGCGAACATCAGGCTGAGATGGGGATGAGGAAGGGTCAGGGCCACAGGGAAAAGCAGCCCCCACAGACTGCATCTCTGCCCAGTGTGCTTGCTTACTTTCTCTGCGTCATCAGCACGCCCTCTCCCCAGCCTGGGCATGTCCTCCCCCCAAGTCCTGTCCATCCCACTCAGCACAGTTTGAGCCCTTCCTGGTTCAAAGTGCATTTCTCAGAACAATAGCAGCAGACTTCATTTACTGTGCCCCTATTGTGTGACAGGCACTGAGGTGAAAGAGGAACTTTGGACAGCAACTCCAAACCCCTGATGTTATACAAGGAGACTAAGGCTCAGAGAGACACAATGGTTTTCCCAAATTCACAAGGTTATCTGGAGTGCAGATTTAAGACTCGAATCAGGTGTCCTAGTGCTCTGCCAAGGCGCTATTACTTCATATTCAGCAACCTGGTTGCCTACCCCCAGCCCTGGGAGGACCCAGGCCTCTTGGCTCCTAGCTCACCAGTGTGCAGGGCAGTTCATGGGCTTCAGGGCGAGTGTGTCTGCAGGATGGCTAGTAGCGTGGTCACTCAGGGAGCTGGAGAGCCTGTCAGAGTCTGGGGGCTGCAGGGCAAACATATCCTCCTGATAATGCTCCCAGTGTCCTGACACCTCCCAGAGCTTCGTAGAAAACAGTATGGGGGTTTTCACCTCAGAAAAACCACGGCGGGTGTACTCGGCCTGGAGAGGAGGGCACAGGATATGGAAGGCAGAGTGACTGGGGGAGGACGGCACAAATATGGAAGGCAGAGTGGGGGAGAGGCAGGTGTGTGATCCTCCGGGGACCTCAGGTCAGGCTGATCTCGGCTACAACCTATTAAGTACCGTGTTCCCTCTCTACGCTCCCCACTCTGTGGACCACACATTCCTAGGACCTTGTTAAAGGCCACCAGCACCTTGTAATGTTTATGTTCGTGCTTCTAATCCCGCTCTTCTAACACTTGGCTTCTGGGTCCCGATTTCCTCTCTGGTCGTCCCTCCTCTGGACTGGAGGCCCCCTTACCCTGATGAAAGCCACCAGTGCATTATACACCCTTGTCCCTCGAGGCAGGAAGAAACAGCTCCCGGGGCTCAGTTCATGGAAGAAGAAGAGCTCCTGTGCCTGAGTCAGGAATGGCAATGTCACTTGGAGAGAGAAGCAAGGACTTTGGAACCCAGAAGAAATAACTGATGGAGCTGCTCAATCTGCTGGATTCAGAATCTGCTCCCAGCTTCATAATTGGGTTCCTTCACGCACCCTCTCCTTCTCCAATCTCTGTACCTTCCCAATGCGCCGGTGGTCCCGTAACTCCGCTTCCTCCCTCCCTTCTTCCCAGGCTCTCAACTCCTCCATTGTGGGGAAGGAGATCCCTGACACTCGCTGCAGTGGCTCTGGGGCACCTGAAGACCTCCACAGGGATGACGAGTTCTATGGGAAAACAGAGGGAGTCAAAGGGAAGATGAGGGACTGCGGGCACCCAAGCTCTCCTTCGCTGATGCTCGTCTGATTCTGAGCACACGACACGCACCACAAGTGTCCCGTCTCAGCACTCACTCCATTTTCCACTGCCTCCACCAGCGTGATACCCCTCAGAACCCCTGCCATGTTTACAGCCTTAGACACACTGGATGCTTAATTCCCACTTGTATCCTGTTCAAGCCTAACCTTATCCTGCCACCTCTTTTTCTCCCCATTCTCCCACCAGTACATTCTCTCTGTACTTAGAGCCCTCCTTCCCCACCTCTAATCAATGACTACTCATGGGAGTAACCTTCAGCTCTGGTCAAATGTCAGTTGTTGTTGTTGTTCTTGTTTCTATCTACCTGCTTATCAATCTCCACTATGCCCTATTCCTGGGCACATGAAATTCAAATGCTTCTGCCTACTCTTTCCTCAAACAATTTAACAAGAAACAGCCAGCGTTTTATACCACTTTCACCTGTGTTAATTGACTTTGTCTCTGTGACATGGATTTATTGGTAGGACAGGAATTAACAACAGTCTTATTTTATAGATGGGGAAAATGGGTAAGGAGATTTACCCAAGGCCACATACTTTACCTATGGCAGAGCCAGGACTAAGCACGGATGAGAGGTTTTTAGTCCAGGGCTTTTGGCTGCACATTCCTGCCTCTCCCCTCGCTCCCTGCTGCCATTCCACCAAACAAATAACTCACCTGGCCCAGGCACAGGATTTTCATAAAAGTCATGCCTTAAACTTAGAATACTCTCCCTATACCTCCCCAGTGGGGTTCTACACACCCTCTCCACAGCAGCCTCCCCTATGTGACCCTGTCCAGACTGTTCTCACACTCCCTCTCCACCTCCCTAGCACTGAGGTCCAACTACGGATTGTGAATTGGCTTCTGAGCCCCGGCAGGATGTCCAGCAGCTGCCATCACACTGGGAGTTTGTGGAAGGCAGGAACTAAGAAATCTTCCTCCTACTGGATTCCTTCCTTAGCTATAAGAGGAGAGAAGGGGCTGAGAGAGCATCTTCCTACTCCCCTGCTCATCCCAGTGAAAGCAGGAGTCTTAACCTAACCTTGCCCTCACAACTGACCGTCAGCAGCTTCAGTCCTCCAATTTGTCCAGTATGCCGAAGGTGGGGGCCCCGGCAGAGGTCTACCAGCATGCCACACCTGGGGGAAAGGAGGGAACACTTAGTGGTCTCCAAATTCTTGAGCTTCCGGTGTTCTCCTGGCCTCTAGCAGACAGAAAAAAAATGTAAGAACTGTTCTACAGAGACAGCAAGAGCAATGGGAGATAAAAATAACTTCTTGTTCCCATTCTTTTTCTGGAACAACAGACTACCTTCTACCTTCTTTCCCTCATCCCATTTCTGGCCTTCTTTTGTGTATACATACCTCCCCGTTTCCCTCCGTTTTGACAACGCTCACCCATATACTATTGCTGTTGGACCTGTCACTTTCTCCTCAATCAGGCGAAGCTTAAAGGGGTTATCCTGGAGGGGGAGAAGAGTGAGGATAAGTCTCTATTCCCATAAAGATGTTCTGGGAGAGGGGTGTCTGGGTGGCTCAGTCAGTCGAGTGTCCAACTTCAGCTCAGGTCATGATCTTGCGGTTCGAGAGTTTGAGCCCCACGTCAGGCTCTCTGCTGACAGCTCAGAGCCAGGAGTCTGCTTCAGATTCTGTGTCTCCCTCTCTCTGTCTGCCCCTCCCCTCTCTCTGCTTGTGCTCTGTCTCTCGCTCTCTCAAAAATAAATAAACATTAAAAAAATAAAAGTTAAGAAGAAAAAAAAGAGGTCCTGGGAGACAATCACCCCTTCCCCCATGCTTTTGGATCGTCCTCCTAAATGTGTGCACCCCCACCCCACCTTGAAGAGCTGGCGAAGCTGATCCTGGGAAGCCTCTAGCCTCCGGAAGGGTTGAGCAGCAGCTGTAAGTTCCTGGCAAATCCGCTCCAAAGCAGGCAGCTCTGAGCCCCGGACTGTCCTGGAAAGGTGAGAACTGGTTGGCGTTCATCCTTTAAGAAGCATCACCTGGGTGCCACACCTGTTGGCTAGGGGGTGAAACCCTGCTCTCCACAGACATCTAGAATTATTGGTAAAGGCAGACAAACTGACAGAAAACATAAATAGGAAATCAGGTATAAATTTTACAGTGGAAGCAAAAGCTCTATATGTTAAAGGTCGGATGCAGACAATATGGACAGACATAATTAAGGCAATAGTAATGAAGGATGAAGTAAAAAATAAAAGCCAAAGAATTCATAAAGACTAGAGAAGTTTCAATGAGAATTAGGCAGAAAAGGAAAAGCATGGACTAGGGGAGAAATTGGCACCAATGTCACAGCAAAGGCCTGGAGAGGCCCTTCTCTAAACTTCCTCTTCCAAATTGAACATCCCTGACGCCCCAGAAGAGGATGCAGAAACCACTCGGGTGAAACGGTACAAACTCAGTATAAAATGAATTAGGTTTGAGAAGATAATGTAGAACATAGTGACTACAGTTGATAATTCTATACAGTATGAATGAAATTTGCTAAGAGTAAACCTTAAGCAATCACACACATGAAGAGAGGTGATGAATGTACTATTTAACTCAATCGTGGGAATCCTTTCACAATGAATATAAATATCAAATTATCAGCTTGTTCACTTTATTTTTTTATTTTTAAAAGTTTATTTAAGGAGCGCCTGGGTGGCTCAGTCAGTTATGCATCCAACTTCAGCTCAGGTCACGATCTTGAGGTCTGTGGGTTTGAGCCCTGCATCGGGCTCTGTGCTGAAAGCTTGGAACCTGGAACCTGTTTCAGATTCTGTCTCCCTCTCTCTCTGCCCCTCCTCCACTCATGCTCTGTCTCTGTCTCTCTCAAAAATAAACAAACATTAAAAAAAAAGTTTAAGTAATTCTCTACAACCAACATGGGGCCTGAATTCACGACCCTGAGATGAAGAGTCGCACGCTCTTCTGACTGAGCCAGGTGCCCCTCACGTTGTACACTTTTAATATATTACTTTGTCAATTAAATTCCAAAAACCTGACAAATGAAATAAAATATGGTGAAATATCTAAGAAACCACTCCAGAATCATTCTCCTCTTTGCTTGCACTACTCACCGCTCCTTTCCCAGGAAGAAATCATGGTAGAAGCCACATTCTGTACTTGGACCTCGGCAGAGGACAGCACCAAGGAGCTGTTCAGCTGCTGCTCCCAGGACATGGGTGCTGGAGTGCCAGAACACCTGGGTTCACAAGAAAGGAGTTCATAACCACCGCCTTTGTTTTTTTATTTTATTTTTTTTCATAACCTCCTTCTTTAACCCCTCACTCTCTGATACTCTTCTCAGAGAAGCTGGCGTGAAACCAGTATGGCTCTTCTAGAAATAACTATCACAAGATGGGGAATCTGACCTTGGAGGTGAATACTAACTAAACAGTAAAAAGGAGGAAAAACTGAAAACAAAAGGCTAGTAGAAACATGCACAGACAGGGGTAACCCCCACTCCCACTCCTCAGTGCTTCCTGGTCCTACAGCATAGAAGTAGGGCCTAGGCGTCTTTTTCTGCTCCTATAACATCCCCTTTTAGGGCTTCAGAGTAAACTACCTTCTCAAGACCATAGTTCCTAAGGGCTCTATTTGATCTTTTAGTTCTATTTTTCTCTATTCCAGGAATCTAGTGTGATGCAACCCCTCCTCTAGGATTTGGTCACCATTTATTTATTTGTTGTTTATTTATTTTGAGAGAGAGTGTGTGTGTGTGTGCTAGTAGGAAAGAGCAGAGAGAGAGACAGAGAATCCCAAGCAGGCTCCATGGTGTCCGTGCAGGGCCGGACACAGGGGTTAATCTCACAAACCAGGAGATCATGACCTGAACTGAAACCAAGACTTAGACGCTCAACCCACTGAGCCACCAAGGCGCCCCTTTGGTCACCATTTAGATGAAGATGATAAAACTCCATTTTTCTGGATCCTAGTAGATGAGGTCTATATTACCCAAGCTGACATGAAGAAGACAAAGTAGGGAGGAGGAATTGTGTGCTCAGTTGTGGAAGCCAAGTTAGAATTAAAAAATATATACCATAGAGGTGCCTGGGTGGCTCAGTCAGTTAAGCGTCCGACTTTGACTCAGATCATGATCTCACAGTCTGTGGGTTTGAGCCCCTTCTCAGGCTCTGTGCTGACAGCTCGGAGCCTGGAGCCTGCTTCAGATTCTTTGCCTCCCTCTCTTTCGAACCTCCCTCTCTCTCGAACCTCTGTCGCCCCTCCCCCGCTCACACCTCTGTCTCTGTCTCTCTCACAAGTAAACAAACATTAAAAAAAATTTATAAAAAAATATATGTTACAGATGACTTATGATGTATGTCTCTAGGGTTGAAGTGACAGAACTGGCATATTACCCTTCTATTTTCAGCTTTCCTTTTTACTAGTGCAAACGATGTTTACTTAATGGACCTATGTTGAAAATTTTCATCCTAAGTTTCTAGCTTATCCAGGGTTAGTCAAGACAAGCAGTCTGTGGTAGGTCTCCCTCCCAACTGCAAAGGGAGAAACTGAGGCAAAAGAAATACTAGAAATATGCCCACTTAAAAATCCCTTAGTTTAGTTGTCACTGTATTCCTGAAAAGGAAGAAACTTACTGCCTTGCCCTCTGCAGAACTGAATGTCAGAAATCTGAGGTCAGAATCTGTCTCCAAAGGCCGTTCCAGATCATAAAGTTCTCCATTCACTTGAGCAGCCACTGCAGTATCTGCCAATGTTGAACTTGGGAATTGGGAGTGGGGGGGGAAGTGAGGACAAAGAAAAAGACATGGTCACAGTCCACAGGGGAAGACAGGGACTAATCTCTCAATAGTTCTAAGCTTGCAAATGGGGAAAGGTGTCACCAGAGCAATAAAACCTATCATTTCTTTTCCCAGTGGATAATAAAGGGTAGAGACTCTGAAACTAACCCAGATGAAAATGAATTCTCATGAAAAGGCGATCTTGATAGAGATGGAATAGATACCAGGCATAATTTTCATTCTCTGCTCGAGTCCAGCGAAATACAGAGGGAGAAGGATGATCCTGGTAGGTACAAAATGGGCTGGTACCTGATCTGCTGGGCTAGCTGGTAAGGGGTTGTGCTCCATGCCACAGCATCCACCCTCTGGCCTCCAGGAAGTGATATCTTAATAGTCCGGTGCTCCTTCTGTGCCACGCTTGCTAACTTCTTTACTTGAGCAGTCCATAGCTCCTCAAAAAGGCCGAGCCGCTCTGCCAACCACTGTGGAGGGGCTGGCACAGCTGCCTGGAGAGAAAGATGTTAGGAGGTAACTCAGGTCCCATCATTCCTTCCTGGGATTGAGGCTGGTAGGAGGTGAGGGTACCGAAGTGGCCTTAATCCTAAACCCAGGCCTTTAAGAGGGCTGGGTGATACAGGGCTCTAGACTAGGAGCCCTAGCCTCTCCTGGTGGTCGACTCTAGGGAAAAGATGGCTGTAACTAACGGCTTAGCGGGGCCGAATTCAGGGGCTCAAGGCAGGGGTTGGGAGCCTGCACTTTGGGCCTGGCCTGGGTCCGATGCGGTTCTTAACTTTTGGGTGGGTACCTCACGCACCGTGTGTAGCCGGCAGGTTTGCAAGCCCGGCAGCCGGAGCCGCCGCCACCTCTGACACAGGCCCATGCTCCTTCAAACCCGTACCTACATCCTTAAACAAATTATCCTCGACTCCTTCACCGGATTTCTCATAGGTTTCCGGCCCAATGACGCCCAAGCCCATTGGCTGCGGCAGCTGCCACTCTAATCTGAGACCACCTCCAGGAGCTCCGAAGTGGTCCGCCCCACACTGCTTGAGCGGTGGTGTGGGTGGTTCCGGCTGCCGGAAGACCTAAACTGTTACACACACTCCCAATCCCGAAACTTGCAGTTTCAGCTAGGGGTAGCAAGAGCATATTCTGCAGCGTGGAGGAAAGGGGAGTGAAAACTCATGAGAAATGAGAGTGGGAGAAAAACGGAGGGGAAAGGGTAGCTAGTCATTTCCTTTTAACCATAGGTTTTCTTTTATATCGTCTTTACTGGCAGGTAGAAAGCAGGGGGATAGACGTTGGAACCAAGTGTTAAATCCTGGACCTGCCATTCACAATATAATTTTAGGTGGATTACTCCGTTTCTTCTAAACTTCGATTTTCTCATATATAAAATAGCAATAGAGGCTCCTGGCTGGCTCAGTCAGTGGAGCGTGAGACTTTTGATCTTGGGGTTGTGAGTTGGAGCCCCCACTTTGGGCATAGAGATTACTTTAAAAATCTAGGGACGCCTGGGTCGCTCAGTAGGTTAAGCGTCCAACTCTTGATTTCTGCTCAGGTCATGATCTCTTGGTTCCTTGGGGCTGATCGTAGCAGAGGGCTCTGCGCTGATTGGCATGGAGCCTGGTTGGTATTCTCTGTCTCCCTCTCTCTTCGCCCCTCTGTGGCTTGTGCTCTCCCTCTCTCTCAAAATAAACATTAAAAAAATTTTTTTTAATCTTAAAAAAACAAAATGGGTATAATAATAGTAACACTCCCAATTGTCGAGGTTAGTTTCATGTAAATCATGAGTGGTACTCAGTAATGGGCTATAATAGCGACAAGCCGTTAGAATAAATAAATTTAATAGCTTTGGGGCTGGACCAAAGAATCTACAGAGGGCACTTCTTGCAATTTCTAAATAGTCATATTGCTTAAGAGGGACCTTAGCGACCTCTTAATTTTACAGATGAAAGAATTTAAGGTCAGAGAAAATAAATGACTTAAGGTCAAACAGTAAGTGCTGATACTAGATTTTGAATCCAAGTTTTTTGTGTTTTTTTTAACGTTTATTTATTTTTGAGACAGAGAGAGACAGAGCATGAACGGGGGAGGGTCAGAGAAAGAGAGACACAGAATCCGAAACAGGCTCCAGGCTCTGAGCTGTCATCACAGAGCCTGACGCGGGGCTCAAACTCACAGACCGTGAGATCATGACCTGAGCCAAAGTCGGCCGCTTAACCGACTGAGCCACCCAGGCGCCCCTTGAATCCAAATTTTACACTCTTCTACCACACCATGCTATCTCTGACAACAGAATTTACTTCCAGTATACTCCATCACTTCAGAAAGAGGCACCTGACCCTAGAATCTTAGCTTTCTGTTTCCTACACAAGACCTTGCCTCTCACTCCCATCCTAGCTCTCCACTTCCTTTAATCTCTTCTTACTCCCTGTGATATCTAGGACAGAGGACTGGGTATATTTGGTTTATTTTATACAGTAAAAATTGAAACACAGTCACATTTGTGGTAAAGTATGAGGGGAAATGGACTTAGGAGCAGCTGTAAGGTTCTCAGTAACTCCCCTTCGTCCCCTCACCTGGGGGTGGGGATGGTTAGATGGTTCTCAATTTTCCAATGGTGATGGAATCAAGAGTTGTGGAGGAAGAGCTGTCAGAGAAAGCTGTTAAATCTAGGTTTCCAGAGGCCAGAGGTTCTTTCTGGGGAAGGCAGCAGTTGATTTGAGTCACAGGCATCACTCTGGATCTTGGCTCCCTCTCCTGGTATGTTAAGACACCCTGAAATAAAAAAAGAAACAGACAAGACTGTGGAACAGGAAAATTACTTGTGTGTGGGAGGGGTGGTGTGGAGGGCTGGGAAAAGGCAGAGAGGATTTTAAAATGGCGTTCAAAAAGTGTGACAAGCAGAACTTTTTCCATGGCTTTGCATCAAAAGGGATGGGAATGTTACATTGCAGGTAACAAAATGGTAGGTGCTCAGTATTGAATTAAGAATGTATCAATCACTGTATTGACTTAAAACTCCAAAGGATAAATTTACTGACACATACATTCTTTGATCATTGTACCTTGTCCTCTTTTGTCAGATACTAGAGGGATGGTAGAATAAGTAGGCTACACTGTTACGGCAGCTTCCAGCACTCATCCCTCAAACATGCACTGACTTACTGTATGCAATGCCGTGAACTGAGGGCTCATGGGATACCCATCAATCAACGACTACATCATCACCTATGTAACTTGTGTTGCAGTGGAGGAAGGAAGGAATGTCAGGAGTTATTACATTTTTCTCCTTGTAGCAAACAAGCCAGCCAGCTAGCAAGGAAGAGCAAGCTAGTTAAGACCAATGCATTAATCATCTGTTCTTTTACAATTTCTGGTCTGTGACCACCATGTCTCAGCCTCGGGGAATTTTAACCCACTAGTCTGCCTGGGAAACATCTATCTCTAAAACTTCTCTTACCTTCCACCCAGAATATCACCAAACACCCACTATGTGCCAAGTGTGATGCCTTCACTATCATTTAATTCCAAGAACCCTGACAAGTAATAGCTCTTTTCATGTTCTCTTTAAAACACAGAAAACCCTCAGAGAAGTCAAGCCTCAGTCAATCCGAATCCAAAGCCTGTGTTATGCCATGCCGTGCTGCCTTTCAGTGATCAGAACAGTCCTAATGCATTATGTTTGATAGCAGAGTTCCCGTTTTCTCTCCAGGGTACATCACTTGGAGAGCCAAAGAGGCCTTTAATATAGAGTGGAGAAAAGGGTCTAATAAAAAGCCAAGAAAAGACCCGTCTTACCAGATTTTCTCTGACCAAAGAAGAAATAACTGTTTAGAAAATAATGCCAGCAGATTTCACATTAGTCCAGGGAAAAGGCAATCCTCAGTAATGGGTATCCTAGACCATTAATCACATTTTGGGAAATTCTCAGCTTTACTCCACTTTTAGAACATCACCAGTTAGCTAAAGCTTTTGTTGAAGAGGTGTTGTATTTATATTCCTAAACTACATATATGTAAGAATGCTCTCCATTGAAGGTAAAGTACATTTCCACTTGTCACCAGGATCAACACATACCTCCAAATTTATCCCAGCTCTTCACAAAATTTCTCTGTACCCAAGAAGTAGAAAAGATACCAGAGGTAAAAAAGCAAAATTTAAGAGGGTGAAATATATAAAGGTTTGTCATTGTCACCAAATGTTTTTGAGGCCCAGAGAACCAGCCAAGTGGCTAAAAGTAGGTGGTGTGGGGAGATTATATTTACTTAAAACAAACACATAAAAAACACCCCAAATCCTTAGTGATGAAGATGCAGGGTGGGGCCAAGGTTTTACTTTAAGATGCCAGAAAAAAGGAGATAAAGTCCTGCCACATTTGCTGATAAATAAAAAGAGGGAAACTTCCTATCAGGGCCTGGGGATGAGTTGTTTTCGGGGAAAAAAAAAGGCCTTCAGCTCACCTAGAATCTCTGATTTCCCTTCCCCAAGACAACTCTTGAGTCTGTAAAAGAGAAACAAAGACAGAGCCATCTCCAAGCCCCCTTCCCCTTTAAGTGACCCTGAGGTGTGAGGTAAGGCCAAGGGAAAAAACGTAGCAGTCTCCCAACACAGGAGCCGGCGCAGGGATGTGTCAGCTTAGGTTGATGTTGGAAGTAAAAAACAAAGGTCAAGAGCAAAGTACTCTCAAAGAAGGTCCTAGGTACAGCTCTAGAAGGCAATGTACAACCAAGCCCACTGCCCAATAATCAAGATCTCAAATTAATCCTTTACTGATCTCTACTGCCCTCGGCGATGGTTGGCTGTTTAGCAGACACGGGATCTTATGTGTTGTTTCATACAAGTGGGAAGGATTTCTAGCCATGGGGAGGAAGAAACAGGGAACTGGACGGGGCCATCTCCTCTCTATCCATTCCAACTGAAATACCACAAGGAAAATGTACAAAGTTTCAAGTTCTCTTATCTTCTCTTTCCCACAAAATTATGTGGCAAGAATAAAGGAGACATAATGGGGATGAGGAAGTAAAGTTGCTATGAATCCAACAGATCCAGGGCAGATGGGTTTAGCCAGCACACTTTTGAGTCAAACAAAACCCTGCAGCCTGTATTTGTTGTTTTGTTTTTTTCTTTTGGCACTGCTCACTAGCCCCTCCACCCATGTCTGTATTTTCAACTTTTGACTCTTGCTACAGTGAGAACAAAGGGTAAGGGCAGAAGAAAAAAAATGATGGTGCCATTAGGTAACTACAGTAGCAATTCCTAAGTAGACGTCAGCGTTATGCCCTTTTCCTCAGACTTAACTAAGCATTAAATGCGCTCTTCCCCAGCAGTTAGAAGCAATTTGGCAGTTTTACACTGCACTTGCTCCTTTCCTTCAAAGCACGCGCTTCTCCTTACTTCTATGGGGGTGGGGGGGAGAAGGGAGAAGAGGATGTTTACTTAAGAGCTATCTCACTTGCGTGAACCTCTTGTAGCTTTGTCTATGCAGTCTCAGTGAGTTATTACTCAGCAATTGTGAACAGCAGCTGACTGGACATGTCCATAGTTACTCATAAACAAGTATGAGAAACGCCCCAATACCCCAAAACCCATTTGGATGATGTTTGTGTTACTGCCTACATACATGAGTGGGTAACGCATCCCTCTTCTACAGAGTGCCTTAAATAAAACAATTCAGGGGTTTGAAGTTGTGTATTTTCAACATGCCCAGAAAGGCAAATGTGGAAGTCTAAAAGCTGTTGATTCCTTGGGGGTGGAGAAAGAAACCAATTGGGCAAGTCAAAGTGCCAAGAGGGGATAAGGAAAAGGGTGAGCCAGATTCCAGAAGCAGCCAATACAACTGTATGCCCTACCTACTGGGTGTATTCCTAGGCTGCTATTTCTGAAGTGTCCAGTGACGTGTGGAACTTCACGTAATGAAGGTTGCTATTTAGAACCTTTTACCCCGCCAGTGACCTAGGTGGGGTCCAGATGTGGTGACTCTCTCTTCACCCCTTAAAGCCAACATTCCTTTTATTAAGCTTCACTGGGGTATGAAAAAGGGATAGGGCAAGAGAGGGTTAAGTGTGGCTTATGTATGACAGACTGCCATTCACAGCAAGAAGGGTAGATGTGGGAAAAGAATGAACCAGAAGGATCCCTACCACAACCACCCCAACTCTAGGCTTGCTTCAAAAATGCTTCTTCACTCACAACTGTACAACTTTTTGAAGACATACACAAATAGTTATCCATACAGTATATCCCACTTCATTACCAACCACTCCCTTAACATCTTGATTTTACCCCACCCATCATCCCCTTTCCAAAACTGAATTACAGAGGATCAAACAGAAAACCCGCACGGCCATGAAGATCACAGAGGCTCAGATTGCCTTCAGTGACACCGAGCACTGGAAGTCAAAGGGAACACTTGGATTAAGATCAGTGTGAGAGGGGGAAAGTCAACCACACAACAAAGGAAACCATACTTTATTAAACTGGAAAACAAAAACATAATATTGGGGACAAAGAGATTAAAAAAAAAAAGAATGGCTGGAAGACAGGCAAGTGCAAGTGGTCACAAGGAAGGGACAAGACGGGTGGTCTGTGGTATCTGTGCACCTCAAATGTGCAGGCACACACCCCGTCCCCTTGACCCCCATCACACTTATACCAAAAGCCAATACAATCAGATCTTCAGAGATACATCCAGGCCTTCTTTCTGCATCCTGTAGCTGGTTCCACCTTCAGCCCTGGACAGTCATGTAGGGTCTTTGCTGGAGAAAATTTAGATTTTCCAACCATAGGTCTGCTCCACAAAGCAGCAGTTTCAGCTCCTGAAGAAGTTTTCTCTCCTAGTTGTGCTCACCACGGAAGCCAGGAGACCTTGGTCAAAGCCCGAAATCTCAAAGAAAAATGTCAAACCTTCAGAACTAGTTATTTTATTAAATGATATTAATACACATTTCAAAAGGATTTCATTGTTGTTGCCTCTAAAGCATGTACTTGTTTTGTTTTCCACACTGAACACGTGAGAATATCATTCAACATATCTAATTTTAATCTTAACAGGCACCCCCCACCCATTCAAAAAGGGGGGGGGAGGAAAAAAAGGGGGAGAAAGCAGTATTTTACAGCGGCTTCAAAACAATTAACAGCTGAAGCTTAATTCTGCATGACCCGATAACTTCAGGACTGATAGTGAATATTCTGCAATTAGGAAGTTTAGCATATTCACATTATCCAGATAGGTTAGCTGTACCATATATATCACAAACGTTGTATTCCTGGGATCAAAAAGGATAAAAGTCCTACTCTCTTATCATTTTACCCTCCCTGGCATCAAACCAAAATCCATTTATGCTCACCTTTTGGGAGGGCAGAGAGAAATAGGGAGGGGGCTGTCATCTAAGCTGACTGGAGAGCAAACTCTCAATACTTAAGGACTTGATTTCTGATACTATCACTGCGTTTTAAGCAGTACCAGCATATTCACGACCCCCCACCAATTCTCTGTCTGTGATTTTACAGTGAGCACCAAGGACCTTAGTAACAACTTCGCATATTCTGATTTCATATAAATCATGTCCTTGCCAAGACACACTATGTTATGCTTTCTTTAAAAAAATCTTGTTTATTATATTTTTAAACTCAGGTTGAAATACAAAAGTCAGAGCATGGGCGTGGAGTTTTAAATCACAGACACAGAAAGAATAAAACCCCTTTGTTTCATGTTATGAATACCAGAATTGTCTTTTTTCACTATATCACATATATACACTGTCGTCTTCATTTACTGCTGTAGACAGACTTCCTTAAAGTTAACACCCGACAGTCACATACAAATCCTCCCGTCCATCCTGAAACAAACTCAATGAGGATTTTGTAGCTTAAAAAACAAAACACCCCACAAAAGAGCCCAACCCTTAAAAGTCCATCTTTTAAACTGTACAAGGTCTTCCTTTCATGTATTAGTCATCATGCTTTTGAGGACAATCACCCTGCCCCAACATTTAGGAAGCCACTTTCCTGACATCTCCACATTTTCTGATAAAATCAAATGGTCAGAGAGCCTTTTCAAGTAAACGTTACTTTTAGCTTAAACAAGAGCAGCAGAAAGAATTCACATTCTTTTATTCTAGAATGAAAAACATCCCACTTAATTTCTGCAAAAAAAAAAAAAAATCCATTTCAGTTTTGAGTCAATTAGAACTCTCTCCCCCCCTCCCCCCCACCCCTCCCCTTACTCTTGCTTACACTTTTCCCTAAACAAATGTCTCAGGACTCAACGTAACTATATCATTTCTTTGCTTTGCTACACTATACACCCCACCCCACACACAAGGTCATGGCATCATGCATTTTTGTGGGGGAGAGCTATAGGGCGGAGAGTCTCGAGAGGGTCAAAGACACAACAGTTGGCTTAAGACCAGAAATGCATCAGGAAGATGAAGGACTCGTGGCCTCCTAGCCACAGAGCACATGGCAAGCCCAAATAAATAACATGGAATAAATTACACAAAAACTCCCAAACTATGACGCACACCTGGTTTAAGCTGCTCTTGATCTGAAAAGCAAGTTTATGCTGACACAAAGAGTCATCTTCTGTCACTATGTTGTCCACTCTCCCCCATCTTTAATATTTTACTAGAGGAATCCAAAGCAATCCCTATACTTCCTACAGTTCTATACTCACATAGAAGAAAATATGAAGCTTGCTAGGATTCCCTAAAAAAGAACACATTGTTTTACTCATCTAGCTGGATATTACCAGTGTGTATACCTTGGGGTAAGACACTAAATAATATAAAATAATAGTAAAGCAGTATTTGCTTTTCAGTGTTCCTTGATATAAAGTTATAAACACTCAAAGCGTACTGATTGTCTTTTTTCCCAGTACTAGTTGTGGAAATATAAAGAAGCCTTTCAGTTTGGGGAGAAGGAAAGCAAACCATTCTTGTGTAAAATGACTAAGGGCAGAAACATTCTTTATTTCCTAGGGGAAGCGGAAGGTGGAGATAAGGCTTGAGCCTTGAAATGTGACAGGCTGCTAGCTGTAGAATGGGGGAAATTTGGATTTCTCAGGTCCTCCTCTGTAAAGATATGTATACCCACTTGTCACTAAAACACTTCTGAAGAGGTAGAATGTATAGAAAGATGCTATCCAACCTCCTCCTTTGAAATACCAAGAACAGGGGTAAATGCAGGACTAGGGCGAAGAGGAAAGAAAGATGCAGGTCAATAGTTCCCTTTCCCTACTACTCCACCTTTGCTGAAAACCATCAAGCATCACTTAACATTTGGGAGGCATCATGGTAAAAAATCTATCTCTTACATTAAAAAATTCAAAGATAATATTTCAGTTGCGCCTTTATTAGCAATTGTCAACTGTAGTGACTTTTCTTTCTGGCCAAAGCAGACGTGCAAACTGAGGGAGAAAAAGTCAATCAAGAAAGAAAAGCAGGAAGCATGAGCTTGGTTGCAGGACGTGCCAAGCTATAGAAGTCTCCCGTTCTCATTTATGAGCAATGGGCAGGTCACACGGCACCGTTACTGGTTCCTGTCTCTAACTCTAACATTGGAGGCACACCTTATTTTAACCTGGAGATTATATTTAGCCCCCTCTCCTTCATTCCAAGGATGAAGAGTAATAATTTTTACTAGGATAGAATGACACCTGTATGTCCTCAAAGTTCCAAATAGTCCTTTAGAAGAAGAGGTTCATTTCTTTTTTTTTTTTTTTTTTTTGTAAGATTTTAGGAGAAAGGTAAAGAACCCAACTTCAATAGGTCTTTAAAAAACAAAACAAAACAAAACAAAACAAAACTTCAAAGGTCCACGGTCTCCCACCTATTTCCCCTTGCAACATCTCTCGGCTTGTCAGCAGGGCACAGAGCATACAGGAAAGGGAGCCAAGCTGGTCACAGTAGTTACTCAATGGGAGAGAGAAGGGGAAAGGGATCCTTCCATTGACTACTTGATAAGCCAAGCCCAAAGAACATCCCAACATTGCACGTTATTCTCTGTACTGATGGAAGTTTTATTTCAAATGTAATACTCTTCAGTAAATGGGTAAGAGTTGTTTTCCTCCCCACCCCCTCAAACCCCCAGCCAAATGAAGTGGCTCTGGTTGTGTTTCTTTGCCCCCCAGCCTCTGTAAAATACAAGTAGCTTGGGTTAAGTGCAGTGGGAGAGCAGACTGGATGGAATAGTGAAATGCAAGCATGTTTGACTTTTTAATTTCGAAGGGAGGCCCTTTGTCATTAAAAAAAAAAAAAAAAGATCAAAGGAAGGAAATCAAATAAAAACAATAATAAATCAAACTCTACTTCCAATGCTCTCTAGACTGTTCAAAATGCTTTTCCCTTGGTTTCCATCAGTACCTGGGAGGGAAGAATGGGCGTTTTGGTGCAAAGAACGGAGGGCCCCTAGCAAAAGGTGGCCTGGGTCTCTTTAGACTGTGGAATGGGTCTCTGCTGAGAAAAGGTTCCCTAGGCCGAAAGTCTGGCCGGGGATTCCGCAAAATCATACCACTCCGGTTGATGGCGTCTCTGTGTGAGGGACCCAAGTGGGGGCCACTGCTGCTGTTGCTGCCTCCCCCACCTCCTCCTCCATGGGCTGGGCCCAGGTGCTCCAGAGAATGGGAGGGTAGGCTGAGGCTCTCTCGTACACGGCTAAGGCCAGGGCCGTTGAGGTCCCGTTGGGTGGGGCCCCCATGGTCCCTGGGTCCTGGGAGCACCCCAAAATGCTCAGCCAGGGTCCCTTGAAGAAGGGAACTATGGTCCTTGGGAAATACTGCCACAGCTCCTGCCACTCCGTGCTCTGCCAGTGGTGGAGCTGGGAAGGGTACAACCCCAGAGTGGTCAACAGGGGGTGGAGGAGGAGGTGGAGTAGAAAAGGGAACACCACTCCCACCACTGCTGCTATGTTCCCCAGGGGGTGGAGGAGGGGGTGGGGTGGGGAAAGGAACTCCGCTGTGCTCTCCAGGAGGAGGGGGTGGGGCAGCATGGGCCAGGGCCGCCTCCTTTGTGAAGGGGTTCGAAAGATCCACTGTGGGTAGATGAGTGGGTGCATCTCGAGAGAAGATACCCCCATGATCCTTAGGAGGGGCAGGTGGGGCAGATGACGGCCCCACTGGCTCTCTCTGGAAGGGTGTCCCATGTTCCAAGGGGGATGGGGGGAGATGATGCTCAAATGTTGAGTTGAAACTGTTGGAACGGAAGCTGCCGACACTTTCCTGAAATTGGGATGCCCGTTCCTTGTATGGTGCTGCTTTAAAGCCAGTGAGGCCTCCGCTGCCCCCACCCCCAAGGGATGCCAACTCAGAGGCACTTGTGGGGCCATTGTCGAAGGAGCTGCCTGAGGTGCTCAGATCAAACCAACCCACCCTTGAAGCCTCGCGCCCGTGTCCTCTATTTCCCTTCCCAGGAACTCGGACGGACTCTACGGTCTGTATCGGCTCCCCTGACATCCTCCTATTGGATGCGTTATGATAACCCAAGGTTTCTATAGGGGCCCCCTTCTCTTCGGTGCTGTCAGGCAAGTCTAAGCAGGAGGAGGAGACTCGGGTTTCTATGCGGTAGTGCTCTTCTTGCTGCTGCTGATCGGTGGCTGTCAAGCTGGGCTGGGCGAGATTTGACAGGCCGACACCATCACTTGAAGTGCCCTTGCTGGGGGCCTGGCCAAAATGCTTATCATCCGAGGGCTTTCGCGAGGCATTTTTAAGCATATTCTTAAACTCAATCGTCGACGTGGTGGAAATGGTGGGGGCCAGGACTTTCTCCACGCCTGGTGTGGGTGGGTGGCCCGTGGGAGCGGCAAGGGTATTCTGCGGAGAGAAAAGGGAACGATGTGGGACTGGGTGAGGAGGCTCTGGGTACTGCTTCTGCGGCAAACCGAGATGCCCAGTGGTAGACTGAGACAAGCTATTGTGGTTGGAGTCAGGGGTGAAAAATGAATCATTCTTACTCGGTGACGGTGACCGGTCAGACCCCGGTTCACTCCCTCTTATGCTGAAGGCACCAAATAGCCCGGGGGAAGAGGAGAGCCGGTCACAATTCTCACTAGAGTCCAGGAGAGCCCTTACAGATGGAGGGAAGGCAGACTTTACCCCGAATTCTTGGGCCCTGTGGCTATAACTGGAGAGGATTGGCTGGTATTCGGTGGTATCAGAGAGCTTGCTTGACTTCAGGATAGACTTGGCCGGCTTCTTCTCTAGGTTCATCATGGCAGAGGGTGGAGGCCCTGAGTATTCAAAATCTCGGTAATCCTCATCTTCCTGGAAAGAAGTATCTGGATAGAACTTCTCCTGTGAAGAGTCCATCAGGGAAGATGGCCTCTCCATTCCATCCGAAGGCTGTTTATAGGGTGATTCACTGCCCAGGCCAAAAGGTCGATATGTAGATACAGAATTGGAGAGTTCCCGGGGGTAGCTTTCCTCTCTCCCAGGGGGTGGTGATCTTGTACTGCTGGGTGTTGAGGAACCAGGGCTAATGATCTTAGAAAGCAGGGACATGGTGTCTACACTGCTGGATGTGGGCTTGTCCATCATCTCATCCTGGGTGGGCGTCCCACTCCGTTCGTCCCGCACAGGGGTTCCGTCAATGTTGTCAATTGACGTGCTAGTAGGGCCACGCTGGAAGTCTGAGGGGTGGCTTTCTGCTGGGGCACTGGACCCCAAGCTGCTCAGGATTGGGATGTTTAAGTTTAAGCCACTGAAACCAGGATTACCTTTTAAGAAGTTGTGGATCTTCATTTCCAGGCTTGGAGAGGTGGACTCAGACTCCAGCTTTGGCTTGGAGATCTCTGAAGATTGGCACATGGCAACTTCAGTAGGTGGGGCAGCAGGGCTAGTACTGTGGGTTCCTGTAAACCCCATAGAGTTGGATGGTAGCTTAAAAGTAGTGCTTGGGAGCCCCGGGCTTTGCCCAATTGAGGCCTTGCTAGCTGATGTCGAAGAGACTTCAGAAGTTGATGAATTAGGAGAATAGTTGAAGCTTTTAGGAATAAAGGATTGGGTACTGGAGGACAGATTTCTTCCTTTGATGCTAGAGACTGTGGTGTTTGCAGGGGAAGCTGAAGTGCTCTGGGATGCAGCTTCACTGGCTGGGACTGGGTTCCCAGTAACACTCTGAAGTAAAGATGACAGGCCTGTAGAAACAGAGATTAAAGGAGTTAAAAAGAACAACTGCCTGCCCTACAATTAAAACAATGTAGGCTAATCGGATATTCTCATTCATTCCAGCGGGAACCAGATAGACATTAAAATATGAGGCCAAAGAGAATCCAGACCAAACAAGCAATGGCTAAATGTCATAGAAAATACTGGACCTATTTCTCAATATAAAGAGAGCAAATTACTGAAATGTTTCTAGTACAGTCATCAAACAAGTCTAACACAGCACAATAAAAGGCAACAGGAAAGGGAAGATTTTAGTGTCAGAATCATTCATAGTTTAAACAAGACAAAGCAGGAAGAGAAAGGAGGCAAATTATCCTTAAAATAACACTTTAAGCCAGTATTTCTTAACATTTGATCTGTGGAACTGTTTCTGTAAATGCAAATAGATATTCCTTTCTAGCCTCTGCAATTGTTTCTAGTAAGTTAACGAACACTGTTATTTATTCTCAAGAGAGAGATCACGTATGCACATTGCTGAAATTTGTTTGAACAAGACACTTTTTTCAAGCATCTCTTGCTAGACTTTGGGGAAACAATGGTTTAGCTATCATTTTTGGTTGTAAAATGTAGCAATAGTAAACATGCAAACACACACCCCAAAGACTTACAAAGCTAGATCATCTTATAGCTTGGAAAATTTAAGAATTATTCATCTACCCAAGTTGACACTGATGAGATTCAACCCTACTCACTGATAGACAAAACCTCAGAAGCTCTGAGAAAGAATTCTTTGGGGTAAAGGCTGAAGTCCACCAAAGCAAACTGCTCCTCCTGTAGAAAATTTTTTAGAAAAATACTTGACAAAGAGATAAAAGGAGGTCCTATAAATTCAATCATGTGTTGGCAAATTTACCCAATTTCTGGTCATAAATGAAAACCTTTGGGGCATACTTCACCCGGATTTGTAGCTTTTCGTCATACACTAAAACTGTTCCTTCATAATGGTGTGATGAAAGACACCAGTACTTTATATGGTACTTTACTTAATGATTCTTCAAGATTTCAATTTTAATCCATATTTACCAACAGACTTAAGCTCTGAAGAATTCTGAGATTACTCCATCCTTGGAACATTAAAAAAAAATTTTTTTTTTAATATTTTATTTGTTTTTGAGAGACAGAAACAGAGTGTGAGCAGGAGAGGGGCAGAGAGAGGGTGACACAGAATCTGAAGCAACTCCAGGCTCTGAGCTGTCAGCACAGAGCCCGATGCAGGGCTCAAACTCATGAACCGTGAGATCATGACCTACACCAAAGTCGGACACTTAACTGACTGAGCTACCCAGGTGCCCCCATCCTTGGAACATTTTTAACTGCCATAAAGTTATATATTTAATGGTGCATGTTATCCAATATTCAGTAATATCTGAATAACTGAAATATTATTTCAATTATCCTGCTGAAACAAACAAACAAAAAACATGTTTCATTTCTGAAAAGTTCTCTGGGTACATAACTTCCCCCTCCTAACAGTTTGATTTAATTCTTAGCAGCCACTGTTCATACCAAAATCAGAAGTCCTCAAGCACTAGCACATGACATATGACGTCATGATTTTTAAGATATTTCAGCATATCTTTCAGATACTGTGGGATTTCTTCAAAAGATCATCTTGTTAAGATAGACACTACTCAGATTTCTGATAATAGGTGATATAGTCCCTTACCACTAAATATTAATATTGTTCTTTGATTTTTTTTTAAAGTTTATTTATTTAAGAGAGAGTGAGAGAGGGAGAGCGAGAGAGAGCACGTTGTCAGTGCAGAGCCAGACTCGTGAGGTCATGACCTGGGATGAAATCAAGAATCAGACACTTAACTGCCTGAGCCACCTAGGCACAGCACCTTTCTTCAATCTTAACGGGCCATACTCTATTGGACTTTTTGCCCATTGAAGTCATTCTTTTGTGTTAAAAATCTGTCAATAATGGCTGTGGGTGACACAATCAGAGCAAAGTTCTAAGAGATCCCTTGGAATCTCTCTCTATAGGCTTTTACAAATGCATCTATTTAAGTTGCTGGATAAAGTTTCTTAAAAGTCAAGCATTCTATTTTCCACAAGGAAATGAAAGGTGATGAACCACCCAGTTACTCCACAAAGATTGTCTTCTGGGGTCCCCAAAAACACATGCTGTCAGAACACCTAGTTCTGTTCAAATTTTGCCTGATGAGAAAGTCCACATGATGCTGGTGTCATAATCTACTGAAAGGAAAAGCTGTAAGTATTATTAATGTCCCCTGGAGGCTCCTGGTTGAGAACTTTGATACAGAGTTAAATCACTGTATTGAAGATATTGCTCTGATATTTATAATTCACTGCATAATTATACTGAGGTGCTAAATAACGACTGTGCTTGTATCTGGAGGTTTTGAGAACAGAGAGCAGGTATGTTTTATGAAAAAATATTAAAGCAGTTTTAGACACAAAACAGATAATTAACAAGGTATACTAGGTTCAAATAAGGTAGAGATTACAGGTACAGAGATGTGCTATACCTACAAATAAAGGCCTCTAAATTAGGACATAAAAAAAGAAAATCATTTCTCGTAAGATTTTTGATGGTAGATTGACCTTTCTTACTGTCTTTAGCTTTGGTTAACATTAAAAATATAAGCCTTGGGGCGCCTGGGTGGCGCAGTCGGTTGAGCGTCCGACTTCAGCCAGGTCACGATCTCGCGGTCCGGGAGTTCGAGCCCCGCGTCAGGCTCTGGGCTGATGGCTCAGAGCCTGGAGCCTGTTTCTGATTCTGTGTCTCCCTCTCTCTCTGCCCCTCCCCCGTTCATGCTCTGTCTCTCTCTGTCCCAAAAATAAATAAAAACGTTGAAAAAAAAAATTAAAAAAAAAAAATAATAAGCCTCAACATATACTAACCGGTCCTCAGAGCTGGAATAAATGCAGCCCCTAGAGGGCTCATGGTGTAGGTAAAAGAATACTAGAATCCAGTCAAGCAATCTGGCTTTTAGTCTCAACTCATCACTGAGTAGATAAATTTGTAACCTTAAGCAGGTCACATCACCTCACTGAGCCTTATTCTCCTCACCTGAAAAGGAGGGGATTAGACCAGATGGTATTTTGTCTCTTTCAGCTTTGACAGTTTCTAATTCTATAAATGCCAGCTTGTAGATAAGAAATATAAATAAGACAATGAACTAACTGTATTATACATTTCATGGCTTTGGATGCTTCAGAACTGGAACCCAGGATTAAGCCAGAGACAAACAATCACAATTCAAGTCCCTGTGGCACAGGTCAGTTTACCTTGCAGTGCAGGGGCTGACTGTGTCTGGGTTTTGGAAAGAGCAGACAGAATGCTCTCTGGGGTGATCTCCACCTTTGAGAGGATATTTGCCAGAGGATTGTGAGATGTTGTCGGGGCAGGTGCAGGTGTTTTCAGGCCAGTGCTGAGGTTGCTGGGACTTGTAGGAGTTCCTGGAGAAGGTCTTGATGCAGGACTGACCCCTGGTGGCAGAAAGATTAACTCAAGAAAATGCGGTTCAAAATGACCATTAAATTCACAATAACTTTCCACTCACTCAAACCAGTTTGGTATGTTTAACAGGAATGCTTCTGTGACAGATCCGCAAATAGGGCATATCATGGCTTGTACAAAGGAAAAAATATGAAAATTAGATTAAAATCTGCTCCTGTCTACTTTGAACACCCCTAAAGTAAACAAGTACTTTCAGATGTATTTTTTAGTTTTGACAGCTAAAAGAGACTTAGGGAACCTACTTCTTTTCTTTCTACCAAATGGCATCAACACCACAGAATCTTGTAGGTGCTCAGTAAATATTGCTGGCTCATTATGATCAGAGCCATTCCAATTGTGTAACTCAACCCACTGCATAATTCTATGTGATTAGTAAATTATTTGCTTTTGAAAAGGCCTTTAAAATGAGATCATATAAGCAACTTCCTTTACATCTTTATATTTTATTTATTTTTTAAAGCAAGTTCCATGCCCAACATGGGGCTTGAACACATGACCTTGAGATCAAGAGTCCCATGCTCCACCAACTGAGCCAGCCAGGTGCTCCTACATTTTTATATTTTAAAACACTGTGTTAGTTTTTAATTCAGAAAAAAAAGGGTATATAATAAAAAAAAAAAGAATAATTTTTGAATGACAAAAATATTAATAGGTAGATATTTCACAAAGAAAAATAAAAATGAAAAAGTTTTTATCACATTGTTAATCAAAAAAATGTAAATTAAAACAAGTTACTTTTTTTTTTTTTTTTTTAAGTAATCTCTATACTCAATGTAGGGCTTCAACGCATGACCCTGAGATCAAGAGATGCATGCTTGAGGTACCAGGCTTGATTCAGTTGGTGGAGTGTGCGACTCGATCTCAGGGTTGTGGGTTTGAGTCCCACATTGGATGTAGAGATTACTTAAAAGGAACTGCATGCTCTACTGACTGAGCCAGTCAAGCACCCCAAAACAAATGACTTTTAAGACTGAATTTGACAAAGATTAAAATAAAAAATAGTGCTGGAGAGGCTGAGAAACAAAGGGAACTTTCATGTGCTTGGTACATAAAATAGTACATTTTTGGTGATCATTTTAGTATAACATGAAAAGATTAAAAACCTGTATGTTGGCTGGGGGGGAGAGGGGAAAATGGGTGATGGGCATCGAGGAGGGCACTTGTTGGGATGAGCACTGGGTGTTGTATGTAAGCGATGAATCATGGGAATCTACCCCCAAAACCAAGAGCACACTGTACAAACTGTATGTTAGCCAACTTGACAATAAATTATATTAAAAAAAAAAACAAACTGTATGGGTTTTTTTGGTCTTTATATGAGAAATATAAATTTAAGTTTTTATAAAGAAATTAAGTAATTGGGATTTTCTTCAAAATTATCAAGATTGGGTAAGGCACAGCAGAAACCAGAGTGGCTATGTGTTTCTACTGCTGAAGATGAATGATGTGTACACAAAGCTGCTCTACTTGTGTGTATTTTCATTAACATTTCCATTAAGGAAAGAAAAAGCCCTATATACTCATCAACCATTTAGGAAGGGTTGTGCATAGATTTTAGCATCAAGGTGGTTCATTATAGTGTTCTTTAAAACAGTGAAAAATTACAAAAATATCAGATGTCTAGTAATAAAGGCTTAGATAAGTTCATATACAATATGCTTCAATTATTGAAAGAAAAATTATTACAAATATTTAATCTACCAAAACATTCACAGACACACACACACACACACTGGTAAAGTTAGACACAACTAGCGTCTTTTAGGGTAGTAGGGTTGCAGGTTATTTATTTTATTCCCTTATTTTATTTTTCTATAATGACCATGTATTCGTTTTCCAACTTAAAAAAATCACTGTTAATTTAAGGAAAAAAAGCAACAAAAAACCCAGACTGATGATGGTTCAATTAGAAAGATGAAAATAAGCCTTTTATCTTCTTTATGGGGCTTACTTACCAGTATTTTT
Source organism: Felis catus (assembly GCF_018350175.1). Lineage (NCBI taxonomy): Eukaryota > Metazoa > Chordata > Mammalia > Carnivora > Felidae > Felis > Felis catus. The sequence continues at coordinate 105,196,572 of NC_058375.1, read as the reverse complement.
CATGACTGATGTCAGGCTACTAAGGATGGAACTGATCTTTGCCAGATCCACATTAGCCAGGTTTGGCAAAGCCAGTGCTGGAGAAGGGGACAGAAGAGAAGTATTCACAGGCTTTGGAAGAGGGGGCGTTGCTGTCATGGTCACAGGCACTGGGGTACACGAAGAGGCCTTGGAGATACTTTCTGTTGGCTTTGTGGGTACAGAAGTGGAAGCAGAGGACTTCTCCGCAGGTTTTTCCTTCCTGTCCTCTACTGTTTAAAGAAAAGAGGTGAGACTGCATTACTGTTTTCCAGACTTGACTTCCAGTATGAAATGTGTCCTAATATATCTGGATTTGGGGGTATAAAGCACAATGCTTTAGAGAAAAATCATTCACTCACTTCATCATTTTTACATAAGCCATACTCTTTATGTTGCTTCTCTCCTTCAACACCTGCTTAAAATAAATTTCCCAAATTCATTTTTTATCTTTTTAAAGATTTATTTGCATTTTCTTAGTATTTGTGTATTAAATTTGTACATTTCTGGGATCACGTTATTTGGCACACATGTGTTCTTTTAGTTACAATATTTATAGTCATAAATTACCCTGTCTTTTCTTTTCCATTAACCTGAGAGCTTTCTAAGACATAGAAACTTATGCATTAAATCCAACAAAACTCCAACTGCCTAACAAGAATGATTATGAAGCTTGGGATGTCAGAGAAACAATGCACCAATCCAGGTTAATTTTGTTTGTGTGCATGTGTATATATGTTAGTTAGAATGTATGTAATCTCTACACCCAACATGGGGCTGGAACTCCAGACCCCGAGATCAAGAGTCACATGCTCTCTGACTGAGCCAGCTAGGTACTGGAAAGACTGGGAGACTTTTTTTTTTTTTTTTTTTTTTTTTAAAGTAATCTCCTCACTCAGTGTGGAGCTCGAACTCACCACTCCAAGATCAACAGATACGCCTACTGACTGAGCCAGCCAGGGGCATGGCTTTGGAATCTTGGAAGGTTAAGAGTATAAGTGCCCCTCCTTCTAGAACTGTGCTGTTCAACAGAAATGTAATTCAAGCCACACATGTAAGTTTAGCTTTTCTAATGGCCACATTAGAAAAAAAAGTAGAGGGGTGTTGGGGTGGCTCAGTTGGTTAAGCGTCCAACTCTTAGATTTCAGTTTGGGTCATGTTCTCACAGTTTTCAGCTGAGCTCAAGCCCTCCATCAGGATAGGCTCTGAGCCTGCTTGGAATTCATTCTTTCTCTCTCAAAATAAATATAAATAGACTTAAAAAAAAGGGAGAAATAAGTAAAATTAACTTTAATTATATGTTTTACCTAAGCATCTCTCAAATATTTTCATTCTGTTATAAATATAAAAATCATTGGGGCGCCTGGGTGGCTCAGTCCGTTAAGCGTCCGACTTCGGCTCAGGCCATGATCTCACGGTCCGTGAGTTTGAGCCCCGCGTTGGGCTCTGTGCTGACAGCTCAGAGCTTGGAGCCTGCTTCGGATTCTGTGTCTCCCTCTCTCTCTGACCCTCCCCCATTCATGCTCTCTGTTTCAAAAATAAATAAACATTAAAAAAAAATTAAAAAACATAAATATAAAAATTATTGAGATATTTTCATTTTGGGTACTAAGTTTTCAGAATCCAGTGTGTATCTTTTTTAAAAAAAATATTTATTTTTTTTGAGTGGGGTGGGCAGGGAAGGGCAGAGAGCTACGGTGGAAGAGAATCCAAAGTGGGCTCCACACTGACAGCAGAGAGCCCGATGCAGGGCTTGAACCCATAAACCATGAGATCATGACCTGAGTTGAAACCAAGAGTTGGATGCTTAACTGACTGAGCCACCCAGGTGCCCCCTTCCCCAATAAGTACCTTTAAATTAGAGTACATCTCAAGTTGGACAAGCCACATTTCAAATGCTCAACAGCCACAAGTAAGTAGCTAGTGGCTACCATATTGAACAGAACAGATCTTGAGCAATGATTCTTAGCCCATGTGGCATACCAAATCCTAAACCGGGATAATAATACCCTGCTGTTCTAATCTAATCTTGCTGCTCTTTTTTTTTTTAATGTTTACTTATTTAAAAAAATTTTTTTAATGTTTATTACTGAGAGACAGAGCATGAAAGGAGGAGGGGCAGAGACAGAGAGGGAGACACAGAATCAGAAGCAGGCTCCAGGTTCTGAGCTATCAGCACAGAGCCCGAAGCAGGGCTCGAGATCATGACCTGAGCTGAAGTCTGATGATTAACCGACTGAGCCACCCAGAGGCCCCTAATGTTTATTTATTTTTGAGAGAGAGAGAGCGAGCGAGAGCAAGTGGGGGAGGGGCAGAGAGAGAGACACACAGAATCCAAAGCAGACTCCAGGCTCTGAGCTGTCAGCACAGAGCCTGATGCAGGGCTAGAACTCATGAACCACAAGATCATGACCTGAGCCGAAGTTGGCCGCTCAACCGACTGAGCCACCCAGGCGCCCCTAATCTTGCTGCTCTTAATACCAGCTTGTGATAGATTCGTTGGTGGGAAAAGAAAATACGTAAGGAACAAGGTGCCCTTTAATCACATAAAGGACATACCAATGATTTTTGACCCATCATCTTCCACATCTGAGAGTTCCATGTCTTCCACATCACGATTATCTGTCACAGGCTCAGGTGTGGCAGACTTCTCACTCTCCATGGCTGGTGACTGGGATTCCTCACCTCCCATTCCCTGAAAAGGAGACTCGGAACCAGTTGGAGAAGGAGCATCCATGCTTGGGGAAGGGACTGGTGATTCTTCAGGATCAGGAAGGGTTGACTTCAATTGATCCAGCTTCTTCTTTAAATTGTTCACTCGATTAGCAAAGGTTTTGTATGCCTAAAAGAAAAAAAGAGTTACTCCTCTGAGAAAAGGACTAAGATATTACTATTTTGACTTTGACCAGATTTCCTCATTATTATTAACTATAGCACTGGTACAAAACAAAAAAAAACCCAGGGCACCTGGGTTGTTCAGTCAGTTAAGTGTTTGACTTCTCAGGTCATGATCTCACGGTTCGGGAGTTTGAGCCCCACATCGGGCTCTTTGCTGTCAGCACAGAGCCTGCTTGGGATCTTCTGTACCCCCTTCTCTTTACCTTTCCCCTACTCATGCGAATACACGCTCTCAAAAATAAACAAACATTGAAAAACAAAATAAAAAACAAATCTGTCAATCATGGAGTAGTTTCCAGTCTCTGCTTTTTTCCTTAAATGAATATTATCATCCATATAGTTGCCCAAGCTAGAAACTTTGAGGCTATCTGTACTTAATCTTCCCTTGCTCTTTTCTATCCATTTTACCAAACCAATATTTATTGAGAGTTTAAATGTGCTGGCCAATCTTCTAGGTACTGGAGACACAGTAATGACTAAGAAGATAGACAAAAATCAAATCCATAAAGTACTACAGCCTGGGAGGTCAAACAGTGTGGACTTTTTTAAGAAATAAACTTTTGGGGGGTGCCTGGGTGGCTTACTTGGTAATGTGTCTGACTTTGGTTCAGGTCATGATCTCACAGTTTGTGAGTTCGAGCCCCATGTCAGGCTCTGTGCTGACAGCTCAGAGCCTGGAGCCTGGAGCCTGGAGCCTGTCTCGAATTCTGTGTCTCCCCCTCTCTCTGCCCTTCCCCCCCCCACCCCATGCTGTCTCTCCTTCAAAAATAAACATTAAAAGGCATTGGTGGTATAGTGGTGAGCATAGCTGCCTTACAAAAATAAATAAACATTAAAAAAATTAAAGAAAAAAAGAAACTTTTGATTTTATTATTATTTTTAAGTTTATTTTTATTTATTTTGAGAGAGAGATAGAGAGTAAGCATGAAAGGGGGAGAGAAAGAGAGAGAATACCAAGCAGGCTCCATGCTGTCAGCGCAGAGCCCAATGTGGGGCTCGAAAATCATGAACCATGAGATTATGACCTCAGACAAAGTCAAGAGTCAGACACTTAACCGAATGAGCCACCCAGGTGCCCCTAAACTTTTGATTTTAAAAGTTTTAGGTATAAAAAATTACTATAAAGATTATACAGAGAGTTCCCAATTTTCCCTTTTACTAACCTCTAATATTAGTATGATACATTTGTCACAATTAATGAACTGATTTTGATAATTATTATTAACTTAAGTCCATATACTTCATGTAGATATCCTCAATTTTTAAATAATTTTTTTAATGTTTATTTATTTTTGAGAGAGAGACAGAGCATGAGTGAGGGGACAGGGGAAGAGCAGAGAGAGGGGAGAGACAGACTCTGAAGCAGGCTCTAGGCCAGGAGCTGTCAGCAGGATGAGAGCCCAGGATGGGGCTTGAACTCCTGAATCGTGAGATCATGACCCGAGCTGAAGCTGGATGCTTAACCGAATGAGCCACCCAGGCGCCCCTCCTCAGTGTTTATCTAATATCCTTTTCCTGTTCCAAGATCCATGCAGGATACTACAGTACATTTAGTAGTCATGTCTTCTTAGGTTTTTCTGTAAGTTTGTTAGATTTTCCTTGTTTTTGATGACCTTGACGGTTTTGAGGAGTATTGGTCAGGTATTTTGTAGACTGTCCCTCAAATAAGATTTGCCTGATGTTTTCCTTCTGATTAGACTGGGATTATAGGTTTTTGGGAGGAAGACCACAGAGGTAAAGCACTATTATCACCGTGTCATATCAAGGGTACATATAATCAATATGATGTGCCATTGTTGATGTTAACCTTTATCACCTGGCTTAAATTCTATTGCTCTAATTATCTTAATACCAATACCCTAAAATTGTCTGTCTTTTTCTTTTGTTAAGACTCTTGGACCATTAGATTGTGAGATCACTTTGGTAGATTGAACAAGAAACATTATTTCTTTGAGAGAGAGAGAGAACGCAACCATGTGCATGTGCCTGTGTGCAAGCAAGGGAGGGGCAGAGGAAGAGGGAGAGAATCCTAAGCAGGCTCCACACCCAGTGTGGAGCCCAAGGTGCAGACGGGCCTCACAAACCATGAGATCATGACCTGAACCGAGATCAAGAGTCAGACGTTTAGCTGAGCCACCCAGGTGCCCCAAGGAGCATTATTTAAAAAAAAAATTTTTAACGTTGATTTATTTTTGAGAGAGAGACAGAGTGCGAAGGGGGAGGAGCAGAGGGAGAGGGAGACACAGAATCCGAAGCAGGCTCCAGGCTCTGAGCTGTTAACACAGAAACTGATGCAGTGCAGGGCTCGAACTCACAAACTATGAGATCATGACTCGAGCCGCAGTCGGGCACCTGATCAACTGAGCCACCCAGGCGCCCCTTTTTAAAAAAAAAAAAAAAAAAAAGAAACGGAACAGAAAAGAATGTGCTAGAGTTGAGCTTTTGCTTCTGGATATACCTGAGTAGCCTGCAGTGGAGCAGCGCTCCCACCAAGAACAACTAGGACAGCCAGACAGACACATGCATGCGCACACACACATTTCAGTGTGCTGGAGGGTGCTGAGAACACCAAACCTTAAGTGACAAACCCCATTGCATGAATCTGTGAGAAAAGTCAAGCTGGCGTTCTGCAGCTGCCTTTTCTCTCAGGGTTCCGCTGATTTTGGCAAACCAGGCAAGAATTTGAGAACTCAGGAGAAAGGACAAGGCAGAGGGCCACTATTAAATATGAAGAAAAAAAGCAGAACTTTTAACAGTCTTGTTGATTTGTACACCTAAAAATTAGAGACTTGAAAGGCCAAGATTCTGGTGAAAGAGAAGGGACTGAAATGGTTCAACAATATGCTGTTTTTTCCCCATTAAGATATTTGCTAAATTCTGAAGAAGAGGGAATTAAGAAGCCAAACAGAAAACTTTGAAAAGAGTAGTTTAACACAATCTCATGGTGGTGAGGAGACAAGGGTTAGAGTTCAAATCCTGCAACAGAGGAGGGGCCCTAGGGATAACTAACGTCAGCCTCTCAGTGGGGAAACTCTATGTCCTAGAAGCTGGGAAGAACCAGAAGATGACAAAGTTGTGCTCAAACTGCAATTCAGCCCAAGTCAATTCAGTTTCAGACTGGATTAATACAATCAGTTCTCACAATACCCACCTAGTAAAGGACAGGGTTTATCCTCTCCGGAGAAAGAAAAGTCATCTAGAGACTATAAATACTTTCACATACAATGTTAGCACTCAACACAAAATTAGCCAGCATGCCAAGACATAGGACTAAATGACCTAAAAGAAAAAAAGACACTAGAAACAGACTCATAACAGGTGAAGCCAATATTGGAATTATCTGACCAAAACCAAATAGTTGTTTCACATGTTTGAGAAAATAGAGATAAATCCCATCTTGAACACTTTAGTCCAAAATCTGTTAGCTGTAGCTAAAGAGAGAGACTGGGTAGCCTAAAGTAAGATAATGGAGGCAAAATGGGAGAGGAGTACGTGTGCATGGCAGGAAGGCACTGCTTGGGATGCTGAGGCCTAGCCAAGACACAGAGAAAGCTTTGGGCTTTGGGCTCAAAGAGGTAGATGAGGAGGGATAGATGTGCTGGAAGTCTGGCTACACACAGGGATGGATCAAGTGAGTGATTGTGTTGAAAATAAGGGGGATAAGGTTTTGTATTGTTAGAAAAAACAATTATAGGGGCACCTCGGTGGCTCAGTCAATTAAGCATCCGACTTCAGCTCAGGTCATGATCTCATGGCTTGTGAGCATGAGCCCCGTGTTTGGGTCTGTGCTGACAGCTCAGAGCCTGGAGCCTGTTTCAGATTTTGTGTCTGCTCCTCTCTCTCCCCCTCCCATGCTCCCACTCTGTCTCTCAAAAATAAATAAACATGAAAAAAAAAAAAAACAGAAAGAAAGAAAAAGAAAAAGCAATTACAAATGAGGAAAGGGAGAACACTAGAATGAATCCTGTGGTGTTGGATTGGGATTGGAGAGAAAAATGTGAACTCATGGTTTCCAATATATATAGGCAGATACAGAAATTACATACAAACATTGATTTCCCACCTCTGTAGGAAATGGTCTGGAAGTTGTGATATCCCAACATCAATGAGTACACCTAGTACTCAGATCTTGGTTTCTAAATAGTTTTTCATGAAAAGGAATGTAGGCTCCTTGGTAAATGACTGATTCCAGGGCCTGGCAGAAAATGCAAGATAGGGAGGAACACCTCACTCCAAAAGTAATGAAATGCTCAAAAAAATGATAGGGACATGTAAAAGAACACAGAAAGCAGCCTGAAAGGGGCTCCCACTGGCCAAATCTGGTTCAATTTGAACATCACAATAATTATTAGTAGTAATGAATTAAAACATTGAATAAATAAGAGTCCAAAAGTCCATAATGACTAAATACATGAATAAATTGAAGGTTTAATGATGAATAAGATATTTATTATATAGTTTCAAAATACCTCCCCATAAAACACTAATTATTACTTTCCCAGGGTTGTGGTAATAAAGTACCACAAATTAGATGGCTTAAAACAACAGAAATCTATTGTCTCCTAATTCTGGTGGGTAGAAGTCCAAAATCAAGCTGTCAGCAGGGCTATCCTTCCTTCGAGACTGGCCAGAATCCTTCCTTACCTTTTCCTTGCTTCTGGTGGTAGCCATCCACCCTTGATGCCCCTTGGCTTGCAGCTGCATCACTACAGTTATCTGTTTTGGTTGTCATATAATGTTCTCTGTGTGTTGTCTGTATCCAAATTTCCTTCTTATAAGGACGCAAGTTATATTGCATTAAGGCCCACCCTAATGACCTCAACTTAATTTGGTTATATCTGCAAAGACCCTATTTCTTTCTTTTTTAAAAATTTTTTCAATGTTTATTTATTTTTGAGAGAGAGGGAGACAGAGTGCAAGCAGGGGAGGGGCAGAAAGAGAAGGAGACACAGAATCTGAAGCAGGCTCCAGGCTCTGAGCTGTCAGCACAGAGCCCGACGTGGGGCTCGAACTCACAGAAGGCGAGATCATGACCTGAGCCAAAGTCGGATGCTCAACCGACTGAGCTACTCAGACGCCCCTAAAGACCCTACTTCTAAGTAAGGTCACATTCATGTATACTAGGAATTAGGGCTTCAACATCTTTTTGGAGTACACAATTCGATCCATAGCAATTACCAAGTGAAAACTTTTCAATGGACAAGCGTGGAAGACACTACATTAACAAGATATCAAAAGAAATATAACAGGTAGTGCAAGACATCAAACTTGTGTGATGAGAAGAATACAATCAATTATGTGATATTCTTATTAAAGATGAGTAACATAAATCTGATCACACACAAAAAAATCACATAAATCCCAACGGGGAAAAATGAACTATTGGGACCTCATCAAAATAAAAGCATCTGCACAGCGAAAACAATCAGCGAGACTAAAAGGCAACTGATGGAATGGGAGAAGATATTTGCAAATGACATATCAGATAAAGGGTTAGTATCCAAAATCTATATAGAACTTATCAAACTCAACACCCAAAGAACAAATAATCCAGTGAAGAAAATGGGCAAAAGACACTGAATAGGCACTTCTCCAAAGAAGACATCCATTTGGCTAACAGACATATGAAAATATGTTCAACATCACTCATTATCAGGGAAATACACATTAAAATGACAATGAGATACCACCTAACACGTGTCAGAATGACTAACATGAACAACTCAGGCAACAGCAGATGTTGGCGAGGATGCAGAGAAAGAGGATCTCTTTTGCACTGCTGGTGGGAATGCAAACTGGTGCAGCCACTCTGGAACAGTATGGAGGTTCCTCAAAAAGGTAAAAATAGAATTACTCTACGACCCAGCAATTGCACTACTGGGTATTTATCCAAAGGATACAGGTGTCCTATTTTGAAGGGGCACATGCACCCCAATGTTTATAGCAGCACTATCGACAACAGGCCAAGTGTGGAAAGAGCCCAAATGTCTATCAATGGATGAATGGATAAAGAAGATGTGATATATATATATATACAATGGAGTATTACTCAGCAATCAAAAAGAATGAAATCTTGCCATGTGCAACTACGTGGATGGAACTGTAGGTTCCATGCTAAGTGAAATTAGAGAAAGACAAATATCATATGACTTCACTCATATGTGGAATTTAAGATTCAAAACAGATGAACATAAGGGAAGGGAAGCAAAAATAATATAAAAACAAGGAGGGGGACAAAACATAAGACTCTTAAATACAGAGAACAAACTGAGGGTTGCTGGAGGGGTTGTGGGTAGGGGGATGGGCTAAATGGTTAAGGGGCATTGAGGAAGACACTTGTTGGGATAAGGACTGGGTGTTACACATAGGGGATGAATCACTGGATTCTACTCCTGAAATCATTATTGCACTCTATGCTAATTAACTTGGATGTAAATTAAAAATCAGTCAATCTGGGGCGCCTGGGTGGCGCAGTCAGTTAAGCGTCCGACTTCAGCCAGGTCACGATCTCGCAGTCTGTGAGTTCGAGCCCCGCGTCAGGCTCTGGGCTGATGGCTCAGAGCCTGGAGCCTGTTTCCGATTCTGTGTCTCCCTCTCTCTCTGCCCCTCCCCCGTTCATGCTCTGTCTCTCTCTGTCCCAAAAATAAATAAAAAACGTTGAAAAAAAAAAATTAAAAAAAAAAATCAATCTCAACTGGGGTACACTGTACAAAATATCTTGACTTATAATCTTCAAACATATTTAGAACATGAAAACCAAGGAAAAGAGAGAGGAATTGCTTTAGATCAAAGGAAAATAAAAATGCAATAAATGCAATATTATTCTGGACAGGATCTTTTGCCATAAAAACTGGTCATCTGAATAGGGTTTAAGTATTATATAATAATGGTATGTCAATGTATCAATTAATTTCCTGATTAAATGGCTATACTTTACATTTATAAAGGAGAATATAATTGTCTGGCAGGAAAACACAAATGAAAATATTTGGGGGTGATGGACGTCACCAACTTAGTTTCAAATGATTCTCGAAAAAAAATGTCTTCATAATGTACTTAAGATGTTTACAAGTATGAGAATGTTTCAAAATTTTAAACAGAATGAAAAAATGAAAGATAAAGATGAAGAAAAAAGATCAGCAGAATTTTACCAGAAAATCAAATTCTCTCTAAAAAGAAATGGGGGGGGGGGTGATGATGGGAGGAAAAAAAAAATCAAATGGTGATTCTAGAACTGAACAAGTCAACTAAATAAAACTAATAGGTGGGTTTAACAACAGATAAGATTCAACAGAAGAGAATTAATGAATTAGAAGACTGGTTAATAGAAAATATCTAAAAGGAAGCACTAAAGAGAAAAAGGATGGAAAATACAGAAAGGAACATAAAAAAACACTTGGAACACAGAAAGGAACATAAAGAAGCTCAGTGATGAGATCTAATATACATGTTAATAGAGCTCCAGAAGGAGAGGAGAGAGAACAGAATAGAAACAATACTTAAGCAGATAACAGTCTAGAATTTCCCAAAGTCTGTGAAAAACATCAAGCAGTTTGCTATGGGGGTGTGACCCTCCAGAATCGTATGTTGAAGTCCTAACCCTATATACCTCCACATGTGACATTATGTTAAAGTCTTTACAGAGGTAATTAAATTAAAATGAGGTCATTAGCATGGGCCCCAATCCTTATAGAAAGAGGAAATCTGGACACAGACACACACTCAGAAAAGACCATGTGAAGAGATATTGGGAGAAAATGGCCATCTGAGCTGTGCTGACTGCTCAGAGCCTGGAGCCTGTGTCGGATTCTGTGCCTCCCTCTCTCTGACCCTCTTCCACTCATGCTGTCTCTCTCTTAAAAAATAAACATTGAAGGGGCGCCTGGGTGGCGCAGTCGGTTAAGCGTCCGACTTCAGCCAGGTCACGATCTCGCGGTCCGTGGGTTTGAGCCCTGCGTCAGGCTTTGGGCTGATGGCTCAGAGCCTGGAGCCTGTTTCTGATTCTGTGTCTCCCTCTCTCCTCTCTCTCTGCCCCTCCCCCGCTCATGCTCTGTCTCTCTCTGTCCCAAAAATAAAAAAAAAAAAAACACACACACAAAAAAAAAACGTTGGAAAAAAAAAAATAAACATTAAAAAAAAAAAGTATAAACTATGTAAAATATATGTAAGTAAAATAGATAACAGCACAAAGGCCTGGGGGGAAGGGAATCCTACTATTTTAAGGGTCTTACATTAAATATGAAACAATAGGGTATTAATTTAAGATATAATAATAAGCTAATGTTAAATTAAGATAATTAAGTTTAAGGAAATGTTAGGAACGTATATTGAATCCCTAGAGCAAACACTGAGAGAGTGAGAGGAAGATAGGGAGGAGAGAGGGAAGGAGGGAGAGAAAAATAAAGAAAAGAGAGAGAGTAAAAGAGATAAACTTAACCTTAAAAATCTCTGAGTAGGGGTGCCTGGGTGGCTCAGTTGGTTAAGTGTCCAACTGCGGCTCAGGTCATGATCTCATGGCTAGACCCCGCATCTGGCTCTATGCTGATAGCTCAGAGCCTAGGGCCTGCTTCAGATTCTGTGTCTCCCTCTCTGTCTGCCCCTCCCCTGTTCACATTCTCTCTCTCAAAAATAAATACTAAAAAAAAACCTTTTTAATTTTTTGAGTTAAAAAAAGGTGTAACAAGGAAACAAAGGACAGACAACACAAAAAGAAAGTATCAAGATGGTAGACTTAAATTCAAGCATATCAATAAATGCAATAAACACTCCAATTAAGAGACAAAGATTATTAGATTGGATTGAAAACAACAATAAAACAAAAACAAGACCTAACTGTACACTGTTTTATTTTTTGGGGGGGCGCCTGGGTGGCTCAGTCAGTTCAGTGTCCAACTTCAGCTCAGGCCATGATCTCGAGGTTCATGAGTTTGAGCCCCGCGTCGGGCTCTGTACTGACAGCTCAGAGCCTGGAGCCTGCTTTCGATTCTGTGTCTCCCTCTCTCTCTGCCCCTCTCCTGCTCACATTCTGTCTCTCTCTCTCTCAAAAATAAATAAAGATTAAAAAAAATTTTTTTAATACAAAGGTATAAACCAATAATTAGATACCTGGGAAAACATTTCTACAAATTTTTAGAAGACAGAAAGAGAATAGAAGAGTAAGAAAGAAGTGACGACTCAGGGGGAGAGAAAAATGAGGCCAGGAGTACGCAGAGGGGGAAAGGAGCTGATCTGACTTGCAGAATCCCCGAGCAGCTTTTATGTAGGAAATGATGAGTACAGAAGGGTAGAGTGGGTAGTGGGGTTGAAATCAGGATAATTAATTAAGAGTGTGACCCCCCAGAGCCTCAGTACTACCTCCCTCGCAATCTCCATAGTCAGTAGCCAAGGCACTAGGCCTTGGGCAAAAACTGTGACCTCTCTAAAGAATGACAATTTCCTGGCAAAAAAAATTCCAACCTTCTGACACTTAGGGCAACTCTTGCCCCAAGTAACAGTCAACTCTTCACCTTCAGACTTTACTAGTTAAACCCATGAGTAAATAATCCCTATCTATGTAGAGAAAGCCTCTCAATTTTTTCATACCTCATTTTTTTTAAGTTCACTTACTTATTTTGAGAAGAGAGAGAGAGCATGAGCAGGGGAGGGGTAGAAAGAAGGAGAAAGAAGATCTCAAGCAGGCTCTGCACTGTCAGCATAAAGCCCAATGAGGGGCTCGATCTCACGAACCGTGAGATCATGACCTGAGCTGAAACCCAGAGTCGGATGCTTAACCAAATGAGCCACCCAGGAGCCCCTTTAATACCTCATTCTTAAATATAAGCGGACAGAGATATTATCTGATTTTTGATAAAAGCTAAGATCATAAAAGAGAAAGGCCAAGATAGCTAGAGAGGAAACACCTTAAGATCTTCCAGAAAGCAGAACAAAAAGATCAAGGTTGAGAAAACATGAGAACACAGAAGAGAAAGAAATTATCCCACAAATGAAGAACACCCATCTTTAGACTAAAAGAACCCTTCAAACAACCCATAATGAATGAAAAACAAAACCTCATATATATATAAATCATTGTAAATGTTTCAGTACACTATAGATAGAGTCCCTGAAAGCTTCCAGACAGGAAAAAACAGTCCCCTACAAAGGGTCTTGCAAAGACTTCATACCACCCAAACTAATAATGTGAAAACAGAATAAAGGCATTTTGAGATCTAAGGACTCAGAAAAATTTCTCTCTCACAAGCCTCCTTTTAGGGAAATGAACTGAGAGTGTGCTCCACCAAAACAGGACAGAAAACCAAAAAGAAAGATATGGAGGGACACTTGGGTGGCTTAGTTGGCCTGACTTCGGCTCAGGTGATGATCTCACAGTTCATGATCTCACAGTTCGTGAGTTCAAGCCCTGCGTCAGGCTCTGTGCTGACAGCTGGGAGCCTGGAGCCTGCTTCAGATTCTGTGTCTCCCTCTGTCTCTGTCCCTCCCCTGCTCGCACTCTCACTCTCTCTCTCTCTCTCTCTCTCTCAAAAATAAACATTAAAAAAAAAAGACATGGAATCTGTAAAATAAAGTGCTAAATATATAATCTATATATTATAAATCTATAATATAAACTGCTAAAATATAAGAGTATCAGTTAGAGAGTAGTCCTAGCATGACATCTAGCCACTTAAAACTGGAGGAGAACAGAAGTTCAGGTAGGGAAGTTTCTGGAGGAAAATGTGAATTGAGAATATTTGATGAGATAGAGAATTTAGAGAAAGACAGAAAAAAGGGTTATGAGATGGCAAACAATGCAAAAAAAAAAAAAAATCCTAGGAAAAAATAAAAAATCTCTAATATAACCACAGCTACCACAAGACCTTAACGGTGAACAATGTTTACACAGTTGTACTGTTAAGCTTTGTTTGTATTAATTTTCAGCCCTTAGAGCAAGGAAGTAACAATTATGATTACAGAGTGAAATGTAAATATTACCAATGTTGACAGTGTAAAACTAAAGTTTACCGAAGTTGGAAAACTGAAGGCAAGGATGAAAACTAATGGGAAAGGAGAGGGAATAATTACCGCATTTTCAAAGTGGAGACTCTAGAGTTAGTGGTCAATAACATTAAATATAGTACTACCATTTATGAAGGTAATCAACAGATTTAAAAGAGTTCTATATTAAAATCAACCACTCAGGCAACAACAGATGTTGGCGAGGATGCAGAGAAAGAGGATCTCTTTTGCACTGCTGCTGGGAATGCAAACTGGTGCAGCCACTCTGGAAAACAGTATGGAGGTTTCTCAAAAAATTAAAAACAGAACTACCCTATGACCCAGCAATTGTATCCAAGAGATACAGGTGTGCTGTTTTGAAGGGGCACATGCACCCCAATGTTTACAGCAGCGCTATGGACAATAGCCCAAGTGTGGAAAGAGCCCAAATGTCCATCAATGGATGAATGGATAAAGAAGATGTGGCATATATATATACAATGGAGTATTAACTCGGCAATCATAAAGAATGAAATCTTTCTAAAAAAAATTTTTTTTAAATGTGTATTTATTTTTGAGAGAGACAGAGACGGAAACGAGTGGGTTAGGGGCAGAGAGAGAGGGAGACACAGAATCTGAAGCAGGCTCCAGGCTCTGTGCTGACAGCTCAGAGCCTGACGAGGGGCTCGAACTCACGAGCTGTGAGATCATGACCTGAGCCGAAGTCGGACACTCAACCGACTGAGCCATCCAGGCGCCCCATACTCGGCAATCACAAAGAATGAAATCTTGCCATTGCCAACTACAAGGATGGAACTAGAGGATATGATGCTAAGCGAAATCAGTCAGTCAGAGAAAGACAAATATCATATGACTTCACTCGTATGTGGAATTTAAGATTCAAAACAGATGAACATAAGGGAAGGGAAGCAAAAATTATATCAACAAGGGAGGGGGACAAAACATAAGAGACTCATAAATATGGAGAACAAACAGGGTTGCTGGAGGGGTTGTGGATGGGTGGATGGGCTAAATGGGTAAGGGGCATTAAGGAAGACATTTGTTGGGATGAGCACTGGGTGTTACACATAGGGGATGAATCACTGGAATCTACTCCTGAAATCATTATTGTACTCTATGCTAACTGGGATGTAAATTAAAAAATAAAAATAAATAAAAAATAAAAAATTAAATATAAGGGTTCTATAATGTTGGGAGAAGGAGGAAGGGGCATATAAGTGAAAGCCTCATTTGTCATACCAAGAAGTTAACAGATATTTCTTAAATAGGATAACTCAAGAAAGAATATAGGCATATTATTCAGAAATATGAAGGTAAATGTCAAAGAATATTAGCTAATGAGATAAAAGGGATTGCTTCTAGTAAGTGGGACTGGTGGGATCTACTCTACTGTATGCTTTTATAACCATATAGATTATTTAAAACTATTTAAAAAAATAAGTATAAAACAGATAGGTTCTTTCAGAGGTCACTAGTAACAGAATGTCTCCATCCAGTTTTGTGGTGAAACAAGAAAGTGTATATACTTCTGCCCAATTCTATATCCTGAAACAGTAGCTTGGCACATGCCCTTTGAAATGCTAAAACATAAGGCTTCATAGCAAAGCTCAACGGTCAGGGTATCTGTGAACTTTAGTGTCAGAAAGAACCAGGTCTTAATTTAGACGCTTCCACTTGCTGGCTCTATCACTTTGTACAAGGGTCACTCTTCTTCTTTA
Source organism: Felis catus (assembly GCF_018350175.1). Classification (NCBI taxonomy): domain Eukaryota; kingdom Metazoa; phylum Chordata; class Mammalia; order Carnivora; family Felidae; genus Felis; species Felis catus. The sequence continues at coordinate 105,180,943 of NC_058375.1, read as the reverse complement.
AAAGTAACTTCTTCATTCATGAACTGGAGGAAATAATGTTTACCCCTGGAGTTAGAGAACCCTTATAGTTAACAGTCGCTGATTTATAGTAAGCAATTGATACATGTTAGCTTTAATTATTACTTACATTGGCCACCACTTTTACTTCTTTGTACTGTGCTTCATAGAAAATTCCAGCATTTTCCAGTGCTTCTGTTAGTGAGGGCCCATTTTTCACCTGCTTATCTAGACCATTCACAAATTCCTCGAGCTTGGAACTTGCCTCTTCAAATTCTTTGGAGAACTTCTTTCCCCCTGTCTTATCTAAAATAACAGAGGAAGTATTCATTACAGGATAAAACAGAAAACGTAAAAAAATTTAATCTTTTGAAGAAAACCCCTCTTTACATAACTTGTGAACCTCTTCTTGCTGTGTTAGTATGCAATATTCTTAGTCTCAGTTTCACCTTAAAGGAGCTTCTCCAAATCACAAAACCCACAAAACATATTATTAAAACAATTCATGTGAACCTGCTAGAGTGCAGCCAAGAGTGTATCATGAAGGCTCCTGTAATTAAGGTGAAAAAAAGAAAGTTCAGCTAAAAGGAAGTGTGTTGACTGTTTTTCTTCAAAAATTGGATGCTGAGCTGCTAATTAGGAGTATCAGGATGAGGCTCGATTCTGTTCTTCACTTAGATTCACTATGGAATGTTAGAAAATGGAGGTTCAGAAAAGTAAAGACGAAGACTGAAGATCTATCACAGTAAAAATTCCTCCTTCCTACCTGAAGATCCCTGATAATTTGTTATCAGCAGAGTATAAATCACGAATTGTTTTTTCAATAATAGTGATAGTACAAAATGTTACTTACTCTCCTAACTATCCCCATCTTTCCCAGTGACTACCAGAACATGGCTTCAGATGTGGGTACAAATTTTGACTTTGCTTTTTATCAGCTGTATAACTTGTGCAAGTTATAATCAGTGTTCAGTTATAACCTGAAGCCTCAGATTTCTCGTGTACAAAATGGAAGTTTTTAGTATGCTTCTGGGTTGTTGTGAGTATTAAATTAGGTAACGACTGTTAGATTTAAAGTATGGTGCAAAGGGGTGCCTGTGTGGCTCAGTCAGTTAAGCGTCCACCTTCAGCTCACATCACAATCTCATGGTTAGTTAGTGAGTTCAAGCCCCATGTCAGGCTCTGTGCTGACAGCTCAGAGCCTGGAGCCTGCTTCAGATTCTGTGTCTCCCTCTCCCTCCGCCCCTCCCCCACTTGTGCTCTGTCTCTCAAAACTAAATAAATGTTAAAAAAAAAAAAAAAAGTTTTTAAAGTATGGTTCAAGAACAAAACAGGTGCCAAAATGAATAGTTGGCAGCCATTTACTCATGATTTCAAAAATATTTATCAAATGCCTATTATGTAGCAGGCATTACTCTAGGTACTAGGATACTGCATGAACAAATAAGGATAATTTCTACCTTCACGAGATTTACATTCTAACACTTTTTTTTTTAAGTTTGTTTATTTTGAGAGAGAGAGAAAGTGTGAGTTGGGAAGGGGCAGAGAGAGAGGGAGAAAGAGAAAATCCCAAGCAGGCTCCGTGCTGTCAGCTCAGAGCCTGATGTGGGGGTTTGAACTCACGAACCATGAGATCATGACCTGAACCAAACTCAGACACTTAACTGACTGAGACACCCACGCAATCCTCTAGTACATTATTAATTTATTATTTATAATTTACAACCCAAGGAAAAGAGACCAACTAACTAGATGTTATGGGGCACTACACTGACCTTACTAAAGAACATACCCAGGGGTACCTGGGTGGCTCAGTCAACTGAGCATCTGACTCTTGAGTTTGGCTCAGGTCATGATCCCAAGGTTGTAGTATCAAATCCCGTGTCGGGCTCTGTGCTGAACATGAAGCCTGCTCAAAATTCTCTCCCTCCCTGGGGTGCCTGGGTGGCTCAGTTGGTTAAATGTTCGACTTCAGCTCAGGTCATGATCTAACGGTCCGTGAGTTCAAGCCCCTCGTCGGACTCTGTGAGGTCCGTTCAGAGCCTGGAGCCTGCTTCGGATTCTGTGTCTTCCTCTCTCTCTGCCCTTCCCCCACTCATGCTATGTCTCTATTGAAAAATGAATAAACGTTAAAAAAGAAAAATTAAGAAGATTCTCTCCCTCCTTCCCTCTGTCCCTCTCCCCAGCTCATGCTCGCTCTCTGCAACAGATAAACTTTAAAAAATAAAAAATAAAGAACATACCCAAGCCACATTATCACACATGTGAAATACATTTGTCTATATATAACCTAACACAGCAAGAAAGCACTAGAAGTAAGGAAAGGGAAAGAATTGTTTTATGACTTTTTTTAGATTTCTTTTTTCCCCTGCTTTATTGAGATACAATTAAAATATAACACTGGGTAAGTGTAAGGTATGCAATGTGAAAGACAGGACTTTACTTATGAAATTCATATGCATGAAATCACTACCTGGAAAACCAGAAGTGCCACAACTGGTCTCCAAAATCTAAGGTTCTCTTTAGGGGAGAAGCCAGTCTAATCATTGAAAAATTACAGACCTGGGAACAAAATCTGAGGTATTCTATTTAAAAAGATGTAAGTATTACCTTTTAAACACTTGAGAGTTTCTGTGCTGCACACATCCACCCTCATAGTCGACAGCTGTTTTTCCTTCAACTCTATCTGATCCTCTGAGCGCTTGTACAGTAACAGCTCTTCAATGAGGGCCTGGGACTGAACACAGACCAGAGTCATATTCATTTATGGAATCATTCACTTACTCCATCTATTCCCATTAACATAAAACATGTCTAAAACCTAACAAAACCAAGAGGAAAGAGGCTCTTTGCACTTCCTCATAATCAGAGATATTAATACCAATTTTCATACCAAAACTGTATTTTTAGTTATATACTTTAAAAGATCCTATCCTTGATTATTCAAAGCTAATTGATGCATACGAAGTTAAGGCTAAGACAAAGGTCCATTTATATCTTCCTTAAATTTTAATGAGATACACATAGTGTTATATTAACTCTAAGCAAGTTCTAATTTAGTAGCACTTCACCAAAGGATGAACCCCTTGTCAGGGGCCTCGGCTGGTAATAGAACCTGGCTGGTCATAGATATTCTGGAAGAAGGTTAATTTTTCCATTAAGGCAACATATAAAACTCTATGTAATATAATCCCAATCTAGATTGCTTCAGAACAGTTCAAACTTGTTTAAAATATAACTGATGTACAATTGAATAAAAATAAATTTTACTGGACTATATAGGGAACTATAACAAAACGGGTGAATAAATGTTAAATGCATTCTTTAACTTACTCGAAATTCGGCAACTATCTTAGACTTGAGAGCAGCTTTTGGATTCGTGGATGCTGTTGAATTAAATAAAAGGTCATTAAGAATACAGACACAAAAAGTTGACAAATAGTGAGGAAGTTTTTCAGGTCTATAATTAAGGGTGTACTTATGAACATATATCAAATATGCACATTTAAGTAATAATATAATTCCTAGAATAAGTATTTCTATAATATTTCATATTCCTTGAATATTCATATTCCTCAGATAAGAAATTTCAACACTTCCACGCATGGCCAATATAAAAGTGTACTCTTTATTTATTTAATTTAAAAATGTTTATTTTTGAGAGAATGAACACAAGCAGGGGAGGGGGGGATGAGGGGCGGGGTGGGACAGAGGATCCAAAGCAGGCTCTGTGTTGACAGCAGTGAGCTCGATGCAGGGCTTGAACTCATGAACCGTGAGATCATGACCTGAGCTGAAGTCGGACACTCAACTCACTCAGCCACCCAGGCGCCCCTAAAAATATACTATTTAGATACATCTAACCTACTTACCTCCAACAGACCCTTTAAATCACAAAGTCCTAGAATTATGGATTTGGAGATTCTGAGATACATGAAGTACCTTGTTTCCTAGTCTGAGTATAAGAGGATCTCAGTACCTCAAATTAAGAGTGTTCAGGAGCGGGACATCCAATTAATCCTGAGCACTGGCTGAAGAAAATTGCTTACAAACATCAACTCTATTCCTACGATTTAAGCTTTGGATTTCTTTTTCTGCTGACTCAATTCACAGCAAAAACAGGCAGGGAGAGTTCTAAGCACATTACCACTGCGGTTCAACTTGGGCTGAAATGATGACTCTTGCTCTTCCTAAGCATGCAACTTATGAGCAAAAGGATGTCAGGACTCCCTTAATCATGATGAATATCATATACTTGCTGGAGTGAAACCATCCCAAGTGTCTTGTTTTACCTCCCAATTCTCACTGTCTTCTACCTCGTTCCCTCCACACCAAGTCCTTCTCAATATTCCTCAGTTTGGCCCACAGCAGCCTATCACATGCAGTATTCCACTCCCTTGATCTCATGCTGGGTAAACATGAGAAACATAGCAGGAGCTCCTGTTACAGAGTGGGCTTCTGGCCAGGATTTGAGGCCCATGTCTAATCTGGTAGAGTGTCCCCAAATCTGAAGGATTTCATGGCTCCCACATAAATGCTTCTTAATGCCTAGTCTCCTCTTCAGCTCTGTTGTTTAATGCCAGCTGCCTCTACCTTCATATATCTTTCAGTCTGAGAGTTAGCCTGGGCACTATCAAGCATTTTTCTTCTTTCACTCCCCCAACTACTCTTGAATCTTCACTCATTTAAACCCTTTTTCTGCATTTCCTTTGTTTAAAAGTAGGGGTTTTTTTTGTTTTTGTTTTTTTAAAGAAGTAACTCCATGATGGCTTGTTTAGTATAAGTCACTGGGTCACTCTCCCAGGCCTGGAAAACACAGGCTTCCCCATGGTTTATGCCAGGTACGATGTCAAATGGTCTACATTTTCTTCTGCTCCAAAAAGAGGAGGTAATTTTATATTAGTTGAGATTTTGTTCCTTACTTTGTGATTTCTTCCACTGCTTATTCGGTTGTTTGTTCAGATTTTCTTTCAGCTGCTTCTGAGTTTTGAAAGTGGTACCTGGAAAACATTTCAGTTTTTGCAATCTGGCATTATGGGAAGCTGTTCTGTCTGTCCACTTCAGTGTCAAAGTTGTAGCATTGAAAAAAGGCAATCCGAGACTGTGTGTTGTTTCTTTCTTTCTTTTCCTTTCATTTTTATAAAAAAAAAAAAAAAAAAAAAAAAAAAAAAACACCCACCAGATCTAAGAAGCTGTCAAATAAACATGATTTCTATCATCAATAAAATCACTGATTTTTGAGAATAGGGCAGGAAGCTTAAAAATACTAGTTACCACATTCAAATGAAGAATTTAACAGCTTCTTAGAAGATACTATTTTTAAAGCAAATTTCTAATCAAATAATGTCAAGGTGTCAGATGTCACCAACTTCCATTTAATGACTCAAATAAATACACCTAATACATCGGAAGTAAATAACTTCTTAAAAATACACAATTTATTGCAAATCTAAACCAAAACAGAGACTAAAGAATGCTTAATATATATGCTTAATATTAAATAGCTTACTGGAAACTGAAACCCCATCAAAAAAAATCCTCCAACAGTAAATGGACAGGGCAGTAACTGTTAAAACACGAATAGTTAAAAATGCTCAATGTAAAGTAAGTGTAGGAAAATAATCAGCCATCATCACTTAATATGCATGACTTTCTCTAGTCAATACAAACAAAATCCAACCCTCCCCAAACCAATTCTATTTAAATTTTAATTCAAACAGATTTTTGTTAAGTATTTAATTTTAGATAAATAGGGCCCAATTCAAAACTTTATTTTTCATTGTTATGCCACAGGCCTACATCTATAAAATGTATATAATTTTAAAGACTCAATGATTTTTTTTTTTTTTTTTTTTAGGAGAGAAAATACACTTACTCAAAGCTTCTCTCAGTGCCATTATCATTTCTTCTGGGTACACATTTCTATCTTCCCAGATTTTGAAGATTCGTTCTACAGACTTAGAGACAGATGGATCCCTGAGAAGAAAAAGTGACACAGACATATAAAAATGTGAATTTATATCTCAAACTAGAAATCTGAAACAAAATTATTTTCCAAATGTCTTCTGATGTTTAAGATATTTTTTTTTTTTCAGGGTGCCTGGGTGGCTTAGTCAGTTGAGTGTCTGACTCGTGACTTCAGCTCGGGTTGTGATCCCAGGGTTGTGGGATCAACCCCCACGTTCAGCTCCACACTGAGCATGGAGCCTATTTAAGATATTTTCTCTCTCTCCTCTCTCCCTCCCTCCCTCCCTCCCTCCCCCCCCCTCGCTTGCATGCTCTCTAAATAAATAAATAAATAAATAAATAAATAAATAAATAAATAAATAAATATTTTTTTTTCCCCTACAGTGTCTAGTAAGCTAAAATCTTCACTCTTTTGCCAAACCATAAGAGACTCTTAAAAACTGAAAACAAACTGAGGGTTGATGGGGGGTGGGAGGGAGGGGAGGGTGGGTGATGGGTACTGAGGAGGGCACCTGTTGCAATGAGCACTGGGTGTTGTATGGACACCAATTTGACAATAAATTTCATATTTAAAAAAATCTTTACTCTTAAAAATTTTTCATTTTAACTTTTATTTAAATTTTTAAAAATTGAAGCACAGTTGACACATTAAGATCATAAACATTCTTAAACACTTTTTATCAATGACGTTTATGAGGTTATGGACAGTGCGCTAAGCCTTCTGACAGATACGAAGTTATGAGGGCTGGTCCACATGCTCACTGATGCAACTGGCATTCCAAAAGAGCAGGTGAATTTAATAAAATGAAATCTAATATAGAAGCATCTGGCCCCCAAACCAACTATACTAGTACAGAATGAGAGTACAGTGTTTGGCAATGCTATAAAGTGTGCTTTTTCTTAAAGGTACAGTTGGAAATAATCATGAATCAATCATGTACTGTAACAAGTTTTTCAGAAGGCTATCCCCTAATACTGTAAGAAAACATATCTAGAATGAGGGAGGGGAGGGTTATCACTTTTCTGTTTGCTTTACAGATGGGAGTTCTGCATCAGCTGGTCATCATACTTTAAGGAGGAATATTGTTAAAGTAGAAGTATTTGATTACTAGGAAGCAAAAATTAAAATCATGTCTTACCTGAAACTGTAAAAGAAAAACAATGCAAAAGAAACAAACCAAAACAAAACAAGAAGACAAAATGGGAACTTAATCTCTTCCCAGGTGAATCCACCAACCCGTATGGAGACTGAAGATAAAAAACTGAGTGATACCGGTTTTATGGCTCCTTTCAAGCAGGAGACTCTATAAATCTGTAACATCATGTATCACAAAAGACTTTTTAACCAAATAACAGCATGTATAGGAAAGAGAAAATTGTGTTAAACTTCTACAGATATTTTCTACGGATTTATGAACCAAGGCACTCTATTCTCATTTCTTGTTTTTTATGCTGATAATCTTCCTCTCATATACACTTATATATATATAACATATATATATATATTTTACATATAACAGTATATATAGTATTCATACAGTAATATTATAGTTGTATATAGTCTATATAAGTATATTATATATTATAATCACTATAATATAAATACTATATATAATCTATACACATTATACTATACATATTATGCATATACATAACACTGAAATAATTATGGGAAAATATAAAGAAAAACTTGACTGATTTTCACCAAATGGAGATTTACAGTCTACCAACTTCAGTATTCTACCGTTGTCTTTTTTTCCACTATGGATGCTACTATTGTATATGAAACCAATTTTGTATTATGTATGTGTGTGTCCATAACTGTATTCTATTCTTTTCATTTAATGAAACAAGCATTTCCCAATGTTCCAATCAATTCCTTATAAAAATTACTTTTAAGTTTTTTATGTTTATTTATTTTTGAGAGAGAAAAAGAGAGACAGAGTGTGAGCAGAGGAGGGGCAGAGATAGAGGGAGACACAGAATGTGTAGTAGGTTCCAGGCTCTGAGCTGTCAGCATAGAGCCCAACACAAGGATCAAACCAAACCCATGGACCGTGAGATCATAACCTGAGATGAAGTTGGACACTCAACCGATTGAGCCACCCTTGCATCCCTAAAAATTACTTTTATAATGACAATACTCTATCATCCAAAATTTATCACCTGCCTACTGTTATGTACACTTAGGGTTATTTCTAGATTTGTTACTATAATTAATACTGCAATAAGTATTTTTTGATCAAAGTCTTTCTCCTTAATAATGCCAAAATGTTTTTTTCTAAGAGGGTTATACTCCAACCACCAGTGTAAATATACTGTTCACCAAACTTCTGCAGCAATGGTTGGTCTCACTTCAATTTGTATTCATAATCTCAATTTAACCATTTTACCCTCTTAAAAAATTTTTACTCTCAAAAATGTCATTATACTTAGAAGTAGAATCACCTCAGACCTAAAAAATTTTCAAGATTTTGCCACATTTTCTTCATCTATCTTTTCTTTGTTACAGTATTTTTTCCTTTTCGTTTTTTTACACTGAAGATTTATTTTTTAGTTTATTTATTTTTGAGAGAGAGCAAGCGAATACAAGTGGGGGAGGGGCAGAGAGAGGAAAGAGTGAGACACAATCCAAAGCAAGCTCCAGGCTCTGAGCTGACAGCACAGAGCCCAACGTGGGGCTTGAATCCATGAACTGTGAAATCATGACCTGAGCCGAAGTCGGATGCTTAACCGACTGAGCCACCCACGTGCCCCAAACTGAAGGCTTATTTATTTTTTATTTTAGAGAAAGAGAGAGAGCATGCATGAGCGGGAGACAGGGGAAGAGGGAGAGAGAGAATCTTAAGCAGGCTCCACGCTCAGCATGGAGCCAGATGCAGGGCTCGATGTAACTAACCGTGAGATCGTGACCTGAGCTGAAATCAAGAGTCAGAGGCTTAACTGAGCCACCCAAGCACCCCAGATTTCATTTTTAAGTAATCTCTACACCCAATGTTGGGCTTGAACTTGTAACCCCAAGATCAAGAGTCACATGCTCCACCAACTAAGCCAGGCAGGTGCCACTTTGTTGCACTACAGTTAAACTTTGGTTTGTGAGCACAGTTCATTCTAGAAACATGCTTGTAAACCAAAGCACTTGTATATCAAAGTGAATTTCAAGAACCATCGGGTCAGTTGTGATCATGTGACATTTGGCATCATATTGCGAGACATCACTCATTTATCAAGTTAAAATTTGTTAGAAATGTTTGCTCACTTTGAGGAACAGTCACAATACAAGTTACATTCAAGGTTTTACTGTATTTTATTTTTTTTAATTTTTTTTAATGTTTATTTATTTTTGAGACAGAGAGAGACAGAGTATGAATGGGGGAGGGTCAGAGAGAGAGGGAGACACAGAATCTGAAGCAGGCTCCAGGCTCTGAGCTGTCAGCACAGAGCCTGGCGTGGGGCTCGAACTCATGGACCATGAGATCATGACCTGAGCCGAAGTCGGACACTTAATCGACTGAGCCACCCAGGTGCCCCAAGGTTTTACTGTATTTTAAAGCAAATCCCAGCTATCATGTCATTTTGCCCCTACTCTAAAAAAATTCTAACAGTTGGTTATACAACAATAGTGCTACTACCATGCCTAATAAAATTAACAATAATTCACTGGCACCATCTTCATTTGTTCTATAATCAAATTTCCTTGAATGTTTAAAAAATGTCCACTTATGGTTGGTTTGTTTGAATTGGGATTCAAAGAAGGTCAACACATTGCATTTGGTTATGTCTCTTAAATCTTTTTTAATCTAGAGCAATTAGATTACACTGTTCTCAGTATTTTTCCCATGCCATTTACTAATGCTGCAGTTGAGGGGTCAGCTCTCCAGGAGAACATTTCACACTCTAGCTTTATTTATTTGCTTCTGTTGGTGTCATTTAACTTGTTCCACTGCCTGAATTTCTTCTAGATGAAAATTATTTGCATTACATACATGCTTAAATTGGGAGAGTGAATACTTAACTAATGATACTATATACTCTATACTGTATCCTATCAGGGCATACACAAATGTCTGGATACCCCACCTTTAATAACACTAAAACTGATCAATGGAATGAGGTAATATTTTCTCTTGTGAACTGCGCCTATCTGCTCACTAGCATTTTAGTGTTTATCTAAGGATTAAGTTTATATATAAAATATTAATTATTTTGCCAACATTACAAATACCTTTGCCAATTCTGCACTTTAATTTTTTAAAAAAATTTTTTTAATGTTTATTTATTTATTTATTTTTTTAATGTTTATTTATTTTTGAGACAGAGAGAGACAGAGCATAAATGGGGGAGGGTCAGAGAGAGGGAGACACAGAATCTGAAACAGACTCCAGGCTCTGAGCTGCCAGCACAGAGCCTGACGCGGGCTCAAACTCACGGACCGCGAGATCATGACCTGAGCCGAGGTCGGCCGCTTAACCGACTGAGCCACCCAGGCGCCCCAATGTTTATTTATTTTTGAGACAGAGAGAGACAGAGCATGAACGGGGGAGGGTCAGAGAGAGGGAGACACAGAATCTGAAACAGGCTCCGGGCTCTGAGCTGTCAGCACAGAGCCCGACGCAGGGCTTGAACTCACTGACCGCGAGATCATGACCTGAGCCAAAGTCGGCCGCTTAACCGACTGAGCCACCCAGGTGCCCCTGCACTTTAATTTTTAAGTTACATTTTACAACAGAATTTTTTTTTTAAGTTTATTTTGAGGTGGGGGGAGGGGCAGAGAGAGAGAGAGAAAATCTCAAACAGAGAGGAGCCTGATGCAGGGCTCAAACCCATGAACTGCAAGAGCATGACCTGAGCCAAAATTAAGAGTAGGACGTTCGGGGCGCCTGGGTGGCTTAGTCAGTTAAGCGTTCTCCGACTTCGGCTCAGGTCATGATCTCACGGTTCATAAGTTCAAGCCCTGCATCAGGCTCTGTGCTGACAGCTCCAAGTCTGGAGCCTGTTTTGGATTCTGTGTCTCCCTCCCTCTCTCTCTCTCTGCCCCTCCCCCACTTGCACTCTGTGTGTGTCTCTCTCTCAAAAATAAACATTAAAAAAAAAGTATATATATAAAAAAAGAGTTGAACGCTCAACCACCTGAGCCACCCAGGTGCTCCATAAAACAAGTAATTTTAAAACATAGCCTTGTTAAAATAAAAAGTGCTCTCTACTGCCACTTTGTAAGTATAGGAAATCTACCAGAGACTTAAAAAACTGTAACTTATTTTCTTTTATTTCTCCTTTAATGATTAACATAAAAAAATATAGCTGCATAATTTACTTTATTAAAAAAAATTTTTTAATGTTTATTTTTGAGAGAGAGACAGAGCACGAGCGGGGAAGGGGCAGAGAGAGAGAGGGAGACACAGAATCTGAAACAGGCTCCAGGCTCAGAGCTGTCAGCACACAGCCTGACACAGGGATGGAACTCGGGAATGGTGAGATCACGACCCGAACCGAAGTCGGACACTTAACTGACTGAGCCACCCAGACACCCCTATTTGCATAATTCATTTAAAATCTACTGGGTATAGGATATAAAGTCAAGTTCTAATCTAAACAGATCTCCCATTAATTGTTCCAATATCATAACTTCTCTTTTCCTTAGATACACTGTGCTTCCTCTAGCATATATTCAATTATTAATATTTTCACAGGCTGCAGATTCTGTTCTGTTAACCCATTTTTACATTATACAGTTGACCCTTGGACAAAGTTGGGGGAGGTTAGGGGTGCTGACCTCAAATCCCTGCAGTTAAAAATCCACACACAAAAAAAATCTGATTCCCCATTAATTTAACTACTGATAGCCTACTGCTCCCTTACCAATAACACACACAGTTGATTAACGTATTTTGTATGTCCTATGTATTATATACTGTATTACAATAAAGTAAGCTAGGGGCACCTAGGTGGCTCAGTCAATTAAGCATCCGACATCAGCTCAGGTCATGATCTCACAGTTTACGAGTTTGATCCCTGAGTCGGGCTCTGTGCTGACAGCTCAGAGCCTGGAGCCTGCTTCAGAATCTGTGACTGCCTCTCTCCTGCTCACACTGTCTCTCAAAAAATAAATAAATGTTAAAAAATTAAAAAAAAAATAAAGCTAGAAAAAAATGTTATTATAATCATAATGAAAAGACATTTATACTACTTTACTGATTGACAAATATCCAGGTATAAATGGACCCAAGCAGGTCAAACCCATGTCCTTCAAGGGTCAGCTATACTGTATTATCTCCAAAGCTATAGCTAGCTTATCTTCCTTCAGTACAGCTGCATTTTGAAACATTTCTTATATTCTCACCTGTTTATTTTTCCAGAGTAAATTTAGAGTAATGCTAAGTTCCAAAAGAGAGGAAATTTTGGTATTTTTAATTTGAATTAATTAGGCTGCTATATTAATGTGGAGAAAGGATTAACTTTCTAGTAACAATGAAGAATTATCAACACATTATTCCTCATTGTAGCAAAGCATTAATACTTATGAATTTGTATTCAACATTCCCCAAAAGAACTTATTCATAAAGGTTTCAACATATTTCCTATTACGGCTATTTTTAAATATTTCACATATTTTATTGCTAGTATGACTCACTATCCCTCCTAATACTAACTTCTCAGACTAAAATTGATACAAAAGTTTACTTATGGTAAATTGTCTCAGCTTTTGTTTCTCTGGAATTATCTTTATAAGGTTTGAATGGTTCTTGCAAGTAGTTTTGCTTTGTACCTATAAATGCTATAAAATACTTTTCACAACTGCCACCTGGCTTCCACTGTTGCTGTTGAGAAGTCTGTGGTCAATCTAATTGTAGTCTTGTGTATGGGATGCCTTTCTGTCTTCTCTTTAGCATTGTTTTTTATTTTTTATGTGGTAAAATAAAGCTTGCCATTTTAACCATTTTTTAAATGTGTTAACTCAATGGCATTAATTATATTCACAATGCTGTACAACCACTAGCACTACCTATTTCCAAAACTTTTCATTATCCTAAACAGAAACTCTGGAGGCGCCTGGGTGGCTCAGTGCTTGAGTGTCCAACTTTTTATTTCAGCTCAGGTCATGATATCATGGTTCATGAAGTCAAGTCTGACCTCAGGCACTGTGCTGACAGCCTGATAGCGTAGAGCCTGCCTGGGATTCTCTCTCTCTCTGCCTCTCCCTTGCTCATGCTTTCTCTCTCTCTCTCAAAATAAACAAACATTAAGGAAAAAAAAAACCCAAAAAACAAAAAATGAGAAACTCTGTACCTGTTAAACAATTAACTCCCTGTTACCCCCTCCCCTAGCTCCTGACAACTTATCTGTCTCTATTTGGATATGCTTATTCTAGATATGTTAGCAATTTTTTTAATGTTTATTTATTTTTGAGACAGAGAGGAGAGAGAGCGCATGCATGCATGCATGCAAGTTGGGGAGGGGCAAAGAAGAGGTGGGAACAGGATCAAAGTCAGACACTTAACCGAGCCAAAGTCAGGCGCTTAACCAACTGAGCCACCCAGGTCCCCTCCACCATTTTAAGTGTGCAGTTCAGTAGTGTCAAGGGCATTCACACTGTTGTACAATCAATCTCCACAACTCTCTTCATCTTGCAAAACTCAAACTCTATACCCATCAAACATCATCTCCCCTTGTCCCCTACAACCACCACTGTACTTTGTAAATTTGACTACTATAGTTACTTCATCCAAATGTCATCACACAATACTTGTCCTTTTGTTTTTGTTTGTTGTTAAGCTCTTTTCAAAGTAATCTCTACACCCAATGTGGGGCTGGAGCCCACAACCCTGAGGATCAAGAGTCGCACACTCCACCACTGGGCCAGCCAGGCACCTCGGTACCTGTCCTCTTGTCACTGGCTTATTTCACTTAGCATAATGTCTTCAAGGTTCATCCATGCAGGATTCTCTCCTTTTTAGGGTTGAATGGCATTCCACTTTATGTATGAACCACATCTTGCATACCCATTCTTCTGAAAATTGGTACTTGGATTGCTTCTACCTTTTGGCTATTGTGAATAAAGCTGTTTTGAACCCTCATGTACAAATATTTGAGTTGCTGCTTTCATTTCTGAGGAGTAAAGAACCAAAAGCAGAACTGCTACCTTATACAGAAATTCTATGTTTAGTGTTTTTAAGGAATCATCAAACTGTTTTCCATAGCAGTTACACCATTTTACATTCCTACCAGAAACATAGAAGGTTTTCCCCATCCTAACACTGGTTATTTTCTGGTTTGGTTTGGTTTTGTAATTTTATTACAATGACTGGGTGTGGACTTCTTTTTTATTTATCCTGCTTAGTGTATGTTATGTTGCTTTACTGCAGATTCATGTTTTTCATCATTTTCAGAGAGTTCTCAGCTATTACCTCTTCAAAAGAACTCAGAAGTTCTCTCCTCTAGAAAGTTATTTGATATTAATTAGGCCTCTTATTCCAATCTTTTTTCCACCTCTCTCCAACTGCTGTATTTAATTTCTTCAGAACTAACTTTTTAAAAATATTTTTTAATGTTTATTTATTTTTGAAGGATAGGGACAGAGTGTAAGCAGGGGAGGGGCAGAGAGAGAGGGAGACACAGAATTCAAAGCAGGCTTCAGGCTCTGAACTGTCAGCACAGAGTCTGACACTGGACTCGAACTCACAAGCCGTGAGATCATGACCTGCGCTGAAGTCAGACACTTAACCAACTAAACCACCCAGGCGCCCCTCTTCAGAACTAATTTCTAGCTTAATCTTTTTCCTTTGTAGAATTCCTGTTGGTTCTTTTTCAAATCTATCTACGTATCTTATCCATTGTTCATTTTATTCCATTTAATCTTTAACATTTCTCACATAGTTGTCTTACATATTCTTTCTGATAATTCTATCTGAAGTTCACTGTAAGGGGATCTAAAGCTGTTGATTCTCCTTCACAGTGGTCTGTCTTCCAATGTGTTTGGTTATTTTTTATTATAAGCACATATCTCTTTGATTTTAATCTATGGGGTTCCTGGTGGTCTAAGAAGGAAATGTATTCTTCGAGAGAAAATTTATACCATAAGCCAGGGGTGTTCAGGACTCAAAATCACTTTATCTCTTTTCTCCAGAGTCCCAGTCTAACCCCCAGATCGCATGGTATTGACATAGGCATATTGGTTAACGTCAGCTCTGATAGTTTACTATGTTCATTATTGCTAGGTCAGCTTATATTTGGTCAAGAATGTAACTGTTTTATAAAAAAAGGAACCCTTTGGAATTGATGGCTGGCCATTCAGCCAGAAGTCAAATCATATTATCTATAAATGTATGTCTTTCCAACTGGACTACAGAGCTTCTTCACAGCAGAGATAATAACTTATTTGTTGTTTCTTGGGCACCTACAACGTGCTCACTAAATAGTAACTGAATACATGACAACTGGTTTTGGTTATTTTCAAACCAAACTATTCACTATGAAGTCCTCAAGTAAAATATATTGGAAAAGTAGCAACTGTTAAGAAAATATACAATTAAGACCAGGTTATAATATTGTAAAAGCAGCACCCAAGATGGAGAAACTAGAGGTTTTAGTTCTGGTTTAGTAAGAAGTCTTTGGGGGGCTAGATTGGTTTGTTTATTTATTTAGATTTTATTTTTTAAGGGCCACCTTGGGTGGCTTGGTCGGCTGAGTGGCCCAACTCTGGATTTCAGCTCAGGTCATGATACCAGGGCTGTGGGATCAAGCCCCGCATGGGGCTCTGTGCTGAGCATGGAGCCTGCCTGGGATTCTCTCTCTCTCTCATCTTCTGCCCCTCCCCACTTTCTCTCTCTCTCTAAAGAAAATAAAAAATTAACAACAACAAAAAACTTTCTAAAAGATTTTATTTTTAAAGTAATCTCTATACCTGACATAGGGCTTGAACTTAACCCTGAGACCAAGAGTCCCATGCTCCACCAACTGAGCCAGCCAGGTATCTCTAGGTTTCTTCATTTGTAAAAGTGATTTTTACTAATTTGTTGGCTCTAAAATTCCTAAATTTGTTCATTATTTATACAAACACAGAACTCTCAAACTTCTACAGTTCAACCATCTCTCTCTCATATTTAGGAATTCTGTGAAAATAAAACCAAAACAAAACCCAGAATGGCAGTTTTATTTACCTTGTTACTCTAGGCCTCTATTTTAGCCATTACTGATCACAATCTCAATTTCTACAGAATGTACAATTATTACCACATACAACACAAGAAATTAATTATAAACTGTGTTGTTTGACTTATAAGTAACAAACAACAAGCTGACCTTATAGAATTGCTAAGATATCCAACAGATGCTTCCTTTGCTAGCAACCCCCCCCCCCCATTTCTGACTTTAAAACAGCGAAGTATTGGCAATTGGCAAATTATTTCAAAGCATAGAGTTGATGAAGAGTACAGAAGGATGGGGTGCCTGGGTGGCTCAGTCAGTTGGGTTTCGGATTCTTGGTTTCGGCTCAGGTCATGGTCTTGCGATTTTGTGGATTCAGGCCCTATGTGGGGCTCTGCACTGGCAGTGTGGAGCCTGCCTGGAGTTGTCTCTCTCTTGCGCTCTCTCTCTGCCCCTCCCCCACTCACGTTCTTTCAGAATAAATAAACTTAAAAAAAAAAAAAAAAAAGAAAAAGAGTACAGAAGGAGGTGCCCAGGAATCACAGTCAAAATAAACAGAGCTAAACAGCACAATCTTGTACCTCACTCAGGGGAGTATTTTTGATCAATATCTTATTTCTGGGATTTCATGTATCAGGTGTTTAGTGAATATTTGCTAACTGACTGAATGGAAGACTAAATAATAGGTCAACTTAAGGAAATAATCAGTATTTAATCAAAAACCTTGGAGTTTAGAAATTAGATGAAGATAGATTTTACCTCTAAAAACTTGCTACTCTGTATCTCCTAAAATAATCTCCATTTATACAACTTATCTTTTTTATTTGCCTATAACAAATATTTTCCCTAGTGTGTCACTTGTCATTAATTTTATGGTGTCTTATATAATGCAGAACTCTAATTCTGATGTAATTAAATTCATAAATATTTTATTATCAGTTCTTTGTGTCTTTATAACAGCTTTTTAACCATTAGAGTCATAAAAGTAGATTTGTTTCTAACATTTTTCTAATTATAAATTTTTTTTAATGTTTATTTATTTTTGAGAGAGAGAGAGAGAGAGAGTGAGAGCAAGTAGGGGAGGGGCAGCAAGAGAGGGGGAAAGAGGATCTATAGCAGAGAGCCTACGGTGGGGCTCAAACTCATGAACTGTGGGATCATGACCTGAATCCAAGTCAGATGCTTAACCAACTGAGCCACCTAGGTGCCCGTGTTTCTAACATTTTAAAAGTTTTGTTTTATACACTAAGGCAATTTATTTGGGATATATTTGTGTGTAAGGTATAGAAAAACATTTAATTTTATTTTTTCTGCACAGAAAGCCTACATTCCAAACTCACTTATTGAAGAGTTCATTTTTCCCCCAATGATTTGTAATGCACTTCTACCATTACAACTTCTCCCACATATGTATAGTTCCATTTCTGGGCTTTCTGTTTTGTTCCTTAAATCTATCCTTACACTGATACTACATTCATTTATAATTACTATAGTCAAATAATAAATCTTGATGTTTCGTAAGTTAAGTCCTACTCACTGCTAACCAACAGTCTTGGCTACTTCTAGACATTGACTCTTCTATATGAACTTTAGAATCAGTATAACAAGTTTTTTTAAATGTCCTATTGGGATTTTTATTAAAGTGTACTATACTTACATGCTATTACCTTTTTTAACAGTTTATAATTTTCTCCAGAGAAGTCTTAACACCCTTTTATTCTAGATACCAAATATGGCTTTATAACTTTTGTTACTGTTATGAATGTTTTTCTATATTTTTTGGTTGGTTATTTCTGACATATTGAAATAACCTATTGATTCCTAGATGTTGATTTGTACCCAGCAACCCTGCTAAATCCTTTTTAGCCCTTGGATTTCCTATGAAGGTAATCGCAAAGTCTCCATATATCTTTTTACAGTTTTATGATCCCACTGGTTACATTCTATAATTCTTTAACAACTACAAATTAGATTTACAAAGTAAGTATAAAGCAAATACCAGGGGAACCTGGGTGGGTGGCTCAGTCAATTAGGCTTCTTACTCTTGATTTTGGCTCAGGTCATGATCTCAAGAGTTCTTGAGTTTGAGCCCCATGTGGGGCTCTGTGCTGATAGTGCAGAGCCTGGTTTGGATTCTCTGTCTCCCTCTCTCTTATCTCTCCCCTGCTTGCACTCTCTCTTTTAACAACAAATTACAAATTGCAATGCAAGCATGATAACATATAAATTGTTTTCATTTTATCAAGCCTATAATACTATTCAATTATTTCACCATTTTTCTTCATCTAAATTACTGAAAATATTTTTCACAGCATATGGTGAAATCATTAGTGCCTTCACTTGATGCAAATAATTATGTATATATCAAAGCCATATTTAATCTGTTCTCATTAGCTTCTGATAAAGTAGTATCATCTCATGCCAAAATATGCAATCACCAAAAAAAACAAAAACAAAAAACCCCACACCAAAAAAACACACCAAAAAATGCAATCACAAACACATTAACACAGCTACTGAAAATGAGTTACAGAACTGCTATAAAATATTCATACAGGGGCATGGCCAATTTTCTTAAAAAAATTTTTTTTAACATTTATTTTTGAGAGACAGAGACAGAACACAAGACGGGTAGAAGCAGAGAGAGAAAGAGGGAGACACAATCTGAAGCAGGCTCCAGGCTCCAAGCTGTCAGCACAGAGCCCGATGTGGGACTCAAACCCATGAACCACGAGATCATAACCTGGATTGAAGTTGGACACTTAACTGACCGAGCCACCTAGGCACCCCAGCAATTTTCTTAATGTTAGGTGCTGACTTCCTTAGTGATTTCCTTGTATTTCTTCTATCTGTGGGACGGCTTGATAGAATCCATTTTATTAATACCAACAAATAGTTGTTTCATACCCCATGTGTAAGCCAAAAGGGCATGCTCATAGGTCTGACCATTCTTGGAGTTACTTTCTTCAAATTCACCAAACACCAGCAGCAACAATCAGGACAGCACAGTCAGCCTGAGATGTACCTGTAATCGTGTTTTCTATAAAGTCTGTGTCCTGGAGCATACTGAGGATCACATAAGACTTGCTGTCTTTAATTTTCACAGGGAGGTATCAATGGTGATGCCATGGTCACATTCAGCTTTCAATTTATCGAAGATCCAGGAGTACTTGAAGGAGCCCATTCCCATAAAAGCAGCTGCTTTCTCATATTTTTCGTCCCATCACATTTGTGATCAAGTGGCCAGCAGTGGCAGACTTGTTTTCCAACAACAACCAATGTTGATATAAATCCTCTCCTTTACCATTCTGGCTTGGCTTTAGCGGTGGTTTTCATGACACTTGTGTTTGGGTGGCAAACCCATTGCAAAACAGGGAGATGTTCTTATGGAAAGATTTCTGACTGCTGATCGAATTTATTCGGTGGTTATAGGATTATTAAGTCCTCAATTTTTTCTTTGAGCCATTTTAGTTACTTGTATTTTTGATGAATTAACCATTTTGTCTAAATTTCCAAATTCACTGGAATAAAGCCGTTCCTATTATTCTTTTATGGTCTGGAACATCTGTAATCATACCCACCTTCTACATTCTTTTTTCAAAGTTTTATTTATTTAAGTATTTACTCTACACCCCACATGGGACTCAAACTCATGACCCCAAGATCAAGAGTCATATGCTCAAGCGACTGAGCCACCCAGGTGCCCCAAGAACAGAGCCACCCAGGTGTCCCCAGTTTCCTATCTTAAAGTAGTTTTGTATCATTTATTATCAGTATTCTCATCTGCAAAATGAAGATAATACTTTTTGCCTCTAATTATATTATATAATTGGTTTGAGAGTCAAAGAAAAACAAACATGGAAAGGAATGTGTTAAATTATATACTAATATAAAAATATTTTTAAAAGAAGGGTCACAACAGTGATTTGGTAACATTAATTTGTTAATAATAATCACAGGAGTAATCGTTATTGTCAACCTCAACATCACAGCAGCAACTAACACTTATTAAGTGTTCATTATATGCCAGTGGCTTTTCTAAGCACTCTCTCTCTATAATATTAACTCATTTAGTTCCCACGCTCTATCGGGTGGGTACTATTATTGGCAGATTTATACAGATAAGAATATACAGATAAAAAAACTGA
This sequence comes from Felis catus, assembly GCF_018350175.1. Lineage (NCBI taxonomy): Eukaryota > Metazoa > Chordata > Mammalia > Carnivora > Felidae > Felis > Felis catus. The sequence continues at coordinate 105,160,688 of NC_058375.1, read as the reverse complement.
TGCTAATTTATTTTTTTTATGGGTTTGATGTGGAAACCCACTAGTTTTATTTACTTTTCTTTTTCAAGTTTTTATTTAAATTCCAGTTAGTTAACATTTAGTATAATATTGGTTTCAGTAGTAGAGTTTTGTGATTCATTCACTTACATACAACACCCAGTGCTCACCACAAGTACCCTCCTTAATACCCATTTAGCTTACCCACTTCCCACCTCCCCTAAATTGAGGCTAATTTATATTGCCTAAAGTTATATAGCTGGAAGGTGGCAGAACCAGGATTCAAACCCAGGTACACTGGTTCCAGAGCCTATAGTGTTAAATCATCATAGCCTGAAGTGAATGAAAAGGATATCAGACACTGAGAAAGTAGTTAGAAGAATATCAAAATAATATAAATACATCAAATAGAGATGATAATGGGAAATTTAAAGGCAGAGAGAAAAGGAGGGAGAAACAGGAAAATAATCAGCCTCTGGTAACTAAGAAATGTAGAGACATGAATTTAAATTACTAAGGGGCCATTATAAGATGAAAAACTGTAAGTAAGACATTTTAAAAAAAATGAAAAAAAGGGGCGCCTGGGTGCTGGTTGAGCATCTGACTCTTGATCTCAGGTTGTGATCTCACAGTTTGTGAGATCAAGCCCCCTGTGGGGCTCATGCCGACAGTATGGAGCCGGCTTGGGATTCTCTCTGACCCCCTCCCCTGCTGGTGCTCTTTCTCTCTCTCTCTCTCTCAAATAATCATTTAAAAAAATGAAAAACTGTAAGTTAAGTTTAGGCGGACTATACTGTAAAATAGAAGCAACAGGTGGCTGGGTGTCTGGGTGGCTTAGTCTATTAAGTGCCCAGCTTCAGTCCAGGTCATGATCTTGCGGTTCGAGTTTGAGCCTCATATCAGGCTCTGTGCTGACAGCTCAGAGCCTGGAGCCTGCTTCGGATTCTGTGTCTCCCTCTCTCTCTGCCCTCCCCCCACTCACACTTTATCTCAGTCTCAAAAATAAATAATATTAAAAAAATTAACAACAAAAACAAATAATCCAGTGAAGAAATGGGCAAAAAACATGAATAGACACTTCTCTGAAGAAGACATCCAGATGGCCAACTGACACGTGAAAAAATGCTCAACATCACTCAACATCAGGGAAATAGAAATCAAAACCACAATGAGATACCACCTCACACCAGTCAGAATGGCTAACATTAACAACTCAGGCAACAACAGATGTTGGTGAGGAGGCAGAGGAAGAGGATCTCTTTTGCATTGCTGGTGGGAATGCAAGCTGGTGCAGCCACTCTGGAAAACAGTATGGAACTTCCTCAAAAAATTAAAAATAGAACTACCCTATGACCCAGCAATTACATTATTAGGTTATTTATCCAAGGGATACAGGTGTGTTGTTTCGAAGGGGCACATGCACCCCAATGTTTATAGCAGTGCTATCGACAATAGCCCAAGTGTGGAAAGAGCCTAAACATCCATGGACGGATGAATGGATAAAGAAGATGTGGTATATATATATACAATGGAGTATTACTCAGCAATCAAAAAGAATGAAATCTTGCCTGTGCAACTACGTGGATGGAACTGGAGGGTATCATGCTAAGAGAAAATAGTCAGAGAAAGACACGTATCATGTGACTTCACTCATATGAGGACTTTAAGAGACAAAACAAATGAACATAAGGGAAGAGAAGCAAAATTAATATAAAAACAGGAAGGGGGACAAAGCATAAGAGACTCATAAATATGGAGAACACAGGGTTACTGGAGGGAGTGTGGGGGGGGGGGGATGGGCTAAATGGGTAAGGGGCATCAAGGAATCTACTCCTGAAATCATTGTTGCACTATATGCTAACTAATTTGGATGTAAATTAAAAAAAAGAAAATTAACAACAAAAAAAGAAATAGGGGACTAAGAGTCAGAAAAAAGTCTCAATTCTATTCTCACCTCTTTTACTAAATTGACATTTTACTTTTGGGCAATTTCTTAACTGCACTGGGCTTCAGTTTTCTCATTTTGTAAAAAGAAATAATAAAATTCAATATGCTTCCCTGCAAAGTTAGTCACCGTGAGTTGCAAATAACATTTGTATAACAATTTTGAATTTATAACCTATTTCTACACAAACTGTGGGAGATCAAGAATCACACACTCTACTGACTGAGCCAGCCAGGCACCTCTATTTTATGTACTCTGATGTGGGTATAAATCTGTATTACACAGCACATTCAAGTAGGACCAAAATAAACACCTCAACTTAATAATCCAAAGGAAGGAAAAGGGATCGTTCTGTTTTTAATGGGTTAATACTAACAAATGGATCGGTAATATGCAATAGTCACATTATTTATACAAGCATATAATACTATGCTAGTCAATATATAATTTGAGTTAATATTTAACTATTTTGATTGTTCCATATAATTGTTTATCCTCCAGTTGGGTGTGTATGCCTCTTAAACCAAATAAACAACTTGCAAATATGGGTGAAACACCAGGAAAACACTATTAATACAGAGTAAAAGTAAGATCAAATGTTAAGTATTCCATACTTTGGGAAACACTGCATACAATTTCACTAAGGATAGAATAAATCAATACGAGGTTGGGAATAAATATTTCCACATCTCTTTAATTACACAGACGTCATAGAGGGTGCAAGATTTCAAAAAGACTGAAAGAAGAAAGGAAATGTGTAAAAGAATATGGAAACAGAAGAAACAGTTGAAAAGTACTCCCAACCAAAGAATATGACCAAGAGATATATATGGTCAAGGTAGTAAAGAGGGAGAGAGTAAATAACAAACAAGTTTTCAAAAAGGGAAGAAAGAAGGGCGCCTAGATGGCTCAGTTGGTTAAGGGTCTGGCTTCGGCTCAGGTCAAGATCTCAGGGTTCGAGAGTTTGAGCCCTGCATCAGGCTCTTAGCTGTTGGTGGAGAGCCTACTTCAGATCCTCTGTCTCCCTCTCTCTGTGCCCCTCTCCAACTTGTTCTCTCTCTCTCAAAAATAAATAAAAACATTAAAAAAAAAAAAGAGAAGAAAGAATGTTTAAAAGAAAAATATGTGTATTAGTGGGAAAGTTACATGAACAATTTGAGCAAAATATCCTTCAGTCTTTAAGCATGTAGAATTATTAACAATTCTTACTAACAGGTAAAAAGGTGAACTAAAATTCGTAATTTTCTAAGCTTAGATCCCAAAAAGCAGTAAGAATTTACTTACTTCACTAGAGCAGCTGCTTCAGGAAGGACATCAGCAAATGATTCACGGAAAATGATTGCGTTTTTCCTTTTGCAGTTCTGGATGACATCATTAGCAAGGTAGAAGAGATTCAAACGGTGGGGATAGGCAGCTAGAAATGACAAAAGACAATAAATTAAACCAAATGAGTCAAATTACACTTAGTTCAATTATTCTAAATACAGTATTCTCAAACTGTGTAAACTATTATATGGGTGTATAACAGATAAACAGAAAAATGAACTAATGGATCAATTTATTGAAATTGGTACCTAAAAACCTTGACTACTTCAGGTTAATTTTCTGCTCAAGGTGCTCCTTGGGTAGATTTCCATTTCACTTTGTAAATGTTTGGCACTAAAAACCTCATTATCTCTGGAGAAGCTAAAATGAAATTGTTCTCCGGAAGCTCAGCTAACTGCAAATACACCAGGGTTAATGGAAAGAGTATGGGCTTTAGAACCACCCAGAATGTGACCTTAGGCAAACTGCTTAACCTCCTCTACATTATTATTGTAGATAGACTCTTTTTTTTTTTTTAATCAACTAGTCCACTTACTACTCAGATACACCTAAATCCTGCTATCTGCTACTTACAGCACTAGGTCCTAGGACATAAGTAATTTGACCACACACCTAGATCAAGTTTTTCTTTTCTTTTTTTTTTTTTTTTAATTTTTTTTTCAACGTTTATTTATTTTTGGGACAGAGAGAGACAGAACATGAACGGGGAGGGGCAGAGAGAGAGGGAGACACAGAATCGGAAACAGGCTCCAGGCTCTGAGCCATCAGCCCAGAGCCCAACGTGGGGCTCGAACTCACGGACGGTGAGATCGTGACCTGGCTGAAGTCGGACGCTTAACCGACTGCGCCACCCAGGCGCCCCAAGTTTTTTCAAAGGCCAAATCAATCTGCCTTCTAGAACCTCAAGCAAAACCACCCCAAGTTTCATTATATCCTAGACAAGTTTAATGTCCTTTTGGATGATCCATCACATTTTCTAGTCTCTCAATATCTTATCTTAAATTCAGTGACCTCCAAGAACCACTCTTCTGTGCATTTTAAAATCCCCTTTTCTGACCACAGCCTCCTACTCTCCTTCTATCTGTTCATCAAGATCTAAGTTCTATATTTTCTCTAACTTTAGTCACTTTTTTTTACTCAATTTTTTCTCTATCAATTCCACAGTCTTTGATCTATTATTTAAACCATTCTTTTATTAAAACGTTCATTTTCGGGGCGCCTGGGTGGCTCAGTTGGTTAAGCGTTCGACTTCGGCTCAGGTCACGATCTCGCGGTCCGTGAGTTCGAGCCTCGCGTCGGGCTCTGTGCTGACTGCTCAGAGCCTGGAGCCTGTTTCAGATTCTGTGTCTCCCTCTCTCTCTGACCCTCCCCCATTCATGCTCTGTCTCTCTCTGTCTCAAAAATAAATAAACGTTAAAAAAAAAATTAAAAAAATAAAAAAATAAAAAACGTTCATTTTCTTTTCCTTTTCTTCCCTAATCTAGCCTTTCCATCACATGCATTCAACAAAATCCTAAATCTGGATCAATCTAAATACCTTTACTGCACCTTTATTTCTGCTCCTGGATTGTGCTGGAGAAAAATCATACCATCAGGAGGACTGAAACCATATAAATCTAATCTCCTTCAACTGGGCCCTTGCCACTACAATGCTACAGTGCTTCCACATGTTCTTTTTTTTTTTTTTTTTTTTTTTTGGTAATCTTTATTTTTGAGATTGAGAGTATGAGCAGGGGAAGAACAGACATAAATAAAGGGACACACAGAATCTGAAGATGCTCCAGGCTCTGAGCTGTCAGCACAAAGCCCAACATGGGGCTCAAACTCAAGAACAGTGAGATCATGACCTGAGCCAAAGTCAGACGCTTAACCGACTAAACCACCCAGGTGCCCCTGCTTCCACATGTTCTTAATCAGCATCCTCTTTCATCTGTTAAGAGTGATTTCAAATTTTTACCACTCTTCTCAAGCCCCCTGTTTCACCACATTCCTTCTCACTCTCAACAGATAAGTTTATATGCTACTCTACAGAGAAAGCAGAAGTCATTAGATGGAAATTCTGTTTTCTCAAAAAATGTATCCATATTTAAACCCAACCAAATCAACTTACCTGAGTCAGTTAAGATCTTTTAGATTCAGGTATCTAAAAGAGTCCTCACTGTCTCCACTTTAACTCCTGTAACTATACGAGAGACTTTTTTTTTTTTTTTTTTTTTTTTGCTGTGCTTAAAATATGCAATCTACTATGCTTAAGAATTTTACACAAATTATGCTATCTCATTTATGTTGCCACCAAACAGCAATTACCAAGGTTACCAGTAAATTCCAAATTATTAAACCCAATGAAAAAATTTAAAATGTTACTTCATTGTGGCTTCTGGCACAATGTTATGGTAATGTTATGGTAATTCCTCTTTCCATTTCTGTCACAGCCACCTTCCTGGTTTTCCTACCTCTCTGGTTCCTTCTCCATATAGGCAAATATCTACATATATGTGCAGATAGACTGCTCCATCCATGACCATCCTCCTTTAAATGTTGAAGCTCCCCAGGGTTCTCTCCTGAGCACTCTTCTCAATTCACCCATGGCATGATGTTTTAAGATTTCAGGTTTTAAGTCAGATAGTTTGCTCCATTCCTGACTTTGTCGCTTATCAGCCTTGGGGTTTTTTACACTACTTAACTCTCCTATATTACACTTTCTTTTTCTTTGTAAAATGACAACTTCATACAGTTGTTATAAGAATTAAATGAAGGGGCGCCTGGGTGGCTCAGTTGGTTGAGCATCCGACTTTGGATCAGGTCATGATCTCATGGTTGAGTTCAAGCCCTGTGTCCGGGCTCTGTGCTGACAGCTCAGAGCCTGGAGCCTGCTTTGGATCCAGTGTCTCTGTCTCTCTCTGCCTCTCCCCGATTGATGCTCTGTCTCTCTGTCTCTCTGTCTCTCTCTCTCTCTCTCAAAAATAAAAAGAAAAGAATTAAATGGAATAATGTATGTAAAGCATTCAGGACAGTGCTTAGCACACAGAAAATGGAATGCTACCTGCAAAACCGTCCACTTGTACCACTTTAACTCCCCCCACTTATGCATCAATGACTCCCATGTCCACAGATACCAACCCTGGATTTCCCTTTATCAGTCAATGCACACACCCACGTCCATGTCTCAGAGGCACCTTGAGCTTGACTTTTCAATATTTTATTACTAATCTTCCTCCTCTTCTGTTACTGCTCTTGTATTTAGCCAGAATTTTAGCAACATTTTTGGACTCTTCCTACTCCATAGGAGACCCTCACCATATTTGATAAGTCTCCAAGTCCAGCCACTTTTTACTCCAATAATATTTGTCAAAGCTTTCCCCTCTTTTCCTTCTCTTCTTCCTGTTGCTCTTTGCTGGCTCCATCACCTTTTACCTGGACTACTACTGCAGTACCCTCCTAACTGGTACCTTGCCTCTAGACTTAGTCCCCTCAAGTTCACTCTCTCAATTGCTAAATTTGCTTCTCATTATCTAATTGTCTCCCATATCGAATCTGTCAACGACTTCCAACTGCTCACTGGAAAATGCCTAAACACCGTGGTCTTCATTTATGATCTGGATCTTACCTTCTCTTTCAGTCTCATCTCTTCCCCTTCAAAGTTCTATCTTTAAGGAAGAACTCACAGTTCCCAGAAACCTTGCACATGCGTTCACTCTCTCTCTCTCTCTGAATTTTCCTTTTCTAGGAGAACCCATCCTAAATATCTTGTGTTTTCTACTCATCCATGGGAAAAAGTCCAAAATTTTAAATTTAATTCATGACAGATTCTGGTCTCCCCCCCCCCCCCCCATCTTATCTCTACTTCTTCCCCAAACAAACCTCCCCAAACTATTTTACTGCAATTTCTTCTCAATGTAAAACCTACACTCTATAGTCAAATCACTACTGAAAGTCAGAAGAATGAGAAAAATTGGCTGAGGTAGCCTGAGAAGATGCCTAAAGGCAGTGGGATTTGAGAAGACCCATCCTGAATGCTTTCCAAACCCTCCACAGAGTTCTTGCTTACTTGTTTTCTTTAGGTGCAGTTTACTGACCTACAATTTGTTCTCATCATCAAGCCCCACCTCCTACCCTTGTCTTACCACCCATTTCAACAGGTTAATTCCTTTCCCTCCTTCAACTCTCAGCTTACATATGACATCTTCCATGAAGCTTCCCCTGACTCCGTAAGATAAGGCCTTTAGTACATCCTGAACCCATATCTGTCATGCATTTATCACATTGTAGTGTACTTCTCTGCAATTTCCACTAGAGTATAAGCTCCCCAAAGGCTGGAATTCTGTCTTGTTTATTGCTAAGTCCTCAATGACTAATTGAGTGTGTGGCGGGTGCTTAAATAATATATGTTAAATGTCTGATGAAGAAGTTGTATTTTTGTAGGCAGGAAGAGTTTTCTATGTGTTAGACATTTTCAAAGATGATACAAATATTTACTTAATTTATTTTTAGAGAGAATGAGTGTGAGCAGGAGACAGGGGCAGAGGGAGAGAAATAGAGAATATTAAGTAGGTTCCATGCTTAACACAGAGCCCGATGCAGGACTCAGTCCCTCAACTCTGGGATCATGACCTGAAATGAAATCGAGAATCAGACACTCAACAGCCTAAGCCGCTCAGGCACTTCAAGATGACACATATATTAACTGATATCCTTACAACAACCCTATGAGGTTGGTACTATTAGCTGCATTTAACAGATAGAATGGCATGAACTGTCCAAAGTATGAAGTAAGTAAGTACTGAAGCTGGAATTTAAATTCAGACAGTCTGGGGGCACCTTGGTGGCTTAGTCAGTTGAGCATCTGACTTCAGCTCAGGTCATGATCTCACAGCTCATGGGTTTGAGCCCCGCGTCGGGCTCTGTGCTGACAGCTCAGAGCCTGGAGCCTGCTTTGGATTCTGTGTCTCCATATCTCTCTTTGCCTCTCCTCCACCCCTCCCCCTGCCGCTGCACTCTGTCTGTCTGTCTGTCTGTCTGTCTGTCTGTCTCTCTCAAAAAGTAAGTATTGGGGCGCCTGGGTGTCTCAGTCGGTTAAGTGTCCGACTTCGGCTCAGGTCATGATCTCACAGTCCGTGAGTTCGAGCCCCGCGTCGGGCTCTGTGCTGACAGCTCAGAGCCTGGAGCCTGCTTCCAATTCTGTGTCTCCCTCTCTCTCTGACCCTCCCCCATTCACGCTCTCTCTGTCTCAAAAATAAATAAACATTTTAAAAAATTAAAAACAAAAAAAGTAAGTATTAAAAAAAATTAAATAGAGGGGCACCTGAATGGCTCAGTTAAGCACCCAACTTCAGTTCAGGTCATGATCTCACGGTCCATGAGTCTGAGTCCCACGTCAGGCTCTGTGCTGACAGCTCAGAGCCTGGAGCCTGCTTCAGATTCTGTTTCCCCCTCTCTCTGCCCCTTCCCTGCTCATGCTCTATCTCTCAAAAACAGGTAAACATTAAAAATAAAAATTAAAAAAATAATAATATTTTTAAATACATACAATCTGGCTCCAAAGTCTATAGACTTCTTAATCACTACTGATTTCTTTTTTTTTAATTTTTTTATTTTGGGGGGGGGGGAGTACGAGCTGGGGAAAGAGACAGAGGGAGAGAGAAAGAATCTCAAGCAGGCTCCATGCCCAGCTCAGAGCCTGACATGGGGCTTGATCCCATGATGGAGAGATCATGACCTGAGCCAAAACCAAGAGTCAGACGCTCAATCAACTGAGCCACCTAGGCGCACCAATCACTACCTACTTCTATTTGTGTCTCAGACCAGGACATGGGTTTGGCTGGAAGAACAGTGGGAGAATAGGCAGAGATGACAAATTCTGATGGTTACTATATATTGAGCTAAGAAAGTTTTAACCCTTATTTTGTGGCTAACAAAGACCATGAAGTTTTTATAAAAAAGGGTGTGTTAGAAAAAGCTGCAGGTAATTTTATTGTTTGAAATAATAAAAAGAGCTAATAACACAGCAAGAAAACAACCAGACAAATCTATAAAGTGAGATATTCTGCAGGGCAACTGGCCCAATCCATTAACAAATCGGTGGCATATGGACTTCAAGCTGTATTACAAAGCTGTATGTAATCATCAAGACAGTATGGTACTGAAACAAAAACAGACACTGATCAATGGAACAGAAGAGAGAACCCAGAAATGGACCCACAAATGTATGGCCAATTAATCTTTGACAAAGCAGGAAAGAATATTCAATGGAATAAAGAGTTTCTTCAGCAAGTGGTGCTGGGAAAACTGGACAGCAACATGCAGAAGAATGAATCTGGACCACTTTCTTACACCATTCACAAAAAGAAACTCAAAATGGATGAAAGACCTAAATGTAAGACAGGAAGCCATCAAAATCCTCGAGGAGAAAGCAGGCAAAAACCTCTTTGATCTTGGCCGCAGCAACTTCTTATTCAACATGTCTCTGGAGGCAAGGGAAACAAAAGCAAAAATGAACTATTGGGACCTCATCAAGATAAAAAACTTCTGCACAGCAAAGGAAACAATCAGCAAAACTAAAAGGCAACGGACAGAATGGGAGAAGATATTTGCAAACGACATATCGGATAAAGGGTTAATATCCAAAATCTATAAAGAACTTATCAAACTCAACACACAAAAAACAAATAATCCAGTGAAGAAACGGGCAAAAGGCATGAATAGACACTTCTCCAGAGAAGACATCCAGATGGCCAACAGACACATGAAAAAATGCTCAACATCACTCATCATCAGGGAAATAGAAATCAAAACCACAATGAGATACCACCTCACACGTGTCAGAATGGCTAACATTAGCAACTCAGGCAACAATAGATGCTGGCGAGGATGCGGAGAAAGAGGATCTCTTTTTGCATTGCTGGTGGGAATGCAAATTGGTGCAGCCACTCTGGAAAACAATATGGAGGTTCCTCAAAAAATTGAAAATAGAACGACCCTATGGCCCAGCAACTGTACTACTAGGTATTTATCCAAGGGATACAGGTGTGTTGTTTCAAAGGGGCATATGCACCCCAATGTTCATAGCAGCACTATCAACAATAGCCAAAGTATGGACAGAGCCCAAATGTCTATCAATGGATGAATGGATAAAGAAGATGTGGTATATATATATACAATGGAGTATTACTCAGCAATCAAAAAGAATTAAATCTTGCCATGTGCAACTACGTGGATGGAACTGTAGGTTCCATGTTAAGTGAAATTAGTCAGAGAAAGACAAATATATGACTTCACTCATACGAGGACTTTAAGACACACAACAGATGAACACAAGGGAAGAGAAGCAAAAACAATATAAAAACAGGGCAAAATATAAGAAACTCTTAAATATGGAGAACAAACAGAGGGTTACTGAAGGGATTGTGAGAGGGGGGATGGGCTAAATGGGTAACGGGCACTAAGGAATCTACTCTTGAAATCACCGTTGCACTATATGCTAACTTGGATGTAAATTTTTAAAAATTAAAAAAAGTAAATAGAAAAGGCAAAACAAAACAAAAACAAATCAGTGGCATAAAACGTAGTGGAGAGATGAAGGGTCTCAAGAGACAAAATAATCTGATGTAATTAATTTGTGTTCCTGAACTGCACAAAGGTTTGGACTAATCATCTGTAAATAACATTTCTGGATAAACTAAAGAAATCTGAATTCTGGGATTAGATAAAATGAAAATTTACTGAAAAAGAAATTAGAAAAAAAAAAACCATCAACTGCTCAATACTTAGGCTATGGATGAAATAAGAACTCTGGTAATTAAAACTTTTTTAAAATAAAGAGTCAACCTTTAAAAAAACAAAAACGAAAACAAAAACAGGGGTTCCTAAGTGGCTCAGTCGGTTAAGTGTCTGACTTTGGCTCAGGTCATGATCTCACAGTTCGTGGATTTGAGTCCTGCATCGGGCTCTGTGCTGACAGCTCAGAGCCTGGAGCCTGTTTCAGATTCTGTGTCTCCCTCTCTCTCTGCCCCTCCCCAACTCACACTCTGTCTCCCTCTGTCTCAAAAATAAACATTAAAAAAAATAAAAAAATTTAAAAACCCCAGTAAGTACAGTGATTTCATGTTAGAAAAAAAAATCAGTGAAAGAGATCAGAAAGGATATGGAATTAAGGTTTTTTTTAATCTTTATTTTTTATTTTTGAGAGAGAGACAGAGAGACAGAGTGCGAGTGGGGGAGGAACAGAGAAATACAGAGAGGAACAGAGAGATACAATATGCGAAGCAGGCTCCAGGCTCCGAGCTGTCAGCACAGAGCCAGATGTGGGGCTCCAACTCACGAACCGTGAAATCATGAACTGAGCTGAGGTCGGACGCTCAACCAACTGAGCCACCCGGGCACCCCAACTAGTTGTCTTGAAGTAATCTGCATTTCAGCCTGGACCTTTCTTTGAACTGCAGACTCAAATATCCAACTGCCTCCCCAACACCTCCCCTTGCATATCTAATTCACAGTTTAGCCTCAACATGTGACCTTCCAATCTCTTCCTCCAAACTGTCTCCTCCTATGGTCTTCTCATCTCAGTAAATGGCATTTCTTCTGGTGGCTTTTTTCAGCCAAAAATCTTGAGTCACCCTTGACTCCTCTTTCTTTTTAAAAATGTTTATTTATTTATTTTGAGAGAGAGAGAGTGCACGCTCCCAACATGAGAGCGGGTGGGGGGGGGGGCAGATAAAGAGTGAGGGAGAGAGAATCTCAAGCAGGCTCCACGCTGTCAGCACAGGGCCCAATGAGGGGCCCAATCCCACAAACCAGTGAGATCATGACCTGAGCCAAAATCGAGTCAGATGCTTAACTGTCTGAGCCACCCAGGCTCCCTTCTTTCTCTTTCATATTCTACATCCAAAGTCACAATACAGATCTCATTAATGCTATCTTTAGGAAGTTACAAATGTGGAAGGGGGGAAGATTAGAATAAACCCTGTTATGTTGGGACTGTAACTGGAGTCTTGGTATAAACCTCATAGTTATATACAGAACTACAGAGGGAAGAAATGTCTGTGTATACGTGTGTGTGTATACATACAACTATTTCCTAAATCTTTCCACGGAAAGGCCTAGAAGTGATAATATCCCAGTATCTAATATCTAGATCTTGGTTTCAGAGAACCAGGGCTTCTTGGAGAAATGGCTGATTGGAGGCCAGGAAAGAAGGTTCAAGAGCTTGGAACACCTTGAACCAAAGTAAAAAAGTGCTCAAAGAATGATGTCAAAAGGACACAGGCTCTACCTTCAAGAGGTTCCTGCTGGCCAACTCTATGGAATGGACAAGTGCCAAGTGCCAACATCAGTAATAGTAAAGGATTATAACCACTGAATAAAACAGCAATCCATGAATACATATTGAAATAAACAGATGAAGGGGGAAAGCCCAGCTTTATAATCAAATGCCAATTAACCAATATATAAGGATTGATGGCATTAAAAAAAACCAGCATTTCACAACCATCACTGTAAGAACTGACACAAGCAACAATAATCATGGATGTTAAAGCTAGAGAGAGAAAGTTTAATGCAGAACGGGAAATTTATAAAGTCTCAAACTACTTCTCCACAAAACACTCACTTTACAGTGGAGAAACCTTATAGGTAAAAACCATCTTAAGCAAGTGACAGAAGTTAACATCACTATTAACAGGGCAGATCATGGGGCGCCTGGGTGGCTCAGTCAGTTAAGTCTCTGACTTTGGCTCAGGTCATGACCTTGCGGTTCGTGGCTTCAAGCTCCGCATCGGGCTCTGTGCTGACAGCTCAGAGCCTGGAGCCTGCTTCAGATTCTGTGTCTCCCCCTCTCTCTGCCCCTCCCCTGCTCACGCTCTGTGTCTCTCTGTCTCTCAATAATAAATAAATGTTTAAAAAAAAAAAGAATTTTAAAACAGGGCAGATCAACAGTATGTTCCTCCAAATATAACAAGTTAAGAACACAGCATCACTTCTGCAGTATGTTTGTCCAAAACTGTATAACCTGAACCTAATCATAAGGAAACATCAAATACAAATTTTTGGATAGTTTACAAGTTACTGGTCCAAGTCCTTCAAAAATGGAAAGGTCATGAAAGATAAGGAAAGACTGTTCGGACTGAAGAAAAATAAGAAGACGTGACAACTAACTGCTACACAAGACCCTGTACCTTTAACCATTATTGGGGTAACTAGCAAAATTCAACCAGTCTGTAGAGTCCATGGCAGTACTGTATCAGTTGTGCAGATGTCACACAACAATCATTGCAATGTACTGAACTGTGTCTCCCCAAAATTCGTATGGTGAAGTCCTAAACCCCAGTGGGGGAGGAGGTAATTAAGGTTAAACAAGGTCATGAGAGTGGGGCCTTATAGGAAGATAAGAGTGTTTCTATAGGAAGAGACAGACACCAGAGAACTCTCCTACTCCCAACACCCCTGCCCACCATGAGAGGACACAGTAAGGAGGAGGCTGTCTATAAATCAGGAAGACAGCTTTCACCAGAAGCCAAACCTTGATCTTGGGATTGAACTTTGATCTTGGGCTTTCCACGTTCCACCTCAGAAATGTGAGAAAACAGCGGCACCTGGATGGCTCAGTCGGTTGAGTATCCAACTCTTGATTTCAGCTCAGGTCATGATCTCAGAGTCATGAGACTGAACCCCAAATCAGGCTCCATGCTGAGTGTGGAGCCTGCTTAAGATTCTTTCCCTCCCTCTCTCTCTGTCCCTCCCCTGCTTGTTTGCTTGCACAATCTCTAAAATAAAAAATAAATAAAAAAAGAAATGTGAGAAAATAAATTTATGTTGTTTAACAACTTGTGGTATTTTGTTATGACAACCCAAGCTTATTAATGCAACAATAGAAGGAGAATATCTTTGTTTTTAGGAAACAGACAATGAAGTATTAAATAGGGCATCATGGCTGCCTTATACTTTCAAATAGTTCAGCAGAAAGAAGTGTGTGTGTATATGGAGAGAGCAGTAAGAGATAAGGAGATACATGTTATTAGGGAATTTGGGTGAAACTTACAGGAGGTCTTCGCATTATATCACAACTTTAAATTTGAAATTATTTAAAACAAATTTTTAAAAAATTTTAAACTTTTATTATTAAGAGAGAAACAGAGCATGAGCAGGGGAGGGGCAGAGAAAGGGAAAGACACAGAATCTGAAGCAGGCTCCAGGCTCTGAGCTGTCAGCACAGCGCCCAACGCAGGGCTCGAACCCACGAACCGCGAGATCGTGACCTGAGCTGAAGTCAGACACTCACCCAGGTGCCCCTTAAAACAAATTTTAAAAAATTCATAGATTCCAACTACTACTTACCACTTTGTTGGTCTAAGTCATAATCACCATTTGCTTTAATTATTGTAGTAGCCTCCTAACTGGTCTCCCTGCTTCTACCTTGCCTCACTTCAGTCTAACCTCAACTCAGAAGACTGATCCTTTTAAAATATAAATCTGATCATATTACTCCACTATTTAAATCCCCTCCAATAACGTTCCCCTCCTTCAAGATCAAAATCTTACAATGGCTTGTAAGTCCTAAACAATCTGACACCACATTATTTCTGATCCTCTGTCCTGATCACCATTCATTCCATTCCAGGCACCTTACTGATAAAAGGCCTACAGCACACCTGGCCTATGCAGGGTCACACCCACCTCAGGGTCCTTTAAGCAGCCTGCTCCCTCTGCTTGGCACATTCTTTTCCCATAGAGTCTCATGGTTTACTCTCTCATCTCATTCCCCCCCCCGCCCCCATTGCCTTTAAATATTTGCCTAATTTAAAAAAATATTTACTTGGGGCGTCTGGGTGGCTCAGTCGGTTGGGCATCCAACTTCAACTCAGGTCATGATCTCGCGCTCTGTGAGTTCGAGCCCCGCATCGGGCTCTGGGCTGACAGCTCAGAGCCTGGAGCCTGTTTCGGATTCTGTGTCTCCCTCTCTCTCTGACCGTCCCCTGCTCATGCTCTGTCTCTATCTCAAAAATAAATAAGTGTTAAAAAAAATTTTTTTAATTAAAAAAAAATTTACTTGTAAGGATATTTAGTACAAATAATGACAGTGCCACACAAATACTTAAAGAAAATTACACCTTTTCACAAAGAATCCATATCTTCTCTTTAAAAAAGATAAATCCTGGGGTGGTTCAGTAAGTTAAACCCTTGACTCTTGATTTTAGCTCATCTCATGGATCAAGAGTTAGAGCTCCAAGTTGGGTTCTGCGCTGACAGCATGGAGCCTGCTTGGGATTCTCTGTCTCCATTCTCTGCCCCTCCCCAGCATGTATACATGATTTCTCTCAAAAATAAGCAAACGTTAAAAAAGAGAAATGTTTAAAAATATAAATCCTCCAACTTCCTTAAAATCACTCGGTAGATTTGTTGAGAGTTAACAAGAAAAAAATAATTATCTGGAAGAGCATCAAGGTGGTAGAGAGAATACTGAACTACAGAGAATCGCTGGGAGTGCCACAATGATCCACAACTGTGTAAGGACAATCATCTATATCTAAACTGCGACACAATGAGAGTGAAAAGGGTGCTAATGCCATCAGGATGTGTGGTCACCTATGTGTAGGGCTGAGCCAAGAACTAGCTTCTGTAAAATGAAGGCATTCAAACAGTTTCTAAGACTTTTTTAAAAAGCTAAAATACCATTTTCTTTCTCTTTTGTGAACTAAAGATAATGAACACTGCTGTACTCTTTAGAAGTCAGACCTGGTGGCTCAGTCGGTTGAGTGCCCGACTCTTGATTTTGACTCAGGTCATGATCCCAAACTCACGGGATGGAGTCCAGCATTGGACTTTGCACTGAGCATGGAGCCTGCTTGAGATATTCATTCTCATTCTCATTCTCTCTCTCTCCCCCCCCCCCCCCCCGTTCCTCTCCCCAGGTCTAATTAAAAAAAAAAAAAAAAGTCAGAGACACTTTGTTTACTAAGCCTTTAAAAAAAAAAAAAAGAGGGGCATCTGGGTGGTTCAGCTGGTTAAAAGCATCCAACTCCTGATTTCAGGACAGATCATGATCTCACTGTTCATGAGATCAAGCCCCACACTGGACGCCTGCTGACAGCATGGAACCTGCTTAAGATTCTCTCCCTCTGCCCCTCCCCATGCACATGCATTCTTTCTCTATTTCAAAAATAAATAAACATTAAAAAAAGAGAGTGCTTTGATATTTTGCTTGGGGGCTCAGATTTACAATTAAGCTTATCTGGAACAGATTTATCAACGAACTTAAAATCTACCTTAACCTCTCCCTTAATGAGATGTTCTTGTTGGGACTGGGGAAACATGTACTAACTCAGTTATACTATTGTTATTTAAGAACCCTGGCAATCTATGTGCCATCCCAACAAACTAAGTCTTACACTAATATCACACAAACGAATGTGATATCCTAATATAGAAATTACAGATCTCAAGAGCTATACATTACTGGAGGTCACTGTATTCGCATTTAACTTAGAATTCCTCTGCCTCTAGTTTTACTGCTTTACAGTGCATTCTCCAGACTACTGGGAATTCATCCTACAGATATGCCTGCCCCTATGTACAAATCTATGTATAAAAATACTCTCTGCAGCACTATTTCCAACAAAAGCCTAGAAATATCCTGAAAGTCCATTAATAGATTGGCCAAATAAATCATCTACACTCAACTGAACAGCACATAACTATTAAACAGAGGACATTCAATAGTTCATTTACAACCTTCTCCAAGATATAAAGGGAAAAGCACAATGACGTAGTATGTCACTCACTATAGGTGCACAAAAAATACAAATAAGCATACATTTTATATTCACAGAGAACACCTCTGAGAAGATAACAAGAAACTGTTAATAGTAATGCCTCTGCAGAAAGAAGAAACCAAGGATCAAGAGAAGCAGGGGCTGTCATGATAAAGGAATTCATTTTTTTTACTGTATACTTTTTGGAATTTGATTTGGGCACGTACATTACTTACGTGGGCACGTACATTAAAACGACCACTACAGGGGCACCTGGGTCTCTCAGTCGGCTGAGCGCCCGACTTCGGCTCAGGTCACGATCTCACAGTTTGTGGGTTCGAGCCCCGCATCAGGCTCCGTGCTGACCGCTTGCTCAGAGCCTGGAGCCTGCTTCAGATTCTGTGTCTCCTTCTCTCTCTGACCCTCCCCCGCTCACGCTTTGTCTCACTCTGTTTCTCCAAAATAAATAAATGTAAAAAAAAATTTTTTTTAAAAAGACCACTATACTGCTACATTTTAAGCCCTTTTTTAATACTGCTAAAACACTTTGTGCATAGATACTGTTCACTTGGAGTTGAAAATATCCATTAACAAATGTCTCCCCAGCAGACCATGAGCTCCTTGAGCACAGTGGCTTTGTATCCCAATGTCAATCAACTATTTAGCAGGTATACAATAACTTCTATCGGATAAACAGATACTAACCAAAGCCTCGCTTCTAAAATCATCCCCCATCCAGACTTCATCTTCCCCTATGCTCCAAACTATCTGCTTCTCTCTCCTATCAATTAACCCCAAATGTTCTGGGTTCTCCTAGATAACACCATGTAATAATCTAAGAGGAGAAGAAATCTTTTACTCCTGTCCCTTGTTAACCAAGTCCATCTTCTATAAATCTATTATTACAGAGTCTTAAACAATCTGCACCATTGCACTTTTATAACATTTACTCTTTTGAAGTTTGACCTAATTTCACCATTATTGGTGAAAATGCTGATGAAAACAGGAGGATCAAATAAGCAATGTAATCTGTTCTACCTTGGGTGCTAAGGATAGTCCTGTCTCAAATCCACGTATCAGAATTCTCACTCCTTTCAGAGGTTGGTATTGTATAAAGAAAACAGAGGGGCACCTGGGTGGCTTGGTAAGTTAAGCATCCGAGTCTTGATTTCAGCTCAGGTCAAGATCTCACAGGTCATGAGTTCGAGGCCTGCATTGGGCTCTGTGCTGACAGTGTGGAACCTGCATGGGATTCTCTGTCTCCCTCTCTCTGTCTGCCCCTCTCCCGCTAGCATGCGCATTGTCTCAAAATAAATAAACTTAAAAACTTTTCATTTAGGAAACAGAAATTGGACCCAGAAAGAGATAAAATTCTACCTCACTTACTAACTGGGTTATTATCTTGACAAAAATTACATGTCTCCAAACCTTGATTTCTGCATCTTAAAATGAACATAATAGTTCAAAAGGCTTTTGGAAGGAATAAATAATGTATGTAAAATACATTTGTCGTATATACTACTGTTGCAGAATATTTCAAATATTTCACTACGAGTAATTGTTTTTTCTAGTCTAAGCTAGTATATATAAGGTAAGTACAGGAAAAAGTACCATCTCATTAAACTAAATTAAGGTATGTATGGCAATAGTTTCTTCCTTTTTAACTTTGGCCTCTGAAAATGGAAAGAAAACAAGCTTTGTGTTTTTTAGCTCCTCCAATCCTAGGACTCCCTTGCTCTGCTCTGGCTGCTAACATCTAGGAGGCTCGTGAAACATCTAAGCTGCCAAAAAAACAGAGGCCTGATCACCTGGGAACTCTCATCTTCAAAGAAGTCTTTGAGCTTCAAGTCAACTGTTTTCTTCTCAGCTGACCTCAGAAACATTTGCTCTGATTGCAGTAACACTAAGTATAGAGATTCATCTTAATTGTCTAATTGCTTATATCTAATAACTATGCAGAATAACTATGTACATATCATTTCATCAGCAAAATGTTTTAAAAAGTTGATTATAACCCAAATTCTGCTACTACATGACTCAGCACTGACTAATCACATGGCCAAGCTGTTTGCTCATAGATTTAAAAATTGTTGGGGTGCCTAGTTGGCTCATTGGCTCAGTTTGTTGAACGTCCAACTTTGGCTCAGGTCGTGATCTCACAGTTCATGAGTTCAAGCCCCACATCAAGCTTGCTGCTGTCAGGCTCTCAGCATGGAGTCTGCTTTGGTTCCCCTGTCCCCCCCCCCCCCGTCCCCCCCCCCTTCCCTGCTCGTGCTCACTCTCAAATAAATAAATAAATAAATAGATAGATAGATAAAAACATTAAACAAAAATCTGTTCTGGAGCGCATGGCTGGCTCAGTCAGAAGAGCATAAAACTCTTATCTCGAGGTTGTGAGTTTGAGCCCCATGTTGTGAGTAGAGATTACTTAAAAAAAAATTTTTTTTTTTTTTACATTTATTTATTTTTGAGAGACAGAGAGAGACAGAGTACAAGTGAGGGAGGGGCAGACAGAGAAGGAGGTACAGAATCCAAAGCAGGCTGTAGGCTCGGAGCTGTTAGCACAGAGCCCGACACAGGGCTCGAACTCACAAACCGTGAGATCATGACCTCAGCCAAAGTCAGACGCTTAACCAACTGAGCCATCCAGGCGCCCCTAAAATAAATAAAACTTAAAAAAAAAAATTTGTTCATGCTATTCCTTCCATCTAACATGACCTTATTTTTCTCTTTTCATTTATCTGACTTCTCATCTCAAATCCCAAGTCAAATCTCTGGTTCTCAATGAAAGAAAGCTCCTGAAACCACTTCCATCTTTCTTTGCTCTGAACACATACTGTTCTTAGATTTAATATGCAGTGTTTCACGAATTAGCTTTTCTTTGGCTACACTGTAAACTCTTTGAAAACAGAATTATACCTTTTACTTCTTTTCTATCTTCCATAGTGCTTAGTATGAACTAGCCTTTTAATACGTATTTGTTGACCACCTGCCCGTCTGCCTTAGTCTAACTTGAGCCCAAGGAAAGATCATTCCTATTCCTTCAATGAGTACTAGTACAACTATTATTTATATCAATGAAAGGAAATACCAGTGTGGCTGATCCAAACAACTTAACTTTCCAAACATTTCCATTGTGTGTTTAGAACAGATCATATCAATTATTCAAACAAACTTACCTTGGTAATTACATGCTTAAGCTTACATCACAACAACCTATCTCACTCTCCATACCTTATTCTTCTCTAGAAGGTAGGAAAGAGAGATGCTGCCAGGAGTAGGAAAGGATAACTTACGAGAAACAATGTATTCACCAGGGTATCATTTCAACATTAATATCACCGCTACATAGAACATGTATGAAACAAAGAGTTGTAAAATTACACATTTACAAAAAAACTTAGAGGGGTGCCTGGGTGGCTCAGTAAGTTGAGTGTCCCACTCTTGGTTTCGGCTCAGGTCATGATCTCACAGTTTGTGAGTTCGAGCCCCACATTGGGCTCTGCGCTGACAGCACGGAGCCTGCTTGGGATTCTGTCTCTCCCTCTATCCCCTCCCCTTCCCCGCTCACTCTCTGTCTCTCTTAGAATAAAGAAACTTAAAAAAAAAAAAAAAAAAAAAAAAACACCTTAGAAGAATTAGTTTCCATAAAACTTTCATAATCTCATGTCTGCCAATCAGTTGTTGCAGTTAGGTACTGTGCCCTGACTTTTTTCTCCATCTATTTAAAGAACAGTTCCAAGAAGCAGTCTAGTATGGCCTGGTGCACTAGTTCCCAAATTCTGGCATTGGCCCCTGTGAAACTTCCACTGGTTTACAGAGAAGTAAGAAAAATAAGGATATACCAGCACATTTTTCCTAAAGCAAGATGTATCCAAGTTAAGGATTATTCTTTATTCTCCCTTCCTACTTTTCTGGTAATTAAAATTTGTTTTTGGGGTGCCTAGGTGGCTGAGTTGGTTAAGACTTGCGATTCCTGATTTCGGCTCAGATCGTGATCTCAGGGTTTGTGAGTTCAAGCCCCGCATCAGGCTCTGTGCTGTCACTGGGATTCTCTCTCTGCCCACCCCCCTTCTCTCAAAATAAATAAATAAACTTAAAAAAATATTTTTAAATATAAAATATGCTTATGAAATGATGGTAACAATTTTAATGTCTTTAACTGGCAATATAAACAATCCTATTTCAGCACCCTTAGTTTTTTACTTTCTTAAATTGATTGGCTCATGTCTAGAAACTAGTAGTCAAATGGTTCTTCTCTGACTCTGACTCAACATGAGCTACAAAAATAAATGCATGCTTAAATACTTCATCTCTGGGGCGCCTGGGTGGCACAATCGGTTGAGAGTCCAACTTCGGCTCAGGTCATGGTCTTGTGTTCCATGGGTTCGAGCCTCACATGGGGCTCTGTGCTGACAGCTCAGAGCCTGGAGCCTGCTTCGGATTCTGTGTCTCCCTCTCTATCTACCCCTCCCCCACTCACACTCTGTCTCTCTCAAAAATAAACAAACATTAAAAAAAATTTAAATACTTCATCTGCTTAGTCTGCTTTTTACAATCAATAATTGACTTCTCTTGTAACTGTGCTGGGAAAATTTCTTTCTTGAGATTGTATGAACCCATGGTCTGAAGATCACAGAAATGCAAGAAGCCACAGTAATACATAAAGACTATATTTTAAAGGGGGCACTTGGGTGGCTCAGTCAGTTAAGCGTCTGACTTCAGCTCAGGTCATGATCTCATGGTCCATGAGTTCGAGCCCCACATTGGGCTCTGTGCTGACAGCTCAGACTGGAACCTGCTTTGGATTGTGTCTCCCTCTCTCTCTGCCCCTCCCCTGCTTGCACTCTCTGTCTCAAAAATAAACATTAGAAAATTTAAAAAAATAATAATAAAGACTATGCTTTATTTATCCCATGAATGCAATGGTGGCTTAACCTTTAAAAACTTATAAATATCATTCACTACATTTACAGAAAAACTCTTGATAAAATTCAGTGTCCATTTAAATGGATATTGCTAGCAAATAACAATTCCTTGTTAGAAATAAAAAGGAGTCACATAACCTCATAAAATCCTAAATACAAAGAGTGAGAAACCATAAGGGGAAGACTATCATATATATCAGATCAGTTCTTCCAGACTGATCACTAGATTCAATACAATTCCCACCAAAATCCTAATAAAATATATTGAGGAATCTGACAAAGCTGATCCTCTATTGTATATGGATGTGCAAAGCCCTCAGAATAACAAAGACATAAGGGAGAAGAATCTGGTCTTCCAGATACCACAACATCATATAACAGACTATGGAGTTTGCAAAAAATAGACAAATGGACCGGTGAAACTGAACGGAGAGCCCATAAACAGACCTGTGTTTAACTGATATTTACAACAGGGCAGCATTGCAGATCAGTGGAGAAAAGGAGAAAACTATTCAATAAATTGGACAGGGTCAATTGTCTTTATATTTGGAAAAAACTGAAAATGAATTCTACCGTGTCATACATAAAAATTAATTCTGAGTGGAATAAAGACAAATACAAAAGGCTAACCAAACAAAAACCTTGTAACACAAAATACAGAACATCTCTATGACCATAAAGTAGGGAGAGTTCCTAAGCCAGACAGTGTGCTATACCATAACAAATAATAACAAGTATGCTTACCACAATACATACAAAAATTCAGTATTATTAAAATTAAGAACCTCTCTTCATCAAAAAGACACCATAAAGACAGTACCAAGACAAACCTCGAATTGGGAGAAGCCCTTTGTAATTTCTAATGTGGGCAAAAGTCGTAACAGGCATTTCACAGACAGGAATCTTGAATAGTGAATAATCAAAAATGAACTCCATTTATAATCAGGAAAATGTACATGATCACAATGAGATAGCATCTACCTCCCTTTAGTGATAAAAAATTAAGAGAGCTGACAAGATGTTATGATGAAGATATTATAAAATAGAACAGTTACTGATTTACTATTTTTTAAGTTTATTGAGGTATGATTTACATGACAAAATTCACCCTTTTTAATGCACAGTTCTATGAATTTTGACAAATTTATAGTTGTATAACCACCACAGTTAAGATACAGTTGTTACCCCCAAAAACCTTCAAGCCCATTTTTAGTGAACCCCACTCCCACCCTCCAACTCCTATAGCCATATAAATGAAAGTATATAATATGTAACCTTTTGAGTCTGACTTCTTTCACTTAGAAAAATATGTGACATATATCTATGCTGTGCATACCAATACTTTATTCTTTTAGTCATTATTTTTAAAATTGTGATAAAATACAAGTAACATTTCTTTTTATTGTCATTTGTCAGTTTTTTTGTTGAAGGATATTTGTGTGGGTTTTGTCTGCTTTTGTTTTAGGTAATGCCAATGAAAATCACTACAAACCTTTCTTAATAGTATCTTTAAAAGAGCAAAATTTCTTGATTTTGATGAAGTCCAATTAAGCAAAAGAATTTTTAATGGATTGTGGTGTTAGTATCCTAAGAAATCTTTGTCTAACCCAAGGTCACGAAGACTTTCTCATACTTAACGCTGAAAGACTGAAAGGGGAACAGAATAGGATGTTTCCTCTACAACTAGAAGTTCTAGCCAAGTACAGTAACACAACGAAAAAGAAATGAAAGGCATACAGATTAGAAAGAAAGAAATCAGGGGTGCCTGGGTGGCTTGGTCAGTTAGGCATCCAACCCTCTGTTTCGGCTCAGGTCATGATCTTGTGGTTTGTGAGTTTGAGCCCTGCGTTGGGCTCTCTACCGTCAGCTCAGAGCCTGCTTCAGATCCTCTGTCACCCCTCTCTGTCTCTCCACAACTTGTGTGCTCTCTCAAAAAGAAATAAACATTTTTTAAAAAAAGAAAGAAATTAAACTGTCTCTATTTGCAACCAACATGATTTGTCTAATTAGAAAATCATGGGCACCTGGGTGGCTCAGCTGGTTAAGCATCTGACCGGCTCAGGTCATGATCTCACAGTTTGTGAGTTCAAGCTCTGCATCAGGCTCTGTGCTGACAGCTCAGAGCCTGGAACCTGCTTCAGATTCCGTGTCTCCCTCTGTCTCTGCCCCTCCCCCACTCATGCTCTATCTCTGTCTCTCCAAAATGAATAAACATTTAAAAAAAATAAAAAATAAGTCACAAAGAATCTACAAAATAGATACTAGAAGTAATGTGAGTTCAGTAATTACAGGATACATAATGGCAAGGCTAAATAAATAAATAACAACAAGACAGTACCTTTTTTTATGTCTTTATTTTTATTTTTTGGCAGTACCACTAATAGACTCATATGGTTGGGGAGCCTGTATGGCTCAGTTGGTTGGGCGTCTGACTTCGGCTCAGGTCATGATCTCACGATTTGTGAGTTCGAGCCTTGTGTGGGGCTCTGTGCTGACAGCTCAGAGACTGAAGCCTGCTTTGGTTTCTGTGTCTCCCTCTCTCTCTCTCTCTGCCCCACTCCCGCTCATGCTCTGTCTCTTTCTCCTTCAAAAATAAACATTAATAAAAACAAAATCTTTTCTGGGGCGCCTGAGTGGCTCAGTCGGTTAAGCGGCCGACTTCAGCTCAGGTCACGATCTCTTGGTCCGTGAGTTCGAGCCCCGTGTCGGGCTCTGGGCTGATGGCTCAGAGCCTGGAGCCTGCTTCAGATTCTGTGTCTCCCTCTCTCTCTGCCCCTCCCCCGTTCATACTCTGTCTCTCTCTGTCTCAAAAATAAATAAAACGTTAAAAAAAATTAAAAACAAAAACAAAATGTTTTCTAAAAGTTTCCCTCATGTATAGCTTTACTGCAACCCAACCCAGAACTTTTCCTTTAACTCAAGACCCGTATATCTATCTACCTGTCTATTGGACATCTCCACTTAAGTATCTGAAAGACATCTCAAACTTAACCTGTTAAAAACTAACCTCTTGATGTCCCCCAAATCTTGTCCACTCAAGGTCTTCATCACTTAGCTAATGACAACATCATCACTCAGGGCACAAACCTTGGAATTATTGGAAACACACACACACAAGATTGGCTATTTGTTCTATCTTCAAAATATATCCAGAAATCATTTCCTTTTTATCACCTTTATTCCTGTCAATGCAGTCTAAACCACCATCATCTCTCACCTGGACTGTATACTTATAATAGATCTCTCTACTTCTGACCTTTCCTCTTTATTGTCTGTTCTTAACATGGCAGTGGAGGACTCTTTTATTTTTTTTACTTTTTTTTTTATGTTTATTTTTTTTTTGAGAGACAGAGAGAGAGAGAGACAGAGAGAGAGAGACAGAGTATGAGCAGGGGAGCGGCACAGAGAGGGAGACACAGAATCCGAAGCAGGCTCCAGACTCTGAGCTGTCAGCACAGAGCCTGATGCAGGGCTCGAACTCACGAACCGTGAGATCATGAACTGAGCCAAAGTCGGACACTTAACCAACTGAGCCATCCAGGTGCCCCTTTGGGGGACCCTTTTATTTTATTTTTTTATATTTTTTTTAATTTTATTTTTTATGTTTTTAAATTTACATCCAAGTTAGTTAGCATATAGTACAACAATGATTTCAGGAGTAGATTCCTTAGTGCCCCTTACCCATTTAGCCCATCCCCCCTCCCACACCCCCTCCAGTAACCCTCTGTTTGCTTTCCATATTTATGAGTCTCTTTTGTCTCCCTCCCTGTTTTTATATATTTTTGTTTCCCTTCCCTTATGTTCATCTGTTTTGTCTCTTAAAGTCCTTATATGAGTGAAGTCGTATGATATCTGTCTTTCTCTGACTGATTTTGCTTAGCATAATACCCTCCAGTTCCATCCACGTAGTTGCAAATGGCAAGATTTCATTCTTTTTGATTGCCAAGTAATACTCCACTGTGTATATATACCACATCTTCTTTGTCCATTCATCTATCGATGGACACCTGGGCTCTTTCCATACTTTGGCTATTGTTGATAGTGCGGCTATAAACATGGGGGTGCATGTGTCCCTTCGAAACAGCACACCTGTATCCCTTGGATAAATGCCTAGTAGTGCAATTGTTGGGTCGTAGGGTAGTTCTATTTTTAGTCTTTTGAGGAACTTCCATACTGTTTTCCAGAGTGGCTGCACCAGCTTGCATTCCCATGGGGGACCCTTTTAAAATGTAAATCAGTGCATGTAACTCTCTGCTAAAATCCTCCCAATAGTTCCTCCTTTCACTCTGAGAAAAGCCAAAGACTGCCTGACATGATCTGCTGTCTCTCTTCTCTCACTGACCTCACCTA
Source organism: Felis catus (assembly GCF_018350175.1). Taxonomy (NCBI): domain Eukaryota; kingdom Metazoa; phylum Chordata; class Mammalia; order Carnivora; family Felidae; genus Felis; species Felis catus. Next base: position 105,134,400 of record NC_058375.1, on the reverse strand, counting down.
CCTTGCCCCCTCTCACTCCGTTCCAGCCAGTAAACACTTTTCCTTGATCATACCAGATATGCTCATACCTTAGGGTCTTAGTTAGAACTGTGCCCTCTACCTAGAATCCTCTGCCTCCAGATACCACTGTGCTGACTCAGTATTTTCAGGTCTTTACTCAATTCTCACTCTCAATAAAGCCTATCTTAAGTGCTTCCTTGAATACTACAACCTGTCCCCCCCAATCTCCATCATTAATTCCAAAGCCCTTTGCTCTATTTTTACTTTTTCCCAAGAAGACTTTATCATCTTCCATCAAACTAGATCATTTACTTTTTCCTTATGTTCACTGGCTGTCCATTTCCCCACCAAAGGTTGGCTCCACAAGATCAGAAATCTTAATGTATTCCCAAATGGCACATACACAGTAAGCACTCAATAAAAGAGTCACACTAGTTTTGACATGTAGTATTCTTATTACTGCTCATTGCTACATACTGCACTGATTTCTTCTTCGACCTGTGAATTATTTGGAAATGTACATTTTAATTTCCTTTTTTTTTTTTTAACGTTTATTTATTTTTGAAACAGAGAGAGACAGAGCATGAACGGGGGAGGGGCAGAGAGAGAGGGAGACACAGAATCGGAAGCAGGCTCCAGGCTCTGAGCCATCAGCCCAGAGCCCGACGCGGGGCTCGAACTCACGGACCGTGAGATTGTGACCTGAGCTGAAGTCGGAGGCTTAACTGACTGAGCCACCCAGGTGCCCCTACATTTTAATTTCCAACAAAGTGAAACCTTTTGTTTTTGTTAACTTCTAAGTTAATAGCGCTATGATTAAAGAGCATGAATTTGTATGATACAGAGCATGTGAAAATTAATCTTGCATTAGGGGCCAGTACACATCCGAATTGTTTAAAGGGGGCAGGGTGCTGGCTGGTACAACTGGTTTAAAGATTCCACATATGAGTTTTTGGAAGACAGAGGCAGCTGCACCCACTCCTGCTCCTGACTCCCTGCTGTTCACTCTCCTGAGGAACAAGTTGTTCAGGAAGCCAAGCTGTGTCCTTGGCCTTTAAAGATACTGAAAGACACTTGTGGAACCAGAGGTGGCAATTCACTGAATTAAAATTAGTCTAGGGGTGCCTGGGTGGCTCAGTCAGTTGAGCATCCGGCTTCGGCTCAGGTCATGATCTCGCGGTTTGTGAGTTCGAGCCCTGCGTGGGGCCCTATGCTGACAACTCGGAGCCTGGAGCCTGTTTCAGATTCTGTGTCTCCCTCTCTCTCTGTTCCTCTCCAGCTCTGTCTCTCTCTGTCTCTCTCTCTCAAAAATAAATAAACATTTAAAAAAAATTTTTTTAAATAAATAAATAAAATTAGTCTAGTCAATCACAATGCAAAGATATTTGGAGGAGTTATGTACTGGCTTGATCAGAGGTGCAAAGGAAAACAATCTCAAAGTCAAAGGACCAGCTTGGATGCCTCCCAAAACTCTGAGAATCACTGCAAGAAAAACTCCTTGTGGTGAAGGTTCTAAGACTTCAGATCAGGGCACTTGGCTGGCTCAGCTGGTAGAGTGTGCAACTCTTGATCTTAGGGTCATGAGTTTTAGCCCCATGTTGGGCCTTATAGCTTACTTAAAACAAACAAACAAATATTAAAAAACACTCAGGATCATTTTCAAATGAGGATCCACAAGTGACTCACTGATTTGCACAGTCCTTCTGAGATTGTTGATCAGATTACTTCTATCAGAACTGAGCTGAGGTTGAAGTCACCATTGCAGATTTAAGTATCAACCTTTTAATAAATTATCAGTTGTTTAAATAAATATTCCTCATTTGTCCAAAAAGGGTGCATATTTTCTAATTTTAGAGCACAGGGTTCTCTATGTCAGTCCATTATATCAGATGCCGTAGTACAAATTTTGTATATTTTTACAAATTTTGTATCTGCTTAAACTACCAGTAATTAAGAGCTGTTTTAACTCTCCTATGAGGATAATGGAGTTGATAAAATCTTTTAGTATAGTAATGTTTGCTTTACTTATTGATGTTATTTTATTAGGTGCATACAAATTTAGAACAGATATATCTTTCTGGTCATTGAACTTTTTGTCATTTTAGAGACCCTCTTTATCCCTAATGTTTTTTGTTATTCAATCAGCTACCACAGTGATGTTTTTTATTGTTTTTGGTCAGCAACTGCCTTCTACCTTTAACATCTTTTGGGGGGAGGGGAGTAAACTTTTCCATTTTAGATAAGTCTCTTAAAAAAAAAATCCAAACCAGTCATCTCTGTCTTTAAACTGCTGGGATCATTTTATTTACATTTAATTGTGACTGATATATTTGGACTTGTTTTTATTTGCCTTGCTTTTTCTGTGTGTCATGTTTTGCTATTCTCTTTCCTGCCTCTTTGGCAAGTTATTTCTTTTTTTTTTAATTAATTTATCTATTTTTTAATTTACATCCAAGTTAGTTAGCATATAGTGCAACAATGATTTCAGGGGTAGATTCCTTAATGCCCCTTACCCGTTTAGCCCATCCCCTCTCCCACAACCCCTCCAGTAACCCTGTTTGTTCTCCATATTTAAGAGTCTCTTATGTTTTGTCCCTCTCCCCGTTTTTATATTATTTTTGCTTCCCTTATGTTCATCTGTCTTGTATCTTAAATTCCTCATATGAGTAAAGTCATAATATATTTGTCTTTCTCTAATTTCATTTAGCATACTACTCTCTAATTCCATCCATGTAGCTGCAAATGGCAAGATTTCATTCTTTTTGACTGCTGAGTAATACTCCATTGTATATATATACTATATCTTCTTTGTCCATTCATCCATCGATGGACATTTGGGCTCTTTCCATACTTTGGCTATTGTCAATAGTGCTGCTATGAACATTGGGGTGCATGTACCCCTTCGAAACAACACACCTGTATCCCTTGGATAAATACCTAGTAGTGCAATTGCTGGGCCACAGGGTCGTTCTATTTTCAATTTTTTGAGGAACTTCCATACTGTCTTCTAGAGTGGCTGCACTGGTTTGCATTCCCACCAGCAGTGCAAAAGAGATCCTCTTTCTCCGCATCCTCACCAATGTCTGTTGTTGCCTGAGTTGTTAATGTTAGCCATTCTAACACATGTGAGGTGGTATCTCATTGTGGTTTTGATTTGTATTTCCCTGATGATGAGTGATGTGGAGTATATTTTCATGTGTCGGTTGACCATCTGGATGTCTTCTTTGGAGAAGTGTCTATTCATGCCTTTTGCCCATTTCTCACTGGATTATTTGTTTTTTTGAGTGTTGAGTTTGACAAATTCTTTACAGATTTTGGATACTAAGCGTTTATCGGCTATGTCGTTTGCAAATATCTTCTCCCATTCTGTCGGCTGCCTTTTAGTTTTGCTGTTTCCTTCGCTGTGCAGAAGGTTTTATTTTGATGAGGTCCCAATAGTTCATTTTTGCTTTTGTTTCCCTTGCCTCTGGAGATGTGTTAAGAAGTTGCTGTGGCCAACATCAAAGAGGTTTTAGCCTGCTTTCTCCTCAAAGATTTTGATAGCTTCCTGTCTTACATTGAGGTCTTTCATCCATTTTGAGTTTATTTTTGTGAATGGTGTAAGAAAATGGTCCAGGTTCATTTTTCTGCACGTCTCTGTCCAGTTTTCCTAACACTATTTGCTGAAGAGACTGTCTTTATTCCATTGGATATTCTTTCCTGCTTTGTCAAAGATTAGGTGGCCATACGTTTGTGGATCCATTTCTGGGTTCTCTATTCTGTTCCATTGATCTGAGTGTCTGTTTTTGTTTCAGTACCATACTGTCTTGATGATTACATACAGCTTTGTAATACAGCTTGACGTCTGGGACTGTGATGCTTCCAGCTTTGGTTTTCTCTTTCCAGATTGCTTTGGCTATTCGGGGTCTTTTCTGGTTCCATACAAATTTTAGGATTGTTTGTTCTAGCTCTGTGAAAAATGCTGGTGTTATTTGATAGGGATTGTAGCAAGTTTTTATTCCTTAATTCTGTTTTCCCCCTTCTACTGGCTGGAAGTTACATATTCTATTTCTAGTCATTTAGTAGCTACTTTCAACAGATACAAGGCTCTTAGAATACTTTTATCTCAAATTAACCTCTTCTTGACCTATGTTAACAAGTATTTTAATTCTGACTTTTTAAAAAACTCCACACATTAAACATTACTTTATACAGATAATGTTAATTTAGATTTACTCTCATGGTTACCTATTTGTTAAGTACTGCATTGTGTCTCTCAGACCATCTTTCTGGGATTATTTTTCTTCTTCCATATTTAAATTATGTTCTTCAATGGTGCCTGGGTGGCTCAGTCAGTTGAATGTCCAACTCTTGATTTCGCTGATTTTGGCTCAGGTCACAATCTCACAGTTCATGGAATTGAGCCCCACATGGTGCTCTGTGCTGACGGCAAAGAGCCTGCTTGGGATTCTCTCTCTCCCCCCCCCCCAACCCTCTCTGCCCCTTCACTGCTCCTGCTCGCTCTCTCTCGCTCTCTCTCTCTCTCAAAAATAAATGTTGAAAAAAAGTATATATCCTTTAGAAGGTCCCAAAGTGAGACATGTTGGTTTCCAGCTTTTGTCTTTCTGGAAGTGTTATCGTTTAGCCCTTGTTCTTAAATAAAATAGCTTTGCTAGGTATACAATTCCAGGTTAGTAGTTGTTTGCTCTCTGTACTTAATTTTTTAAAATTCCTTTTATTTATTTATTTATAAATATTCTTTATTTATTTTTGAGAGCGAGAGAAACAGACCACAAGCGGGAGAGGGGCAGAGAGAGACAGAGGCACAGAATCCAAAGCAGGCTCCAGGCTCCGAGCTGTCAGCACAGAGCCCGACAGCAGGTCCCGAACCCACAAATCATGAGACCATGACCCAAGCTAAAGTCAGACACTCAACCAACTGAGACACCCAGGCATCCCTATTTATTTTTGAGAGACAGAGATGGCGTGCGAGTGTGCACAAGTGAGGGAGGGACAGAGAAAAGGAAGAGACAATCCCAAGCAGGCTTTGTGCCATCAGTGCACAGCCTGATGCGGGGCTCGAATTCATGAACCATGAGATCATGACCTGAGCCAACATCAAGAGCCAGGCGTTTAAATGACTGTGCCATCCAGGCGCCCCCTCTCTGCACTTTAAAAATTTTATTCTTAAATCTTCCGACTTCCACTGTTGCTATCAATCTGTCATTCCTTTGCAAGCTACCTATTTGTTCTCTCTGGCTATTTTTAAGGGTTTTTCTTTGTCTTTGGTAGTCTTTAGTGTAACTACAAAGTGTGCAGTTATAGATTTCTTCTTATTTAACCTCCTTCATACCTGTTCTGCTTCCTGTACATTCATGTCTTTCACTAATTCTTCAAATCTCTCAGCCATTATTCCTTCAAATATCACCTGCTCTCCATTCTCTCCTTCTGGGACTTCGATCACACATATGTTAGATTCATTATCATTCGCAGCAACTTATCTCTCAGCATGATATTCTGGGAAATTACTTTAGATCTTTCTTTCAGTCAATTAATCCATCCACTGAGCTTTTAATTTCAAAAATTGTATTTTTCATTTCTAATTTCACTTGGTTCTTTTACAAATCAAAGTAACTATGTCTGAGAGTCTTTCATTTCTTGTTGTATTTTAGATTCCACTGGCTTGGTAATTTTTTTTATTGTGAGTTTATATTTGAATTTTATCTCTGGGAATTCAGAGAGCTTAATCAGAAAAGGCATTCTCTCAAAACGTATTTGCATTTGCTCTGGTGAGGGTAGGGGCAGAAATCAGACCTTGGTCCAATTTAGCATCCTTCTAAGATGGCTGTTCCATTTGCTGTAGGCCAAAGACACAGTCTTCCATTAGTACAAATATGAGCATTTGCCCTTAGGGCAATCTTGCCGTTTCTGTCTGCTCACAGCTCATTGTCTTGTTTCAGCTAACTGTTCCCTTTTGTAAGTGAGAACAGACCCTTACAGAGCATCCTTGCTTTTTAGCATATCCAGTAATGCATTAAAAGTTATGCTTGCACAGGCGCCTGGGTGGCTCAGTCGGTTAAGCGTCCGACTTCAGCTCAGGTCATGATCTCGCAATTTGTGAGTTCGAGCCCCGTGTCGGGCTCTGTGCTGACAGCTCAGAGCCTGGAGCCTGCTTCAGATTCTGTGTCTCCCTCTCTATGTGCCCCTCTCCTGTTCATACTGTCTCTCTGTCTCTCAAAAGTAATTAAATGTAAAAAAAAAAAAAAAAAATTTATGCTTGCAGGGTGCTTGCATGGCTCAGTTGGTTAAGTGTCTGACTTTGATTTTGGCTCAAGTTATGTTCTCATGGTTTGTGGGGCTAAGCCCCGCATTGGGGTTCTCTCCCTCCCTCTCTCTCTGCCCCCCCCCCCGTTCATTCACCCTCTCTCTCAAAATAAGTAAACTTTAAAATAACTAACTAAATAAATAATATGCTTGCAACCTTCTCTACAGAAGAATTCCAAATAATTTACATAGATACTACCTCCTAAAGGAGATAGAGTATAACTCCCTACTCCCTTAAATGTGGACTGTGTATAGTGACTTCTTTGCAAAGTATACAGTATGATAAGAGGGGAAAGAGTTACTTTACAGGGAAGAAACTGGACAAACACGGCCTCAGCCAGGTGATCAAGGTCAGCATCACCAGTGAGAAGTCATGTTGTAGGACACCCTTGATATGATGTGATGAGAATAGCACTTTACCTCTGCATACTTCTTCCCAAGCACCTATAACCTCCACTAATCATGAGAAAAACACCAGACAGGGGCGCCTGGGTGGCTCAGTCGGTTGAGCGGCCGACTTCGGCTCAGGTCACGATCTCGCGGTCCGTGAGTTCGAGCCCCGCGTCGGGCTCTGTGCTGACAGCTCGGAGCCTGGAGCCTGTTTCGGATTCTGTGTCTCCCTCTCTCTGACCCTCCCCCGTTCATGCTCTGTCTCTCTCTGTCTCAAAAATAAACGTTAAAAAAAATTTAAAAAAAAAAAAAAACACCAGACAAAGCCATAATTGGGGATATTCTACAAAATAGCTGAACAGTACTCCTTAAAACTGTTGGAAGGGTTTTTTTTTTTAAATTTTTTTTTAACATTTACTTATTTTTGAGAGACTGAGAGAGACAGAATACAAGCAGGAGAGGGGCAGAGAGAGAGGGAGACACAGAATCTGAAGCAGGCTCCAAGCTCTGAGCTGTCAGCCCAGAGGCCAACACGGGACTCAAACCACAGAGGCTGAAACCCACAGGGCTCAAACCCACGATCTGTGAGATCATGACCTGAGCTGAAGTCAGACACTTAACCAACTGAGCCACCCAGGCACCCCAAAACTGTTGGAAGTTTAAAGGAGCCTAAAGAAACATGATGACTAAATAATGTGGAACTTTGCATGGGATCCTAGGACAGAAAAAGACATTAGGCAAAAACTAAGCAAATCCACAAATAAAGTATAGACTCTAGTAAATAATTATGTATCAGTATTCTTCCGTTAATTGTAACATATGCACCATACTAAAGTAAGATCTTAACCGGAACGGAAACTGGGAACTACAACCTTTGTAACTTTTCTGTAAATCTAAAGCTACCCTACAACATTTATTTTTTAAAACTCTATTTCTTGCAATTTAGCTGCCCATTTAGTTGTTTTTTTAGTGAAAGTATCCTGCAAAATCTAGTCTGTCATATCACTGAAACAGAAGTCCTTCTATTTACTCTTCTGCCTAATATAATCATGCTCCTTCCCAGAACTATACTCCAAAGAAATTCCTCTGGCAAGCTTTCTTTCCTTAATTTCTGAAAAATCACTTTGCTCTGATCCTCTCATCTACCTATGACACCTTTTCTTCTCCTAACCCCTGAAACTCTAGTGTTTCCCAAGATTCTTTCATTGGCCCTATTCTCTTCTCAAACACTGTCTCTTGAAGTGTTCATCCATTACCTACTACCAATATGCTTACAATTGCCAAGTCTACACCTCTACTTCAAAGCTCCCTCCCAAATACAATAGAGTGGTTATGAACATCTTTCTTAAGTGAGTCAAACCTAGTTTTAAAGCCCAGCCCTGTTTCCAACTGCATGACCCTTTCTAAACACTGCTTTGCTCATTTATACAATTGGGATAATAGTCCTACCCATTCAAAGGTTGTCAAAATTACATGACAAAATACACATAAAATTCCTAGGACAGCAAGAAGTCAACTGTCAATAAATATTAACAAATATTAAGATTATAAGCACCATCTATATGGCTAATTATCTACGAAGCAACTCTTCTCAGATGCTCTCCAGACACTCCAACTTCATATGTTCAAGCCTGCTTTCATCATCTACCTCTTCCTCCCAAATTCCCTGCCACCCAAGACAGAATCCACAGAATATGTCTTTCAATCTTTCCTCATCCCCAACATCCAACTCTTTAACAAGTTCTATCAAATTCCACTTTCTAAACACCTCTTTAGATCTTTTCTGCTTTCTCCACTACCACTATATTAATTCAAATCTTGGTCATTTGTTGGATTATTATGATGGCCTCCTGACATTTCCCCAAATATATTTATTTTTAGTAACTGTAATATCAGTTTTACATATTACAGTTTACTGTCCTATTTTAAATATCAAAATACAACATTTTGCTTGGCATTATACAAAAGCAGCTCCATTTGTCTTTCTTGGTTATCTTTAGCTCTTCCTCCCCCAACCCACTCATTTTCACCACAAACTCCTTACCCTATTTACTACCATTTACTACTCAGCTCAGGAAACTCCCCTGACTCAGTCCCCTCTCCTCTTGTCACCACCCACTTATAGGGTGAGTCTGCATCTGAGGGCAAGAACCCAAAGGATCTTTCCTTGGGAAAAGAAAGGATTTAGATCTCCAGTAGTGTAATCTTAACCTAGTTGGCCAAGAAAAAAAACCCCAAAACTTCAGCAATTTTGAACTACTGAACAGAGACAGATGGTTCTGAAAGCACTAGTCAGAGGAGTTAAATATGGCAAAAAGATACTTAAGTCCAACCCAACCAGCTACAGCCACAGGGCAATTATAAAGATGCCTCAGGCCAAAAGACCAAAGTCAAAAAAGGAAGCAGCAGAGCCAGCAGTAGGTGATGACTTATATTAGAAAGATTACTTACATTTAATATTTTATAAATATTAAAATACATATTAAAAATAGAAATATATAAAAATATAAATTTTAAAATCAGCTTTGTGTTAGATGATTTTTCCAACTGAAAGTTAATATGTTCTTTTTTTTTAAAGTTTATTTATTTTGAGAGAGCAAGAGAGAGAGTGCAATAGTGAGTGGGAGGGGAGCAGAGAGAGTGGGAGAGAGAATCCCAAGCAGGCTCTGGACTGCCAGTACAGAGCCTGATGTGGGGCTCAATCCCACAACCATGAGATCATGACCTGAGCCAAAATCGAGTTGGATGCTTCGGTGCCTGGGTGGCTCAGTTGGTTAGGTGTCCAATTTCAGCTCTCACATTTTGTAGGTTCAGGCCCCACGTCAGGCTCTCTGCTGTCAGTGTGGAGCCTGCTTTGGAGCCTCTGTCTCCCTCTCTCTGCCCCTCTGCGCATGTATGTCTGTGTTCTCTCTCTCCCTCTCGAAAATAAACGAACATTAAAAAAAAAAAAAAAAGAGTTGGATGCTTAACTGATTGAGCCGCCCAGACACCCCCCTTTTTTTTTTGCTATATGAAACAATGAGTAAATGAACCTTTTTTTTTTTTTTTTTAAGAGTTAAGTAAAAGATTTAATTTGATTTTTCTATGGGGGGTTGAAAATAGGTCTTCACTTTGCAGTCATCATCTGTAAGAAATATTCAGTTGACTGGTCCATCTCCATATTTTTACTTTATGTTTTAATAATAATTTTCAAAATATGATGGGGCACCTGGGTGACTCAGCCAGTCAGGTGTCCAACTCTTGGTTTCAGCTCAGGTCATGATCTCACAGCTTTGTGGGTTCAAGTCCCGCATCAGGTTCTGTGCTGGCAGCAAGGAGCCTGCTTGGGACTCTCTCTCTCTCCTACTCTCTGCACCCCCCCCAAAAAAAACTTTAAAAAATAATTTTCAAAATATGCAATATATTAAATTTCTGGCTTCACTGATTCCAGTGTTACAATCACTATCTAATGTAGCTTTTGTGCCCATACATAGTTACTTTCTTTTTTGACATACTTTACTCTCCTTTATTTCAAAAAATCATGCCTTTTATTCCTTCTCTTTGTCTTTTCCATCCTAACTTATTGTCACTCCCAGCTTCTGATTCTTTCACACCTTTGTATATATATGGGATTCCTTCTTTCACCTGCTTTACATCTTTTTTGAGCACCTGAATCCTCCATGAAGACTTTCTTATTACACACAAATATAAATTGGTTCTCTCTGTTCTTTAATATATGGAGTTTCATAGAAAAACTTCCATAACAAAGTTTCACAAAGTGTGTTCCAAGGAACACTAATTACATAAGATGGCTAGAAAAGAAAGAGATTCCGTGGTCAAGTAAGTTTGGAAAATACTGAATGTTCTATCCCCCACACCTCTTGGAAATTCATGAAACTAAAGGTTCAGCAGCATGAAACAAGGTTTAACTTTAATTGGGTAGTTCCTAAACTTTGACACTGACATCTAAACATGACTTCTGCGGAAATGCTATACTTTGTACTAAGTACAAATTCATAGTTATTTTTGACAGATTATTTAAAAAGAATTTTTTTTTTTTTTTTTTTTTTTTTTTTTTTACTAAGTAATCCCTATGCCCAATGTGGGGCTTGAACTCACAAGTCCAGGATCAAGAGTTGCATGTTCTACAGACTGAGCCAGCCAAGTGCCCAACAATAGGTTATTTTTTTTAAGATCCAGCAACACTAAAGAGATGGTTGTCACTTTGAAATCCCTTCCTTTGAGATGCATTTTCATGGTAGCACAACAGCTATAAAAACATATGAAAGATTCTTAAAGTCTATGAATTCCTGGAACTATAAGATGTTCCTATATGAATAGCCACTTGAAATAAAGCAGGTAAACAGTTTCTAAATTATGTGTTCTCTGGGCATTTGCTAGTTTATTTTTTGTTTTTGTTTTAGAGAGAGTATAAGCAGGGTAGAAGGGCAGGGAGAGGGAGGGGGAAGGAGGAGGGGGAGAGAGAGGGGGAGAGAGAGAGAGAGAGAGAGAGAGAGAAAGTCAGTCTTAAGTGGGCTCCACGCCCAGTGCACAGACCAACACAGAGGGTTTGATCCCACGACCTCAGGTCATCTGAGCCAAAATCAGGAGTCAGGAGCTCAACCTACTGAACCATGCAGACTCCCCATGGGCATTCACTAGCATTAATAAGAAAGAACTAAAAAATTCACATTCATTCCTTTGAATTAACTTTAAATTTTCACCTAGGGAAGGGCACCTGGGTGGCTCAGTTGGTTGAGGGTCTGACTCTTGGTCTCAGCCAGTTTGGGTCATGGTCTCGCGGTTCATGAAATCAACCACTGCATTGGGCTCTATGCTGACAGTGCAGAGCCTGCTTGGGACTCTCCCTCTCCCTCTCTCTCTCTGCCGCTCCCCTGCACTCTCTCTCTCAAAATAAATAAACTTAAAAAAAATTTTCAGCTAGGAAGAATTAAAATTAACTGGAAAAATTTAAAGCTTAAGCAGACAGGCTTGCATGAAACATGGTATAAAAAATGTATACATAGCACAGTTACGTTTTTAAAAATGACAATAGTGGGCGGTGCCTGGCTGGCTCAGCTGTGGAGCCTGACTCTTGTTGATCATGGGGTTGTGTGAGCCCCACATGGTATAGAGATTATTTAAAAATAATTTAAATAAATAAATAAATAAATAAATAAATAAATAAATAAATAATTTTTTAAAATCTTTAACAAAATGACAACAGTGGGAGCTAAGACGGAGGCATAGTAGGAGTACAGGCTCATCTCATCCCTCAAACACAACTAGAGAACTATCAAAAATGACAATAGTTACCATCTGTTGAGCTCTCAAAATGTCAGGTAGTTTGCAAAGTACTTTATATGAATCATCTTTTTTAATAACGCCAATAATCATGTAAGGGAAACTATACTATTATCCTCCATTTATTAAAGGCTTTAAAAAGTAGCAACTATAATGCCTACTGGAGTCCAAAACCCATGTTCTTTGCCAATTAACCACTATACGATATTCCTACATATGTAAATCTAACAAAATTGTGTGTAACCTGCATAGCAGCAATTCTCATCTGGGATCAGATTTAAGGAAGATTCATTAGTTAAGCATGTTCTATGTTCTACACCCTCTTCAAGGTGCTGAGGAAGTAGTGGTGGACAAAACCAATTTCCTGCTGTCAGGTTCGGGGGCTTACATTCTGGGGGGGGGGGGGGAGATGGGAAGGGCAACACACACTTCCCAGCAAGTAGTATCTTATACAGTAACGAGAAAAACTGAAGAAAATTAAAAAGGTGATGTGATAACAGAATGATGGGGGAAAAGAGGGTAGGCTCTTGGCTATGGTAAAGGGTCAACCTCTAAGGAGATGACATTTGAGCTAAGACCTGAAAGACAAAGATATCAACGCAAAATTTTCATATAAGCAGTAATTTATAAAATGATAGTGATAATATAAATGGTAGTATATTTCTATATACTTATTTGGCAAAATAAAAAGTTGGCAAATTTATGACCTCACAAATTAGAATAATGGTTATAATTAAATGATTGATAAAGTCTGGAAACCACTGGGCAATATGCAGTATTCAGATGAGAGACAATGGATGTGTACTTTGCAGAAACTTAATAAAGGTCATTCTATATTGTAAAGCAGTAGTTCTCAAACCTTTTGGCTTCAGGATCCTTTTACACTTTTTTTAAAATGTCTATTTATTTATTTTGAGGAGAGAGAGCACAAACGCGCGCAAGCACGCACACATGAGCAGGGGAGGGGCAGAAAGAGGGAGAGAGAATCCCAAACAGGCTCCACACTGTCAGCACAGAGCCCGATGCAGGGCTCAATCACATGAACCATGAGATCATGACCTAAGCCAAAACCAAAAGTTGGAGGCTTAAACAACTGAGCTACCCAAGCACCCCTACTCTCTTAAAAATTACTGAAGATCCCAGAGCTTTTGTTTATGTGGGTTAAATCTATGCCATTTACTGTATTAGAAATTAAAACTAAGAATTTTTAAAATCCACTAATTCATTAAAAGCAAAACTAAACAATTATTATATATAATTATTAAAAATAACTACACTTAGGGGCATCTGGGTGGCTCAGTTGGTTGAACATCCAACTTAGGCTCAGGTCAAATCATCTTGTGGTTGGTTCCTGAGTTTGAGCCCCACATTGGGCTCTGTGTTGACAGCTCAGAGCCTGGAGCCTGCTTCGGATTCTGTATCTCTCTCTCTCTGTCCCTCCCCTGCCTGCACCATCTCTCTTGCTTCCAAAAATAAATAAACATTAAAAAAAAAAATTAAATGTTTATTTTTGAGAGAGAGAGTGCGAGCTCGAGTGGTGGAGATGCAGAGAAAGGGGGACAGAGGATCCAAAGTGGGCTCCATGCTGACAGCAGAGAGCCCAATGTGGGGCTCGAACTCATGAAGCGCAAGATCACAACCTGAGCTGAAGTCGGATGCTCAACTGACTGAGCCACCCAGGCACCCCTTTTGCTTTTTGCTTTTTTTTAAGATTTTATTAAGCAACCTCCACACCCAATGTGGAGCTCAAACTCACAACCCTGAAGATCAAGAGGTGCACACTCCACCAAATGAACCAGCCAAGCACCCCATATTTTTGAAAATCTATTTGAAATCTGGTTTAATAGAAAACAACTAGGGTCTCACATCTGCTTTTATATTCAATTTATTGAATTAATGAGTTGTTTTCAACTTTGCAATTCAGTGAAATCATCAAAATAGGTACATGAACTCACAGAAACAATAGAATGGTGGTTGCCAGGGGCTAGGGAGTTGAGGAAATGGGGAGATGTTGGTCAAAGGGTATAAACTTCCAATTATAAGATGAATAAATTCTGGAGATCTAATGTACAGCTTTAGACTACTGTTACCAATATGGTATTATATATGGGTGCCTAGTGGCTTAGTCGGTTAAACATTCAACTTCGGCTCAGGTCATGGTCTCACAGTTCGTGAGTTTGAGCCTCACATCAGGCTTTCTGCTCTCAGCACAGAGCCTGCTTTGGATCCTCTGTCCCCCTCTCTCTGCCCCTCTGTAGCTCGCACTCTATCTCTCTCTCTCTCTCTCAAAAATAAGCACTAAAAAAAAAATATATATATATGGTATTATATACCTGAAAGATGCTGAGAGTAAAATTTTTTTATTTTTTTAAATGTTTATTTGCAGGGGGAGAGAGAGCGAGTGAGCGTTAAGCAGGGGAGGGGCAGAGAGAGGTGGAGACACACAGAATCCGAAGCAGGTTCCAGGCTCTGAGCTGTCTGCACAGAACCCGACATGAGGCTCGAACTCCTGAACCACAAGATCACGACCTAAGCCGAAGTCAGATGCCCCAGAGAGTTAATCTTAAATGTTCTCACAACAACAACAAAAAGGGTAATTATGTGAGGTAACAGAAATGTTAACTAACCTTATTGTGGAAATTATCTTGCAATACACTGTATATGTGTATCAAATCATCACCTTGTACACCTTAAACTTACACAATGTTGTATGTCAAATATATCTCAATAAAGCTGGAAAAAAATAAGCAGAAGGCTGTTTGGAAACCTTCTGCCTATGGAACACTACAAAATACCAGTAAATTTGATTCTTGAGTTTGAGACCCACATCAGGCTCTGTGCTGACATCTCAGAGTCTGAGCCTGCTTCAGATTCTGTCTCCCTCTCTCTCTCTCTGCCCCTCCCCTGCTTGCATGTGCTCTCTCTCCCCCCCAAAATAAACATCAAAAAATAAATAAATAAATAAACAGTTAACAGCATATAAAAACTCATTACTATCGTACTTCCCAGAACCAGCTGTTTTTGTTCAATTTCTATCTTAATTACTAAGAGTTAAGTTCCTATAATTCCACCTCTTTCAGCATCCAATACAGAGTTTTACATAGAACAAGTACTCAGTATTTCTAATTTTATTTTCTAAATTCTCAATCTTTGAACATAGCAACACACTCTAAAAGAAATTTTAATAATTTAAGTACTATTGACTTCCTCCTGCACACAGAGATCATCATTTTAAAATAATGTGTTATGTTACAGTTTTCAAATCATCCTCACGGTAAAAGGAACACAGAAACAGCACAGGATTCATTCCGTTTTTTTTTTTTTTTTAAGTTTATTTATTTTGAGACAAAGACAGCATGAGTGGGGAAGAAGCAGAGAGAGAGAGATTTACAGAGAGAGAGAGAGAGAGAGAGAGCGCTAGAGAGAGAGAGAGCGCGCTAGAGAGAGAGAGAGAGAAAGAGAGAGAGAGAGAATATTCCAAGCAGGCTCTGTGCTGGCAGCTCAGAGCCCAACACCGGGCTCGAACTCCTGAAACTCTGAGACACTGAGCTGAGCTGAAACCAAGAGTCGGACGCCCAACCAACTGAGCCACTCTGATGCCTCTATTCGGGTCTTTTTAAAATAATAAATGGTAAATTATAATTCCTAACATTGAAAGATCTTTTCCCCTATAGCAGTGAAAATTTTATTAAAGGGTAATAAAGAAACACACTCTCTCTGTTAGTGGGTACCAAAGAATCATAAAGTGAAAGTAAGTGAAACTATCCACTAAAGAGTAAAATGGAAGGGGGAAGAGATGAGGGAAAGATAAAGGCTACAACCAAAATTTAAACCCAGCATACTGAACACTTCATTTCTTTCATCAGAGACTCAATTTCAAGGTTTCTAACAGAAGAATAAAAATAAAGTTTTTTTGTAAACTCTTATCTTAGTTAGAAAAACTTTACTGTTCCGAAGCACAGATGGAAATGTTGCCTTTTTCTAAAAAGAGTAACTAGGTTCTATTACTTTCTCCACAAGATGTGCATTTTCCCCAGTGTTCTAGAATTAAAATCTGTGGGGGCAGTGGGATCTGAAAGCACTACAAAACACCAACTACTTTTTGTTTCCTTGACAAACAGATGAGAAACTCAGTCTAGCTGATTTGTACAACAGTGTAAAGTTCTGGAGTAATTTTTACTAAGGTCTCTGAGCTTCGTCTACACATTAAAAAACCTCCTGTATCCTTACTTTCCAGATAATTGAAATTATAAAACAAATACCATAACTCACTGACAAAAGCTTAGGAGGAGGAGTTTGGATGCATCTATTATTTATTAGTTTATGAAAAGCAGAAAGCCAAATCACTAAGAATAAAATCAGCAACCCTCTACTCCCTAAGAAATTATACACATAGATACACTCACCTCTCCTCTGCAGACAAAACTGTAATTTCAGGGTGGCCTATTTGAGCAAATTTTAATATTGGTATTTTTCCACTGCCAATGAAATTTTCCTTTCCATACCAAAGAACCATTTGACATTCCTCAATATAACTTTTTATTATGGTCATTTTTTATTTTAGAGAGAGACAGTATGGGGGGGAGGGCGGAGGGGCAGAGGGAGAGAGGGAGAGAGAGGTGGGGGTAGAATCCTAAGCAGACTCCATGCAGAGCCCAATGCGGGCTCAATCTCACAACCCTGGGATCATGACCTGAGCCGAAATCAAAAGTCAGACACTCAACCAACTGAGCCACCCAGGCGCCCCAACGTTTCTCAGTATTATTTCATTTCACACTTTTAGTTATGGGAAGGTTTACTTGCTACATAATTTAACAGTTAGCTTACCACAGAATGTATAACAAAATTATATCATACATAATGCTTCAAATCCACCCAGGGTCGTGTTTATAATATCACCTTTCTGCATTTGAGAGACAAAGCAGCTAAATGAAGAACATAATGACTGAGTGTAAAGTCTCATAATCCAAGTAAGAGACCTTGTTTAGTACATACCATTACAATAATTAGATATCCTAATTAGGTAGTTCATGTTTTGAAATAGTGTCAGGAAACATGGAAAATATTATCTATATCTCTCTGAATTTAGGGCCATGGAATGAAGAAAAAGTGACCTAGGCATCCAAAGGGGAAGGAGAAAGGCAGTTATGCAATAATTTTAGAGTTGGTAATTATGACACAGCTACTGTCTAACTAATTCAGAGCTGCCATTTAGCCTAAACCAAGAGTAGAAACATTGAAGAGCTCAAAATAGATTTATTACTTCTTTAGGACACTGAAATAAAGTTTACCTTGAACCTCAAAAAGAACCTAAGCCAAGAACACATTAGACCAAATAAGCAGAAAGAGGTATCTAAAATACTGAGTGCTCCAGAGCCGCCTTCTCTACTGGCTTCTTCTCTATCTACACTTTACCTTACTACACCTACCTTTCTATCTACACTTAACTCCCATGTAGATCTCTTCCAGTCTCATGGCTCCAAAGACAGTCTACACACTAAACAGCCTCCATGTGGTAATTGCTGCACAACTCTGAATATACTGAAAACATTAAATTGTACAATTTAAGTGAATGAATATTTGTGAATTATATCTCAATAAAGATTTATTTTTAAGTTTATTATTTTTGGGGGAGACAGAGCGCTAGCGGGGAGGGGCAGAGAGAGAGAGAAGGAGGGAGGGAGACACAGAGTCTGAAGCAGGTTCCAGGCTCTGAGCTGTCAGCACAGTGTCCGATGCAGGGCTCGAACTCACAAGCTGTGAGATCACAACCTAAGCCGAAGCCAGACACTCAACTGACTGAGCCACCGAGGTGCCCCAATAAAGATATTTTAAAATGTGGACAACTGGGGCGCCTGGGTGGCGCAGTCGGTTGGGCGTCCGACTTCAGCCAGGTCACGATCTCGCGGTCTGTGAGTTCGAGCCCCGCGTCGGGCTCTGGGCTGATGGCTCGGAGCCTGGAGCCTGTTTCTGATTCTGTGTCTCCCTCTCTCTGCCCCTCCCCCGTTCATGCTCTGTCTCTCTCTGTCCCAAAAATAGATAAACATTGAAAAAAAAAATTTAAAAAAAAAAATGTGGACAACTGAAACCTAACACTCAAAACTAAGTTTCTGATCTTCCTCCCAAAATCTGCTCCACTTGAGCCTTCCCCATATTAATAAATACCAACTCCTTCTAGTCAGGCAAAAACCCAGAGTCATTCTTGATTATTTTCCTTTCTTACTCTACATTTAATTCATCTAGAAATCTAGTTAGATCTACACTCAAAATAGATCAGAATTCAATTACTTCTTATCACTTCCACAGGCCATAACCTGGTCCAAGCCACCAACATCTTACCCCAGGTAAGTACAACAGTCACCTAACTAGTGCCCCTTGTTTCTGCAACAACCAGAATGACCTTTTAAAAACATAAATCATGGAGTGCCTGGCCGGCTCGGTCAGTAGAGCATGCAACTCTTGACCTCACAGGGTCTTGAGTTCAAGCCTGACATCAGGCCTAGAGCTTACTTAAAAAAAAAAAAAAAAAAAAAAAAAAAAAAAAATCAAGTCACAATACTCCTCTGCTCAAATAGCTCCCCATCTCCTTCAGAAAGAAAGCCAAATCCTTACAGTAGCTATAAAACTTTGTGATAGGCCCCTTCTCCCACCACCACCCACCATAATCTCTGAATTCATCTGCTACTACTCCTTGCCAGCTACAAAAGCTTTCTTGTCTTCCTTAAACTTGCCAGGCACACTCTAACCTCAGGACCTTTGTATTTGTCTGCACTCTGTGTTGGAACGTCCTCCCCTCACACTTTATGTTGCTTAACACCTCATCTCTCTGCTCAAATGTCACTTTCCCAGGGAGGCCTTCTCTTACCACCTAATTTAAAACTGCAAACTCCTATAACACTCTGTATTTCTCTTCCCTGCTTTACATTTCTCTACAGCACTTCTAATATTTTTACCTTCTAATACATTTAATATTTTACTTATTTTGTTTGTTTCTCCCCTTAATGGAGTATAAGCTCTGTGAGGGCAAAATTTTTTCTCCATTCTGTTCACCCGCTGAATCCCCAGTGCCTGGTACAACAGGTATTCCACAAATACTTGTTAAAAGAACTATGAATCTAGGGGCGCCTGAGTGGCTCAGTCGATTAAGTGTCTGACTTCGGCTCAGGTCATGATGTCACGGTTCGTAGGTTCAAGCCCACATCAGGCTCTCTGCTGCCAGCACAGAGTCCACTTCAGACCCTCCCTGCCCTGCTTGTGCTGTCTCTCTCAAAATAAACTTAAAAAAATAATAATAATAGTAACTGAATGGAAACTAGGCACTTATAAGCAAAATTCATCTTGATGCTCAAAGTTAGAATCTGTATCTAGTTCACCTGCATTACTCTTTTGTATATATACGATAGGTAATTAAAAGGCTTTCAGAAGCCAAACCTGCAGAAATGGCCCCAGACCTTTAGATTTGTGCAATTATTAAATATAAGACAGCAGACTGCACTCCCCACTGACCAGTACTGAACCCCAAACTTTTTGTCAAGAAAAGTCTTTTATGGGGCACATGGCTGGCTCAGTCAGTGCAGCATGAGACTCTTGATCTTGGGGCTGTGAATTCAAGCCCCACACTGGGCATAGATTACTTTAAAAAAACAAAACAAAAAAACAAAAAAAAAACAAAAAAAAACCCTGCTTTATTATTTAATCCAAATGCACCTCACATTTAGAGATTTTTATCCAGTAGTCAGCTTTCACAGCTAACATGTTCAACTTGTCTTTCCATTCTATATTAAATGAAAACATAAATGCCTATCAGAACTCAAAATCCACATAAGATTATCAGTTTTAGGGTGCCTGGGTGGCTCAGTCAGTTAAGCATCTGACTTTTTTTGTCTCAGGTCATGATCTCCCAGTTTGTGAGTTTGAGCCCTGTGTTGGGCTCCATACTGACAGTGCAGAGCCTGCTTAGGATTCCCTCCCTCTCTCTCTCTCTCTCTCTCTCTCTCTCTCTCTCTGCCCCTCCCCCGCACATGTGCGTGCTCTCTTTCTTTCAAAATAAACAAACAAACTTAAAAACACACAAAGACTTAAAATCTAAACATTCTGGTTAATCTATATTGCCTAATATTGAATAAATAAGCAAGTAATCAAAAGTTTTCTTCATGGTAGAAAATATTTTATAAATCAGAAAGGCTGTATAGTACAGTAGCTAAGAGTGTATATTCTAAAACCCTGAATGCCTGGAATCCTGGCTCCACCACTTACTAGCTCTGTTAAATTACTCGATCTCTTAGTGTCTCTGTTTTCTCATCTGTAAAATGGGATCATAACAACACCTACTTCAAAGCGTTGTGAGGACTGAATTAATTAATATGTGTAAAATGCTAGGAAAGGTGCCTGGCACATAGTAAGCACTTGATAAAAGTATAAAATTATCACCACTTTCATGGCCCATCTAAGGATCCTGAGACTCAAACTGACAAACCATTGCCATAAATCAAAAATGGTAACTGCACTTTGCAAATTCTCTGCAACAAGTTAATCCTGTAGAAAGAGATTTTTTTTTTTTTTTTTTTTTTTTTGCTAGCCCATGTTTATACAACAGCTTCTCGGGGGGGGGGGGGGGGTGCTGGAGAGGGCTATATTGTACTGAGAGTTCCTTCAAATGAGGTGGAGGGGAAAAAAGAGGGGTAGAAGAAAAAAAGACTGGCCATTAAGTTGATAACTACTGAAGTACATTAAGTAGCAGAAGGTTAGGGGTGGGGTGTAAATATTTAAAGTTTATATCAAAAATAGCTGAAGGGAGGGGCGCCTGGGTGGCTTGGTCTTTGAAGTGTCCTACTTCAGCTCAGGTCCTGATCTCACCTTTCCTGAGTTCAAGCCCTACGTCGGGCTCTGTGCTGACAGCTCAGAATCTGGAGCCTGCTTGGGATTCTGTGTTTCCCTCTCTCTCTGCCCCTCCCCCACTCACACCGGGTCTCTCTCTCTCAAAAATAAACATTAAAAAATTAAAAATAAAATTAGCTGAAGGTTATTCTTAACAGATTTTCTGCTCTACAACCGATTCTACTTTCCTACATCCACCTTTTCTTCAAAACAGACCAACCCATTCAATGGTTAAAAACAAGACAATATGGGGGTGCCTGAGTGGCTCAATCTATTAAGCATCTGACTTCAGCTCAGGTCACGATCTCTGGGTTTGTGAGTTCAAGCCTGGCATCAGGCTCTGCGCTCCTAGCCTCCATCTCAAAAATAAATAAACATGAAAAAACAAAAACAAAACAATATGGAACTATCATGAACATAATAATTTCCACTAATTCTTCAGAGCACTTGCTAATACACTACAGAGTCCAATCCATTTGGCTTTAACTGGGAACGTAATTTCCAGGACCATACCCAAAACAAAACTCTGCTGTAATTATTCTGAATACTCAGGATTTTAAGACCATCTGCACCATTATTATCATAATAAATAATCTGGATTTTTTTTACCTATGCTAAAATACATATATTACCTTCCAAAACCTAGATAGCAATTCTATGAGAGATAGTTACTACCTCTACTTGCAGATCACAAATTGGGGCTCACAATTTAAGTGTGGAGTCAGGTATTAAGTGAAGGAATTAAGATATGAATCTAGGTCTAATTCTAAAGTACGCCTTTTTCTACTTTTCCACATTGATTCCTATTTAATATTAAAAACAGGAGGGACAAATGAAGTAAAGAAATGGTAATCTGGTCAACTGCACATCAAGTCCAAAAAGAGCTATTATCTTGAACCTGCTGACAACCATATCTATCCTTTCTTTCACTAAGTTATAAATATTTTTCTGATAAACAGAAATTAAAAAAATTCAAATTCTTGGGGCGCCTGGGTGGCGCAGTCGGTTGAGCGTCCGACTTCAGCCAGGTCATGATCTCGCGGTCTGGGAGTTCGAGCCCCGCGTCAGGCTCTGGGCTGATGGCTCAGAGCCTGGAGCCTGTTTCCGATTCTGTGTCTCCCTCTCTCTCTGCCCCTCCCCTGTTCATGCTCTGTCTCTCTCTGTCCCAAAAATAAATAAACGTTGAAAAAAAAAATTTTTTTAAAATTCAAATTCTTGATTGATTAGTACACCAAATTACGTTGGCAAATATTTACTGATTGCTTACTTTGTGCCAAACACTGTTCTAGTTGCTTGGGGATACAGCAGCAAAGAAGACCTAGCCCTGTCATCTGGTGGGAGAAGAGAAACAATAAACATGTAAACAAATAAACATGGTAATTTCATATACTGAAAATAATGTGAAATGATAGAAAGCAACTGAAGGGACCCCCTGAAATAAGGTCATTTAGGAAAGGTCTTTCTGAAAAAGTAATATATGAGGTTGAATCTAAATGATGAGGAAACAGAACTGGAAGAAGCCTGAAAGGTAGTAGACAGGACAGATGTTGTAGGAACTTTGAAGACCATAGTAAAAATAGTTTAGATCTTAACCTGTTGCAATGGGATATCACTGGAGGATTCTGAAGCACGGGAATGACATCTGTTTATACTATAGAAAGACCACTTTTAAAAATGACAGCAATGGCAGTGCCTGGCTGGCTCAGTCAGTGAAGCATGGTGACTCTTGATCTTGGGATTCTAAGTTCAAGCCCAGCAGTGGATATAAAGATTACTTAAAAATAAAAAAATAATCTTTTAAAAAATATGATGACAATGAATATTTCAGCCAGACAAATTAAAAGAAGCCTGAATAAAATCAGTTAGAACCCATCTTCAAGAAGCCTGCTTGTGGGGCGAATGGGTGACTCAGTCAGTTGAGCATCCGACTTTGGCTCAGGTCATGATCTCACAGCTCGTGAGTTCGAGCCCTGCATCGGGCTCTGTGCTGACACCTCGGAGCCTGGAGTCTGCTTCTGCTTCTGTGTCTCCCTCTCTCTCTGCCCCTAACCCACTCGCATTCTGTCTCTGTCTCTCTCAAAAATAAACATTAAAAAAAATTTTTTTTAATAAAAAAATAAAAAAAAAGAAGCCTGCTTGCTTTCTCTGAATTAGTTCCTTTAAAATGAACAAAAGCCTGTCAACATGTTATGAAACACAGGATCAAATGAAAATATCTTTGGAAGATCTAACAGTTCCTTAAATTCACACTGAAGACTAAACACAAATTACTAAATAATGAATGGATGCCAGAACAAAAAAGAGAAGCGAAAGTGACATCAGGAAAACGGACAGAAAGGCCGGGAATGCCAGGTACTTACTTCACCAATTTGCCGAAAGTACACTTAGAAACCAAACTCTAAAAGAATCTCAACTGTAAAGAAATATGAAACTAAATGAGGCCCAATGCATAAACTATTTTCACTGGGCCCTTCATCACTCTCCTGAATATTTCTCTCAAAAGGCTTTACTTACATTGAGATGAATGATGTTCATTAAATGTAAACACAAAAGGACTATAAATACCCTTAACCATTTTAGAAAGTTCCATTCCACTAGGAAAAAAAAAATCAAGTTTTTAGAAAGCCAAAAGCATTTAACTGTATAAACTATATATAATACACTTCAAATGAAGTGTTGTTTTCCTAGAGCAATCATTTTTTTCACTCAAGACATCAACTAGGGAAATAAGCTTAGGCAAAATATCAACAAAGTAGAGGCAGAAAAATTCTGGCTTCATTATATCTTATTATTGCTAACTAGGAAAAAAAATTCTAATTGTCATTTGAAATCCCACAAGGCAGGGATGGGGGTCAACCTATTCTTGCAAATGATGTAACCATACAGTTAAAGCACCAGAGCTCAAAGGTAGGGAATGTTAAATGCTTGTATAACTTAGTAAAAATGGTTTAAAACAAGAGAGAATATATTCTCAAACTCACGTGAGCACTTGCTACCACTGGTGAACCAAGTACATGAACGAAGTACATGAAAGACTAATCTTTTTTTTTTTTTTAATCTTGAAAACATTATTTTACAAAGTTAAATGTGGCCATTGTCATCTGGTATTTGTAGAGTAAAATCCTAACTCCACCCTTTTTCTGTGTAACATTAAGGAATTTACTTGCTGAGCCTTAAGTTTCCCTACCTGAAATCAATGATTTAAAAAAAAAATCTACCTCTTAGGGTTATTATTTTTTTTTTTAATGTTTATTTATTTTTGACAGAGAGAGAGACCGCGCATGATCGGGGGAGGGTCAGAGAGAGAGGGAGACACAGAATCCAAAGCAGGCTCCAGGCTCTGAGCTGTCAGCCTAGAGCCCGACGCGGGGCTCGAACTCACAGACCGTGAGATTATGACCTGAGCCGAAGTCGGAAGCTCAACCGACTGAGCCACCCAGGCGCCCCTCTTAGGGTTATTTTAAGGTATAATGAGATATTGTAAATATTTTAAAGTATTGTAGATATTTTAAAGTATAATGAGATATTGTAAATAACAATAAAGGACTGGGCAGATAGCAGATGAGAGTCTTTGATGATGCCTGTTATCGTATGTTCTAACTTCTTGGAAAGAAAGTAACTTTGATCTATTAGTAAATCTAGGTAATCTTGTCTTGGTTCTACAACCTTTCTGGCATGTTATTCAAAGAACCACAAGACATCTCTACCAACAATAACTTTATATACACAAATGGTCTGAAGACTGGGGCCTATGATTTCATAAGTTTTATCCATCAGTTCCCTAAAAGGTAAATACAAATCCAAACATCACAGGGGCAATGGCAGAAGTGGAATAAGAAGAGTAACTAGAAGATGGGTCTCACTGGTGACATGCCACAGACAAGAAGCAACAAAAGACCTAAAAGTCAAATAGATATATATGGCATTAGGGTTAACCCTCTCTCTCTTCTCAGCCGGAAGCAACAGTGACTTCACACTTACTCCTAAAAGATTTGAAATGTTTTGCTGACAATCCATGCTTCCTGACAGTTTAATATACTTCTTTTCTGTAGTAAAGCAGCAAAGTGGGAAAAAATCCCCCAAAGAGACAAAAAAGCAGTCACTGGGGAAAAAAAAAAGTACTACATATTTAAAAAGCACATTTCTTGATTTCCTGTTTTGATTACCTAGGACACCAAACTCATTTCTTTAAAAAGGCATTACAGGTGCTGAAAAATAGCCGGACATTTTTTATATTTTAAGGCATCAGTGATGACACTGACTACAGTTATTTCTGGTATCAAGAAGCCCGTATTTTATTTGCAGCTAACACGGGTACAGGGAACCCTCCCAGGTGGTCCTCTCAGCTCTACGTGGAGCTCGTGTTACTTCTCAACATTCACCCAAGTAAGGCCCTTCTTATTACACATCACGAATTTTAGGTCAACGTAAAATAGAGTGGTCCAACACATGCCAACCAAGTACGTGGGTTTGCTACTGCTTAAACCAAAGCTTGTCTATCATCAGGAAAACCATTTGCACGTCAAGGCCTATGAGAAACAAACGGACGCGACAATTTCCGCGAAGGTTCAGTAAAGCTAACAGCACTCACAAGGCTCCGAAAAGAAGTAATACCTACATCTCGAAAGATCTAGGCCCAAGGGCCCAAGGTCACACACACCAAGTCAGCAGCTAGTAAAAAAATCCAAGAAATGATGAGCTTCCTGCAGTTCAGGGCAACCCTGGCTGGGAATGGAGTCTGGGCTTGGGAACACTCGCGTCAAAGCTTGAACGTGAATAACGCCAACCGAATGCAGTGACTCCGTGGGAAAACCCCAGGCGTTTAGGGAAGGATTTCCTTCCATTTCCCAGTCTTCCCTTCCCTAGGCACCCCCAACACTCACATCTCCGGAGCCACTTCATCCAATGGTAGACGATAGTAGTGTGGTGTTTCTTGTTCTCTATACACCAAGACGACAGGCCTTGAATAGATTCCATGGTGTTGGTTACCGACTGGAATTTTCGATCCAACGAGGACTCCAGAGCCCCTGCCGAAGAGGCCGACGAGGAGGAGGCCTTACTGCTGCCTCCGCCGCCGCCGGCCGCCATCTTCCCGGTTTGCACAAGCGCTGCTGCTCCTCTGGCGGCCGCGCCGGCGGCGGCGGGAGCGGGCAAAACAATCACTGCGAGTGCGTGAAGGCCGTAGGTGGGGAGGGAGGCCAGGGGGTGGGGATGGTGCACGCGCTAGGCTCTTCGAGAGGTAGGACGGGGGGACCAGCTGCCGGGCACGCTGGCGGCTCCTACACGCTGGAAGGAGGGGCTGCGGGTATCAAAGGTTTATCAGAATTGTTCAAGGGGTTGTGTTTGAACCAGTCAATAATAACGGAAGAATTACGCAGAAAACAAGGTCCTGCGAAGCCTTTCAAAACGCCTGGCCCCGAAATTAATGGTTTTACACTCTTCGGCTCTCAAAGCTAAGGCTCTTCCCCACTCCAACGCCACACACACTCCTGTAAGGGTAGGCGTTAATATCTCAAATTTAATACTACCCGATTGCCCCTTCAGTTGCAGAAATCTTTCTCCTTTAGATCTTCTAGCACAGAAAAGGCCCAAGGCTACCTAGTCAGGATTTTTTTTGCAACGCAATAGCAGCAAAGGGACAGCAACAGTATCGCGCACGCGCTGCTTAGCCCCGCCTCCCCGCTTCCTTCTCAACCTAGAAAGCAGAGGGAGGCGTGATGGCGGGGCAATCTGACCAATCCAAGGGCAAGAACGAGAAGCGCGCGCAGAAGCCCGCAAGCCCCAAGGGCCAAGAAGGCTCTTCGATTATTTGTGCGCTTGCGCAGCAGATCAGCGTGTAGCGAGTTAGGAGGAAGAACGCAGGAGGGTGAGGGAGTTGGTCAAACTAAGGAGAGGTTGGGGGAGGGGCTTCACCGCTCCGCCCCGCCTTTTGCTTCCTAGCAAAGTCTCCCTCCTGGGGCTGTCCAGCTCACACAGCAGGCCGTAAAATTCCCACCGGTCAAAGGCCACTGTTACTCTCTGGCAGCTGCTGCCGCCGCCGCCGCTAACTCCTCGGGGCACCGACGCGCGACAAAGTGGCTGACAGCCATCTTGCCGTGCCTTGGAAGATGCGCATGCGCCAGCCCCAGCGAGCCCTTCGCTACGCAGACTCCCAGACCAAACAATATTTTACACTCCCTTTGGACGATACCATTCACAGCCAGTAGGCTTTTTGGATTAAAGAGGAAGTAAATGAAGTAAATTCCCCGTAAAATTTTTCGAGACGAGGAAGTAATAATAGGCAAGATGTGAACTCACCTTTGCCAATTATAATAATCTCACAATTGCCTAATACATTATAGTTTATAAGAGCCTTGGCTGTCTATTGTATTATAAATTAGCACAACCTCGATTAAGCATTCCATCGTATCTGCGTACGTAAATCCTCTGGGCAGATTTGGAGGCTCCTGTGTCCCACCGAGCACATGCAATTATTGTATTTTATGTCTTTACCTCTACCCAGTGGACTCAACGTTTCTTGAGGCAGGGAACCTGTTTTGTGAAGCTCATATTGATTGAACATATTGATTGAAGCTCATACTGATTGAACAAAAAGTTGAACGTTTTGTGCCAAGTACAGTTCTAGATATGGAGGAGTAAAACAGCAAAACAGAAAAAAAAAATCCCCTCCCTGTGGGACTTAGTAGCAGGAGACCATAAACAAATATATATCAGGAAGTAATAACTTCTATGAAGAAGTATGAAGCAGTAAGGAAGAGAGGATATTGTGTGTGTAATCCTATAGGGGAAGGGAAATGTTTTGGTGATTCTGGAAGGAAGAGACACTTTATCTGAATGCTGAAAATAAGGCAACCAAGCAGGTATGGGGAAGGTGGAGAAGAACATACTGGCAGAGGTAACACCCAAGTGCAAAGGACCTAAAACTATAAATGTCTCGACATATTCGAGGAAGAACAAGGAGGCTAGTGTGGCTGGAGAAGAGCAAGAGAGGTAGAACATGAGGTCTGAGGTGAAGGGAGAGAGTTCATATAAGGCTTTGCAGGCCATTGTAAGGATTTTGGCTTTTAATTTTGAGTTGGGGAGCGGTTCTATGCAGAGGAGGTTTAAACAGAAAAGTTACACGGCAATCTTTTTAACTGGTTGCTATGTTGATAATAGATTTAAGGGCCACGAGTCAAGGAGGCTGTTGAAATAATCCAGACAAGGAAATGATGGCTTGCACAAAAGCGGTAGCAAAAAGATAATGAGAAGTGGTGTCAGATCGTGGACATATTTTGAAAGTAGAGCCAAAAGAATTGCTCATTGGATTTAAGGAGAGTATGAGAAAAACGAGCCAAGTATGGCAGACACTGGGGGTTGTGAGCTGAGCAACTACAACTGTGTTTCTCAGCCTTTTGCATTATCGTTGCCCCTAAAGATCCTTTTTACATTTTTTCCCCTAATCTCTCAGTCCCCATTGAATGTTAATGCCCAGATGCACTGTATATCTGTTTATGTGCTGCATGCTTTATTCAATACAGAGTTAGGAAGTACTAAAATCTTTGAGGTGCCTGGCTGCCTCAGTTGGAAGAGTGTGCAACTCTTGAACTAAGGGTCATGAGTTTGAGCCCCACATTGGGTGTAGAGATTACTTAAATGAATAAAAACTTAAAAAAAAAAATGAATGTGTTGTGTATGTTTGGATTTTACGGATTTACAAACCACTATAGTATCTAAGAATTCCTCATTGCCCAAGAACTGCATTCCTCCCTTTTGTGGAGTGACATTGCCCCCATTGAAAATACATGAAATATGGGGCAGCTGGTTGGCTCAGTTGGTTCAGCATCCAGCTCTTGGTTTCAGCTCAGGTCATGATCTCACAGTGAGATTGAGCAAAGCCTGCTTAGGATTCTCTCTATCCCTCTCTCTCTGCCCCTCTTCCACCACCCCCCTCCCCAATAAATAAATATTAAAAAAAAAAAAAAAAAGAACCTTGAAAATGCATGAACTAGAAGAATGGAGTTGCCACTTTCTCAGATGGACCAGAAGAAGAAAGCAGGAGAAGCAGTCCTGTGAGAAATGAGTAAGAATCAGGATTTCAGTTATGGAAGCTTGAGTTTGAGACATCAGATACATAAATGGCACTAGATATATGAGTCTGAAGTTCACAAGGAAGATCTGGGTAGGAAACATAAATTTAAGAATTTTCAGTATTGGAGTTTCTGGGTTGGTGAGCTCATAATTTGGAGACAGGCACCCAGAGAGGGCCTAGAAGCTCCATGCCCTTCCCCATACCTGGCCCTGTGCATCTCTTCATCTGGCTGTTCCTGAGTTGTATTCTTCTATGATAAAGTAGTGACCTAGCATGTCATGCTACCCAGGGAATTTTCCAAACAAGTACTAAACATCCATCTGATTTCAGAAAAGGAGTAGATGAGACTTGGGTGACTAACAGAGTATAGGCTGGCTTCATTACATGATTCATGAGCCAGAATATTTTCTTCTCTTTAGACGACCTCTTCCAAAAGATTAATAAAAATTATGAAGTATATCTAGGGACCATCCAATAAATCTTTTTCAAATGTAATGTATCTGTGTACATAAGGTAGTGTTCAGTGAATACTTGAAAAATGTACAAATTGTTCTTTCATATATGTTCATGAGCTGTATTCTTCACAGCAACAGAGCTCAGTTAAATCCAACTGCAAGTAGGTTACTGTAAGGTGTTTAAGATACACTTTTTTCTAGTCAGTTTTTCTCTTAATATTTGACTTTGCCTTTTACTTTTGTTTAATAAAGCCTGCATGTTGCCCTAAAAAAAATAGGCAGTATTTAGGGCTGACTGGCAAGAAGAGCATGTAACTCTTAATCTCAAGGTTGTGAGTGTGAGCCCCATGTTGAGGGTAGCAATTACTAAAATAAGTAAACAAGCAAGCAAACAAAACTTTAAAGAAATGTCAGTATTAAAAAGAAAAAAGTAAAGAATTGTGAGTATTAAAGCCATGAGATGGGTAAGGTTGCCTAGGAAATGAATAAGTATAGATAAGAAAAGAAGTCCAAGGACTAAGATATAAGGAACAACTTGCAAAGGATATTGAAAAGGAATGACTAGTGAAAGGAGAACTCAGAGAATAATGTTCTGAAAGAAGCAATGAAAGTTTGTCAAGAAGGAAGGACTAATCAATTGTGTCAGATGTCACTGTGTAGGTTGCCTGAAGACTGAGATAACCACGGGATTTGGCAACAGAGTGATCTTTTTTTTAGTTGTTTTTTTTTTTTTAATGTTTATTTTTGAGAGAGAGAGAAAATGTGTGAGCAGGGGAGGGGTGGAGAGAGGGAGACAGAGACTACAAAGCAGGCTGTCAGCACAAAGCCTGACATGGGTTCCAATCCATAAACTGTGAGATCATGACCTGAGCCAAAGTCAGACGCTCAACCGACTGAGACACCCAGGTGCCCTGGCATCATAGTCATCTTGACAAGGGCTGTTTCCAGGAAGTGAAGTGATAGAAGGTTCTAGAGAGAATGGGAGAAGTGGAAATATCCTGTATAGACAGCTCTTTCAAGAAATAAAATGGGGGGTGGGGGGGAGTGCCTGGCTAGTTCAGTTAGTGGAGCATGTGACTCTTGATCTCAAGTTGTAAGTTCAAATCCCACGTTAGGTATGGAGCCTACTTTAAAAAAATAAAATATTTAAAAAATATAAAAAATATGAAAGCAGAGAAATGGAGCTGAAGCTGCAGGGAAATGTGAAATCAAGGGGTTCTTTTTCTAAGATGGGAAATAATTGTAGCCGATGCAAATGAAAAATTGAGGATTAATTATTGAAATAGGATAGAGACGGGACAATTACTGGATTGGTTTCCTTGAGTAGATAGTTCCACAGACAGTTCCTTTCTTGTAATGGGAACATAAGTAATCTAGTAGAGATTGTAGGTAGATTTGTTGGTGAGAATGTACAGAAATTCTCTTCAGTTGCTTCTTTTCTCAGTGACATAGGTGTGTACTATAGTAAGTCCTGAGGAAACACCCTCTTAAAAAGCTAATAATCTGTTAACTGCCAATTCTGGTGCATTATTTATAGGCTTCACCTTTCACTTTTCTCTTAGAAAGTGTAATAGTTGAGAGAAAGACCTGTAGGGGCGCCTCGGTGGCTCAGTCGGTTGGGTGTTCGACTTCGGCTCAGGTCATGATCTCATGGTTTGGGAGTTTGAGGCCGGCATTGAGCTTTGTGCTGACAGCTTGGAGCCTGGAACCTGCTTCAGATTCTGTCTCTCTCTGCCCCTCCCCTGTTTGTGCTCTGTGTCTCTCTCTCTCAAAAATAAACAAATATAAAAAAAAAAAAAAACCCAAAATTTAAAAGAGCAAGACCTCTAGAACCAGACTGCTGAAATTCAGGCTATGCCACTTACCAGCAGGAATTTTAGATAAATTTAACCTCTGTGATGCTATAATTATTAAATATGTTAACGCATGTAGAATGCTTAGAGTAGTGCCTGGGTTAGTAAAAGTTTGATGATTATGTCATCTGTTATTACACTTAAACATTTTTTTTAAGTTTATTTTGAGAGAATGAGTGCAAGTGGGGGAGGGGCAGAAAGGGAGGGTAAGAGAGAATCTCAAGCAGTCTCTGCACTGCTAGCACAGAGCCTGATGTGGGGCTGGAACTCATAACTGTGAGGTCACAACCTGAGCTGAAGTCAGGCCTTAACCAATTGAGCCACCCAGGCACCCCAAACATTTCTTTTTTTTAATTTTAATTTTTTAATGTTTGTTTATTTTTGAGAGACCGAGTGTGAGCAGAGGGAGGAGCAGAGAGAGAGGGAGACACAGAATCCAAAGCAGGCTCCAGGCTCCGAGCTGTCAGCACAGTGTCGGATGCAGGGCTCAACCTCAGAACCGGGAGATCGTGACCTGAGCTGAAGTCAGACGCTTAACTGACTGGGCCACCCAAGTGCTCCTGAAACTTTCTTGTTTTTAAAAAATGCTTACTTATTTTGAGAGAGAGCGAGAGAGCGAGGTAGCAAACATGGGGAGGGGCAGAGAGAGGAAGAATGAGAATCCCAATGGGCTCTGAGCTAACAGCACAGGGCTCAATCCCATGAACTGCAAGATCATGACCTGAGCTGAAATCAAGAGTCCGACACTTAACCGATTGAGCCACCCCAGTGCCCCAACACTTAAACCTTTCTTAAAATGAATTTCCTTTTGCTTTTGTTACATGTACAATCCTTAATCAGACTCTACTAAACTAATGGCTTTCTCTGCCCATTGCTAGTTTTCTCATCCTGTGTTTGCCAAAGTTCCATTTTTAGCCCTTTTGTCATTTCTCCTTATCCTCTCCTAAAGATTAAATTTTATAACCTGCATTCAGACATATTTTAGCTGGATATCCTACTTATCTTTGATTCCACCCCTTCCATCTAGTTATCAATCCAATAGACTTTTACATAGAAATCTCTTGAATGAGTTCCTTTTCCGTTCCCTTGGCCTTCTTCCTAACAGTTATCATTACCATCCTAATAAATTATACATCAATAGCATTGCAATAAGTTTTCCAGTCTAGCTCTTCAGCTTATGCACTATTACCAGATGAACATCCTTATTTCCCTCCGCTCAAAACAAAACAAAAAAAGTGTTCCTTGTTACTTATCAAGTAAGAGCCGTGACTTTTAAGATGCTCTACAATGGTTCTAATCTAATGTCCCAGTATTATCTCAAATGCCTTCCCTCCGAGGTTCCTTGGGCTCCAAACTGTTCTTTGCCTTAAATATATCCTGTCATTTTCTATTTATAATTAATTCTGTTCTTTATGCCTAAAGTGTCCTCTTCTGTTATCAAAATCCTACCCATCTTTCAAGAGCTATTTTAAATTCTCTTTCGTGAAAACTTCTCTGATCATTCCAACTGGATGGAATTTCTCTTTTATGCAATAACATTTTCTGCACTGAAATTATCTGTATTTTCTCACCTCCAGGAATATTGCATTGAGTAACATGCAAAAGCACCTTGAAAATTGTAAAATGCTCAACAGTGTTATTACTGAATTGTCTTATTCAAAATAATTATTGGATATCTATATTCCAAAGGTACTGACTTTCCCCCAAGATATTTCTGGAAATTCATCAAAATAAGCCACATACATGGAAGAGAAATCAGTCCAGTTACTTTATATTCACATTTTAAACCAAGAAAGCTATTTTCTACCTTGATCATCTCACTTTATTCTCTATAGTAAATTCCAAATGACTTTTAAATTCTTCCTAGAATTCTAAAGGACAAATAACTGCCATTAACTGGAGATAATATACTTAATTTCAAACATTATGAAAGGAATTACTTAAGTTCACAATGTATTTCAAGTGAGAACAGCATCTCAAGATAGGAACTACTCTCGGAATCACATTCACTTGAAAGAACTGTCCCTACCACCTTATTTCACAAATGAAACAGCATATGTAGGGACTAAGAGTTTGGGCTCCAGTCAGACCAACCTGGGTTCAAACTAAACTCAATTACTTAGTAGCCATAATCTTGGGGCAAATTACTTATTCACTTTAAGCTTCAGATTCCCCATCTCTAAAATCTACTTTTCTCTTGTTTTTTTTTTCTGATAAAGCAGGCAATGCTTACTGAACACAATGCTGAATACAGTATGGGGGGGGGGGGGTCAAGAAAATTTAAAAACAACAAAAAACATCTGAGGCACAGGGAGATTAAAGACTTATTCAAGGCACAGTTAAGTCTCACTACACTTTACAATAAATAATTGTATATTATAGTATAAATATTCCTTTTAGGCCTTATGCAAATAAATACATTTTCGAAGTTGTATATAAACTACTTACACATTATTGTGATGAATCCTTTAATAAAGCAAAAATATCTCTGTAACAATGAATTTTTCCCCTGGATTTGCTTAAATCAAGTAGTATCAAAAATGAGTTTAATTCTCTAGCTCCAATCTCACAGAATCAGAGAGGATTACTAGCAAGCACCCAGTTCATTGCTGAGTCCTGGCAAGCTTTTCAGATTTCATCCTGCTCCAGGAATAGTTAACCTCACCTGTCTGGATTAAAATTTACTTACCTCTAAAATAAAGAGAGATCGTACTACTCTTTCCTTATGGCCTTTAGCAGTCCCTTCTTTTTCCATGTCTTCTATTCTAAAGCTCTCTCACACTGCCTTAGAATTGGAACTCCAGGACTTCAAACACATAATTTTTAAAAAAGGGTTAATTTTGGGGCGCCTGGGTGGCGCAGTCGGTTAAGCGTCCGACTTCAGCCAGGTCACGATCTCGCGGTCCGTGAGTTCGAGCCCCGTGTCAGGCTCTGGGCTGATGGCTCAGAGCCTGGAGCCTGTTTCCGATTCTGTGTCTCCCTCTCTCTCTGCCCCTCCCCCTTTCATGCTCTGTCTCTCTCTGTCCCAAAAATAAATAAACGTTGAAAAAAAAATTAAAAAAAAAAAAGGGTTAATTTTATAATGCAGAATGTTTTAACTTTTTTAAGTGTTTATTTGTTTAATGTTCATCTTTGAGAGAGAGCAGGAGAGGGGCAGAGAGAGGGAGACACAGAATCCAAAGCAGGTTCCAGGCTCCAAGCTGTCAGCAGAGCCCAATGTGGGACTCAAACTCACTAACCGTGAAATCATGACCTAAGCTGAAGTCGGATGCTCAACTGACTGAACCACTGAGGTGCCCCTTAATGTTAATTTTTTTTTGAGACAGAGAAGGAACGTGAGCAGGGGAAGGGCAGAGAGAGGGAGACACGGAAGCCCAAGCAGGCTCCAGGCTCGGAGCTGTCAGCACAGAGCCCGATGCAGGGCTTGAACTCAGAACCACGAGATCATGACCTGAGCTGAAGTCGGACATTCAACCCACTAAGCCAGCCAGGTTGCCCCAGAATGTTTTAACTTCTGATTAAATATCCATTTTCCAACACTATTTCCTGGTAAGCTCCAACTAGAGGAAGTTATGGGAGCTCTAATGGCTCCTGTGTTTGATCCATTCCCTCAACAGGCAACAAGAAATGGAAGTGTAGATCTACTAAGAATTTTGGACTTGAATGAATACTTATGCTGACCTCAATACTCCTAAAATCAAACCAGAAACATTAAGTTCTTAAACAGAACTACATCTAGTCAGATTCCAGGAAAAGAAAAAGGAAACTACACATTGTCTTTTAGAAAAAGTTTTTTTTTTTTTTTTTTAATTAGTAAAGAGAGGATATAGGCTAAATTCCTGAATCCTTTTCCATTTTACAAACTGACCCACAACATCCTCCTTGGATTCTCTCTGTGTCCACTTCACCACAACACGTGTTCTCATTTATGCACCTTCTGAGGAAATGATTTCCTGTCCAGACTACTTAGCCCAGACCAGTGGCAATCTATCTTGTGACTCTACTGAAGGTTAACAGATGGACACTCCTTGTCCTACCCTCTTTCACCCATAACACTTTGGGCTCCACTCCACTCCAGGAAAGCAGGATTTCTTACTCCCACTTATTCCAAGATGAGGTCAGAAATTTCCATTAGACATCAAAAATACATATCCTCCCGTTCATCCTTCCATTCATCCTTCCATTCATCCATTTACATATACATAGATATCAATGACAAAAATTTTTTTTCCACAGCAATTGCTAGAAGTTAGGAGAAAAGATCACCTGAAGACCTAAACTCCAATACCTGTAAGTGTGTGAAAAATATCATACCAACTTTAAAAATAACTCTTTAATCATATGCACATGAGGGGAATAAAGGGCGGCACCAGGCTGACTGGGGAAGGGTGTAAGGTATTTTCCCTTTGTCCCCATGTCAGCTTGGCACAGTTCTGAAATCACACACACAAGTGGAACTGGTTTGGGAAATAGAATAAGAGGACTGAAGAGACAAAGGCAGGAAAGGAGAGGCAAGGGCTCGCAGTAGTTTCAGTCGGTGGACTCCAACACAGATTCACTCAGAGCAAGGTCCCAGTAGTGTTCAGCCCCATGCTTTTTGAAGTGCTCTCGAGCCATGTTCTCTGTAGGGCACTGTTTGAACTTCATCTCCCCAAAGCTCCGGTCTTTGGCCGTACCCTGGGAAAAAGACAAAATTTATAATAAAAACACTTTAAAAAAAAGATTTACTTTTAAGATTTTTTTAAAAAATGTTTTTTAAATTTATTTTTTGAGAGAGAGAGGGTAGGGAGGCAGAGAGAATCCCAAGCACAATCTGCACTGTCAGCACAGAGCCTAACATGGGGCTCAGCCTCACAAACCATGAGATTATGACCTGAGCTGAAATCAAGAGTCAGACGCTTTAACCCACCAAACCACCCAGGTGCCCCAAGATTTTTATTTAAATAATCTCTACATCCAACACGGGTCTTGAACCTACAATCCTGAGATCAAGAGTCACAGGCTCTACCGACTGAACTAGCCAGGCACCCCAAAACACTGCAATTTTTTTTTAATTCTTTAATTTTTAAAAATTTAATTAAAAAAAAATTTTTTTTGATCTTTATTTTTGAAGGATAGAGAGAGACAGAGTGTTGAGAGGGTAGGGGCAGAGAGACAGGGAGACACAGAATCCGAAGCAGGCTCCAGGCTCTGAGCTGTCAGCACACAGCCTGACGCGGGGCTCGAACCCGTAAACCACAAGATCATGACCTGAGCCGAAGTTGGAGGCTTAACCGACTGGGCCACGCTGGCACCCCAAATTCTTCAATTTTTTTTTAACATTCATTCATTTTTTTGAGAGACAAAAACAGAGTATGAGTGGGGGAGGGGCAGAGAGAGAGGGAAACAGAGAATCTGAAGCAGGCTCCAGGCTCCGAGCTGTCGGCACAGAGCCTGACACAGGGCTCAAACTCACAAACTGCAAGATCATGACCTGAGCTGAAGCCAAACGCTCAACTGACCGAAGCACCCCAAAACACTGCAATTTCTAATGTAAATCAGATATAATATACTCTTTTCTAAACCCTAATAACATGTGTGTAGCAATGTAGTTGAACGTGATTTTATGTTAAAAACTATTTTAACCTCCATTCCCTTGGACATTTGTGAGTCTTCATGAATTTATAGGCATAAAGGTTTCAGGTTTTTTGGTTTGTTTTTTTTTTTACTGAATGGAGGATGAGAAAGTCTGTGCTCTGATTGACACCTGAGTGGAAAAGCAAGTCAGGAAGGACTATGGAGGATGAGATGGGATGAACTAGTTGCCCACCAGGCCTCTACGACTAGAGGACCTTTAAGGAAAGAACCAGAGGCTAAAAGGACTCTTTCCACAAGACCCAGCAAGACTGTATACAAGCAGGAGGCTTTGGGGTCCACTGACAAACAAGAATATGAGGGTGAGGTGAAGAGGGGAATGGGAGCAGTGAGGGGGGTACCTGAAGAGAACTACAATAGAAAAAGATACATTACTGGGTGTAACCATATTCTCACCCAAGGCACCAACAACAATGAAGTCATAAAGTGCTATCTCAAGAGGCTTTCAGGGATCAGATTCCAATAAGAAGCTAGAGTAGAACCTGGCTTGTTTCTGAACCTGAGATACAATTCCTGTGGACTCTCAAAGGTAACTGAAAGAGATGAAGGGGGTAGGATATTAAATATCCAGGATGCAGGTGAGGTAGTTATTATAGCCTAATTTTGTATGCATAATAAATTGGAGGAATCTGGGATAAGATAGAAGAATACACGAAAAACAGTAAGAACTGCCTATAAAGAGTGGTCTTAAAGAACTGGGGAAATTGGAAAGGGACCATTTCAGTAAGTGCTCTTCTGTGTTATTAGAATTTAATAGGCATTCACTACCTTTGAAATAATATAATACTTTTATAATAAAGAACTAGTTACTAAATGAGTGCATTAAAAAAATAAAAGATAGGGGCGCCCGGGGTGGCTCTGTTGGTTGAGCATTGGACTCTTGATTTCAGCTCAGGTCATGATCTCATAATTTGTGAGACTGAGCCCCATGTTGGGCTCTGTGCCGATAGGGTGGGATTCTCTCTCTCTCTCTCTCTGCCCCTCACCCACTTGTGTGTTCTCTCTTTCTCTCTCAAAATAAATAAACTTAAAAAAAATTTTTTTTAATTAAAAATATACATGCACTCAACATACATGAATAAAATGAAAACATTAACTCAACACAAAGGTAGAAGATATTTACAATGTAAAAAAATGTATTTTGGCGTGGGAATAAAAGGATTACTGCAAGACATTAGGTTAAGGAAATAATTACTAAAACAAAATTTAATGCTTCCTGGAAAAATAGGATGGTATTTTATATGCTCACAAACAATAAACAATCCTTATTTCACATCTTGGCCTGAATAAGCATATGCATTCATTTATTCTTCAGAGCTAATACTGGTTCAGGGTGCCTGGCTGGCTCAGTTGATAGAACGCACGACTCTTGATCTCTGGGTCATGAGTTCAAGCCGCATGTTGGGTGTAGAGCTTACTTAAAAAAATAAATAAAATTTTAAAATTAAAAAAAAAAAAGAAAATAAAGAGGAACTAATATTGGTTCATTAAGATTTCAGGGATGAAGGACCTGTATAACCATAAAAAAATTGTATTTTACAGAGCACTATTACATCATAATCTAATTCTGGTCTCAGAAAACTGACAAATAGAAAAAGGAAACAAAATCCACATTTTTGTAGACAAACCAACAGTAATTGATATTAAGTGTCTTGCCCCATTTGAGCAGCTAGTAAGTGGTAATGCCCAGACTTCCAACTTTATATTCTTAAGTCTAACACATCTTTCACTATTATCCAGACAAAAAAAAAAAAATTCCCAGTGATTCATCTCCCTCTTTCTAAGTCTCATATCCATGACTGTGAAATAAACAACTCAGTCAAGAATTTATATTCTTGCCACCAGTTTTCCATACTCTTCCCCAGATGGCATATACTATACACTCATCAATTTAAAATATAGTCAGGAAGAATCTGCTGCCGAACATGTAACAATGAATTCCAAAAGGAAACATGAACTACTTAAGGAATCAATCATTGCTTAGTTTTACCATTCCTTTGCTCCACTAGAACAGTATAAACAACCAGGAACTAGCTGAAGTTCTGCTTCAGTGTTTAACAAAAGATCACCTACCTCCCAGACTAGTACACATTTGTTGGTTTTCTTCACAGCTTCCTCATCAGATTCCTCATCATCTGGAAAAGACAATATAGCTAAATCTTGCTCTAGACTTAGAGACCAAGATTTAGGTTCTAAACAAAGAGTATTCAAGTGTACCCCAATTCTTTTAAAATACTGTTCCCCTTTCCACTGTATCAGGGTCAAATGTCTTCTGTTATCTTTATTTCCTGCAAATCAGACTGAAAGTTCCAAACAGAGATACTAACTAATTCAACATTTACTGAGCACCTAATAAGTGTCAAGAGCTGCACCAGATACCAGGAATAATGAGATAGAGACAAGGAATCAACAATAAAAACTTGTCCTAAGCACTTTGAAAACCAGGCCTCAGATGCCAAGACAACAGAGTCTGTTACTAAGGAGTTTGATCTAATGGAGAAGGAGGGCAGATAAACCAAATGAAAATATCTTAGAAACACTTGTAAAACAAAAGAAAATATACGGCAATTATAGTGAAAAGTGTACTTTAAGTAAGGCATGAAAATATCTTAACTAAGGACACAAAATATAAAAGGGCCAAAGTTAGGAAAATTAAGAAAAGTATGACTGTTTGCACATGTTAAATGCTAACCCAGGTCTGCAAAGGGGAGAATGAATATGGATGGAAGAATGATGGTCAGAAGAGTGTCAAATATATTTTATACATATATAAAATTGGGCAAAAGAATGAAAAGTATGTATGTGTACATATATGTGTGTGTGTGTGTGTGTGTGTGTGTGTGTGTGTGTGTGTGTATAATTTTGCCTTCAACCCTTTAAAAACTTCTTTCAAGAGGCGCCTGGGTGGCTCAGTCAGTTGAGTGTCCAACTTTGGCTCAGGTTATCATCTCACGGTTCGTGAGTTCAAGCCCCATGTAGGGTTCTGTGCTGACAACTCAGAGTCTGGAGCCTACTTCGGATTCTGTCCGCCTCTCTCTCTCTCTCTCTCTCTCTCTCTCTGTGTCCCTCCCCCACTCGTGCGCTGTCTGTCCCTCTGTCAAAAATAAACATTAAAAATAAATAACTTCTTTCAAAAAATAATATAGACAATGCACATATAAAGTGCATAGTTTGCTGAATTTTCACAAACTGAATAGACTCCCATAACTAGTGTCCAGATCTGGACAGACAGGGAAAGCAGCTGGCAGAAACACCCTGAAGGCCAGGGAGAAGAATAACATGCACATCATCACGTAATAAATATGTAGGCATGAATGTCTACATGTTCACAGTCCAAACGGGTTTTTCTACAATTCCTAAACATTATTTAGTGTGAGCAAGTGTCAGTGGGAGGGAGTAGATGAATGGACAGAGTACCACCCCACCTCCCACTCCATCCCCTCTAACCCCCATTCACCATCTCCCTTTGTGTTAGATGTCTGTTCATCCCACTTTATCCGATGCAGCATAAGACGCTTAAATTTCTTCTGGGCCTTGGGGCCTGGAAACAGAGAAGGAGAATTTTGCCAGAGTTGTAGATGATGATGAAGTAGAAAGAACCTCTGAGCTCATCTGATACTCAGCCATTAATGTGGTAGTTGAAGCAATACCAGGAACTACATCTTAGGTCCTTTTGCTCCAATAAACACAGAAACAGAGGCCCAGGATATTATACCCAGGTATGGCTCTAAAACTCTATCTTTTCCTCCTTTCTCCCCACCATGCTAATCACTTCAAAGCCTAGGGTTGTGTGGGGACAAGTCTCCTTCAGTTTTTCAGACTCACCCCCTTCCACTACTACCACGTTGACATCCTTGTGCAGTACCACCACCCCTGTCAGGTACAGTTGCCCAGCATTGGCCTCAATCTTGAACTTCTTGGCTGGGTTGCTCAAATTTCGAACTCTGGAGAAGGGAAAGTTTAGTTATGGCTTTTGTTTCAGTTAGCATCAGTAGCTGCCTGAATGGAATGGCAAACAAACAGATGGATCCAAAATGGTTTTCTCTCTAAAAACAAAAAT
Organism: Felis catus; assembly: GCF_018350175.1. Lineage (NCBI taxonomy): Eukaryota > Metazoa > Chordata > Mammalia > Carnivora > Felidae > Felis > Felis catus. Next base: position 105,093,474 of record NC_058375.1, on the reverse strand, counting down.
CTGCGGAGTAAGTAAGCAAATACACTAATGTTTGATAGGTAAAATCAATGAATCTAGAAGTAATCCCACTGTCTTATACTTCAAAGACTAGCACTGTATATACCCTATAATAAACAGCAGGTAATCAAAATTTACTCTAAGGAAAGAGATATTTACCATCATCCAAAAAAATGTGTAAGCTAATTGTTCTTGACAGTATAAAGATCAACAAATTCTTTGCCTTCTAGATGCTTGTAATGTAGTCAGAATGCTACTCATGGAAAATTTCTAGAAGGCTACATGAAAAACTGTTAGTAGCAATTACCTACAGTAAGTGGTACTAAGGGTTCAGAGAGTACGGGTCTTGTTCAGCAAGGCCCTTCTGTATTGTTAGATTAAAAAAAATCCTCATATCACTTTCATAGTAAGGAACGAGTTATTAAACACTAGCACGTTTTAAAAAATGGAAGGAACATATGCACTCAACATAAAAGAATAAAATGAAAACATTAATTCAGCACCAAGGTAGAACATATTTACAACATATTAAATATATTTTGGAGTGGGAATAAGAGGATTACTGCAATATATCAGGATAAGGATATAGTTACTGAAGAAAGAAACTTTTAATGCTGCCTGGAGAAATAGGGTATTTTCTGTTCCACAAAGGATGAATGATCCTTAGTTCACATCTTGGTCTCAACAAGTATATTCACTCATTCATTCTTCAGAACTAGTACTGGTTCACTGAGAAGCCCCCAGAGACAGAAGAGTAAGTCTTTAATCCTCATCATCATAAAAGCTTTACTAGCTCTTGATTCACGTTGGGGTCATTAGAAGTGAGTAGATATTGATGTTAGGAATGCTTTAGACCACAGTGATTCTGCCTCAAGCACTTGGAAAACTTTTGGCATTTCTAAGGGAAAGGCTGGCCCAGTTTGGACACCTACCTATATACAGATATGTGTACCCCCTGTGAAATGTCTTCTTTAAGCTTTTTAATTTTCTTGACCTTTCTCTGTTCTGCTGTAAGTTTTCGGGCAGCGTTGGCCTCTTCATGCGCTCTGTCGTGACAGGAAGGACATCCACAAGTGAGAAAGGCATTGAAGATCAGAGGCAAAGCTGAGGGAAAGAGAGAGCAACGGAGGACTCTCCCCTCCCTCCAAATATGGATCCCCCCAGAAGAGTCTGGGAAAGGTACTTGCCCTGGGTTTCCACCCAATCCATGGCACTTACTTCTGTCTTTTTGCCATCTGAGCTCTGACATGGGCTTCTACCTTCGTGGGGTCTTGAACAGCTTCTGTTCCTAATACTCGCATCAAATTTGAAATTCTCACTGCAAGTGGAGAGAAGATTAAATTAAATTTCCAGCTGGGATAACCTGGCACCTCTTCTCTATCAATTCATAACTGTTTACCTATCTCAAATCCCTGCTCAAAGCTCACTTCCTCTAAAAACCCCTACCTTGAAAAGCCCATCCAAAGAACTTAGCATTTGTAGAAAGTCACATAATATATATAGTTGGTATACATTTATTTACACTGCTTGAAAATTTACGACAGATAAGGAGTTTTATTTCTTTGGTATTTTTCACTCTGATCACAACATGTAGTGAAAGATCCTGAACATAACAGTGCTCACGCAAAATATTACTGAATGAAAACTACAGGAGTGAGGGTTTAACAATATTTTCATTTTTCAACTATAGAATTACGTACATAACAACTGTGCAAACAGTGCAACTATTATCTTCATGAATTTCAAGACCATTATTCTTTCAGGAAGATCAGAATATGATATATTTTTATACTTAAAAAAGAAAAAGCTTTAAATGACCTCTACAGTGAATATGTTGATCTGTCTTTAAGATTTCATTTTATTTATTTATTTTCTTAAATGTTTACTTTATTTTTGAGAGAGAGCGAGCGAGTGAGCAGGGGAGGGGCAGAGAGAGACAGAGGATCCAAAGCAGGCTCTGTGCTGACAGCAGAGAGCCAAATGCGGGGTTTGAACTCACAAACCATGAGATCATGACTTGAGCCGAAGTTGGATACTTAACTGACTGAACCAACCAGGCACCCCTAAGATTTTATTATTAAGTAATCTCTACACTCAACATGGGGCTCGAACTCACAACCGCAAGATCAAGAGTCGCATACTCTACTGACTGAGCCAGCCAAGCACTCCTATGTTGACCTGTCTTAGCCAGATTGTAGAAAATTTAGGAAAGGAAAAAATAACCAATGAATGATTCTGAGAAACAGAAAGCACTCAAATATCAAGAGATGCAAAAGTTCCTCTGGAATTACACAGATAAACTTAACACCCTTTCATCCCTGCCTCTAAGATATGTACCTTTGGGTTCTGGAGGAGGCATCAGGCCTAGCCTGACTTTCTCTTGTAGTTCCTTCTGTGCTTCCCTCCTTGTTTGCCTTCGAAGTTTCTTCTGTTCCTTCTTGGTAAGATATACCCCCAGAGTAACTGGTGTGTCATTGTCAACTGCCAAGTAAAGAAATAAAATTACAAAAGCAATAAGCCTATTAGAAGGATGTAGGTGACTATCAATCACATTAAAAAAAACTTTAAGTGTTATTAGTTATTTTAAGTTTGTGATAGTATAGCATTTTACTATCTATCTATCTATCTATCTATCTATCTATCTATCTATCTATCTATCTATTTAAAAGGGTGGCGGGGGGAGGAAGGGAGCAAATCCTAAGCAGGCTCCACACTCAGCATGGAGCCTGACATGGGGCTCGATCCCACGACCCTGGAATTATTATGACCTGAACTGAAATCAAGAGTCAGATGCTCAACTGACTGAGCCACCCAGGCGCCCCAGTATGTTCCATTTTTAAAAAACATTCTTATCTTTCATGAGAGTGTTCTAACTTGTTTTTTCTTGAAGTAGTTGACCGCTTTAATCAACTGAAAAGTGGCAAAGACAGAAAACAAAATTAGAGCTGCTCCAGTTGCTCTGCGTGAGGATTTGGGGTAGGTGGGGCCAAGATAATGAAATTTATAATTTTAGAGTTACAGGAATTGGGGAAAATCCTCTGGACTCCCAAAGCAGGTTTACTCAACTTTTAATTTTTTTAATTATTATTACTATATTTTATTTATTTTGAGAGAGAAAGCACAAGTGGGGGAGGGGTGGAGAGAGAGAATCCCAACCAGGCTCTGCACTGTCAGCACAAAGCCCAACGTGGGGCTTAAACCCACAAACCACGAGATCACGACCTAAGCCAAAGTCAGATGCTCAACGGACTGAGCCACCCAGGCGACCATATTATTATTATTATTATTTTTTTATTTTTTTGTTTTTTGTTTTTAAAAAAAAAAAAAATTTTTTTTTTAACGTTTATTTATTTTTGAGACAGAGAGAGACAGAGCATGAACGGGGGAGGGGCAGAGAGAGAGGGAGACACAGAATCCAAAGCAGGCTCCAGGCTCTGAGCCAACAGCCCGGAGACCAACGCGGGGCTCGAACTCACGGACCGTGAGATCGTGACCTGAGCTGAAGTCGGACGCTTAACCGACTGAGCCACCCAGGCGCCCCATATTATTATTATTTTTAAAGTTTATTTAAGTAATCTCTATACCCAACATAGGGCTCAAATTCATGACCCTGAGATCCAAGAGTCACATGCTCTCCTGACTGAGCCAGCCAGGGGCTCTGACAATTTTTTAAAACAAATAAAATCCCTTACGTTCTTCTAATGATCCACACTGATGACAACTAAGTAGACTCTGGTTAAGTAATGAGTATCTTTACATTACACAACATTACATAACATTACAATGATTATCATATACTATATTATCTCAAAGTCCCAATCTATTCTTCTAAACTTATTGGAGTTATTGGCAAGCAAATTTACTAATTGAGGTATTACCTCCTCTGTTCATCCCAAATATGATGAAAGTGTTAAATCTTTTATGATCTACATAATTCTTTTTTTTTATTTTTTTTTTTTAATTTTTTTTTTCAATGTTTATTTATTTTTGGGACAGAGAGAGACAGAGCATGAACGGGGGAGGGGCAGAGAGAGAGGGAGACACAGAATCGGAAACAGGCTCCAGGCTCTGAGCCATCAGCTCAGAGCCCGACGTGGGGCTCGAACTCCCGGACCGCGAGATCGTGACCTGGCTGAAGTCGGACGCTTAACCGACTGCGCCACCCAGGCGCCCCAATGATCTACATAATTCTTAAAGAAGGCATTATCAATCAACATTATCTCTATATGTGAGAAAGTTCTGTGTTCTAAATGACTTACCCAAGGGATTCAGCTAGTTAAAAACACAGCTGCAACTAAAACCTATCTCTTCTGAGTGAGCCAACAGGCTTTTGCTACAAAGATGATCAAGAGAGAAGAAGGCTGAAGACAAAGACGACTGAAGGGCAGTGGTGTACAAAACTGGAGTTGGGAGTCAAACATGAGAACTTTTTTTTAAATTTTTTTTTTTCGTTTATTTATTTTTGGGAGAGAGACAGAGCATGAACGGGGGCAGGGCAGAGAGAGAGGGAGACACAGAATCGGAAACAGGCTCCAGGCTCCAAGCCATCAGCCCAGAGCCTGATGCGGGGCTTGAACTCACGGACCTCGAGATTGTGACCTGGCTGAAGTGGGACGCTTAACCGACTGCGCCACCCAGGTGCCCCGAGAACGCTTTTTAAAACCCAACTTGTAATATACTTCAGTTGAAACCATCTCTAGGTTAGGCCTCAATGCTCTAGACCTGCACTGTCCAATACTGTAGTCACAAGCCACGTACACTATTTAAACTAAAATTAATTAAAACAGAATAAAATTTAACATTCAGTCTCTCAGTTGTATTAGTGCAACTCAGTTTTCAAATGCTCGACGGTCACAAGTGGATAGTGGCTACTGCATGGACAGCACAGAGAACATGTGCTGTCCATTGTCACATGAAGTTCTATTGGATAATACTTCTCTAGAGCCTTGATTCAGTAATCTAGACATTACCTGGAGGGTTGAGTTGGGCTGGATGTTCAACAAGATTTGTGATTCCAAAATAATCTTCTCTCTTGGGATTTTCCTCTGTACTAAAATTGGAGGAAGAAGGGAAAACAGGATATGTGGGTAGAGACAATTCTAAGAGAGAAGGAGTCTCAGAAATACAATGAAAAAATGCACTCTCCATAACATTCTAGCACCTTTTAGTGTGCATATCCACAACATGTAATTGTATTACACATAATTTTCAAGATGAGAAAACTGGGTCCACTAAGGTTGGACATACAATCCACATCAGTCACTCTCAACCTTTTTCTACCCTAATATCCCTGATGGATGGATGCCACATTCTTTCACTAATAACAATAACTCCCTGGGACAGTGGTTGACAAAGGAAGGGTTAAGGGGAAAGACTGAGATACAGTTTCCTAAAGCCATGGATCAGAATTATAGAACGGATAGAATTAAAGCTCTCCAAGTGTTTCTCAAATGATTTCATTCTTTCCCTCATCAATTAAGACTCCTTCCTCTCTATTGTAGGACTGGATCTTTAAGAAATGTAAAAGCCTATTATAGGTAGCAAAAAAAATAATAACCACAAAAGCAAATATAAACTTACATCCTTTCTCTTTTAGATCATTTGTGCCTTTTCCTTCCCATGTTAACCTTAAAAACTAAAAATAACTTATTCAACATATTTACAAATATAAGAGCCTGTATATGGCTACCTATTTCACTAGGATTTCATGATTTTACTTAATGCATGAGTATTATCTCTCCCAATAAAACTCTAGCCTTATTAAAAGGTATTAACTAACAAACTCACAGGTCAAAGCCATTGGGTATGATGTAAGAGTCCCACCACTCAATTTCAGGGATATCGCCTTCCTTTAGTTCTTTTTTAGGAGCAATGAGGGCCAGCCTAGTGGAAGTATGGATGCCTGTTTTTCGAGCTGCCTGTGAGATCTCTGCCTGCAGCTTCTCCAGTTGAGCCTAAAGACAAGATAAACAAAGATGGGAAGATAAATTGGAGTCACAGAAAACAGGGAAATAGTAGAATCCCAAATTTTAAAGTACTCCCTTGTTGCACTCTTTATGCCTAATGCAAAGAATTCATAACTTCTGAAAACTTAGAAGAAAAGAGGCATTCTACTTTATCCTTTACTTAGTTGATTTACATACAACTACCCTTATCACCATCCTTCACCCCACAGTGTGTGCCTGCGGCAAACACACAGAAATGGAATTCTATGAAAACTCCATTCTGAGAATGAAAACAAGAAGCAAAACTCACCGGATATAGAGTCAATTCAACTCTCAAGGTGTATGGATTATCTGCAGTAATGTTATATTACCAGGCTAGCTTTCCTCAATCACGCACAGGGTTCTGAATTGTTTCCCTCCACTGTCTGTATGTGAATTTTCAAAGTCAATTTTATTTCCACTTAAGTAGAATGGAATTAAGACAAATCAGCTAAAATTCAAGTATCCCAGGAATAAAGTAGTTTAAAAATTAGTCATTGAGGGGCACCCTGGGTGGCTCAGCTGGTTAAAAGACGGACTCTTGATTTCAGCTCAGGTCATGATCCCAGTTTTGTGACTTTGAGGCCCACATCCGGCTCTGCGCTGACCCTGCTGAGGTTGCTTGGGATTCTCTCTCTCCCCCTTCCCCTGCTTGCGCTGTCTCTCTCAAAATAAATAAATCAAAAAGAAATTAGTCATTGCTTTATTACTTGTGTATCTAATTGCCTAAAACTTTGAGAATTGAGTTGGCAGTATTTTAGGACTGTATTAAATTTCCTTTGTCACCTTCCTACCTTCTTTGAAGTTCTAGGTTATATTCTTTTTTTTTTAAGATTTTGTTTTTAAAGTTTATTTACTTATTTTGAGAGAGACAGACACCGTGTGAGTGGGGGAGGGGCGGAGAGAAAGAGGGAGAGAAAGAGCATTCCAAGCAGGCTCTGCGCTGGCAGTGCAGAGCCCAAAGCGGTGCTTGAACCCACAAAGCCGCGGGATCATGACCTGAGCCGAAACCAAGGGTCAGATGCTTAACCGACTGAGCCACCCAGGCACCCCTGAAGTTCTAGGTTATATTCTAAACCAGATACCTTTGTCCGTAATCGTTGGGCAATCTTCTCAAATTTGCCCTTGTCATGGAATTTAAAAGTGCGTCTCTGGCGCTGGGAAGGGGCAATTGAGACTCGAGGGTCAAAAAAAGTATTAGACTCCATGTCTTCTGATGGCTTTTCTTTTAGCTGTTGTTTGAACTGTTCCCTTTTCACAGCACGAATATTGGCCTTCAGAGTGGGCATGCGATGTGTCAGCTCAATCTCTTTGCCTGTTGCATCTACAGTGCGACCTTGCTCGTCGAGAATCAGTGGTGTAGGTTTAGTTTGATCTTTTAACTCCACCTTCCTGAGAAACAGCCCACAAAGAAATAAATGCCATATGGGACAATAAATAAGGCAAACAAGAAACAAACAGAAAATGAAACAAATCAAACCAAAGAGAACTAGGTTACACACAATTCTAGGGAACATAAACCCATCTGTGAAGAGTAACACCGTGACTGAAAACATCAAACTGAGTATGTGAGTACAGAGTAAAATCAGATGAAATGAATTTATATATTACATTGATAAGAATTTGCAAGCCTATCTTCACTCCGGAATTTCTGAATCAGACATAGTATGCCAAACCAATTGTAGGCGCTAAAAATAAAGTCTATCATCTTTATCCAGTTGTAGAGAACTCTCAGATCTGGTATCATTCACTGAGGTCTAATGGATATAGTTCTGAGTTAGGAACCAGGAGACTGGTTCTATTCCTAGCTCAACAACAGATAAAGAATCTTAACCTCAGGTCTACCAATTATAAAAAGAAGCTAATAAATTCTGCCACGAGCAAGCTAAGAGAATTCAATTGGTATTTATTAAGCACACGTAAGAAATATGAAACTGTAAGAAATGATTTAGGTTCCTTGGGAGAAAAGGATCAGTAACATTCAAAGGTATTTATTGCTTCTCCAGCTTCAGAAATACTAAGGGGTTCCACGAAACAGATACTCACGGGGGAGCAATGCCCATGGCGTGGAGATTGGCCAGGCCCACCATGTTGGCGTTGCCAATGAGCCCTGGCTTCAGTGCCAGCTGGGCTTGGATGCGGGCTTGTAGTTCAGCTGCTTTCCTCGCCTTCTCAATGGCATCATTCATGAAAGTGGCAGCCTGGGAGGGCTGAATAGTGTTGCCAATTGGAAGTCGCTCTGGCTGGGAAGAAGAAGGAGTCTTTGGCTGTGAGAGAGGAGAAAAAAGAAATCAGAATCAGAAGAATTAGACAGGCGGACAGGTCACTCATGTAGACTGGTAGATGGTGGCATGGAACATGCAGTGACCTTCCAAACTCAAATGAGTGGATAGCAAGAAAATGAGAGTGGATGGCAAGAAATTCTTTGCTAAAAAGTCTTCATTTCAGAGTAATCTGAGCACAATACCTGAGGTGTAGGGGGGCTAATGAAGCTCAGCTGTTTTTTCCTCTCCTCAATTTGCCGTGTTGCTGCCTCCATCATCTGTTTGATCTGCTCTCGGGGAGGGGGGGTGGAATTAAAAAACTGTTAATATCTCTTTTTTATTTCTCCTATACAGGTTCCTAAACACAAAGGGCTTTTCAGGTCTAGAGAACTAAAAATTTTTTGAATGAACCCACCATATTCTGCCTGTACCACAGGCTACAAAATTCAGTAAAGAAAAGCCTACATAGCTGAGCACTGAAACATTTCAACCCATCTTCCTCAAGCAGGAGTGGCATGATAGGTAGTAACATAGCTTGATGATTAAGACTCAGGTTAACAGGGGCACCTGGGTGGCTCAGTAGGTTGAGCGGCCGACTTCGGCTCAGGTCATGATCTTGCGGTCCATGAGTTCGAGCCCCACATCGGGCTCTGCGCTGACAGCTCAGAGCCCGGAGCCTGTTTCAGATTCTGTGTCTCCCTCTCTCTGACCCTCCCCTGTTCATGCTCTGTCTCTCCCTGTCTCAAAAATAAATAAAATGTTAAGAAAAAAAAAAAAAGGACTCAGGTTAACAGAAACCTGAGCTTGAATCTTAACTCTGCCACTTAATGCTTATGTGACACTGGACATGGTATTTAATCTCTAAAACTCCAAGTGCCTAAAAAAAGGTAACAACAGACCTACCTTACAAGGCTATTATGAGCATTTAAACAAAACTCTTGGCAGAGTCCACACAAATTATACTTTTAAGTTTATCTATTTAATTTTGGAATCTCTACACCCATGGTGGAGTTTGAACTCATGACCCAGAGATCAAGAGTCACATGCTCTTCTGACTTGAGCCAGCCAGGAGCCCCAAATTATCATATTTTTGATGAATTCCTGCTTTGGGTAACTGGAGACAACAATGCAAAGATCTGTTTCCTATCCCGTGTAAAATACTTCTTCTGTCCTAAAGAATATGAGAATAATAACCTTTGAGAATACAATCAAATAATTCTTGAATTTTCCAAAAGAAACCTTGCTGTCAAGGTGTTTCAAGATATATTTTTAAATTAATCACACACACAAAAAAATTTTAATGTTTATTTACTTTGAGAGAAACAGAGGGATAGGGAGAGAGGGTGGGGCAGACAGAGAGAGAGAGAATCCCAAGTAGGTTCCTTAGTATCAGCGCAGAGCCTGACATGGGGCTTGATTTCACAACCTGAGCAGAAATCAAGAGTCACATGCTTGAACAACTGACCGCCTAGGTGTCCCTAATTTTTCCTTTTCCTTTTTATTTTAGAGCCAGGGGCAGGGCAAAGGGAGAGAGAGAGAATTCCAAGCAGGCTCCATGCTCAGTGCTGAGCCGGACACAGGTCTTGATCCCACAACCCCGGGAGCCGAAATTAAGAGTTGGATGCTCAACTGACTGAGCCACCCAGGTGCCCTAAAGTTTATTTTTGACATCTTTTTTGTGTAAGTGATATATTAACATAGTTCAAAATGCAAAACAGTACAAAAGAGTATACTGTGAAATCTTCTACTGCTACTCTCTATAAAGCACCAGTATCTTTCCCTGCAGAAATATCATATATAAATATATATAAGCAAATTCATCCACCCACCCACACACATATATGTATATATTCTGTTCTTCTTCCAAGAGACTTTAAACAGCACAAGAAATATTTATTATATATGTAGTACCAAAATTGTTTTAAGAAAGCCCATTTTAGGGGCACCTGGGTGGCTCAGGTGGTTAAGCAGCTGACTTTGGCTCAGAGTCTAGAGCCTGCTTCAGATCCTATGTCTCCCCCCTCTCTCTCTCCCTCACTCCCTCTGTCAGTTAAGCGATCGACTTCAGGTCATTTTCGTGGGTCCGAGCCCTGCGTCAGGCTTTGTACTGACAGCTCAGAGCCTGGAGCCTGTTTTGGATTTGGTGTCTCTCTCTCTCTCTCTCTCTCTCTCTGCCCCTTCCCTGCTCATACCCTGACTCTCTCAAAAATAAATAAAACATTAAAAAACAATTTTTTAATTAACAAAAAAAAAGAAAGTCCATTTTAAAAACGCAGATAATTCTTATTAAAAACAAGTCAACTTGAAATTATTTTAGTGGATTATAGCATGTCAGCATTATATTTGGAAATTCTCCTCTGTCATCAAGCTGAGTTCTGATTAGTTCAATAATTTTCTCAATGACCCAACGAGGTAGACAACTGGGCAAATAATGTATGTAACACCCTTGTTTGCCACATAACAGGTGCTCGTAAATGTTATTTCAATAGCCTTCAGGTGGAATACTCCTAGTTAAACTAAGAAATGATAAAACATAGAGCAGTAAACAAAAGTTTCCCAATGCTAAATACTAATTCAAATCAAGGTCATGATGAATCTGGACCCCTGCATCTCTCACTTCTTCAGCTCATAGAATCACTGCTTTCAGTCCCTAATTACTCACCTGGAGCTTAGTCAGCATGCCAGGACTCTCTGAGGGAGGCCCAGGGATCACTTCAGGCTCCTCTTCCACCTCCTCAAAACGTGGTATCCGTCGCTTCTTTACTCCTGATGATTCCTTGGAGATCTCAGAGTCATCACCAAACACTTCCTAAAGAAACCCAAGATGACAGAAGAGTTTTCTCCCTACCCATGGGAGAAGGGAAGAATCATCCTAGTCCCTACCAGCATTTTGTAGCTTTCCCCAGAGTCCTTTAGACCCTCCACCAAATGGACCATCTCACCCAACTTCATCGTTCTCCTACTCCAGTCAAGCAAATTTCATCACCATGTCCTTATAAATGTTCCCATCTCAAGGTCTTTGCCAATACTACTGCCTACATTTGCAATGATATCCCTCAACTTTTTCCACACCCCTGTTCCAAGTCCTGCCTAAAACTCGCCTCAGGAAGTTTTCCTCACTAATAATCTCATCTCACTCTGATCAAACTGTTGTTTCATATCCTCTTAGCACTTAAGAGCTGGGTTCATATTACATAAAATTACATTGTTAATATTCTGTTTGCCAAGTGTTAAGTCTTCCAATGTTAGTACCTTCTCCCAATTAGAGTCTAAGCTCTTTCAGGACAGGGGTTTTCTCTTTCTTCTTCAGTATTACCCAGTAACACTCTGTTCTCATCAAACAATGGGAACTCAAATACGCTGACCAATTTGCAAGGTGAATTTAACAGGACCAAGAGTGGCCAACTGGAAGGGACAACGGGAAAAAGCAAATGTACACACCGGTGGTAGGCTTTGGGTGACATCCCCTCTTCACTAGGAGGGCTCGTGTTTTGCAAGGACATATCCTCGGCCAGGGGCGAGCGCTTCCTGGAACTCCTACAGTTCAAGAAAAAGGACTCTCCCATAATATATTGTGTGGGGTGGGGACCTGAACGGACCAAAATGGGACCCGTATCCCAAAGCTACCTAGATACCTCCTTCAAGAAACCATTTTTATCAATCCCACCCAATGTAGTCACTTCATTCACAGCATGCCTCAGCCCTTACACAGCCACATGCCCTATTATAGCATTAATTTCACTCCACAGATCTGTGCAAATCGTGGATTAAGCATTCCCACGTAAACATACCAAATTCAACATCAGTCTGAAACCCTACAGTCATCTCTAAAATTTATATGAGACTGCTACTTAGATTTTGTAATTTGTGACTATATTCTGTTGTGCCCTTCCTTAAATTGCAAATTCCTTTAAGGCAAGGACTATTTCTCATTCCTCTCACCACCCACGATGACTTAAACACAAAAGGCACATGACCCTCTATTTCTCTCGGTTCTACAACCTGGCCAGGGACCAAGCAGACATTGCTTATTCACTCTTTGTGCCCCAGGAAAAGCAATAGGATAGCCAAGGTATCAAATGCACTTTGGAAGGTTTGATGGGAGCCACAGAAAAGACTTTTTTAAAGCACAAGAAAAGAGATAGAGAAACCAGCCACCTGACGCAGCTACTATTGAAAAAAGGCATGGCCAATCAGCAACTACAGAATAAAAAGTGAAGGAAGTAAGACAGTAATGATGGTCCTTTTAAGTAGTCCACTCATGGGGCCAGATGACCAGCCATATGCTATATAGCAAACAGCAGGCTCTCAAGACATACAGTAAATAATAATTTTTGTTAGGTATCCCATCTACAAGTCCACTGTAGAAAAACCTCTAAAAGGAACTACAGGGAGGTTTACAACAGTGGAGTCACATTCTGAAACATCTATTAGGTATCAAGTAAACCAAAACATAAAACCTTAGAGTGATCAACTTATAGGTAGTAGTAAGGGGGGGGGGGGGGGGGGGAGGAGACAAAGGGAAATGTAAGAACTAAAACTCCTAACTGTACGTGAAAAAGGACAAAGCTACCAATTGTTTCCCTGAAGTATTTCAACCCATGAACTTACATAGTTCACCATCATAAGATGGTGATAATACAAGCTCACCTCCTCTCCTTTAATGTCTTAGTATCTCTCTTGAATATTATGTATTCTAATATTAAATACCAAAGTGTGAGTGAGGTAAGCTTAGCAAATTTATTACCATTCAAAACACTCCCAAGCTCATCAGATAATTAACTGTAACCTACCTTTAGCTCTCGTTTTCTGCTCCTGTCACTGCTAGACTTGGAATGTCTAGAGCTCCGGCCTTCCTCCACAGCCTCAAATAGTTTGTCCACAAATCGGAGAGTAGAATCATCAAGAAAAGGTTTCAGATGGTCTGACAGGAAAAAAAGAGGTGGTAGGGTTGAAAAAGTTAGAGTACAAGGAGTGAGTGGGTAGCTCAGTTGGTTAAGTGCCCGGCTCTTGATTTCTGCGCAGGTCATGATCTCATGGTTTTTGAGTTTGAGCCCTGCATCGGGCTCTGATGTGACAGTGCAGAGCCTGCTTGGGATTCCATTTCTCTCTCTCTGCCCCTCCCCTGCTAGCACACACAGGCTCTCTCTCTCTCAAAATAAATAAACTTAAAAAAAAAAAAAAGACAAAGTAACAGTACTTAGTCCTATATTAGGCATATAACAGACACCAACACTGGAATTTTACCTCCAGGAGGGAGGGAAATGTTTTCCTAAGTTCTTTGTAGGATTCCCATAAATCCTCTTATATTGAATGACCTTGCCCTATGAGGTAAAAATATAGTTACAATTTTTTGCAGTAAGAAGTAGCAAAGCCAGAGCAATCTATTCAGGTTGAACATCAAAGTTAATGATGAATAATCACCCTAACTCTTCCCAAAGAGCAAGCTGGAAGAGACTACTATTAACAAATTCTACCTTCCTCAACTTTTTTCATAAACTTGGTTATCACTCTGAACTTGAATCTACCCATCTGACTTTAGCATATTTTTTCTTTCTTTCTGTTTTTTTTTTTTGAGAGAGAGAGCGAGTGAGCCCCCACAAGCAGGGTGAGAGGGAGAGAAAGAATCTGATGCAGGCTCTCCATACCCAGTGCAGAGTCCGAAGCAGGGCTTACACTTACAAACCGTGAGATCATGACCTGAGCCAAAATCAACAGTCAGCCACTTAACCAACTGAGCCACCCAGGTGCCCTTAGCATCTTTCCTAAGTAAATATAACTTAGTTGATTCAACTGACTTGACATTGGTCAAAGGAAGTCAGTCTGAGATTCAAAATATGTCATAAATGGGGTATCCAGTTGGCTCAGTTGCTAGAGCCAGCATCTTGATCTTGAGATCATGAGATCAAGCCCCACATTGGGCATAGAGCTTACAATTAAAAAAAAATAACAAATAAAAAACAAAATATGTCACAAATAGTATTAAAAAAAGGGAAAAAGCAAAATTAGTCATTTAGGCTATTTCCATCATAATGCAGGAGAAAATAATACGTGGCCTAATTTTTTTTTAGACACTCCCAGCAGAGAGAATTTGGGGAAGTTCAAAGCAGTGTTTGGGATCCTGCTATAAGTCAAAAGATTCATAAAACAGGGGCTCCTGGGTGGCTCAGTCAATTGAGTGTCCAACTTTGGCTCAGGTCATGATCTCAAGGTTCATGAGTTCAAGCTCCACAATCAGGCTTGCTGCTGCCAGCCTGTCAGCATGGAAACTGCTTTGGATCCTCTGTCTCCCTCTCATTCTGCTCCTCCCCCACTTGCATACTCTCTCTCTCTCAAAAAATAAAAACATTAAAAAAAGATTCATAAAAGGACATACCAGCTGCCTTTTTCTTGTCCATGCCCTTCCCCACACAGTTCAGTGCTGCTGTGACCACTGTGGGCTCTGAGAAACCCAGCACCCTCTTCACTGTCTTCTCTATCCATGGCTTCAGTTCATCCAGCTCCCTCTTAGACAGTGCCATTCTTCAGGATAGGGAGGGTAGCTCAAATGGGATTCAGTCCTGCACCTAAAAAGAAACCAGGAGAACACTTAGTTAGAGGGTAGGAAAAGAGCACCCCAAGCAATGTTTAGTGTATTAGGAATGCCCTCTCCGCCTCTCTTCCCAATCCTTAGGCAAGTTCCTGCACTTCATTTCGACCTAAATACTTTCTCTAAAACCCATTACTTAAAAGCAGAAAGAACTACATTTCATTTGCAACTCTAACTCAGTTAGGTATCAGTGGATCAGTGAAATCTGGGGAATAAACAAACCAACCCTGGGACTAACCTAGTCTGAGAAATGAGTTCTAGCTTCTTTTCTGATCTTGTCATAACAAGGATTGGCAAACATATAACCTGAAAACAAGACTGAAAAAACCCACTCAGAGGCCAGCTTTTCTTTTTTTTAATGCTTATTTATTTCTGAGACAGAGAGAGACAGAGCATGAGTGGGGGAGGGGCAGAGAGAGAGTGGGAGACACAGAAGCAGAAGCAGGCTCCAGGCTCTGAGCTGTCAGCACAGAGCCCGACTCGGGCTCGAACTCACAAACCGTGAGATCATGACCTGAGCTGAAGTTGAATGCTCAACCGACTGAGCCACCCAGGTGCCCCCCAGAGGCCAGCTTTTCTGTCTCTCCTGCTTCCAGGTAGGCATTCCTTAACCTAGCCTTGACCTGTAGGATTCCCTTCTTTTAAGGAATGGTGGTGGGGGGGTGGGGGTGGGGAGGGGGAGAGAGAAAGGGCTATCCAGGTCAGCCATCCTATATTAAAGTTCATAATCCTGGGGTGCCTGGCTGGCTCACTTGTTATGGCATGTGACTCCTGATCTCAGGGACATGAGTTCAAGTCGCATATTGGGCGTGGAGCCTACTTTAAATAAATGAAACATTTAAAAAAATAACAAATCTTATAATCCTTAAGAATGCTGTCATGACTGTACATATTCATCCCTGTGGGAATTCTGTACCCAGATCACGTTCTCTCCTGTTCTACTCTGTCAGTTGACTTTGTAAGATTAATTCTTCACCTCAGAAAAGAAGGTCCTCATTTTGGATGTACTTTCTCTCTCTCCCTTTTCATCTTTATTCTTCTACTTTTTAGCTTAGCAGAGAAAACACTATCATAAAGGACACCCTACAACAAATCTTTGTTATTTAATGCAAGTTAATGTAATTCTTCAACATTATTCATTTTACATTTTTGATCTCCTACTTAAGCAGCAAAACTCATGAGCATAGAGAAAATTTTATTTCCCTGATTTTCTCCGTAAGT